>NC_067398.1:270757279-271493529 GCF_016432865.1 Antechinus flavipes | reverse complement strand
TATTCCATAACATTCACATACCGCCATTTATTCAGCCATTCTCCAATTGATGGGCATCCAACTCAATTTCCAGCAGAAACACTTTTCACACCCTGGCATGGATTCTGTCAATATAAAGTTATTATTAAATAAAATTAAATAAAAAAAAGAAACACTTTTCACTTAAATTTGTACCTTTTATAAAGTGTACATCTTGACACTATGTGTGTTAATTTGTGAAGCACATTTTCAAATGTAAAAATTTTAAAAGTCAGTAGGTATAGCATAACTTTCATATTACATTTGTTTTTCTACACCAAAATTTTAACATATGATTTTCTATAAATGGTACTGATTCTCTAAACTTAATGCTATGTTTCCTATATAAAATCACACTGAGTATAATGACTACTATATGTATTTTGCTGTTGGTGTTTTGACCAGGGGTTTCATTGCCACATGCAACTCCCAATGTAGAAAGCCCTCACTTATGCAGATAACAAACATGGATTTGCTGACATTCTTAATTTCTGGGGGGGCACCAGTTAAATTAAGACTTCTTCATGGGAATCACAAATGGGCTTACTAAATGTAAGACTGGCCATCTTTCCACTGTACTACATTGCCTTTCATTAGGTAAAGAAACTTAATACATGGTGATGATGATAATGATAACAAGAATATAAATATTAATAAACATTAATAAAATTAAGCATTAACAGGTAACAACATCAAGAAATCAAGTAGCTTATTCATCTTCCCATGGTATAATAGATCAGATAGCTTTATATATGACCGTACTAAGTTAAGAACTAATATATGACTAGCAATCTAATATCAACCATAATCTTTTCATTCTGATCATTTGATGGACAATGAGGATTCCTCAGCTATTCTCTGTAATTCCTGGCAATATCAGAGTTGATAAAACATCTAGTTATTTCAATAGGCCTACCAATATAGGAATACTCCTCAAAGAGGTAACAGAATTTAAAGGATAATGTTATTTTACTTTATTAGATTACATATGTACATTCAATTTCTTTACATATTTCCATGAATTATGTTGGGACAGAAAATCAGAACAAAAGGGAAAAACCAGAGGAAAAAAAGGTGAAAATAATGTGTTGATCCACATTTACACTTCATGATTATCTCTTTGGATGCAGATGGTTTTCCCATCCAAAATTTATTGGAATTGCCATGGGTCACTGAATTTCTGAGAAGAACCAAGTCTATCATAGTTGATCTTTCCACAATCTTGCCGTTTCTGAGTAGTTTTCTTAATCCTGCTTGTTTCACTCAGCATCAGTTCATGTAAATCTTTCCAGACTTTTCTAAAATCAGCCTGTTCATCATTTTTGTTTTTTTTTTGTATAACAATAATATTCTATTATTTTCATGTGCCATAACTTATTTAGCCATTCCTCAATTGATGGGCATCCACTCAGTTTCCAGTTTTTTTGTCACAAAAAGAGCTGCTACAAACATTTTTGCACATGTGGGTCCTTTCCCCTATTTTTTGATTTCTTTGGAATACAGACTCAGTGGTGAGTCAAAAGATATGTACAGTTTTATAGCTTTGGATCAAAAGATATGTACAGTTTTATAGCCCTTTGGGAATAATTCCAAATTGCTCTCCAGAATGGTTGGATCAGTTTACAACTCCACCAACAATGCATTAATGTCCCAGTTTTCCCACATCAAGGGCATAGTTTTTTATGGAGAATAGAGTAGGATAACCTTAGTTCAAACATACGATTCCTGAGGAGTCAGGTGGTGCATTTAGGAAGGCAGTTTTCTGTTCATTGAATAAGTAATACTCTCCTCATCCTAAATTATTTTCTTTTACTGACAATTAAGTCAACAAAAATTTATTATATATCTATTATATACTATGTTCTAAGCACTGGATGTGATGACCGCGTATTTAAAATCAGCCGGAGTCAGGAATTCAGGTTAAGGGGAAAATCTTCAATCTTTATTGAAGTGAAGAGGTGAAAAAGGATTGCGATAGCAATATGGGCAGCTGCGACAGGAAGCTAGCTAGCAGAGGGGGATTGGAGATGAAGGGCCCTCGCAATAGCAATGCGAGCAGCTGTGTCAAGAGGCCAGCCAGCACTCTCCTTCCCCTTCCCTTTTCACTCCCCTGCCTCCACCCATCAAAATCGTCATTTCCTATACAACACATCAAGACTTGCACAAAGAGTGGGCAGGGGCCATCCTTTCTCCAAGCTTATATATTAATAGAGTATGGTCCAATTATTATTTAGCCTCACGTGCTTGGGACCTCAGTACATCAACTCAAGCCTCAGCCCATTACATCTCCCGCTTCCTTTTGTTTTAGAACACAAGCGGTCATGCCATCCCTGATTTCTAAGAGAGATCAGAGCCTCCAAGGGGTGGTGATCACACCCTCCCTGACTTCTCAGGAAAGGAGGTGAAAGCACCGAAAAGGAGATGATCACGACCCCTCTGACTTCTCAGGAAGGGAGGTGAAAAGCACCAAAGGGAAGTGGGGGGTTGCTAACAGGTTTCTGGACTGAAGGGTCTTATTATGCACAAACCCATCAGCATGGGAGGTATTACACAAGCACATAGCAATAAGGCAGAGGCTATTAGTGATGACTCTCCCCACAGTCAATGCAGGCTTGATGTGGTGTAACAAACATGAATTGTACACACAAGTAACGGTATAACAAACAACATAAATCAACATGGTATTGTAAAAGATTACCAGAAGTCCTAGAAGGAGAGTATGTAAACAGCAGTCACACATACACCTTCTTCAGCAGCCAAGAGATAGTCCAAAACCAATCTATTGTCCATTACTTCACAACTGGAGATACAAGAAAAAACAAAAACAATCAGCCCCTATCCTCAGGAACTTTGTATGATGATGGGGTAAATTATACAAACAACTAAATACATACAAGATAAATTACAAATAGTCGTAGAGAAAAAGTACCAACATTAAGGGAATTGGGAATGGCATCTTACAGAAAATAGACTTTTATCCAAGAAAATAATCAGATTTTAGAAAGCTAGGTTTAAGGGAAGCCAGGTTTTGAAGCCAGGGTAGAAGATGAGAAAGGAGAGAATTCTAGGCATGGGATAGCTAGTGAAAATGCTTAGAGTCAGAAGATGGAGTATTTAAGGCAGAGCAAGGCCAGTAGCGGTGGATCACCAAGTATGACAGGGGTGAGTAAGATATAAGAAAACTAGAAATGTAAGAAGGAGCCAGGTTATAGAAGGCTTTAAAAATCAGAGGATTTCATATTTCATATTTTATTCTGGAGGTTTATTGAATGAGAGGATGGTGGTGGTGGTGTAATACCTGGTCAGACCTTTGAAGGGTCACTTTGATAGTTAAAGGGAGAATAGATTGAAGAGGAGAGGCTTGAGACAGGGGCACTAACTAGAAGGCTATTGCAGTAATACAAGCTCAAAGTGATGAACTGAATCTGGATCATGGCAGTGTTAGAGGAAAGGGACATGTGTGAGAAAAGATGATAGATCAACAGGACTTGGCCACAGATTGGATACAGGGGGTGGGAAAGCAGAACTTAGAATGATACTTAAATTTGTGAGTCCATATGACTGGGAGAATAGCAATGCCTTTAACAGTTGCAGGAAAATTGGGAAGAGAGAAAGGTTTAGGAGGGAAAGAAAATTATTTGAGTTTAAGATGTTTACAGAATATGCTGTTCAAGATATATTTGGAAATTCAACTTTAAAGGACAGGAGAAAGGTTAAAACTGGATAAATAGATCAAGGAATCATTTGCATAACTATATTTGAATCAAAGGGAGATAATGGGATTACCAAAGTAAATAATAGAGAAGAAGATTTAGAATATAGCTTTGGTGGACACTCACTATTAGTGGGCATGACCTGGAAGAAGTTCCAGCAAAGAAGTTCCAGCAAATTTGAAAATTTTGGTAGGAAAGCCAAGAGAACAGAGTCACCAAAACCGAGAGACAAGACCTTCTTAAAGAAAAAAAGGTGAAAGGTGGCTTAGTGGATAGGGCACCCACCCTGAAGTCAGGAGGATCTGAGTTCAAATCTGGTCTCAGACACTTAATACTTCCTAGGTCTGTGACCCAGGGCACTTAATCCCAATTGCCTCAGCAGAAAAAAAAAAGGAAAAGAAAAGAAAGTGATGGACAACATAAAAGGATGCAGAGAGGTCAAGAAGAATGAGGATTTGAAAAAAGATCATTAGACTTGGCAACTAAGAGATCATTGGTAATTATGAAGAGAGCACTTTTGGTTGAATAATGAGATGAGTAGATTGTAGAGAGTTAAGAATGACAAGAAAGGAAGTAAAAGTATTAGTTGTAGATAGTCTATAAGGAATTTAGCCATGAAAGGGAGGTGAGATATAATTGGTGCAGACAGATCAAAAGAATGTTTTCTGAGGATGGGGGAGAAATGAATATGCTTATAGGTAACAGGGAATCAACCAATAGATGGAAATTAAAGATTTGTCAGAGTAGAAATGATAGAAAAAAATGGGATCATCAGTACCTGTTACATTGACAAAAAGAAAAGCCACCTCTTCCTCTGAGACAGGAATAAAGGAGGAGATAGTGGGAGAAAGAAGATGAGTGATGTAAGATAAAGAGGTGATGAGCTTCCAGGGAGTGGTTCAATATTTTCAGTGAAATATAAGGCAAAGTTCTCACATGAGAAAGTGGGAAGATGAAAGATTTGAGGAGGGATGAAAAGATTAAGGAAAACACCCATTATGATGGATGGGATAGTGAATCAATTAGAGAGGTATTAAAGAATTGCTTTGTTGCAGGTATGGCCCAGTAGAGTTTACATAAAATAAATTTGTAATGTACCTAGTCAGCATGGTCCCATTTATGTTTTGAGGATAATATATCTCTTCTTTCCTCTCCCCTCTTCCTAATTGGTAGGACTGCTTTTGAAGTTAAATGTTTCCATTTCCTTCAATCATCTGGTTGTTAATCTGATAATTTTTATGTGGGTTCCAAAGTTTCAAATCTGCCTATCTGTTTGTGATTTTTTCCAGCACAAAAATTGCAATCCAAATGTAAAAAAGCATTGCCTTAATCTTAGGGAGTAGGCACTGAAGGCATTTGGTCCTAGTGAGAAGGTACACGAATGGAAATATCTGATCTGATTGATAGTAGGCATGGCTTTTGGAGTTATCTTCTTGAGCTCCTCTGTTTTTCCTTGTCTTTCATTCTGTTAGCATTGCTCCTCTGTTGGTTTTTCCTTTCCAGTGGCTAAGGGAAAAGAATCCTCAAGATTGTCTTCTACCCCTGTTCTTTCCCGTGGAGTTACAAAGAAGCTTGATCTCTCAATTTCTTTTTATTCTGTGGACTGAAGCATTGGAGAGGTTACTCTGGATCACTTGCTTCTGATGGACACACTGGTTAAGGAACCCAGAAAACACATTAATTTTGGGATGCAGAAATAATGACCAGAAGTCAATTTCTCCTCTGCTAAGAGTTGGAGAAATCAAGTAGCTTCTAGCTTATGTAGGCCCCCTTGGGTCTAGAATAGAGACTGATCTTAATTCATGAATATATTTTCAAGATTATTGCTAAAGATAATATTTTCATTAGAAGACATTTTCAGTCAGAAACCATTTTAGATTTAATAATTTTGGTTAATTGTCCACTTGTTTGGTATTTCAGATTTTATATTTTGTCTTAATACTCCATATGCTTGGTAGTTTCCTTTACATATTTCTTTATCAAAGATATACTTACTTTATAGGTTCATCATTGCTGTAACTCTATGTCCAAAGCCTAATGATCTATGGAATCATGGCATCAAACACATTTATTTAGGCATCCTTTTCCAGGATTCTCCTCACACCCCCAGAGAAGTTTAGGGACAATAATTACATCTCAGCAGTATCTCCTTTATGAATTCATGATATTCTTGGGCATCTCTGAGAAGTTATTGTTTGTCTTCCATGGTAGGTCAGATTTGCCAGTGTTATAACACATGTCCTTTCTACATAAGTATAGATATAATAACTAGTTATTCTGGGATACATACATCATTATTTTGGCAGTAAGATGGAATTCTTTAAAACAAACCAACTTTTTCCTCATTTGAATTAAAAAAGAATACTAAACATATCCCAATAAGCAAGACTATCAAAGTTGGACAAAGAAGAGGCACATTTTAAAGTGATGATAAACGCAATGGCTAATATCTCTACTAATAAAATGCTTGTGGGAATCCATACAAAGACTATGGAAGAGAGAAAAAATTAGAGAGTAATGGAATTATAGTACCTAGATTCCATGCATATAAAAATATAAAGTTATTCACATCTGCCAAAACAATTTGCCAAATATTCTGTCAATTTTTTTGCTTCCTAAAGTTGGAGTCAAAAAGACTTGGGTTCATTTAGTATTGGCTAAGAAATAGATTAGTTGATGAGTGGAATAGGTTAGGTTCATAAGACAGAATAGTCAACTATAGTCTCCTGTTTGACAAACCCAAAGATCCTAACTTTTGGGATAAGAATTCATTATTTGATAAATACTGCTGAGATAACTGGAAATTGGTATGGCAGAAATTAGGCATAGACCCACACTTAACACCATATACCAAGATAAGATCAAAACGGGTCCATGATTTAGGCATAAAGAACGAGATAATAAATAAATTAGAGGAACATAGGATAGTTTATCTCTCAGACTTGTGGAGGAAAAAGAAATTTGTGACCAAAGATGAACTAGAGACCATTACTGATCACAAAATAGAAAATTTTGATTATATCAAATTTAAAAGCTTTTGTACAAACAAAACTAATGCAAACAAGATTAGAAGGGTAGCAACAAACTGGGAAAACATCTTCAAAGTTAAAGGTTCTGATAAAGGTCTCATTTCCAAAATAGATGGAGAATTGACTCTAATTTATAAGAAATCAAGCCATTCTCCAACTGATAAATGGTTAAAGGATATGAACAATTTTCAGATGATGAAATTGAAACTCTTACCAGTCATATGAAAGAGTGTTCCAAATCACTATTGATCAGAGAAATGCAAATTAAGACAACTCTGAGATACCACTACACACCTGTCAGATTGGCTAAGATGACAGGAAAAAATAATGATGAATGTTGGAGGGGATGCGGGAAAACTGGGACACTGATGCATTGTTGGTGGAGCTGTGAACGAATCCAACTATTCTGGAGACCAATTTGAAATTATGCCCCAAAAGTTATCAAGCTGTGCATACCCTTTGATCCAGCAGTTTTTCTACTGGACTTATCCTCAAAGAGATACTAAAGAAGGGAAAGGGACCTGTATGTGCCAAAATGTTTGTGGCAGTCCTGTTTGTAGTGGCTAGAAACTGGAAATTGAATGGCTGCCCATCAATTGGAGAATGGTTGGGTAAATTGTGGTATATGAATGTTATGGAATATTATTGTTCTGTAAGAAATGACCAGCAGGATGAATACAGAGAGGCTTGGAGAGACTTACATGAACTGATGCTCATTGAAATGAGCAGAACCAGGAGATCATTATATACTTCAACAACGATACTGTATGAAGATGTATTCTGATGGAAGTGGATTTCTTTGACAAAGAGACCTAATAATTCAGTTTCAATTGATCAATGATGGATAGAAGCAGCAACACCCAAAGAAAGAACACTGGGAAATGAATGTAAACTATTTGCATTTTTGTTTTTCTTCCCTGGGTTATTTTTACCTTCTGAATCCAATTTTCCTATGCAACAAGAGAACTGTTTGGTTCTGCATACATATATTGTATCTAGGATATACTGAAACATATTTAACATATATAGGACTGCTTGCCATCTAGGGGAGGGGGTGGAGGGAGGGAAGGGAAAAATCGGAACAGAAGTGAGTGCAAGGGATAATGTTGTAAAAAATTACCCTGGCATGGGTTCTGTCAATAAAAAGTTATTATAAAAAAAATAAATAAACAAAATATTTAAAAAAAAACCCAAAACCAAAACCAAAAAACAAAACAAAACAAAAAAAAAAAAAAAGACGGGTTCAAATCTTGCTTTTGATACTTACTAGTTGTATGATATTTACTGGGCAAGTCACTTAGTCCCTTATACATAGAGATAGGGATTATCTAAGATTTATCTATCAAGTCAAGTGATTTATGTTCTATATTTGTGTAGGGAGTTTCATATTCTAACGAAAACTTCAAGCATTAATATTCATGCATTCATGTATTCATCCATGCATGAATATTTTCACCTATCTATCTACTATCTATCTGTAGGATATGTGCTGCCCAAACATAATAGCACACCAAACCCTTGGAATAGTGAATTTTCAGGTAGAACCCTGGGAGAAGAAGACTGGAAAGGTAACCGACTAACTTAGAGATGTTAATACTTTCATTCTCTAAGGTGGCTTTAGACAGATCTGAAACTTTGGAACCCACATGAAAATTCTCAGGTGAACAACCAGATGATTGATTAAAGGAAATGGAAATGTTTAACTTCAAAAGCAATTCAACAAACAAGCAGGATGAGGGGAGAGGAGAGAGAGACATGCTATTTTCAATATTGCCCTGAAAACAGAATTGGAACCAATGAGTAAAAGAGAGAACTAGCAAATAGGAACATGAAGTTAAAGAATCATACCATTAGTATCATTGAACCATGAAAAGAAAATAAAAAGGATTTAAAATGGAAACTTTCTGCTCAACTGAAATCAGAAATAATTATTATTTATTATTTTTTGCATTATAATATTGTTTATTGTAATGTTGTATTATAATATTGATTTTCATATATTTATTTATTGTCTTGTGTGTCTTTCAGTAAAAAAGTTTTTTTAATTGACTACTTGAATAGCTACATTGATCAAATTATCTGTATAATTATTAATTATTATTATTATTTATAATTATATTCCCCAGGAATAGAGTTAAAAAATAAATATTTAACACATAGCTTATGCTAAAATATTATTAATAATATCTTTAGCAAGAATAAAAAGGTTTTATGCATTGCAAATAGCAATTTTTTAAAGGTGAAAATACTATGTTTTAATCTGCATTCAGGTTTTATCATTCTTTCTTTGGATGCGAATGGCCTTTTCTGTCATAAATCTGTTGGAATTGTTTTAGATTACTAAGAGTTAAGCCTTGCTGTTACTGTACATAATGTTCTTCTGGTTCTGCTTACTTCACTCAGCATCAGTTCATATAAATCTTTCCAGGCTTTTCAATATAAAACTCTTTTATTTTTCCAAATACATGCAAAGATAGTTTTTGACAATCACCTTTGAAAAACTTTCTGTTCCAAATTTTTTTCTCTTCCTCTTTCTATCCCTCCCACAAACAGTAAGCAATCCAGTTTGGGTTAAACATGTGCAATTCTTCTAAATATATTTCCACATTCATTATTCTGCACAAGAAAAGTCACTTATATAATCACTTATATTATCAGATTTATTGGCATACAATTGGACAAAATAGCTCCTAATTCTTGCTTTAATTTCCTCTTCATTGGTGGTAAGTTCCTCCTTTTCATTTTTGATACCGATAATTTGGTTTTTTTCTTTCTTTTTTCTAATCAAATTAACCAAAGATTTATCTACTTTGTTGGTTTTTTCATAAAATCAACTCTTAGTTTTATTAGTTCAATAGTTTTCTTACTTTCTATTTTGTTAATCTCTGCTTTGATTTTTAGAATTTTGAATTTGGTATTTATTAGGGAGTTTTGGTCTTTTTCTAGTTTTTTTAGTTGCATGCCCAGTTCCTTGATCTTCTCTTTCGTTATTTTATTTTATTCATGTAAGCATCTAGTGATATAAAATTTCCCCTAAGAACTGCTTTGGCTGCATCTAATAAGTTTCTGTGTGTTGTCTCATTATGGTCATTCTCTTGAATGAATTTAATGATTGTGTCTATGGTTTGTGGTTTGACCCACTCATTCTTTAGATTAGTTTCCTGTGGTGATCTTGTTCTTTTAAAATAAGTAGAAATAGTTCTCTCTGGGGGAGAGGTGCAGGTTTCTTGGAGGGGTTTTCTTGGAGGCACCTTTAGTATCAGTTTGGATCAATAATTACCCCAAATGCAGCCAGGTGATAAAAGTTCAGATCTTTTATTGTCTCTAATATAGCCCAATTAGCTTAGAGCCCTCCGAATATCTTCAAATCCAAGGGTTTTGTCCTTCAGCCTCTGCCTCTGCTTTCTTCTGCCTCCAGCCAGCCAAGAGGAAAATATTTCTTCTTGCCTCGGAGAGAGGGCTTCTGGCATAATTCTGCTGAAATCTCCCAAAGTGCTCTGTGTCTGCACCAGAGTGCTCCTCTCCAACCCAGCTGAACTCTCTTCTTCAACCAGCCACCAAATGGAAAATATTCTGGAATAGATCTCTCTTCACTGGCCTTATATCTTCTGAGAGAATGGGATTATGGGTTTTCTCCCATAGTGCTCTCTGGCCCTAAGAGCTTTAAGGGAGGTGTGAATTCACAAAGTTACAAAGTTTACTTTGTGAATCTGGCATACTTGTGAACTCCGATGAGTAAAGGTATAAACACAAGCATTGTACTAATTAGTTCTACTTAGTACCTTGTCGTTTGTAAAGATTCCAACAGTTTCCAATAATTTCTTGGTCTATTTTCCTATGGTCCTTTATTACATATAATTTTTATTGCATCGTGATCTGAAAAGGATGCATTTACTATTTCTGCCTTTCAGCATTTGATTGCAAGGGTTTTATTCCCTAATCTTGTTCAATTTTTCTGTTTCAGGTACCACTGATAAAAATTTCTTTCTATCCCCATTCAATTTTCTCCAAAGGTCTATCATACCTAACTTTTAAAAAATTCTATTCACTTCCTAAACTTCTTGTTTATTTTGTGATTAGATTTATCTAGTTCTGAAAGGAAGGTTGGGTGCTGTGACTAGTATGGTTTTTGCTGTCTATTTCTTCTTGCAACTTAACTTCTCTAAGAATTTGGATGCTTTAATATATATTTAATTTTGATATGTTTTCATTATCCAGGGTACCCTTTAGCAAGATGTAGTTTCCTTATCTCTTTTAATTAGATCTATTTTTGCTTTTGCTTAATCTGAAATCAGGATTGCTACCCTTGCCTTTTTTTTTTTTTTTTTTTTTACTTTAGCTGAAGCATAATAGATTCTGCTCCAATCTTTCACCTTTACCTTGTATGTATTTCTTTGTTTCAAATGTGTTTCTTGTAAACGACATCTCACAGAATTCTGGCTTTTAATCCAATCTCCTATGTGCTTCTGTTTTATGGGAGAATTCATCCCCTTCATAGTTAAGATTACTAATTCTGTATTTCCCACCATCCTATTTTTCTCAAGTTATACTTTTCTCTCACCTTTCACCCTTTCTCTCCTTACCCAGGTATTGTTTATGACCAACTTCTTCCTCAATCCATTCTCCCTTTTTTCAGTCCCATAACTTTCTTATCCCTTTCTCCTTTGACTTCTGCCCTCTCTTATATTAGCTATCCACTTTCTTTTTCCCTTTCCCCTCCTTTTACCTTATGGGGTAAGACACATTTCTATGCCAAATTAAGTACATATGTTATTCCCTTTTTGAGCCAAATCTGATGAGATTAAGGCTCAAACTATGAACATCTCCTTCTTTTTCCTCAACTATAATAAGTATTTTGTACCTCTTCAAATGGTGTAATTTATCCCATTTTATTTCCCCTTTCCTCTTTTCTTAGTACAATCCCTTTTCCCACTCCTAACTTCTTTTTTATATCATCACATTGATGCTAACTTAAAACTACACCCTCTAAATAAACCTTGCCTTCCAGAATATTATATTGTAAGGCCCTCTGATCCTTTAATGTGGAAGCTGGTCTGGGTAATCCTGATTGTGGTTTCTCAATATTTGAATTGTTTCTTTCTGACTACAAGCAGTATTTTCTCTTTGATCTTATAATCCTCCATGATCTACCATATTCTTTGGAATTTTCATTTTGGAATCTCTTTCAGGAAGTGATTGGTGTTTTCTTTTAATGATTATTTTAGCCTTTGATTCTAGGATATCAGGGCAGTTTTCTTTGATAATTTCTTGAAAGATGTTGTCTTGGCTCTTTTTTTTTCATCATGGATTTCAGGATCCATCCATCCATCCATCATCATAGGTTCTCTCTCCTGCATCTATTTTCAGGTCATTTGTTTTTCCAGTGCAGTATTTTATATTTTCTTTTATTTTTTTCATTTTTAAAATTTTGTTCAACTGATTTCTCATTGAGTCATTCACTATCATTTGTCCAATTCTAATTTTTAGTGATTTATTTTCTTCAGTTAGCTTTTTTACCTTCTTTTGCATTTGGCCAATTATACTTGTAAAGGGCTTGTTTTGTCAGTGAAATTTTTTCCCTATTTCATCAGTTTTATTTTTTAAGGAGTTGTTTTCTTCAATTTTAGTTATTCCTTTTCCAAGGTATTGGCTCTCCCCCTCTCCCCTGCCCCCAACCTTTCATAACTCTCCTGCAATGTTCTTATTTCTTTTCCCCATTTTTCTTTTCTCTTTTTAGATCCTTTTTGAATTCTTCCAAGAGCCTTTTGAAATGGAGACCAGTCTGCGGGCTTTTTGCAATTGCTATCTTCTTCTGGGTTTATAACCCTATCTCCATAATAGCTCTCTATAGTCTTTTTGCTTTTTTGCTCATTTTAAAAGTTGATGTTTGCTCTTAGAGCACAGGGGAGAATGTCCCAAGCTTCCTCAACAGGGCAACAGGGGCTTCTCACTGACTGCACTGAGGTTGGTGATGCCAGGTTTCCCTACTGTGCTGAGTGGCCAATCCTGTCCATTATGCTTGGGTTCACGGGCTCACAATTTGCCTTCTGTGGTTGCATTAGAAGTCTCACAGCTGCTCTGCTGATCTGGCCTTCTGAACCAGGACCAAGTAAGTAACACTGCTGTGTTTTGTTTAAGAGCATCCCACCAGATTCTCTGGGCCATGCATCCCTGCATCAGGTTTCCCTGAGCCTATTCTGAGCCCTGTTCTCCCCTGCCCAATTGAGACAAACCTTTCCTAAAGACCAAAATATCTTAAGCTGGAAAATCATACACTAAATGTTTGTGGGTTCTGTTACTCCAAAATCAATTCAAAGGCTACTGAAGCAGGAAAAGCTCAGGTAGTGTCTAGTCTACTCTCAGCCACCTTGGCTCTGTCATCTAATAAAATATATTTTAAAAATTATTTACTTGATTTTTAAGTCATCCTTTTAAACTTCTATTTTGTACAATGCATGAATATTAATGTGATAAATATATGTCATTTATAAATACATGTTGTTCATGGGAACTAAGCAACTTGATAGTTAGCAGGAAACAAGGACAAGAAGCAGCACAAATGTCAGATATTTGAAGAGATATCATGTAGAAAAAAGATATGCTTTAGTTGCCAGGCCCCAAAAGGGTAAAATTAGGATAAATGTTCCAGAGCAAGGTACAGGACGGCAGATTTGGGCTAACAATTTTCTAAGAATCAGCACTAAATTGTAATGGGCAGCTTATATCTCCAAATTCTTTCAGTTCTCAGGAACTAAGCAACTTTAAATGAAGGCAACTATGTGCTCGCTCATCCTTTTACTTGTCTTGGATCTCACTATTTTGTTATCCATTGTTGTCCCATATTGCCTAATCATTCTCTTTTGTCTCATTATTAAGAGGACTTGGTTCAATCTGTCCTTTCTCCATTAGATGTTTTTGTCTTATCCAAGTAAAATAGATGTCTTAAGCTTAAATAATTGCTTTTTAAAAAGTCATTTCTTTAATATCTTTTTCTAACTTCAGCTAATTCTAGTTTTTACTTTTCTTATAGGAATTAGAGACTCTTTTCTTTATTCTCAGTTATCTGCCTTCTCTTTGATCTTTTAAAATTGAGTTCTTCAGTGAATTTGCTGTGCAGTTATATTCATCTTTCAGATGATTCTATTTTTTCCTTATTAAACTCATATGCCGGAATTTTGTTCTTCAGATCTCTTATTTTACTTTCATTTTAGGATACCAGATCATGAGCCCCCAGCCTTCCTATTTTTGCTATACTTAAAAACCTCTTAATGTCTAGCATACATGTAGCAAGAATTAACAAGATTTGGGGGCTGTCAGTCTCAATATTGGGTTCCCTCTCAGCCTGTTATTTAACTTATTTCCATATTTAATCTTATCTTGAGCTTCAGGGCAATCCAGGGTTATGTTTGGATATTTTCTTAGTATTAATACAATTTCAACCTCTTTCTCAATAATTAATCAGTTAGCTCAAGTTCCAGCCTCATTTATCAAATACGATTTACATAGTAAACTAGAAAAATATACTTTTCCCTTAGTAATTACTCATATTTTTTTGTCTACTAAATTCTTTAATCTCCTAGGATCAAACAAATATTAAAATTACTGAACACATAATTTATTAGCAATGAATTTAATACTAAAACAGATATAGAAATGTAATAGAAATATAATGTTAGTTGTATAAAAGATTATAGCCAAGATAACCTCAAACTCTACTTCTGCAAATATAATTTTGTCATTTAGTTCACTTAAGGAACTATCTAAAACTTTTCAAGGATCCTCTTCGTATGTCTCTTCAATCAAAGAATTAAATTCGGTCTTTCAAGAAACAAGTTATTTTAGTCTTTTTTCTTTGTTCTCTTATTATTAATAACAGTTATGATAAAATATAATGTAAGCAGCCCATTATTCACAGATGTTTCATAAATTTCTCCTTATGGCATATCTTATTAACATAATGGTTAAAACAGTTATAACAGGAAAGAAAGTTTTCTTCCCTTTCTTCATTTCTTTCTTCTATATGTTTTATATTAGAGATCCTTTAGAGTTTGAACTCACATATGCTCTTCCTGACTCCATAGGGAAAACCACTCATAGACTAACAGTTGTAATTACAATAAAATGCCAGTCAAAACTGTCCTCAACATTCCACCTGGCTCTTGAACATACAGTAAGAATGTCTGAGATCTCAGTGAGAGAGTCTAGTAAAATAGTTGAGTGTGTACGTATATATGTATATAGACATAAACATATATATGTACATATAAATATTTCTTGTTTATACATAGTTGTTTGCATGTTCCCTTCTCCATTAGATTGTGAATTCCTTGAAAGCAGGGATTGTTTTCTTCCTTTATATCTCCAGGGCTTAGAGGAAGGTATTTCCAGTTGTCCTGATCTGGGCCCAGATGGTTCTGGAGAAGAAAGTGAAGCAGGTGACTTTGCACAACCCACCTTCACTTAAATTTAATTCACTGGCAAGTCATAGTATCACTTCTCTGACGTCATGGTCCTCTTCAAGAACAAAGGATAACAACAACCATAACAAGAAGTAATTAGCAATAATATTTTCTTTCTCCAGCATTTAACTTAGTGTCTGGCAGTAGTAGGTACTTAATAAATGCTTTTTGATTAAATAGAGGTAACATAGTTATAGGAAATATTTGTTCAGTGCTTTAAGATTTACAAAGCATCTTTTATTTTCATAATCCTGATATGTATCTTGTATTATTATTCCCATTTTACAGATAAGAATAAGTGAAGTAGCAAAGGTTGTGACATAGATCACATAGCTTAGTATCTGAAGTTGGGATCTTCCTGACTCTATGTCCAAAACTTGTCACATGGCTGCATTGCAAAGTGACATAATAGATACAGAGCTTAATTTGCAGTTAGGAAGACCCTGGGTTTGAACTGCAGCTATATGATTAATTGCTTAATTTCTTTGAGTCTCAGTTTCATCATCTGTAAATGGAGTTGTTGTCAAACTTATAAAGGAAATTATATAAAATGCTTAGCAAACCTTAAAATACTGTTTTGTAATGAGTGAGTTTAAATATGTGTGTAAGAGGGTATGAGTTTACATCAGATATTATCATTCATGCCTTCTGTATTGGGGTCTTAGGCATCAAATACCACAAATATTTCTATAATTCTTCCTTGTCACCGTCTCCAGCAAATTACTGAGCATATTTACCACTTTTCTTTCTATGTTATAATTGCTGCTCTCTGTAGCATCTAATTAAATAAATTATGTACGTTAATGACTCTTCCTTCATTTTCAGTTTTGTCATCTTAATAAAATCATTTATCCTCCTGGAAAATAGATACTTCTTTACCTTTCTGAGGATTACTTTCTACATGAACAGAAGACCATGAAGCGATCCATTGTTAAAGTTTAAAAGGGTCTTTGGTGTGGAAAAAGTCTCTCACCTAAAGCATATTTTATTGTACTAAGAAGTTATACCATTTACATAGATTTTTTAAAAATATATATTATTTCCTTAATGATTTCAGATTTTTCAACAAGAAATGATTCCTTTAAAAAATCGGAGATCCCCACATGCAAAATTTATTTTATAATGAAGTAGAAATAATACTTTGGGTTTCTATGCAATTTCCTTCCTAGTTATCCAAATTCTTTTATTGATACGTTTTATTAAACCAATACGAAACAAAATTTCCATAGCATTTCTTTGAGAGCAAAGGGGAGTAACTATGCTTCTTTCTCATTTTAATAGAAAAAAAAATGAAGGTGGGGGAGTGTGATTTAGCTTTGGACTAAGATCAGAATATCTAAGTTCTGACTTAGCTCCCTCTTGTACCAACTATGTGATTCTAGCCCCTTTCTTTTTGAGAAGCAACTAGGTGGCACAGTGGATAGAGTGGCTGACTTACAGTCAAGAAAACTCATCTTTCTGAGTTAAATTAGGTATTCATATAATTAAAATCAGATAATTATTAGCTATATTTATTTGTCTCAATTTCCTCATTTGTAAAATAAACTGGAGAAATAAATGGCAAACTATTCCAAATGTGATCACTGAAAAAAAAACTGAATCAAAACAAAATACTCTGTATGTACTTATTTATGTACATGTAGCCTCCACAGGAGAATGTAAGCTCTTTGGGGGCTAGAAATGCTAGCACAATTTTTTTTTTATCAATAGTGCCTATTAGAGCCTTGCAAATAAAAAGAAAAATTTGGGACTTCTAAATCTTTGATTTCATTGGTATAGGGAATCTGTGCAGAAACTCCCTTTGAAAAAAGGAAAAGACTTTTTGTCTCTTGGAGAGTTGTATGGGGCAATGAAAGGTCAATAACATGATTTGTTCAGAGTCTGATATACGCAGGATGCATCAGAGATGAGATGTGAATTTAGGTCTTTCCAAATCCAATGCCAGATTTCTAACCCCTACACCATGCTACTTGGCACATGATAGGAGCTTAATAAAAGTTTCTTCAGTAGTAATATTTTATGGCAATCTTGCTCTATGTCATTTTTATTGCCAAAACCACCATGCAATATGAGACTGCCCAAAAAGACACAAAAGGTAGATCTGTTGCTGTCATTTCTAATGAGGATTATTGGCTAATTGCTTCCCTTTTTATTTTTAATTTTTAAAAAATATAATCTTTTTGATTCTCTTTTTATTTACAAAGTTATGTGGTCAGAGATACTGAATTTTTATTCAACACACTGTGTAGAAAAAAGTGTGTGGGGTGGGGGCAAAGAGAGGAGGAAGAAAAAGATCAGAGCTCCACCTTGAGTACAACAAAAAGGACTCGGAGGAAAAGTACCACGTGCTGGTCAACACTGCAGTGCTCAAACACAGCAGAGAAGGCATCCCCCCCCCCCAAATGGAGTGAGTATTGATGTTCTTAGTTTGCTTGTTCTCCCCTTTTCCTTAAGTATGTTGCTATGGTGACATTCGTCAGGATTAATTTAGTGGCTGGTAACCATTTTTGTTTTATTCAGGCTTATGTGTGTATTCGGGTTTCTATAGCAGCAGAAGAAGGGGGTAGAAGAGAAAGAAGTAAGATGGTTTCATTTTATGTCATTGTCCCACTAGTAACCTATATCTCTTGGGGAAGATTTTTTCCCCCATAGAAGCAAGTTTGTTGTTCATTCCCATCTCTGCATTATACTGCCAACCTTGCATTTTCCTGTTAAGTGGCTGCAAGAGCCATTATTTCCTATTCATAACCATGTCAGCATTATTGGTTTGCAGCTGAAAAAAAAATTAAAGCAAGTATGGCTCAGCAAAAAGCTTAGACTAGAAGAAACAATTTGTGGTTAAGGCTGTAATTACTTATCCATTCCAAAGATGACTTGATCACTCTAGGAATTTTATTTGATCTGGAACCTGAAAAAAAGGGAAATATGTTTGGTAATAGGGAATAAATAGTATAGAAACAAAGGCTGGTTTACCAACATTCAGCATTATAGCTACTGAATAGAAAGGTCTAGTATGAGAGAATGGGAGAGCAAAGGATAAGTTAAGACAACAAGTCACAAAAATGAAAATGCTACCAAATGATGAGTCATGATTTCTCCTTTCTCTTTCCTTTCTGTATTTCTTTTCTTCATCTCATAGACACTGCTCCTGCAGCGTCGCTCACTCTAAGGTATTGGTATTGAGGAACCCTAAGAAAAGAGTCGTTTTTTTTTTTTTCAGCCAGTTAAGTCTTTCACTTTATCATCCTTTCATTCTTTTATTCCCTAGTGACATTCTCCAGTCTTGTGACTGGATTACATTCTGCTTTAGCCAGGAGAGTATAACATGATTTTCTGGGAGCAAAACCTTTATCAGACCAATCAAACTTGTTTTAGCCTTTTGCCTCAGGTCAGTAGATATAATTTGATCCTCAGAGAAAATACAGAAGGGCCCCGGCATTGTTCATCACCAAAGCGGGATTTCTTTGGTTGACACAAAACAATTTTTTCATGTACTGTGCAAAAGAAACATGATCCTCTAGTGACATGCTTCTGATAGGAGTATAGGTGGAAAAATTCTCCTGCCTGGTTAACCAATCAAAAGAAACTTGCAGGTTGGGAGATGTGGAATAGAAACTGTAGACAACATTTCAGTAACTTAGGATACAAGATTATTCCTTAGTCACACACATTGAGGGAAAGATGTGGACTTTTTGCCTTTGGATTGGGATTCCCAGTGTTTTAAAGGCAGGTAGGTAGCACCTTCGATAGAGTTTTGGGCTTGGAGTTAGGAAATTTAGCTTAAGGCAGTTACTGTATAATTCTGGGCAAATCACTTAACTTCTGTTTGCCTCCGTTTTTTCAATTATAAAATGAGAATAATAATAGAAACAACTACTCAGGGTTGTGTTAAGGATTAAATGAGACAATATTTTTAAAGTGCTTAATGTAATGCCTGGCCATAGGAAGCACTTGATAAATGCTTATTGCCCACATGACTGGCTATAGTGCATTACTTTCTACATATAGTTTTTTTAAGAGTCTAATTTCATTCTCAAGACCGCCTATCCTAAGTCAAAACTATGAAGCCATGTTCCATTTCTCCCATAACAAAAGAACCAGTTAATGTACTCATAATGACCCCCATTTCTTCTCAACTCCTCAAATTTTTTCTGGTTCAAGTGTTATCTGGCTTAGCTCTAGACTACTTTATTGCCTACTTGATATGGGCTTCCTATCCATCTAGCAATATATTCCAGCAGTCCAAACAAAGTTTTCTTTGCCATATACTTTGACATTATCACAATCAAACCTACCCAAAAGCTTTCTCTAGACTTTTTTTTCATCAGGTCTCAAAATAACATTTGTAAAATATTTAGGAAAATAGTAAGTGTTTAACAGATGCTCATTCTTCCCCTTTCTTTACCTTTTAATTACAGCAATTATCCTTGTCAAGAAAACCTGCTAATGCCCTCTTGGGCCCAGTTCAGAATCCATACTTTTTTCTATCTCTAATGCTGGGAATAACTTCCAAATCCTCTTCTTTAAATCTCTACAATTTCTTCTAATACTAAATCTAATGATTCTATGATTTCATTTTATGCAGAAAAGTTTCCTCAGGTTAAGAATTTCAGCACTCTGTGTCAAAATTAAAAATAAAAATTATATTGATAATCTAGTATGATAGACTAATTAGCCAAGGAATGATTTGGAACACCTAGGATGAGCCTTCCAAATGTGATGAGATGTTCAGTATATTTTTGATACATTAATTAAAGAGGGACTAGCCCTTTTTGTAGTGGCCATAAACTGGAAACTTATTGGATGCCCATCATTTGGAAAATGGCTGAATAAGTTCTGGTATATGAATGTTATGGAATATTAATGTTCTATAAGAAACAATCAGCAGATGATCTCAGAGAGGCCTGGAGAGACTTACATGAACTGATGCTAATGAAATGAGCAGAACCAGGAGATCTTTGTACACTGCAACAACAATATTATACAATGATCAATTCTGATAGACATGCCTCTTTCCAACAATGAGATGACTGAGACCAGTTCCAATGACCTTGTGATGAAGAGAGCTATCTGCACTTAGAGAGAAGGCAGTGACTACTGAGTATGGATCACAACATAGCATTTTCACTCTTTTTGTTGTTCATTTGCATTTTGTTTTCTTATTCATTTTCTTTCCTTTTTGATTGTTGCAATAGGTTCCTCATAGGGCTTTCTGTTCTAATGTATTCCTTTGCCAATCCATCTGTGATATTGCTGTCAGAATGTTTTTTATGTGTAGATTTAGTCATATTCCTCCTGTGCTCAAAACTACTCTGCTTGGCATCTGAGGAATCTGATATCATTCTGCTTTTTCATTCTTATCTCATATTATTTTCTTTTTTATTTACATAGTCTCTATTCCAGTTAGTTAGTCAACAGCAATGTATTTAATACTTATAATGTGTCAGTTACTGTGCAAAGTGCCGGGAATACCAAAGAAACTAGAAGACAATTTCTGCTCTTTAGAAGCTTATATCTAATGGGCAAGAGGATATACAAACAATTTTGTACTAATAAGATATTTTTGCTGCTTAGTTATTTTCAGTCATGTTCAATTTTTTGTGACTCCATTTGGGAGTTTTCTCAGCAAAGATACTGAACTGATTTGCCATTTCATTCTCCAGCTCATTTTACAGATGAAGAAACTGAGACAAATAGGATTGAGAGACTTGTCTAGAGTCACATAGCTAGTAAGTTTCTGAGGCCAAATTTGTTTGCTTGTTGTTGTTGTTTTTAATATTTAATATTTTAATATTTAATATATTTTAAAATTTAATAATTAAATTAATATTTAATATCTGATATTTTAATAGTGATATATAAAACAATTTTTTGCATCTGTTTTCAAAACTTTGAGTTCCACATTCTCTTTCTTCTTCTCTACCCCCACCCCCACAGAAAAGGCTCATGTGAAGTTATGTAAAAGATTTCCATAAAAATCATCTTGTAAAAGAAAACATAGATTTTCTGCTCCCCAAAGAAAAATAAAGTAAAAAAAAGGTATGATTCTATCTGTATTCAGACACCACTAGTTCTTTTTATGGTATGGATAGCATTTTTCATAAGTCCTCCAGAGCTGTTTTGGATCATGGTATTGTTGAGAATAGCTAAATCATTCACAGCTGATCATCCCACAACATTGCTAGCTCATTTCACTTTGCTTGAGTTCATGGAGGACTTTCCAGGTTTTTCTGAGAGCATCCTGCCCATCATTTCTTAGAGAACAATAATATTCCATCGTAATCACATATCATAATTTATTCAGCCCTTCCCAATCAATGGGTATCTCCTCAATCTCCCATTCTTTGCCCTGAGATAAGAGCTCCTAAAATTTTTTTGTACATAAAAGATTCCTTTTTCTTTTCTTCTTTTTAAAAATCTTTTTTGCCTATTAGTATTATTGTTATGCCTATTAGTAGTATTGATAGAGCAAAGATTTTACATATCTTTGGGTATAATTCATATCTTTTGATCATTTAGCAATTGTGGAATGGTTTTAAAAAATAAATTTGATTCAGTTACCTGTATATTTGAAAAATGAGATCTTGTTTTTTTTGTTTTTTGTTTGTTTTTTATTTTTGCTTAGGCAGTTAGAGGCAAGTGACTTGCCCAGGGTCACACAGCTAGGAATGTTAAGTGTCTGAGATCAGATTTGAACTCAGGTCCTCCTAACTTCAGGGTTGGTACTCTGAGGAATGAGATGTTATCAGAGAAACTTGTCTCAAAATTCTTTTCATAATTAATATTGTTAGCTGTATTTGCCCTGTGAATTCTATTCTCTCTCTCCTATCATTCTGTCCCTCTTGGGCAAATTTGAACTCAAAAAGATGAGTCTTCCTGATTCTAGATCTGGCACCTTATCCAGTGTGAGATTGAGCTGCCCACTAACAAGATATATGCCAAATAAATAGGAAATAATCAATTGAGGGAAGGTACTAGCATAAAAGAGGAAGAGGAGAGACTTCTTTTAGAGTGGGATTTTATCTGGCATAGGGAAGCCAAGAGGTAAAAACAAGGAAGAAAAAACTTCTAAACATGGAGAAAAACTGGTAAAAACAGCTGGAATCAGGAGATGGAGTATCTTGTTTGAAGAGTAGCAAGGAAGTCAGTGTCATGAGTATGTGGAAACAAATAAGATATAAGAAGACTGGAAAGATGTGGGTGGATGACTAGTTTATGAAGGACTTTGAATATTGAATAGAAGATTTCATATTCACTTTTAGAGGTAACAGTGAACCACTGGAGTATATTAGGGAAGAGGAAAGAGGGGAACACATGTCCTTTAAGAAGATTATTTTGACAGCTGAGTGGAGTTAAATTTGATTTATTTTTTTGGCTCCAGATCATACCCTTCCAAATAATAGTATCTCCATGCTTTTTGCTTGTGCATTTTTTTGTGCCTGGGATGTTCCCTCTTCACCTACTGAATTTGAACTAATACTTTAAAGACCAACTTAAATACCATATCTTATAGGAAATCCTTCCTTTTACTTTCAGTTAGTAATAGCTTTCCTTTTCATATTCCACTTTTGTTTTATTACTCTGAAATGCACTTGTTACTTTTCATTATATTAGGATCTTCTGCCTATGCTTCCTTTCTTCCTCCCAATATAAATTTGCTTGGGGGCAAGGATCCAGTCTTATCTAAACTTTGTATTTTCCTCTGGACCCAGCATAGTGCTTCACATAGATTAGGTATTTAATAAATATTGTGGTTTTGGGGAATGAATTGAAACTTAACATGGATTCCAATTCAAGGACAGCCTAGGCTGTCCGGTTCTAGTGGAAAAGCCCAGTAGTCTGACCTAGGGCTTAAGACTTAGGACTTAAGGACTTAAGACTAATTTTGGGTGAAGGATAAAAAGGCTGAAAAACAGCCTTTGGACCACAGAAATATCTGTGACAAGTCATATATTGCCTACATGATTTAATTCTACTGGCAAGGATAGCACAGGCAGTCCAATTAGCTGTCCTGGTGCTTCAAGGATCTATGTTAGACAATCCTCTGACTTATTTTCATGGATGGAGAAAATAAATATAAAAAAGGAACTAACTAGGGCATCCAGGTGATGCAGTGGCTGCAATGCTACACTTGGAATTAGCAAGACTGCCTGGTACAATTCATTTACAATCTTTCAACTACAATTTCCTTATCTGAAAAAATCTGTAAAACATTACCTACCTCCCATAGTTAATGTGAGGATCAAATGAAATGTCATATAAAAATGCTGTGTAAATCTTATAAGTAATACTATATACAAACTACCCATTATTACTAATGTTTTGGCTTTTGCTATGAAATTTGACAGATTTCTTTATCTATAATAGTATCTTGAATGTTATACTTTTTTAAACTTGAATTAAGATATATCCTTTCATCTCAAAACAATTCAATGTAGAAAAATTCTGATAGGTAGATTAGATGACCTCTAATACAATCTAACATCAGTCTTGTAAAGAAGTTCTGTTCTCCTAGGGTTTTGGTTTTGAAGGATTATCTGGAAGTGTTACTCCATCTCTGACACCCATACAACAGTGCAAACTTTATATGTTGTCTTTTTATCACTCAGTTGCACCAAGTTACAGAGCAAAGAAGCTTAGCAACAGAGGCAAAACTAATATGGATCAGCTGGTGTTTTTCTACAAGGCATCAACTTTAGAATGCAAAGAGCTGGTGGGAATAGTTAAAATAGTTAAAATAGCAAGATACCAGATGGCAGGCTAGTGTCTGTTTTCCTCCTTTCTCCTCAACCTGGCCCTGCAGTCTCTCCAGTAAACAGCCTCAAACGGGTGTCTCTTTATCTCTGTCTCTCTCCTACTTCCCATCTGGTAATGTCCCACTCCTTCCATCAACAATGAGTATGCTGCATGCCATTTACCCCAGACAAGGTTTGTAGTATTTGAGTTGGGTACAAACACTCCTAATTAGTACTCTTTTGACTATCTTTTCTGACTATATGTGAGTATAGAAAGGAGGTTTCTAGAAAGGAAGAAGTTCAGTCACACAATAGGAAAAATATAGTCCAAATTCTGGAGTGGCACATGAAGCCTCAACACAAGAAGAGAGAATACGAAAAGAGGCAAGTATTTTATCAACTTCAGCTTTACTGATCTTCATTGCCATGACAAGTTTATCTGGGACCCCAGATCTCTTCTGACTATAAACACTGAATGAAATGTGAACTAGAATGCTCCTATATATTAGGAAGTCCTTAAAATGCTGTTCCCACTCACACTTGTTTTTATGTAGGTTATAAGCAACTTAGGAATACATCAATTCTTATTTTCTCCTTTGGATTTGCCTTTGGAAGCATCAAAGCAGCCAATTCTAAATAATTGCTTAAACTACCTAGTGAAACAAGACATACTTATTTATGCTTGCAATTGCAAAAAATGAAGCCTTTTGTAAAAAGCAAATTCGATTCAATTTTCAATGACAATAGTAACATTATGTACTGAGGAAGAGTACTGAATATACTGAAATTAATTAGACTATGCAAGGATGTACAGCAAAAGGGGAACATTAGAAGTTAATATGCTATAGAATGTGGCACTTGGTCCAAAAGTTTACTCCATTTGAAATTATTTCAGGATTCAGAATTTAGGCTTCCCATATTCAACAGTCGAGAAAGAATAACAATGACCCTTTGGATGTGACTCTTGTCTTGTTTGGGCCAGAAACCCTGAGGATCTTTCCCTACCAGATTTATTTATTTAGTTTTTTTTTTTTTGTTTTTTTTTTTTGTTTTTTTTGGAGTAGGTTGAAAAGGTCTTTTTTTGCCTCAGTTTCTACCTAGCTTTAATTCCTAAATGGGTAGCCTTAGTCAAACTGAGACCTGTTAAAGACTTTAGCTTACAAAGGCCAAGGTCTCCCACTGCATCCAGTCCTGATCAATAATTGGCCATTGGAACCAGATGGCTCTGGAGGAGAAAGTGAGGCAGGTGACCTTGCCCAGCCTTCTCTCACTTAAATGCAATTCACTTGCACTTCATGGCATCACCTCCCTGATAGCATGGTCCTCTTCAACAGTGAAGGACAAACAACAACCTATGCTAGAAACTGAGAATGCGAAAATAAAAAGTGAAGGCCAAAACTTGGGACATAGTCCTCCAAGCTGGGGTAGATAGTCTAAAACACTATTCAAACATTGATTTAAACAGTCCTTTTTGAAGGAGAAGACAGAAAAGAGAGTGACTTAGGATGGAACGTTGGAGAACTACTTCCTTAAGGATCAAAAAATAGAAGAATTAGGAGAGAATAGTGTTATGGAAGCCAACAGATAGTAGACTGTTTAGCTGGAATGGAGCAGGGATGGTCAACAGTTTTTGAAAGCTGCAGATTATCAGGTGATAGGTGTAGAGCTAGAATAGACCTTAGAAATCAAATCAAGGGGAAAATAGGTTTGGGATGGAGTAGTTAAAAAAAATTGATAAACTGAGTTTACCAATATTGGAAAATGAATGGACAAGAGATAAAGAAATGGAAGCATCAGGTATGGTTATAATTATATATGGCTATGGAGCAACAAAGGACACTAGCCTGATGGGATAACAAGGTCACATAGGATTTTCTAAAGGGTGGAACGACACCTCATTTATGAGACTTATTTATGAGAAAGAGGAGTCAATAGCTTTTTCTGTTTCCATAAGCCACAAGCATTTCTAAAATAGTTACTATATTCCATGCATTGTGGATGGAGAGAAATAAAAGATGAGAGGGATGCAATGATGGATGGGACAGAGAGGAATAGGTTCAAATACGAACAAAGATGAAAATTAAAACAGATTTAGAAGAGCAAAGTGGGAAAGACAAAAGAGCTCATAATAAGTGACCTCAGTTTTTTTCAGTCAATAGGAAATGAGGTCATTGCTGAGAGAATTTGAAGGTTAGAGAAATATGTAGGAGGCTTGGGAAGAGAGGAAATGATTTGGAACAGTTTCTGTGGGAAGCATGATAGTTTATTAAGTAAGAATAAAAGGAATGATGGTTCAATTGAGATTAAATAACAAATCTGTAATAATAAAAAATAGTTCTTACAGTGCAATAAAAAGAGTGCTGATTTAGAATGAAGTGGACTGGATTCAAAACTTAACACTTACGAATTATATAATTAAGTACCAACCTCTCTGATTGATTGAACTTGGTTTCCTCATTTGATTAAATGGAAATAATAATGTGCATTATTTGACTATTCTATTGCCTGGAAATGTATTCATAAATCTTAAAATGCTATACAAGTTAAAATTACTGTTTTTCTTTTGATTATGTAACCATGTGCTAGGAATCCAGGATAAAAAGGCAAAAACAATGACTTGACAAAAGCAAGTAGGAGGGAATGATAGAGGATGAAAAGTCAAGGATGAGTCCCAGTTTGGGAACCTGGCTGATTGTAAGAGCAGTAGTACTTTTGATCAAAACAGAATTAGAAAGAGAAGGTTTTGAATGGAAGTTTCAGAAAGATAAGTTCTGTGAAGTTTGAGTTGCTTACTGAATATTCTGTGAGAAGTGTCCAAGAAGCTTTGCAGGCCGGTGTTTAGGAGACTGATTAGGTCTGCATATGCATAGGGATTCCTCTACATAGAGATGATGATTGAGTCAGTAGGGACTGATAAGATAACCAAGAAGGTATAGAAAGACTGGAAAAGAGAAATCCAGAAAGACCTTTGATTGTCCACTATTATTAGTGGACAAGTTCTAGATGATGATTGGGGGAACAAAGGGTGAGGATTTGCCACCTAAATAATAAGAGAACCATCTTAATTCATGGTAGCTAATTTTAGTCAGTAATCTGCCTAACCTAAGCAAAATTGTGAAGTAAGCATATTTTATTTTCCTCATTTATCTCCTTTTTTTGTGTGACTCTAGACAAGTCATTTACCCATGTTTGTCTCAGTCTCCCATCTGTAAAATGGGCAGAAGAAGGAAATGGCACTTTAGTATTTCTACCAAGAAAATCCCAAATGGAGTCATGAAGAGTCAAACATGACTGAACAACAGTAAATTTCATATGAAAGTAGTGTAGTCATGCTTTCTCTAAAGGCTATGGGAAGCATGTGATAGAGGGCTTTAAATGCCAGGCTAAGAATTTACATTTTTTCTTTATAGGTAAGAGAGGTTCACTGAAGATTTCTGAGCAGAGGTGTTATATGATCATATCTGTATTTCAGATTACCATCTTGGTAGTTTTATGAAGGATGGATTAGAGATGAAAGAGATGAGAAGCAGACATTTCAATCAGAAGGCTTATTACGTTAGACCAGATGAGAATTAAGGAGGATATGAACTAGACCAGACTGTATAAGTGGAGAAAAGGAGGCAGATGTGAAGATGTTGGGGAAGTAGAACTGATAGAATGAGCAATGCATGTGAAGTTGAAGGAAAGGGAAGAGTTGTTGATGATTCCAAGGTAACAAACCTGAAAGACTAAAAAGGAAAGGCATCTTTAGAAGTTATGGGAGAATTTGGAAGAGTGATAGATTTTGGGAGGGATCTAGAATAAATATGTGGATTTAGAAATGCCCATAGAATATCCAAAGAAAAATGTCCATCAAGCAGCAAATAATATAGGGTGTCCCAAAAGTTTTATGTGCAGGTTTATACTTTTGCACCAAGACTTTTGAGATCTATCTTATAGGATCCTAGAGTTCAGGCAGCAATATGTTGATAAATATTTAATCACCAGTTTTAAAATGACAGGATGAAAGAATGTATGTTTGACACATAGTTACTTTTAATTTTTATTAAATACTTTTTAAAAATCATTTTATTGAAACTAGACCAAAGATATCAAACACCCTGCCTAAAGGCTCATGAAGCTCACAATACTCCCAAACCAGATAACTGAAAAATGTTTAACAAAATAATAAAATATAACAAAATATATAACATTATATGTGGTTTTCCCAATAAAAAAAAGCAGCTTGAAGGGATCCTTATATATATTTCCCCATTTCTATTTGAGTTTGATGCCAATGGTCTAGACTTAGTAAATTTTTTCCACTTGTGACCTCTTTTCATCTGAGAAATTTTAATGCCAGCCCAGGTATATTTGTATATAAAATGGGTATACAAATCAAACATTTATTGATAATAAATCATAATTTTGCTACCCTCACATTCAGTTATGAAATCCCATATGAGGTTGTTTAAACTTTGGTCTGTACAATCAACAAAATGAGACATCAAGCCTCATTTTGTAGAATTTACTGATTTCCAAGATGTAGATGCTCACAGTGAAATTTAACAATCAGCTTGATTTGAGCTAGTTCCAGTACACTCTTGAATTCAGGAGAAGTTAAAGTTTGATATACATATTTTAAAGTTAGCTTCATAGGGAAGATAATTGAACCCACAGGAGTGTATGAAACCACTAAGGGAGAGAATTTCAGGAGAAGAGAAAAAAATCTAAAGATGGAAACTTACTGGACAAGAAAAAAAAATGATGTTTTAGCAAAAGATTCTAAAAATATGGTCAGATAGGTGGAGAAGAAAGAGAGAGACACACAGAGACAGAGACAGGGTGGGGGGGAAGACTGAGGGAAGTAAGAAGAAAGAGGGGGGAAGGAGAGAGTGGGAGAAGAGGGAGAGGGAAAAGGAGAGGGGAAAAGAGAGGGAGAAGGCAATGGAGAGGGAGAGAGGGAGGGAGAAAAATGGAAGGAGAGGAAGGGAGGAATGGGAAGGGAGAGAGGAAGAAGAAGAGAGGGAGGGAAGGATAGAGAGAGAGGGAGGGAGAAGAAGGAAGAGAGGGAGGGAGGGAGTGAAAGTGAGGGGAGGGGAAGAGACAGAGGGGAGAGAGAGAAAGAGAAGGAGAGAGAGAGGGGGAGAGAGAGAGAGAGAGAGAGAGAGAGAGAGAGAGAGGAGAGGAGGAAGAAGAAGAAGAAGAAGAAGAAGAAGAAGAAGAAGAAGAAGAAGAAGAAGAAGAGAAGAAGAAGAAGAAGAAGAAGAAGAAGATTTTTATACTCAATTGAGTGTGTATGTATTTCCTCTTTGAGCCAACTCTGATGCCAGTAAGGTTCACTCCCTCTCCTTCCCCTCTTCCCTCTCCTCCTTCTTCTCCCCTTCCTTCTCTTTCTCCCTTCCTGTCCTCCTTTCCTTTCTTCTTCTTCTTCTTCTTCTTCTTCTTCTTCTCTTCTTCTTCTTCTTCTTCTTCTTCTTCTTCTTCTTCTTCTTCTTCTTCTTCTTCTTCTTCTTCTTCTTCTTCTTCTTCTTTTTTCTTCTTCTTCTTCTCTTCTTCTTCTTCTTCTTCTTCTTCTTCTTCTTCTTCTTCTTCTTCTTCTTCTTCTTCTTCTTCTTCTTCTTCTTCTTCTTCTTCTTCTTCTTCTTCTTCTTCTTCTTCTTCTTCTTCTTCTTCTTCTTCTTCTTCTTCTTCTTCTTCTTCTTCTTCTTCTTCTTCTTCTTCTTCTTCTTCTTCTTCTCTTCCTTCTTCTTCTTTCTTCTTCTCTTCCTTCTCCTCCTTCTTCTTCTAGTAAGAGTTTGTTATTGTCACCTCTTGTCTTGTGGTGGAAGCAGGGTACCTCTAGCCTCAGATCCTTCTTCAGTTCTCCTCACTGGCGTGGAACCCCAAAGAACTCCAGCAGGCAGGTCTCTGTCTCACTGCTTTGGCACTCACCATACATCTGCAGATGTTCCCACAATCTTTCCAGACCCCAACTCCCCCCAGTCTGGAAAGTGAAAGTTCTTACTTCCCAACTCAGTTATTAACCCCAGGACTTGCTGCTTGTTGTTTCAGTGGAAACCATCCTGGCCTCTTCCCATGGGCCAAACCTCTATCCTGGTATCTTTCTTTGGATCTTTTCAGATTGTCCCAGGAGGACTACTGTTCTGCCCCAACTTCTATTTGTTTTTAACTTGTTCTCTATTTATCCTGAGGTACAGTTTTGTCTCATTTGGGGAAAATCTGGAGAGCTTGGAATATTTTTACCTTCCCAGAATTTCTCCCAGGTTTTGTTTTGTTTAGGTTTTTGGTAAGGACTTGTGCTAGGAATGTCCTCTCCCAATGTAGATTGGTACTTTATTTATAACCTACAGTCTTAGTTATCTGGGGACGCTGAGAAGTTAAGTGACCTCCTCAGAGTCATATAGCCAGTATACATCATAGATTAGACTTGAATCCAGATCTTCTTGACTGAGTATAAGTCTCTCTATATTATATGACATTGCCTCTCATATCACAGATAATAACATTAAATTTTCAATGCTTCAGATACTTTCTCAAATATTATGCAAATCAGTCATATTATAGAATATAAAGTTGAAAGGGGCCTTAAAAATCTGATACAACCTCTTGATTCTGCAGAGATTTGAAGTAAGTTTTAATAAGAAAAAGCAACTTAGTGAAAGTCATACAGTTGGAAATATCAGAGTGAGGATTTGAACCCAGAACACTGTCTGGCTCACAGTTCTCAAATTACTAATCACAGTGGCTTAAAGTGAGATGAGGAGGGCAGTTTTGAGAAAAGAAACTGAGACAGATACATTTTGGTTTATGCTCTTTTTCAGGATGCACTAATATCTTGGGGACCTTTTTCAAATTTTCAGAATAGAAGAGGAAATAGTCATGGTGCAATGGAAGGAAATTAAATCCTATGAAGAGGAAACCAAACCTGACCAAAATTTTATTTGGTGGAAAGGAGCTATATCCTTTCTGCTGGAAGTTGCTTAAAATTTTACTAAATTCCTGATAGTAGTTGTATGATAAATTCTAACAAAAAATAAATCATATCAGAAAGGAAATTAAAGGACTCTTGCAGAAATAATTACATTTTCCTTTTAAATAATGAAAGAAAATTTTGGATTAGAAAACTTTTTGTCCATCTCTCTCTGAAATCTGTATTATGGTTGTGCTGATTAAAAAAGTAGATATCAATGTTAGGCATTTTAAAATTTAATCTGATTACATTCCATTCAACAAGTATTTCTTATTAAGTATCTACTATATTCTAGGCACTAGTACTAGTCTAGTACAACATAAAACAAGAGTATAAATGTATGCAGAAGAGAAGATATTTAGAAACTAGCTTCCAACAGACAGATGCTTGCTGACTCTCAGCCATAGGCATTTTTCCTCAATGGACCAGCTTCTCCAGGCACTTCATCTGCAGCTTTATCACCATTAAAAAAAGAACAGCCCCTATTTATTCTAAGGCAGGTTGGAATGATCTGTGAACATTTGCTGAAAGAACGTGAAGAAAAGGTTTGGGAAGAGTATGAAGAAATATTGGCCACAAAACTTGCAGAACAATTGATGCATTTGTGAAATTTATGCATGAGCAGATAATGTGATAATGAGAACAGCCTATTAGAAACACACAAAAAAGGAAAAGTCCCTGCCCACAAGTAACTTATATTCTATTAGCTGTGGAAGGGAAGGGAAAAACAGTTTCAGTGGCTATCTAATCCAAATAACAAAGAAATTTATCTACTAAGTGGGAGCCTGATCTCTGCTCCTAGACTTCCAAGGAGAGGAGAACCTACCATCTTGGTCATTCTTCTCTTGGGCATCTCTCTCTCTCTCTCTCTCTCTCTCTCTCTCTCTCTCTCTCTCTCTCTCTCTCTCTCTCTCTCTCTCTCTCTTTTAATTAAGGTTTTTCCTGGTAATAGGCTTTAATCTGACTTTTTTTTTTTAAGCAAAATTTTATTGGTAATAGTTTTCAAATCTGTTTAAACAAACACACTGTTACTGGCCCAAAGCAAATTGAAGGATATAGCCCACCCTGATAAGGTAAAAGGGTTTGTGTGTGTGTGTGTGTAGGGAGGAGGGGGGGAGGGAGAGGAGGGGGACTGAGAGAAAGGAAATAGAAAATCACACATCTTCAAGATAGAGAGCTTTCTTTTGCCTTGGGAATGCCAATTTTTATTTACCTGATAGCCTCACCATTCCTAGAAGCACCTTCTATCCAACTTGTGGGACAGCTACCTATCACTCTTTCCAGTGACCCTTTGTTAGAGGGGTCTGAATTACCACAATTTTCAAATACACACCCCACCCCTCAACTTCACTAGCTCTGGTGGAGAACAACTCATTTTTCTCCACCTTTTTTCTTTTTTTGTCCCTCTCTCAATTTCCCCCCATCTTCGATGGAGTTCATAGACCTGGGGTAGAGGTGACTGGTGGGGGTGGAAGGGTACCTGGAAGTTCAAACCTTTATGATTTGAAGAAATTTGTTTCATGGGAATGGCTTCCTTTTTAAACTGATCTTTTTGCAGTTTCCATCTATTCCTCCTGGTTTTGCTTTGTAAGGTTAATTCCTTTGTCCATATAAATACTTCAAGACAGATTATTAGCTTCCCTTCAAGTCTTCTCTTCTCTAGGATAAACATGCCCACTTCCTTTTTAGTGCTTAGCACAGTGCCTGGGTTCATAACTACTTATTGTATATGCTTAATAAAAACTTATGGAAAATTGTTACAAATCATGACACTCTCCAGCTCATCAATATCCTTCATAAACCATGGTGCCTAGGAATGCACACAATGCTGAAAAGACCAATGAGGGCAGAGCACAATTAATGAGCTTCTTACTTCCCTATTCTGGCTACTCTTAAAACTGACCAAGATTTTTGTTTTGTTTTGTTTTAGAATACATATTGGAAACACATATTGAACTTGCAGTCCACCACTCATCTTGAGTTGAAATCTGGTTTCAGTCACTTACTAGATGTGTGACTCTGAGTAAATCATTTAATCTGTTGACTTTAGTTTCCTCATCTGTAAAATGAGCTGGAGAAGGAAATAGCAAACCACTCTACGTGCCAAGAAAACCCCACAAAAGGGGGTCTGGCCAGAGTCAGATACTACTGAACGAGATAAGATAGGGAATGCGAGATTATGTTACAAAAATCTGAAGAGATCTCAGTATACAAATAAGAGGGGGGACTGAATGAGATGAAGTGAGATCTTTCAAGACAGTTGTGAAAATCGAGTAAGGCTTCATCTACTTCAGAGTTTGAGTAGGCCTGAAGGACTTTGATCATTGATTCAAGGGCATACTTAAGTCCCCTTCCTGCTATCCTCCCATGATATCATTTTCTTCCTATTTCAGTCAAATATGGGCAACTATGTACTTACTGGTCAAGTTCAATTTCTTGTGTAGTTCCCAGGTTTAGAATGTAAGATCCTCAACCAATGAGGATGAGGGTCAGTGGTGGGACGGGATATTTGCATTAGGGATTAAAAGTGTTGACCCTGCCCCCGATGGTGCTTCCTCCCTTCGATTGTCTGCTGGATGGTGGGATGCCCTTCTCCCGAGAATGTATAATAATTTTTTCTTTGCTTCTAGAGATCTCTCCAGCTTTTTTATTAATGGTGACCCCTCACCATTTCTGAACCACACACAACTGAACAACAGTTTTTTTTAGAAGTTGCTGTTGAGGCATATAGTCCCCATTTTAAACTTGTAGAATTGATGTTTTATACTAGGAAATAAAATTTTTACTGATTTTTATCTTATTAAATTTATTCACTTACTCTGTACTAGGACTTTGCTAAGTGCTGGGAGTTCTAGTATGTCTGACTCTTTGTGGCCCCATATGGGTTTTTCTTAACAAAGATACTAGCATGATTTGCCCTTTTTTTCTCCAGCTCATTTTACAAATGAAGAAATTGACTCCAACGAGATTAATTGACTTGCCCAGAGTCACATAAAAGGATCTGAGGTTGTATTTGAACTCAGGTCTTCCTGACTTCAGGCCTGGAACTCTGTCCACTTTGCCACCTAAAGGCCCAAGTGCGGGAATACAAATTCAATTAGGAAAAAAAAAAAAAAAAGGCAATCAGTGATTGTGATGGAATACAACTGTACTATAAGAAATGATGAACAAGTTGATTTTAGGAAAAACATGGAAAAACTTGCATGAAATAATGAAGAATGAAATGAACAGGACCAAGAGAATACTGTATACAGTAGCAGCATTTTTGTTTGAAGGATAATTGTGAAAGACTATTATGAATATTCAATTAATTCCAAAGGATCTATGAAGGAAGATACTATTCACCTCCAGAAAAAGAACTGATAAAACAGAAGTATGCATAATGTGATTTTACATCACACACACACACACACACACACACAGAGAGCTATAACTATATAGTTATAGCAATCGATATCAAATAGTGGCTTTCTGTAGTGCAGGAAGGCAGGAAAAAGTTTGGAACCTCACATGGAACAAATTTAATTTTAAAAAAGCAGGACAGTCCTTGCCCTCAAGGAACTTATATTCCAATGAGGGTAAAGACAACATTTAACTGAAAGTTAAAGTTGGGGAGAAGCATGTTCCTGAATGTATTCTACCTGGGGACAAGGTAGAAAGTCCATAATGAGACTTAGCTGAATGAGTTCCTCCTTAATGGAAGGTTCTAGGGGGAGTCCTTTAATCATAGAGGCAGCACGTGAAGAGAGTATTTGTAATATGTAAATTCCAAGGCTGGAGTGAATTCTAGCCTGCCAAGATCTTTTTGGTCTTATACACTATGTTAACTACCTCTACTTTCCTGCTCTGTGTCATCTGCATATTTGATGACATATATTTGACATATTTGATGACATATACCCTAAATAAATCCTAAATATACCTTACCATAATAATTACCATAATACATAGGGATATGTGAACCAATCACTTGGTAGAATCACAAATGATAGGAAGTAGTACGAGACCGGAGCTAGGTTCTGAAAGACCTAGGTGAGAAGGAAAAAAAATTCTGAAGTTTGTGCTTTGGACTTTAGTGGATATTTGTATTGTATTGGATTCCTAAAAACCTATTGTAAAATTTTCAGAGTAAACATTTATACCTTGGAAATTCACAAGCACCACAGATCAGGGCCAGATTTATTGTTTTGTTAGTTGTTTAGACTTAAGGAGGTGTTGGAGAAAATGTTAATGAAGATTAATTTAAAAATGTGTCACTTAAATTCCCTCCCTCCAACCTAGTAGTTAAACGTTAATCAGCATACCTCTGACTGAACCTTGAGGCTAGGAAAATCTGGGTCCTGTATGTAATTAGGTAGTGTTAAAGAGAGAGTCATACCTGTTCTCTTTGTGTCTGCCACTTGGTTGACTGGGTGAATTTTAATTTTCAAAACCATGAATTACATAACAAGGAATGGGGGAAGATTTCTCATATAGAGTAATAGATGCTAAAATTTTTAATTTTTTAAAAATTTTCATTTGATATGAAGTTAAATCAAAGATATCAGAAAGGAAGATGAAGAAAACTCTCAAGGAGTTTTCCAGGTGTTTGTACCATAATGTGGCTTAAACAGGGTATAAAGTGATGTCCTGTCTCTGTTAAGTTTACTTTGCATTGTTCCTAGGAAGGAGAAATATCTTCTAACTTGTTGAGAGGATTTGAATGTGCATAAAGATTAATAATAGTTCTTTTTAAAATAGCAAAAAAAAAAAAACAAAAACCAACCCAACCCCCAAACCCAAGGAACTAAGTAAGGGGGTGCCCATCCATTAGGGAATGGCTAAATTTATGATTGTGATGAAATGTGATATATGAACTGACAAAATGGATACTGTTGGTGTAAACTGGAAAGATTCCTATGGATCAATACATTAACAGGAGCAGAACCAACAGAACCATTTATTTGACATTAGAGAGAGAACTTTAAAACTGAACAATGCCATTACAAATCACAATTCCAAAGGACTAAAAATGAACCAAATTATCTATTTTCGGACAGATAACTCATGGACTCATAGGGCAGAGGGAGACATGGCCAATGAGAAAATTTGCTGAGATGTACATTTTGTTATGAAGATTTTCTTTTTATTGCTGTTGCTTAGTAAAGTATGAGGGGAAATGAGAGGAAAATTAAAATTGTTAATCAAGAAATTTAATTCAATTGAAAAAAAGGATTCCCAGGTTCTTTTCTGATTATAATTGTCTAGTTGGTCTTTTAGCCATGAAAAGAGTCTGGTTTTTGCTCAAGTACAGGTTTGAGGTAGCATGGTATTGTGTGGAAAGGTGAAGAACTTACAGATTAAGCACATATTGATCAGAGACTGTTAACTGAAGTAGATCAGGCCTCTAGGCCCCAGTCACGTGATTTTTAGATGAGACCTGGACTGCATTCTGTTGGAATCCTTACTAACTGCTAAGTAATTAGAGTTGATCTAATCTTACAAGAAGTTGTTTTGGCCAGAACCTGAAACAAGGTACTAAGTAGAACTAATTAAGACAAAGCTTGTGTTCACACCTTGTCCAAAGAAGGAATTAAGTGGCCGAAGCTGTATATCACCTTTTTCACTGCATTCCACTGACCAAATAGGGAGATAATGGTTTATGTAACCAATCACAGCCTGTAAAGGGTGGGATTTGGGGGGTTCTTTGTCTGAAATGTATAAAATTTGTAAGCATCTTCAAGTGAATGACTCTCCTCCTGTGGGTATCTTTGCTGTCCTTTCGGGCCCACAGGCCAGGACAGTCCGCTTCTCGAGATTCTAATAAATTCTTTCTGTACATCATTTGGAGTGACTCCTGAGTAGTCAGTTTGGGGAGGTGCAATTGCCCCAAACAGTATGGTGTAGTAGATCTAAAACTTTTTGGTTTCAGGACCTCTTTACACATTTAAAAATTATTGAAAACCTCAAAGAACTTTGTTTATGTGGGTTATATCTATCAATATTTACCATATTAGAAATTAAAACTGATACTTTAAAAAGATTTATTCTTTAATAACTAACCTATTATGTGTCCATATAAAATCTTTTTAATGAAAAAAATAACTATCTTTCAAAACAAAAAATAACAAGAGTGGCATTGTTTTGCATTTTTGCAAATCTTTTTAATATCTGGCTTAATAGACAACAGCTGTATTTTCATACCTGCTTCTGTACTCAGTCTACTGAGATGTATTGTTTTGGTTGAAGTTTCTGAAGAAAATCTGGTCTCACACAGATATAGTTGGAAAAGAGAAACGTATTTTGATAGGCAAATTATGTCTTAGTATTATTATGAAAAGAGTTTTGATTTTGGGGATAACCCTAAGAGGGTCTTGGGAATCCTTTAGGGATCCACAGTCCCCACTTTGAGAACTGCTGTTGTAGTGGATTGAAAACTTGCTTTGGGACCAGGGACTCCTGAAGTCAAGTCCTGTGTCTGATGAATATTTCTACATGACCCTGGACTAGTCATTTAATTTTTTTATTCTCTAAGACCCGTGGTGTCAAATTAAAATAGAAATGGAGATCACTAAACTGTGAATAAGGATCTTTGTGGGCTACTTTTGACTCAAAAACCAACACATGTTTATCTATTTCTTTTAAAAAAATTAATATATCAGCTCATTAAAATCAGATATGAATGATGTTTTAATCTGTTTCAGGCCACATTCAAGAATGTTGGGAGCTGCAGATGCAGTCCATAGACTGTATGTTGACATATTTGCTATAAATTAGTCCCTAAGACTACAAATTTGCAAAGAAAGTTGCCCATGTGAGTTTTTGAGGGAGTTTCTTTATATGGCAATTACTAATATAAATGAAATCATAGATCTCAGCCCCTATAAAACCTTGCACTCTTAATTTCATTCTTCCTCTTTTAATGAGATGTAGAAACATACCTGGCTCTGTATAGATATATCTATTATTATATGAGTTCATGGTCATTGATACTTGTGCAGATACAAAGCTCTGCTTGTGATGTTATAGATGATGTTCAGTGGAAGACTGATGATAATCTGCCAAGACAGGACCTTGATCTCATCCTCCTGTTGATGTCATCTCCTCTGATATGTGCTTTTACAAGCTAGAGGAAACATGTCTCACTGGGCAATAAGCTCTGACGGGGGAACCTAGGACCTCAAACTTTTGAGGTAGACATTCCCCCCAAATCCATTTTTCATGACTTCTTGTCCATAGCCTGTGCTCAGGAAAAGAAAGTGCAGGAGAAGCAACTGGGTACCTGAGGCTCCTGATCAGGTTTACCTGAACAGAAGATGGGTTCATTGATTTGTATAAGCAGTTGCCATATATACTAAAGGAAGAAGGGTCAAGGAGGAGCCCTTTCCTCAATGGGAAGTCCAAGGGAAAGCCAGAAGATAGTAAACAAAATGTTTTTCTTACTTTAAAAACTAAATGGGCAACAATAAGTACTTATTGGCCACTCCTATTTGATGTAGCTATTCTGTTAATTTTATCTTCCTAATATTTCTTCTATACAGCCCTTTCTCTCTTCTTATGCAGACTTTACTCACTTCACAGATGAGCTATGCAATAACCTGCCTTTTCCAATTCCAGGCCACTCTTTATTCAGCAATCAAACTGATTTCCCTAAATTGTAAGTCTGATTATGATATTCTTTCCCCTCTCCATCCCTATTCATAAACTTGAGTGGCTTTATGTTACCCCTAAAATGAAATATAAAATCCTCTGATTTTCAAATTCCCTTCATAATGTGGCTCCTTCCTATTTTTTCAGTCTGATATTTTATTCCCCTCCATGTATTCTACTTCCCAGTGTCACTAGCCTCCTTGCTATGAGCCTTGCATAGGACACTCCATGCATTTTCACTGGAATACTCTCTCTCCTCTTCTGCAACTAGGATTCCTTCAAGTATCAGCTAAATCTCACTTCTTATGAGAGACCTTTCTTAATGCTAGTAGTGCCTTCCCTCTGACATTATTTCTGATCTATCCTCTATATAATTTGTTTGAAGATAGCTTGCATATTGTCTTCCCCATTAGACACTAAACTCCTTGAAAGCAGAGACTATTTTTGCCTTTCTTTGCATTCCTAGCACTTAGCACAATGCCTGACAAATAGTAAGCATTTAACAAATGCTTATTGACTTATTTCTGAAGATTAGTCAATTTAAAAACAAATTTTTGCTTTTCTCAACCCTTATAAAATAAGGGGATTGGATTGGATTGGATCTAGTTTAAGTTTTTTTTTTTTTTTATAAATTTTAATCTTTCATATTTTCTCTGTTTCCTTTTCCCCTTCCTCCCTCTCTCCCTCTCCCTTATTCCTTCTTTTCTATCTCTTTCCCCTCTCCACCTCTTCAGATTGTCTCTCTTGCTCCTATCATTCTATGCTCCATCTGAAAGCAGTGTACAATGATTTTGTATAAGTCACTTAGAGGAGATCTATTCATTTGATTAATCTGAACAAGCATCATGTTAAAAATCCTTTGTGAATGTTGCTAAATAAAACTGATATGGCACTCTTTATTTCCAGCCTAGTAACAGAAGGTTTGAAATTTGTACCTTAAACCTAATGATGTCAAACCAAAGAATTTCATTCAATACATACAGAACAGTAATTAAACACGTATCTTTTCTATAGTGATTTTCTTTTTTTTTAATTTTTTTTATTTTGAAAAAAATTCTTTACAACATTATCCCTTGCACTTACTTCTGTTCCGATTTTATTCCCCCCTTCCTTTATCCCTTCCCCCAGATGGCAAGCAGTCCTATACATGTTGAATATGTCACAGTATATCCTGGATACAATATATGTGTGCCGAACCAAACAGTTCTCTTGTTGCACAGGAAGAATTGGATTCAGAAGGTAAAAATAGCCCAGGAAGAAAAACAAAAATGCAAACAGTTTACATTCATTTCCCAGTGTTCTTTCTTTGGGTGTAGCTGCCTCTGTCCATCATTTATCAATTGAAACTGACATAGTTCTTCTCTTTGTCGAAGAGATCCACTTCCATCAGAATACATCCTCATACAATATCGTTGTTGAAGTATATAATGATCTCCTGGTTCTGCTCATTTCATTCAGCATCAGTTCATGTAAGTCTCTCCAGTCCTCTCTGTATTCATCCTGCTGGTCATTTCTTACAGAACAATAATATTCCATAACATTCATATACCACAATTTACCCAACCATTCTCCAATTGATTCATTTTCCAGTTTCTAGCCACTACAAACAGCACTTGCCACATTTTGGCTCATACAGGTCCTTTCCCCTTCTTTAGTATTTCTTTGGAATATAAGCCCAGAAGTAACACTGCTGGATCAAAGGGTATACACAGTTTGATAACTTTTGGGGCATAATTCCAGCTTGCTCTCCAGAATGGTCAGATTTGTTCACAACTCCACCAACAATGCATCAGTGTTCCAGTTTTCCCGCATCCCCTCTAACATTCATCATTATTTTTTCCTGTCATTATAGTAATTTTCTTAAATGGAAATTTTAAGAGGATTAATAACATTTAGCAATTTTGTGCTATTCTAAGGCACACTTCATTTTCCTGAACTAGTTAAAGAAATTATAAGGAAATCGTCAGAGTAATAGCTCTGTTTGTCCTAATGAGGTGCATATTGATTTATAATAAAGGATTCTGAAGGCTAAATGTATCTCAAAAATATAATTTACAAAGTCTTATGACCAGCATGTGAGCTATCAAAAAAACCAGAAATAGATCGTGTTCTCATTGAGTGCTACTGTAACATTCTCTGGATCATTTTTCTTTGAACACTAGACAAAATCTTGAATATGAATTATATAACGTAATTAGAACATCCTGCTAACTAAAATGTATTTCTTCCTTTGTCATTTTTTAAAACTGTATATAAAATTATCTGAAGGCAAATAGCTCTTTGTCCAAGGGTGTTGACTTTTGGAGGAGCTTAGATAAATAAAAATCATTTATTATGCACTCATAATATGCTTCTGTTATATTAGTTGCTGGGAATACAAAGACAGGACTGAAATATTCCCAGGCCCCTTGGAGCTTGCATACTGTAGGGCAGGGTTCTTAACTTTTTTCTTTTTAAAAAATTTCATGGGCCCTTTAACAATCTGATGGAACCTGTCAACCTCTTCTCAGAATAGTGTTTTAAATACATTAAAACACAACATGTATGATTGCAAAGGAAGCCAATTTCATTAAAACAGAGTTATCAAAAAAAAAAAAAACAAATTCATGTTCCCAGATTAAAAATCTCTGCTATAGGAAGAGAAAATCTGTAGGTGCATAATCATATGCAAAACATGTGAAAATAAATACAAAAGTATGAAGTAGTTTTGGAGGGGGAAGGCATTAAAATCTTGGGAGATCTGAAAATACCTCATGTAGAAATTATTTGATTTGGGCTCAAGGTGGGCTTAGTTAGAGATGGTCAAAGTTTACTAGGGAGGAGGTCCACTAATAGAGAGAATGAACTGAACTGGAAATACCTGGAAGTATTCAGCAGAGACTGAGACCATTTGTCAAGGATGTTGTCAAGAGCTCTCTGACCCAAGGTAGAAGGTTGAACTAGCTGATTTCTAAGATGTACTATTAAAGTTTCATGTTTCTCTGTTGTGGGTAAATAGAATTCCATTCCCTAAAAAGGAAAGATAAATCAAAAAGAGAAGAGAAGGGAGTTAGCCTTTTATTGCTTATCCTCATTTGAATCTATTCCTGCTTTGCATTCTCTGGTTTTTTGTTTTTGTTTTGTTTTGTTTTTATTCTCATATAAATGACTGTAGAATTAAAAGTGAATGCAGAACATAGGAATTAGTGAGTAAGCATATGCATGCATGTGTGGAGAGGGAGGGAAAGCATCCACAAAAGTATTTCAGAATATTTATATATTTCAGAGTCGGATTTTATTGTAACCGCCTGTAACTTCATGCCCATAGTAAATTCCTTTACTGTTCTATCAGGCTTCCCTACTTTATGATTTTTTCCCCTAGATTTTCCAGCAGCTTTCCTGAAGATACTTTCAATACATTTCTTTCTCTCTTTCTTTTCTTTCTTTTCTTTCTTTCTTTCTCTCTTTCTCTTTCTTTCTTTTCTTTCTTTCTTTCTTTCTTTCTTTCTTTCTTTCTTTCTTTCTTTCTTTCTTTCTTTCTTTCTCTCTTTCTCTTTCTTTCTTTCTTTCTTTCTTCCTTCCTTCCTTCCTTCCTTCCTTCCTTCCTTCCTTCCTTCCTTCCTTCCTTCCTTTCTCTCTCTCTCTCTCTCTCTCTCTCTCTCTCTTTCTTTTTATTATAGCTTTTTATTGACAGAATATATGCGCAGGTAATTTTTCAACATTGACCCTTGCAAACACTTCTGATCCAATTTTTCCCTTCCTTCCCTCCATCTTCTCCCTTATATGGCAGGCAGTCTCATACATGTTAAAGTTAAACATGTTGAAGTATATCTTAAATACAATATATGTGTTCATATTTATACAGTTCTATTATTGCACAAGAAAAATCTGATTTAGAAAGGTAAAAATAACCTGGGAAGAAAAACAAAATGTAAGGAAACAACATCAGGAAGAGTGTAAACGTTATATTGTGGTCCACACTCATTTCCCAGTCTTCTTTTGCTGGGTGTAGCTGGTTCTGTTCATCACTGATCAATTGGAATTGAATTGGATCCTCTCATTGCCAAAGATAGCCACTTCCTTCAGAATTGATCCTCATATAGTATTGTTGAAGTGTATAATGATCTCCTGGTTCGGCTCATTTCACTTAGCATCAGTTCATGTAAGTCTTTCCAGACCTCTCTAAAATTATCCTTCTGATCATTTCTTATAGAACAACAATATTCCATAATATTCATATACCATAATTTATTCAGCTATTCTCCAACTGATGGGCATCCACTCAGTTTCCAGTTTCTTGGCAAACATTTTTGCATATGTGGGTCCCTTTCTTTCCTTTAAGATCTCCAGCAAATCTAATTTCATTTGTATTTTTTTTATTCGGGGAACTTTTTCTTGGGCTTGAATATACTTAGAATGATTAAGTCTATTAACTTAGTTGGGTCTGATTGTGACCTGATTTAGGGTTTTTTTGGGGTAATGACTGGAATGGTTTGCCATTTCCTCCTTCAACTTGTTTTACAGATGAGCAAACTGAAGTAAGCAGGATTAAGTGATATAGCTAGTAAGAGCCTGAGGCTGAATTTGAACTACTGACTAAAAACCCAGCACTCTATCCATTATACTTCAAACTTGTGTCCTCTTATCTTGGAAAGAGAAAAAAAGATACTACTTTTACAAATGAATTCTCTTTTTAAAGGTGAAATCTTTCATATACCAAAGAAAAACGGATATACAATGCAATAACTAAAGCAGATTAGAATTGAGATGGTCACTGATGACTTTGAAGTACAGAAGATGACAGTAGGAGGCCCAGCAACCACCCTAAGATAACTACTTAGTGGGCACTCAGATAAACTGAGACCTGAGAAAGACCTTCACCTAAAAAAATCAAGATCTCCTACTACATCCAAGACAACTCCAGTCATCCTGACCTATATATTGCCCCTGGATTCTGATGATTCTGGAAGAGAAAATCAGGCTGATAACTTTGCACAGATCCACCTCACTTAAATCCTATTCACTTGCAAGTCACTTGTTCACTTCAAGAAGGAAGATAAACAATAAAACAATCCCACAAGTAACAACATTCCTAAAATCACTGCAAATGCAGCAAGAACCAAATGAAGGTACATATTCAGCAAGGACATCAAATACCATGGGGAGAAAGCAGGAACCGTGAGAATGCCCCAATAACATCTCCAGAAGATACTGGTGACTCTGTAATGTCTCTGTGGACAACTTATGGCCCATAGCATACTCAAGTGCTATCCAAATGAGATTATAATTAGAAAATAATTAACAAAATAAATAAAAATACAAAAAAAGAATATATTTTAAAACTAAATCAATTTGTATCCCACGGATATCCTTATGTATGGATTAATGATTCTTTTCTCTCTTTTTTCTTTTTTTGCATTTGATTTATTTACTATTTTTCCAATTACATTTAAAACAACTTTTTTTTAGATTTGTTTTTTTTTTAAACTTTTGAGTTCTAGGTTCTCTCTTTTTTCTCCTTCCACAATTAAGAAAGCACATGTGAAATTATAAGAAAAAAATTTCTATAAAAGTCATATTGTGAAAGAAAACATAGATTTCCCACCCTAATGAAAATAAAAACCCTCACGAAAAATAAAGTTAAAAAAAGATATATATAAAGAGAGAATGCTTCAATCTGTATTCAGACACAATCAGTTTGTATATGAATAGAATTTTTCATCATTAGTCCTTCAAAGTAGTCATGGATTATTGCAGTACCGAGACTAGCCAAGTCATTTACAAATGGTCATCCTGGAACTATTACTTTGTTGGCAGTACATTTCACTTTACTTGAGTTCACAGAAGATTTTCCAGTTGTTTTTCTTTCTGAGAGCATCCTGCTCATCATTTCCCATAGAACAATAATATTCTATCACAAACACATGGCACACTTTATTGAGCCATTCCCCAGTTGATGGGCATCCCCTTAATTTCCAGATTTTTTGTCCTGAGAAGAGAGCTGCTAACCACCTTTTTAATCCAATCTCTTTATTTAACACATGGAGAAACTGAAATTCCCAAAAGGTGACTTGTCTATGATCTTCTAGCTAGCAAATGACTTGCAACATGTCCTTCTTCACTTCATTCTGTTGTTTAGTGTATAGTAGCCTAATTCAAATCTTTTAAATCTGCTTTGAACCATTATTATATGTGGAATATATGGAAAGTTGGATTCCATGATGATATCATTCACTAACAATTCTTTCAAATAACTAAGAGAGTCATCTGAGATTGCTCTTGAAAGGACTGGGAATCAATAAACTTCATTCTGTGCTTTACTTTTCAGGAATAATCCACATTTTATTTATGTAGGTGGAACACATGAGTCCTTGCATTCAATTTCTTCCTCAAATGATCCTTCAATTCCTCAAACCCTAAAGAAATAAACAACTTAAAATTTTCTGGATCCATTGTTGAGGTAGTAGAATTTGTTTTATATCTGTCAATATATAAATCTATCTTTATAGATAGCTATAGAGATATAGGTAAATCTAGACTACTGTATTTCAACACATAGATAATTGTATTTAGATATATAGAAATATACTGTATTTATAGATATTATAGATCTCATTTATAATTACATATAATGTACAAATAACTTTCAATACATAGACATATTTTTAGATCATCTATATCTATATATTATGCATAATATATAGATAATTGTATTTCAATACAAAAATAACTACATTTAGATATTTAGGTATATAGATGCATTGTATTTACAGATAATATTGTGAGAAATTATTATTAATGACAAATAATTTGGGAGTAAGATTCAGAACTTTCCCCTTCTTCCAAAGTCCTTTAAAAGTTTAGTCTTTTTCTTGAAAGACATTACTAATAATAAGATTGCATTAATTTTTCTCAATCTTGATCAAACCCCACCTAACCTTGCAAAGAATTGTGATAATTTCTCTGTCCAGGGGTTACTCTCAGCTAACATTGGAAAGGATATATAAACCGTGGGTCCCATCATCATGATTGTCTTTGATTTAAGAGAGATGGCCAAATGACTATTCTTTTATTAATAACCTACTAATCTTGTTAATAAAATAATTAAATCATCCAGAAACTCCAACATTTTAAAATTTCTCAATCTAGATCTATAATATAATGTAATGTAATACAATATAGCAATCTATATACATAATAGATAATTAACTGTATTTCAATATAATTGGCTTCTTTTCTAATTCCATGTAATTTAGTCAGTTAATAAGCACTTATTAAGCACTTACTTATGCCAGGCACTATGCTCAAATACTAAGGATCCAAAGAAAGATAAAAGAATTTTTTATTATCAAGGAACTCAGTCTAATAATAAGAGAGAAAATATGGAAACAATTATGTTCAAATAAGATATAGGCCCAGATAAATTAGAGATGATCAACCAAAAAAAAAAAAATCACCTGAATTAAGGGAGTTTAGAAAAGACTTTCTATAGAAAGAAGGACTATAGCTCTAACCTGAAGAAAGTCATGAGGCAGAGATGAGGAGAGAGAATTTGAGGCATGGGGACAAACAATGAACATGCCTGCAGTCAGAAGATGTGTCTTGTTTGAGGAGCAGCAAACAGGCCAGAGCTACTGTACTCCAAAGAACACGTGAGGGATACATGTAGGTAAGTGTAAAAAGACTGGCAGGGAGGTGGCAGGTCATAAAGAGCTTTGGATATCAAACAAAAGACTTTGTGTTTGATTCTGGGAGTGAAAGGAGCCCCTGGAGTTTGTTGAGTGTGAGTGTGTGTGTTCATGTGAGAGAGACAGACACACAGAGAGACAGAAAGACAGAAAAAATAGATATGTCAGACCTTCACTTTAAGATCACTTTGATCCTGAGTGGAAGATCGACTAGTGTGAAACTAGACTTGTGTCAGGCAGAACAGTTAGTGGCCTGTGAATTGTCCAGGTGATGAATGCCTACCTCAAATTTTTCTGAGAAACATAGGCTTTGAAAGAATGCCCAAGGAGTCCGTGTCACACGAAAGAGTTATGAATCTCTGTTCTAAAGTAAAGAATTTATGGAAATAATTTGTCCTCAACTTTCTTCAGCATCCTGCCTGATTTCCTATTTATATTATTGATTTTCCTTGGTAAATTCTTTCTTTATGGAGCATAACACTCAGTATTTGTCACTGTATTATCCACGTGATATTTCATACTTCAATAATTCATGATTTCAGTGGTCTGAGTACTGATTTCACCAATGTAGATCACAATTCCTTCATGCCTTAGGAGATAGGTTTAAGAGTTTCTAAGGTCACAACTATTCCCTTTTTGGTGGCTACACTAATCCTAAGGGGCTTCTCCTTTCCAAATTTAGCAAGGCTTTATTTTTGTTTGGACCTGTATTTGAAGCTTTTCCAGCAGGAGTAGATGGTGTGATGGAGAGAGTACTGGGCCTCAAGTAAATTAAATCTGACCTCTGACATTTGTTACCTGTGTGACCCTGATCAAATCACTTAATTACTCCTGTTTGCCTTAGTTCCTCATTTGTAAAATGAACTGAAGAAGGAAATGGCAAACCATTCCAGTATCTTTGCCAAGAAAACTCCAAATGGTTCAGGAAGAATTGGACACAATTGAAAAATGAATCATCAACAACAAGAATAACAATAGCTTGGTAGAACCTGTCAGAGCATGTATACCTCTGGTATAGTCTTCTAGATTACCTCCATACTACGATGACCACTGGAACAGACTTTATATATATATATATATATATATTATCCCTTTTATTTCCTTTATATTCTTCATCACAAATTTTCTGGCTTATTGATTCCTTCTGTTCATCACTGACATTGCTAGTTTTAATATGATATATGTCCCTTGTCTTCTTGAAATATATCTTCTCTTCCCCTATCAACAATAGCCTGAACAAAGGCCTGTGCCTGAAATGAGAAATGCATTATACAGAAGAGAGAGTATAAGATTTCATTGTCAGTGCAATTCATCCTCTGCCATATTCAAGTAATCTCAAAGTCAAATATTTTATGCATACTTAAACATATCCTTTTTCAGAAATCTTTTGTCTTTCTAAATGTATTTAAACTATATCAGGTTGTATAAATCATCTCATTTTTTTTTTTAGTTTTAATTCCTTACATTACATAACACTTTTATAATGAAAATAGTTGTCATTACAGATTCTGTCACTGATGGACAGTATGAGAACTGAAATGTTCCTTTTGATCTGAATATAAAAAGTTTGAGAGCCCTTTATAAACGTGTACTCTTAAATTCCTCCTGGTTATCTTTGTTACAATGAGAAAATGGAAAGTATTTAGAGGCTTGAAGTGATTTTTTTTTTAACAGTGAAATGAAATAAATCCTGTCTACAAGTATTCTCCCTACCCCTATTCTATAACTCCAATCTGTTTTCTTTAGCGTCCAATAAAGTTGCTCTCCATTTCACAATCAAAACATGAGTAGATCTAAAGAAAATGGTGTTAAGTACATTACATGGCCAGAAATTGAATGAAGGTAAAGTATTGGATATTTTGGTAGTCATAGAAACTAAATGTGACATGATAATTTATAATAGAGAATAAAAAGGACATTTAAAAATATATATTCTATCTTGGGCATTGTTCTATCTAATGGTCAAAGAAATAATAAATGATTGAGTGTTCCTATTTGATAAAAAGAGAGCAAATGAAGAGAACAAGTAGGATGGTGGAGTCAGCAGGCAACCAAAAAACAAAACAAAATATCATTTTCTAACTATAAAGTTAACCCTTTGTTATTTTCTTAGGGAAATTTTTTAACTTTTAGTTTTTCATACATTTTTTATTAGGATAAAATTAGAAACATGCTTTCATCCATTCTAAAATCTTGGCATCTTCCCTTCATTTAATGCCCATTTGGAGTGTTATAGATAAGTATTTCAATCTTTCCAATCAAACTTTTTTTTTTTCAGTTTTATAACTAAGTCATTAAAAAAACTTTTCCAGAATCAAAATTGTCAGGCGTACTTTTTAGGTTAGAATATTCATGTATATGTGTGCTTATATCTGAAGAGAAGTATGTTTATTATATGGATTTTAGACTATAAACTCAAAACTCTTTCAGGAAAAATTTTATCTTACATTTAAAAATTTCTAAAATTCCCTTTTTAAAAATAATCAAACCTGTTTTAGACAACTCACAAAATGATAATATTTTCCATAAACACTTTTTCCCTAAGGATAATTTTTTCTATAGTCAGAAAAAAGGTAGAGAATGGAAAAATATCTTCAAAGAAGATGCAAAATCTTTAAAATATTTCTAATAAAACAGATTTCATTGTATATTAACTTTTTTTCTTAACTTAAATAACAACTTAAAGCAAAGAGGCATGATGTGAAAGATCAAGCTATAAATAGGTTTTTGGGTCAGGCATCAACTATTGACTTCATACCCTTTAGGATTTCAGGCCAATTCATAATTAACATTTTTATTACTATTATTAATACAAAAAACACTAACTGATATAACAATGGTAATATTTTGATGACTCAGATATAAGAATTAGTTTCACATTTCTTATAGTATGTGGAAACGTGGTATGAAATATGAACTATGATAGCTTTGATACAAAAACTAACAAGACATTGCAGAAATAATCATATGAATCTTTGCAAAATCATTAAGGATAATTATCCTATTTAAAATAGAAGAAAGAACTTGTTTCACAGGCTTGTCCCATACATATTTAACATGTTTATGCCCATAAAAATTTATTAAAATCACTTAGCTGAGGCTAGGAAGCAAGTTAAAACAAGAATTATTGTGGTTCTCTTACAAATGGAGATAATTGGCTTCTGAAATAGTGGGAGATTTTAAGCTCTTCTTGGCGACTGATACTTCGATCATGAAACATTGATAAACAGGTATTTTGTCTTCAACTCAACTTTCTACTGTCCAAATAGTCCACATCTTCTAGAAGCTAGGACATTGCTTTGGGCTTCATCTTCCTAGCCATAGTCATCATCTTTTAGAAGTTATTTAAGAGATTGACCTCTGCTAGATAACCAGTTTCTAGCCCCTGAAATTTCCGACCTCTTGAACTCACTAGGTTTTTTCTAAGGCTAGAAACCATCTATTTCAGAATCAATGTCCAGTCTCAGATTTGTCTAGAAAGAACATTCTCTTGTTGCCATATTTGAACAGCTTTCATACCTGGGGTATGAATAGTATTGGATATTTTGGTAGTCATAGAAACTAAATGTGACGTGATAATTTATAATAGAGAATAAAAAGGATATTTAAAAATATTCTCCACTCCTTTGTCAATGGGAGTCTGAGGAATAAGCTGTTAGAGTCCTCAGTCACATAGTTAAGAGAAAGCAGATGTTGTCTCCCTCTTTCAAGTTCACTGAGTGGTGGGGTCTTTCTATTCTGAAGGAGTCTGTGGGTTTCATCAGATTGCCAACAGGATCCATGGAATACGAAAATTTTCAGAACTTTTCCATAGTTTGAGTCACAACTCTGGGGAGAGGAATAGGGAAGTCTCAAGCCCATTTATCAAGGGGCCCATTAGAACAGCCCCATTCATGCTCCATTCCATAGTTAGTTACACTTTTTAGGCACCATCATAAGCTTTCTAATAAGTCACACAAAGGCATATCTCCCTGCTTTATTTTGGATTAACTTCTGTGATATATTTATATTGATTTATATGGCCATTCTTTATATACCCCCATGACAGAATTGAGAATATGGGATTCATTTTGTGATTGTAGTTTGTAAGAAAGTGAAGAGCAAATTTTTAGTAAGTTTATAATATAACTAGAGTCAAGATTTTACTGTGTTAAAAACTTATAGAAGAAAAAAGCAATCTCTTATTTTATATGAGAAATGAGTTGTAAATCAGTTTCTGAGGTTGTCTTAACTAAGGATTCCCCTAGGACAGAGAGTATTCTAAACATGGATTTCAAAGATGTAATTTCTTCCCATATCCAGGTCCACAGAGCCTCTGAAATCCATCTATAGACTTCCTCATCGACAATCTTTGTTTTCATGAATACCTAACCAAAATCTAGCATATCTGAATTGTCTCCTGAATTCTTTGGCTCATAATGTCTACTGGTTTCCTCATAACTACTACAAGGATTATTTTCACTGACTAATAATCATCATCTCTGTATAATGGTGGCTATTGTTTGCTAGAGTACAGTAACTAGAAAGTTTTTTTTTTTTTTTTTTTTTTTTTTCCTGATTAGGACATGCTAACAATTCTTTTGTATAGTCAAGAGACCATGAGTAACCTTAAACACAAGAGTGGCCTTGGGCTAAACTTAAGTCTTTTCATTTAATCCCCTATATCTAGAGCTAACTTAGTTTATTATCTCAGACAATTATTTGAAATAGGATAAGAAATTCTTTGTAATCCTTATTTAATCTTTATGGGGATTCTCTGCTGCCCTCAAACCTATTCAGGTGGGGAAAAGAGAGCTATCAAATAAAAAGTATGTGGTAAACTTACTTTAGTTATACAATTCCATGGGAAGTATTGATGTTCATTATTGATGTTCATCTTTTTCCCCCCCTCATTTGACTTTCTCCATCTATTAGAGAAGCAGGGGGTGAGTTATAGGGAAGAGAATTATGTGGCATAGTGAGTATAATAAAGAAGATCTGAGCTCAAATCATGTTTCAGATATTTATTATTTTTGTGACTGGGCAAGTTACATCATCAGCCTCAGTTTCTTTAGCTATAAAACTGTAGTGCACTTTAACAATAGCATCTACTTTATAATATTGTTGAAGCTCTACCAACTTAATCTCTGATATACTTTGCAAAAACCTTAAAACTTCTTTTTTTTTTCCCCAAGGAAACATATAATAAATACTACATATTGTTTTCAAAGCTGCTCACCTTTTCTTTGTTTCCTTGTTGGTTTTCTTTTGCTCTGTGCTGTGCACTTTTCACTTTTCCCTCTCTCCTTCTTCCCACAACCCTCAAGAAGGTTACAATTAAGTGTGGATATATACATACAGACATACATATACGTGGATATCTATAAACATACACATATATAGAGAAACACTCATACACATATATGTAAGACTGTAGTATGGTAATTTCTACCTGTTATCTGTTTTTCTGAAGGTAGATAGTATCTTCCTTCCTAGATCCAATTCTTAACCATGTTTTTTGAAATCAACCAACTCACCATTTCCTACCCCACAGCAGTATTCCAACCCAATCACATCTTATTTGAGAGATTATCTTTGAAAGAAAAGCCTTAAATATTTCTTTCATTTGGTTACTCCCCTGTATATGACTTAACCACTTGACTCCATTGCCAACTGGATTAGCTCCTCAGGTTGACTTTGGTATCCCTAATGCTAAGCACAAAGCCTAGCACTGAATCAATCCTCATTGACTTTCTCATTGACTGATTGAAGGCCATAATCTGACCCTACTTTTCTTATTTCAGCTTCAGCTTCCTCTTCCATAAGTTAATTAACAAGACAATATACAATTTTTCAAGGACAGTACATGTATTCTACTTCTTTGACACCTAAGTGGCACATTTAGCACAGTATCTGGCACATAGTAAACACTTAAATGCTTGCTCCCTTTCCCTCCTTCTCTGCCATCCTTTCTTTCTTTTCTTTTCTTTTTTGACATCTTTTCTTAACACTTAGTGAACTGCTGAATATATAGTAGATAATTAAAAAATATCTATTCAAGAAATGTTCAAAAAAAGGCCTTCATAAATTCATTAGGCAACAAATAGAGATGAATTGGGCAGATAGGTGGCACAGATCCCTGAGCCAAGATTCAAGAAGTGTGGTGTTCTTTTCTTTAAAATATAATGGTTCTCTCTGGGAGTAGGTTTCTTGGGGAGGTTTTCTGGAGACAGCCTTAGTTTCAGTTGAAAGTAATAATCACTCCAAATGCAGCCAGGTGTTAAAAGTTCAGATCTTTTATTGCTTCCTCCAAAATAGCCCAGTTAGTTTTCTTAGAGACCTATCTCTCTGCTTGATTCCAAGAGCTCTTGCTGCTAATCTTTTGCCTCTGCCAGCATCAGCTTTTGGTCTTCCAAAGGTCTCCAGCCAGCACCAAGGTGAAAGTTGGAATGAATCTGACTCTACCTCCCAGAGAGGGCTTGTGGGCTTCTGTATCTCCCAGAGTGCTCCTCTCTGCCTCCTGGCAATGTTCCAAACTAACTAACTGACCTGAAGCTCTAAGAGCTTCTTTATAAATGATCTCTCAAAGGTTGACTCCTCCTCTGAGGGAGGGATTAAGGAAGGTGTGAATTCACAAAGTTACAAAGTTAACTTTGTGAATCTCCCATACTTGTGAACTCAGATGAGAACTTAAATACATTAGTGAGTTAGAGAATTTGCTGAGTACCAGGATAAATTAGATAATTATTGTCTCTATCAATTCTAATGAGTTAACCCTTTGTAAAGATTCCAACAAAGAAGACCTAAATTTAAATCCAGCCTCAAACACTTATTAGTTATATAACCCTGAGCAAGTCATCTAACTTTTTTTTTGTCTCAGTTTCCTCATCTGTAAAATGGGGATAAAAATAGCAACTACCTAGGATTGTTGTGAAAATCAAATGAAGAAATATTTGTCAATCACTTAGTATAATACCTGTCATACACTAGGGGCTTTATTAATGCTTGCTTTCTTTCTCTCCTGTGATATTCCTTCTTAACAGTGCAGTGCTGAGTTATTCATTAGTAAATAGGTGTTTATTAAATCAAGTATTCATTAGTAAAGAATATACTAATTAATATTCATTAATATGTTCTATCAATCAATATGTTCATATTCACAATATGTCCTATCTTCTTCAAGAAACAGACTAAAGATATAGCTTTTAATTTGCTTGTTCTCCAGTTGTAAGCCAAAAAACTTAATCAATTTTTTTGTGACACTAAAAAAGAAGATACAAAATTGTGTGTAAAAAATCTAAAGGGATGTGATGTTCTTGGATTGAAATCAATGGAGAGTGGAAAATATATTTACTAAAAATAAACACTGAAAAAAATGTGGCTTCCCAGAAATATTTATTTAGAAGTTGGAGAATTTGAAATACTATACAAACTCTGGAATGAAGTTGAATTTTATTCTCTGAAAAAAAAATGTGGGCAAGACTCTTTTATACTTTAGTATTCTTAGAAAGTGCCTGGATTTCTATTTTTATCTAGTAATCTGGCATGTGGTGATATTAAACCCATAAATAAAGCTGCAATAAAATTTGACTTGTTTTTAGCTTAATTTGAATAGAACTCATCATGGATTGATTTTTAAATTTCTCTTTTATTATTATGAACTTTAAAAACATAAAAAAAACATTTTCCTATGCAAAGAGGATCAGAAAAAGAGTGTTCTATATAAAACTGTTCATCTCCATTATGTACAGCTTTGGGTTTTTTGGAGGGAAAATATTTCAAATTTAAAATGATCATTTTACTACTTCCATGCTTATCTGTATCTTATCTGTATTTGTACCTGAAGGGATTCTGAACTTTATTATTCTTTAGGAATATTTTCTTTCTCTTCTTCCATTTTTGAATCACTACCACTATGCTGTCTATTCTCTGAACAAAAAATAGTCTCTCCTTTTTTGTAATAAATAAATATAGACAAGAAAAATAAATCTACATGTTTCCTATGTCTGAAAACATATGTCTCTTTCTCCATCTCTAGCCTGTCACCTCTCTACCAAGAGATAAATACGATTTATCATTGGTCTTTTAGAGTCATGATTGGTCATCATATTCATCATCGTTCTTAACTTCTATATAGTTGTTTTCTCTGACAAAGTTGTATTCTTTGTATAAATTGTTCTCTACATTTCTCACTGGGCTGAATTCCTTTGGACTTTATTTGTCATGCTCCAAGCAATTTCATCATCAGGAACTATCATCCCACAATATCTTTAACACTCACAATTTGTTAGTACCCACTGGCTCTCTGGCAGGTGGAAGGAGGAGCCCTGCCCAGTTTACGAAGGACTCCCAGCCTAGTCATCTATTCATTTCTTAATTGGACTACACTCCTCTAGACTTTTCCATCATGCACCTTCACTAGATATTGTTTTTTTTTCTCCTCTATTTCAACGCCTTTTTGTGTGTTGTCTTCTCCTATCAGATTGTAATTTCTTGTGGTACAATAATATTCTATTACATTAATATATCATAGTTTGTTTAGCCATCTCCCAATTGTTAGGCACCCGTTTTATTTCTAGGTCTTTGTTATGACAAAAAGTGCTGACAGAAATATTTTTGTATATATTTAGTTCCCCCTCTTTCTTTGGGGCATCTAGCTGCCTCCTATAATTTGTAATAGATAATTCTATTACAACAATAAAACTCTTTTATACATATTATCTCATTTGATCTTCTCTGTAAGTGCTATAAGTAACTGACCTTGTCTTTATCAACTCTTTAACAACTATTATTATCCTCGTTTTAAAGCTGCAAAAGATGAGTAGGTAGAAGATAACTGACTTGTCCAGGATTACACAGGTGCTAAGTGTCTGAAGTCAGATTTAAACGTGTCTTCCTCACTTCCAATTTAATACTTCATTCACAGCATCACCTAGATATCTCAACCACAGTAAACTCCTGTGTTCTAATTCCAGATGCTACATGGTACTGCAGGAAATCAGAAAATCATGTTGATTAGATCCACTACAAATTTACACAATCTAACCTCAAATGATCTCTAACTATTTCACAATAATATTTCTATTTGTCTCTTATGATCATATTTCCAATGATTGTTTCAAATCTTCAAATCTCCAACTCCATTTCCTCCCCACTCCTTCTAAGCAGGTAACTTCACTTCTTTCTGAGAAGATGAATGTCATTTTATGGGAATGCCTTCAAATTGTAAACATCTCTTAATCTCTCAATGTCCTCCTTGATTTTCTCATTTTTCTTTCATACTATATTCATTTGTTAACTTTTTTCTTTAACCAAAATGTTTGAAAAATTCTGAATTTTTACCTCCAAACCCTCAAAAAAACTTAGATAAATAAAGCCTTCTTTCTTATTAATTCTTACTTTACTAACTTAGAAATTGTCAAAGTTTAAGCATAATAACATGATTCTTAATGAGTAAAAGTTTCAAAAGAAGAGTGTAACTTAGGACTTTTTAAAAAAAATACATTATAAAGTAATATAGTTCTACTATGAATTAAAATTTTCAATCATTTGCTCTATTTTACTTAATAAATTTATGCATTAGTTTATAAAATATACTATATATAAAATAGTAAAAATGACTTTCTTTAATTAAAAAAAATTTTTTAAATGACTTTCTACTGCATTCTAAAGAAATAATGATGTCATGATCTTATGAATAAGCCTAATTAATTTTGTATATTTGTATACATATTTTTATGTGTCTGTGTTTGTGTTTGTGCATACTCTGGATTCCAAAATGTTAAAGGCCCACATTATGAATCAGAAAATATAGGTATAACTTGAAAAGTGTACATATCCTCTTCACAGATACTTCAATAGACTTGTGATCTCATGGATGTTAGTACTCTTTGTGCAAATCACATCTCTTCCATGCCTTCTTATTCTGAGAGAATGTTGTCCATGACTTTCTATAAATTCTCCATAGAAAAGTCCATCCAACCTGTTAGAGGCATTCTTCTAAAGCTCTTCTATTGTCTGGATATCAGTTGAACACATGGACTCTTCAATAGTTATTCTCTCTAATGGAATGTTTTATACTACTTCTCTTGAACAATTAATTGGGATTTTTTTTGGCTTTGTATACTCAGAATGCAGATAGTATTTTTAAAAAAAATTTTATTGAGATTAATTGATTAAAATGCTATAATCTACTCACGGCTACCATGTGTTTCTCTATTACCCTTTGGGTGACAAAAAAAAATGTAGCCCATTCTCTTCCTCCCATGCTTGCACAGCCTTTCTAAAACTTACACCAATGAACCAGGTCTATGGATTCTTTACCAATAACTATATCTTCTAATCTGAATTTTCATCCTCTTAAATTTTTTATGTGCCAGTAATTAGATGTAACTGTTTTGTGTGACCATATATCTCATTTAGGAGTCTCCACAATGGACCAGGGCATTCATGAATCAGTCCAGTATTATTTACAAATCAGGGAATCCAAGAGACCACAACTATTCATAGGAAATCTCTCTTTCATTTAGAGAATGATAGTGGCAAGCATCTTTGGTGAACATATATCTCTGTTTTCTGCTTTGCTTAATTTTAATAATCAGAGAAACATCAAACAGGATTATCTCAATTGCTACATCTTGCACAATAAGCACCTTATTATAGGAAAGTTTTTAAGAGGACTTTTAGTTCTCCCAAAACAAATGCTTTTTTTTTTTCATAGCCAATAAACAATAATTAACACAATGGAATTTTTCCCATCAATCATGTGACTGTAATTGTTTTTAGCTATAAGCTATAAATTGTGAAAGCACGTCCCTTTAGTGCACATTCATAAAAGATACCCTATATATACAATGTATTTTCATACAGATTATTTTCATAAAAATTTTACAGATAAAAAATTACAAATTAATAATATTATGCCATTTACATCAGAGTAACTTCCCAAAATATCACTTTCCTCTCCATTATACCAGATTTAACCACCATATCGATTTCATTTGGTAGTATCTCTAATACTTTATACTCACTGTCCTTTACTCTTCTAATGATAGGAGTGGGATAAAATTATGAGATTAATAATTGCAGCAAATCTAGTGGAGATGAGAAAGTAGTTAAGTAGAGTGATAGCTATTGGTCTTCTCTTGATCATGTTTTTTTTTTTTTTTTAGTAATAATAAAGTCCATGATTTTTTCCAAATCTTTATCTCTTTTTTTTCAGACATCTTAAGAATCAATGATCTCAAAATTGTGTTACTTCTAATATATACTTTCTCTATATGCATTTGGTGTAATTTAGTTGCTTTTCACATCTTTTTTCTCCCATTTCTATTTAACCATTGGGGATTATGATGCTTGAGTACAATAGTATAGTTCAATTGTTACTGATGGAAAAGAAAATTTGTTATAGAAGTCTCTATTTTGCGCCATAATTTTTCTGACACTATCCCCCACCTTTTATTCCTGGCATATATTGTATGCTTTCAGCATTTTTTTTGGGATCAACATTTATATGTTTGCTTAATATAGTTAAAGCCTAAAGGGGTTCTGTGATCAAATTAGTCTGTGAAATGTGTGACTCAACAGATTTAGGCTAGGAGTATTGACCAAATAGAAGTTCACTCATAGATCATTTGATAAAAACAAAACAAAAGAAAAAAAAACAGTGATGGACAAGTAACATCTTTCTTATCATATTTCTTTAAGGGGAGGCCCTTTTATTGCTGTCTAAAATGCCATCTTGAGAGCTTATATAATAAGCAGTAAGTCAGCCTTCCCAATGAGTTCTTTTTTTCCATACAACTTAAATAGTCTGAGCCATATGGAAATATTTGTTTTGATATCCTCCAGTATTTCATGTGGCCTCTAATAAGGGCAGCAGACAGAATATGATCTGCAAAATGGTTGAGGCCTATTGAAGTATTATTTAATGTCCTGTTAACATTTAAACAAGTCAGCTGTTTCTCATTTGGGGAACCAAAGTGTTAGCACAAGGAATCCTAGAATATCCAAGTTTTCCGAAGGTTGGAAGAGAGTTTCTAGGTAATCCATCTCATTCTACAAGAAATCCCCTCTACTGGACCACTGGCAAGAGGACATTCAGATTTTGCTAAATAATTTCCAGTGAAAAGAAGTTCTCTGCTTCCTGAGGATACAATCTTTTAGCTCAATTTATTAGAAAGCTTTTGTTTGTTTTAACATTAGAATTTGCTTCTTTATCTTCTATTCATTGGTTTGGCCTTCTAGAGCAATACAGAATAAATATGTTAATTTTTCATGAAAATTCTACAAATAGTTGAAGATAGTTATATCTTCACTTAGTCATCTCTTCTCCTTATATATTTTTTTCCTTTCTCTCTCCCTTTCTTCTTCCTTCTCCTTTCTTCCTTCCCTCTTTCCTTCTCTCTCTCTCTCTCTCTCTCTCTCTCTCTCTCTCTCTCTCTCTCCAATTACTGGATAGGTGAGGGAAATGCTATTAATATTGTTTATCTGATTTCATCAAAGCATTTATTAATATGGATAGAGCTATTAAAAAAAGAGTTCAAAAAGAAGCTAAGATTGGCTAATAGGTTACACCATTTTACATAATTTAGTGAGTGCAATTGTATATCAGTACCCTGAATGACCACAAAGGAGATAATAAAGTATTTTGGAAAGAAAACCCAAGGATAAAAAAAACATCCCTGTGGGTCATATAGATAGGCTTCTAGACATTTTAGTCTCCTAAGGTCAGCTGAGTTGTAAGGAACAAGGAAGGAAGCAATTAAGCCTTGCTTTGTAGCTAGCACTGCACTAATCACTTTATAAACAATTCATTTGATGCTACCATTCTGGGAGATAGGTGCTATTACTATCTCTATTTTATAGGAAACTGAGGCAGATAGCAATTAAATGATTTGTCATACAACTGTCATATAACCTGAGAGTTGGGTTTGAATTCAGATTTTTGAATCTAGGTCCTGTGGTTGATCATTGTGTCTCAAGAAGGTAGCAGCATATATCGATAGTCCAGAAGAGAGCTCTAAATTCCTTGCCTGAACTGCTTGCAGCTATGAAGTTTGTCATAGCATACTTTTGTGATGCAATCCTGACCTGAATCTAATGATTCAGGGTTAGAGCAATAGATGGGAAGAAAAATTTAACATTCAGCAAACAAGTTTCATTATCCCATATCTTGCTATTTCTATATGTATATATATATATTTAATGTAATGGTTCTGGTCACTACAGCGGGGTATAAACAACAGCATCCCTGCTTCAAATGAAGATTAAATAAGTATCAATTCCCCAGATCAGCTTAATAGGAAAGAGTTTTCAATCACTGTTGTTTTCTTAGGACTTCATTGTAATAGCCAAAGGCCAAGTTGAAAATGACTCAGAAAAAGGGCCTACAGAGAGTCAAGATATACATGGAGAAATAATCATGTCATCTTATTTTGCACTTTAAGGATAATTATCTAGGGCATCTTGTTAGCAGAGATGAGAAGTTCTAATCTATAAAAAGTTCTAAATTTAAGTTTCTATTCTTGATTGAATGTCCCACTCAAACCAAGTTTCCATTGAGATGGGGATGATAAATATTCTTAATCTGAACCTTGAACCAGTCTTTAAGGAGGGCAGGAAATATGAATGAAAAAGTACTCAGAAAGGGGAAAGTTTGGAGCATTAATCCAAATGAAATTATTGTCTTTTAGGAGGAAATCCATCTCTAACAAGGCAATGAAGGAAATGTGTCCAGCAAGAGATAGCCAAGAATAATTGAGTAGCTAGATATGCAGTTGATAGAGTGCTGGCTCTGGAGTCTGGAAAAACTGAGTTTGTATTCAGCATCAGACACTTACTAGATGTGTGACTTAGGCCAAATCACTTCACCTCTATTTGGTTCATTTTCCTCATCTGTAAAAGGGGGTGAATAGTTGTTAAAATACACAGGAGCCACTTGACAGTGGCTGCTGGAAATCTAAGCTAGACCTGCAGAATGGATCTCCTCTTGTGAGAGGATGATACAAGGAGACTGAGAGGCAGTTGCTGTTCTCTAACCTCTCTGACTGAGAGGTCGTTGCATTCATCTGACCTCTCTCCTCTTCCTTCTACCTCCAATTTATCTCATTCCCAATCTGCAACACTTGTATCAGCAAAGGCTGCCCTGCAACTCCTTCAGATGTTATGATTCACAGCTCTGGAGGCTCTTGGTTAATTGATCTGTCCCTTAACAAATAATAATGCCTTTCTCATAGGGTTGTTATGATGATTATTGAGATAATAATTGTAAAGAATGTAGCACATTAACTGGTATATATTAAATACAATATAAATGTTAGCTATTATTATTAATTACTGAAAATCTAGAAAGTACAGGAAGGAATTTTTAAAAAGGTCTTGGATAGTGCTATCATTGGTCAGCAGGCAAAGCAGTACTTTAAACATTATAAATGCTGGCCTTTGAAACTTCTTCCCTTGTGTGGCACTAGTCTGATAAAGAATGTAATACTGACATTGGGAGGCTACAAGAAAAATTGAAGAGGCATTAGACAATTAGTTCATCCTGGCAGTATGAATTAGAGAGAGTAATTACTAGAATAGTTGCCAGTAGAGCAGCCCTTTGGGAGAAAAATAGGAAGGAAAACCTTCAAGAATGAAAAGTACATGTTAGATAAAATAATCCCGAAATGTACCATACAATTCTCTAATTGCTTTGAACAGTTGATCACTTGTTAGGAAGGTTGCTGATTAATAGCAATTTTTCCTAAGGAGTAGTAATTGGTCTTCTCCTTTCAAATATAAGTTCATTATGAGTAGTAATTATTTTACTCTTTATGTTTATTTTCTTAGAACTCAGTGCAATGCCTGACACATAGTAGGTTGTCAATAAATAGATGTTGATCATTTAATTCTTAGAACTTGGGATTTGAATAATATTGTTAGCTGTTTGGCTCCTTAACAGAAAGCGGACACTTCAAGGTATGGCTATTTTTTCCCCAAGGGTCTTCAAAAAGCTAGAGTCATTGGTCCAGAGAAAGAAGAGAGTTTTAAAATTTGTCTTGTCCAATATCCTAGTTCCTGTTGGACTGAATATTGCCTTGGTCTCATGAATCTTTTCCTGGAATGTAGTCATGGTCTGTAATTAATCTTCCATAGTGCATTTGCTTCTACCTACCTTGCTTCTGTAACTGAAAACTTGCTGGGATGATTATTGCCATACCACTTGGACAGCCTCATGTCTGCTTGTTAGCCTGTATCCATGTTGGCAGAATCTCCTGACCATCCATCTATTTCTTCTTCTTCTTCTACTTCTACATCTTCTTCGTTTTAAAGTTTATTGCTTGGCTCTCCCCTTGCTGCATGCCCATGGAATTTGATCTAACCTTTAGTTCCCACTTGGCAATCTGATAGGATCACCTCATTGCTGTTCAAGCTTCAGTCCTGACAAAAAGCTTTATCCACTCTGATCAGTGTCTCTATTCCTTATGGCAATGACTTTATTTCTAATTACTCCCTTCCAAGGATCCTCCACACTATCCTAGTCAATCTACTTGACATGGTTCCCAGGAGATTGATTTGTCCATGTCCCAGATTCTTGCTTTTGCACATTTTGTCCAAAATGAGTCTCTTCCATGCCATAGTCATTATATCCTTCATAGATTAATCTAAAAATTACAACATCTAGGAAATCTTCTCTGATTGAGAGCTCAATCTTACAACTTGACCCTCCAACTTCTTATAACAATACATGTAAAAGCAACAATTGCCACCACAATTTCTAAGCAGATATACTAATGTATATGCATCCACTACCTATTATCAATATGTATTTTTTTCGGGCAGTTTTTATCTTGTGCTGCTTATGCATAGACTTTTCTTCTGGAGTTTAGCTAGAGAGTGGATGCAAATTTCTAGAATAACTAAGGCCCTTTATTAGCATCTGTAGTTGTGCAATCACAAGAGGTCTGTCTGATAATGTGAGAACTTTTGTCCCATGTCAGCTATATCCAAAATAAAATTCAAAATGAGCCCCAACTGTTTCATCATGTTATTCTGGGACTATGGAATGTATGGGGAAATGAGGGTAGCATTGTGATGAGCAGCAGCCTGACATGGCCTCCTTCTCTTTCTCTTCCAATACTCAACTCTGAAAGGCCATCACAATCCTACTTCTCCAACCCACTCTGTGTTCTTTGCACTAGGAGTATTCAGCAATCCTTACTGAAGGAAAATGAAAGAGGAAAATTATATTGAAATAGAATGTAAACTCACTGAGGACATGTTCAGTGTCCAAATCACTTTTCAAGACTTTAAGTTACAACATGAAGGTTCCCCAGACTGATTAAATCATAATCCTTCCACCAAAAGAAAAAGAAGATTCCTATGGTAATTCATCTGACTTTTTTTTCTTTATGAGTGTTTTTTTTTTCTTTAGGCCATATAAACTGCAAGAACATGTCTTTCTTTTCTAAACTTGCTTATTATTTTCCAATTAATCAAGAGCTAACAAAATATTATGTAAATCCTAGATGAGACATGTTTCTGTCACATAGGCAAATTTATTTTACAATGGACATAGATGAGGGATATATTTAGGGAACAAACATCTCTTAAAATAATTCTGTTGGAGAAAGATGACTGATTTTGGTGAGGGAAGGGGACAGAAAAAAAAAAAAAAACACTTGAGCAGAAACAACATATAGACCTATAAGACAAGGTCAAAGCTGTAGATAGCACAGATAATTAGCAAGTTCATTACAATAATTTATCAAGTGACTTAAATTTCTTTATACTTTAGCATATTTCCTTTCATGGATTAGACTAAAATCTCTTAAGAAAAGGATATGTCTTCTATTTCTTTTGTATTTTTTCTCCTGTCAGCCCCCTCCTCCTTCTCTTTCTCTTCCAATACTCAACTCTGAAAGGCCATCACAATCCTACTTCTCCAACCTACTCTGTGTTCTTTGCACTAGGAGTATTCAGTAATCCTTACTGAAGGAAAATGAAAGAGGAAAATTATATTGAAATAGAATGTAAACTCACTGAGGGCAGGGACTGCCTTTCTTTTTGCTTGTATTTGTATTTGTATTCTAAGCCCTTAGCAGAGTACCTGGCACATAGTGAGCACTTTAAAAATGCTTGTTGCCTTGTTTCAGATTCCAGATAGAAAAAGCAAATTTGGGAGGTTTATTTTTGAGGGAGATGGTCAAAATACAAGCACATTAGATGGTAAAAATTGATTCACAACATAAAAAATTAATGTGTAAAGTTATCAGGCACACTTCTATAACTTTCACTTTAAATAATACTTTATAATCTACAATGAATAACCTTATGATTTTGATAATGAAAATCTTGCTACATGCTAGACCTGGACTCAGGAAGATCTTAATTCAAATCCTGCCTTAAAAATATTTAATAGCTTTGACCTTTTCAAGTCACATATCTGTTATCTGCTTCAGTTACCTCTGTAAGATGAAATATTTATAAAGTTCTTTGAAAACTTTAAGGCAAACTTTAAAATTCTATGCAAATACTAGCTAGCTAGCTAGTAGTAGTAGTAATAGAAGTAGTAATGGTAGTAGTAGTAGTTAATAGTGGTGGTGGTGTAGTAGTGGTGGTAGTAGTAGTAATAGTAGTGTTGTGAGTTCAGTTATTTGTCCAGCTCTTAGCGACTCTATTTAGGATTTTCTTGGCAAAGATACTGGAGTGATTTATCATTTCCTTCTCCAATTCACTTTACAAATGAGGACACTGAGACAAACAGAGTTAAATGATTTGTCCAGGATCACATAGCTAATAAATGCCTGAGACTGGATTTTAACTTGGGAAAATGAATCTTCCTGACTTCAGACCGGGCATTTATCCACTGCATTACCTAGTTGCCATTAGTGGTAGAAAAATTCACTTTTTATGCTGAGGAAACAGGACCAGAAAGATTAAACATTTTTTCAACAATCACACAATTGGTGGCAGAAGTAACTTTAGAATATTTAGATTTCTTGTCTCTAAATCTAGCACTTTCCCCACTACTCCCCCAATGTAGCAAACTTAGTGTGAAATGAAGAGGGATCCTGTAATGCTGGGAGATATGAGAAATTAGAAAAACATGAAGCTTCTTTGATTTACTTTTATTGTGGTTTTTAAGTGAGTTCATATTTGCAAAAAGCACTTAGCATGTGCCTGGCACATAAGTAGGTTTTATATAATTGCTTATTTATTTTCCCTTTTCTCTCCATTGCTTTATGAAAGAATGTGAACAATCTAAAGATTTTTAGTGTTTTCCAGGTTTCCAGTTTCATTATTCCTCTACAATTAAATTAGATTTTGAAGGAAAACATTATTTGAATGGCAATTATTGCCTTCTGCAAGGCAATAATGTAGATAGATTCCTTGTCAGCATGTCTTTTCTCTCAGAAGTGGTACTATAACACTGAATCCATCACTCTGGAGTGGGGATCTCAGCAGTTGGCCCTAAAGTACTCTCCTAAATGTATACAAAGCTCTGAACTGACCTTCTTGAACTTTTCAGGTTTACAAGAAGTTGAAAAGTCATCTCCACATGCAAACTTATTTTAAATAGCCCTTGAGCCCGATCTTCCATGTTAAAACTTTTGGTGCTGTCTGTTCCCAGTTAAAATCATTTTTCAGCTTCTGTTTATTTGACTTTTTTGTTTACAAAAATCTCCATTTACGTTTCTAGTTGTAAAATAAAACTATTTCAAAATGACTTGTGCCCTTAGGGGGGAAAAATTGAGCCAGTCAAAAATACATTGTTATTTTAAGGAGCAATATACCAAAGGAGTTGGGGGTAAAGGGAGCCTTAGTTATCTTAATCTTCTATCAAAGGTTCAGAACAAAATTTTGTATTTCCCCAACCTATTGCATCCACAAAAGTCTTTTAAATAATTCTTTAATTTGCTGAAAGTTATCAAGGAACATATATGATAAACTCTCCATTTCCTGGCATATCTGCTAAATGAGGCATCCAGACTGAGAGGGCATTTAGTTTAACAGAAAAAGAACTGAACTTGAAATTTGAAGACATGAATTCAGGTCTCAGCACCATTGCTTTCTAACAGCAGCCATATCTCAGAGATCTTGTAGGTTTGCTTCCAGACTACTGTAATAAAGCAAATAACTCAATAAAGCGAGTCACATGAATTTTTTAGGTTTCCCAGTTCATATAAAAGTTTAATATTTACATGATACTGTAGGCTATTGTAAGAATTCTATTGTAGTTCAATAGTATATCTTTAAAAAATCCCAATATGCATACTTTAATTGAAAACTACTTTATTGCTAAAAAAATGTTAACCATCATCTGAGCCTTCATGGAGTTTATAATCTTTTTGCTGGCGGAGGGTTTTGCTTCAGTTTTGACATTGGCTAACTGATCAGGGTAGTAGTTTCTAGAAGGTTGGGATGGCTATGGTAACTTTTCTTAAAATGAGACAACAATGAAGTTTGTCACATGGGTTAACTCTTCATTTCACTTGAACACTGAGAAATCACTGAAGAGCTGTCAATGTGGTTGTGTCTCAGGGAATAGGGAGACCCAAGGAGAGGGAAAGGGACTGGACCATGCAGATCAGTCAGAACAGAGAAAACATGGATTGCTTAAGTTTGTCATCTTCTATTGATGCTATTTGTGGTGGCCCAAAACAATTACAATGATCACAGATCACCATAAGAGATACAATAATAATGAAATAATTTGAAATATTGTGAGAATAGCTAAAATGTGATATTTTATGGGACATGATGGGAACACATGTTAATGGAAAAAATGTTACAGATAGACTTTCTTGACACATAGTTACCACAAATGTTCAATTTGTAAAAAAAACAAAAACAAAAAACATAGTATCTATAAAATGCAATGAAGCAAAGCATAATAAAGTGAGGTGTGTCTGCATGTGCCTTTCTTTATATCCTTAGAGTTTAGCACAATGCCTGACACAAAACAACTGCTTGATAACTGCTTAATAAATAAATTGACTGAGGGCAAATTCCTTGACTTATCCAATCCTCAGTTTTTTTCAGTAAAATACAGTGCTCCCACCATGTCACTTCCTTACTCAAGAATGTCCAGAGACTTGCTCTTGTCCTTAGGATACAACACAAATTTCTGTATTTTGCTTTAAAGTCCTTCGTAATCTAACTATATCCTATCTCTTCAGATTCACTGCACATCACCAAATGAGCTTATTTCCTCTTCTTCAAATAACATCCCCACTCCTATCTCTGACCTTTTTGTCCCTCTCCTATGCTCTCCCTCTTCATCTTCCTCATTCTCATTAGATTTCCAACTTCTTTTAAAGATCAGTTTAAAAGCTACCCCTGTTTATTGAATGACAATTGAATAAATGAAAGAGTGTGTGTCGGGGAGGGGAGGAGAATAATTCTTGTACTTTATCTTAAAAGATAATTTTGTGGAAATCACATTATAAATTGCAATACCTTTTAAAATCAGAGCATTTTTGTTGAATGTTGTTGTTTGTCCTTCATTTTCAAAGAGGACCAAGGATATCATGGAATGGTATCTTAACTCATTTGAATTGGATTTGTCAGGCAGAGTTGCAGAGAGTTGTCAGCCTTAATATCTCTTCTAGGGTCATCAATGTCAAGACAAAAGTCAGGACAACTGATAACAGCCTGGATGCAGTGGATGATTTTGGTATCTTTGATGGCTGATCAAACTTTAAATGGCCCACAACTCCTTCTTCAGCTATCTTTATGGCCAGTGGAACAACTTCTCATTCACTGCATTCACCCTAGGGAAGTCTTTACTGCTTAGGGTAGACACTAATTCACCAATGTTTTTGTGACCAATCAGTTGCCCTCAAATGGGTTTAACTTTTCTGTGAAGACTGTTTACTAGGATATGGTTACTGTACTTGTTACAGCTTGTTGGAGTTACAGGTGAGAGCTGGATGGCAAGTAGATACCAAAGTTGAATAAGAGTCTGTGAAAAGAGCTTGTTAAGCCCTTACTCCAAAGGTGCTGGTCTTTCCTGAACATCCATACACCCCAAATGTGAATGAATGAATAAATGAGTAAAGCATTTATTAAGTAATTATTATGTGCATAGCACTATGCTGAGAGCAGTTTTTGCTCTCAGGTAGCTTACATTTTAATTGGAGGAAACAACAAATATTGAAGGCTTTAGAGACAAGTCAGATAGTAAGGTGCCATGGTCCTAAGACCATGTGTTGATCTATATCTTGCCACTGGAGCCAGATAACTCTGGAGGGGAAGGTGAGGCAGGTGACCTTGCACAGCCCTCCCTCATTTAAGTCCAATTCATTTGCATGCAGGGTATAAACCTCTCTGATGTCATGGTCCTCTTCAAGAATAAGGAACAATAACAACAATAACAGTTGCAATGTAGATGTTAATATTGTATATGTATAAAGATATTACTATATATAAACGGACCTATTAGTAAATAATATAAGTAATATATAATATGTATATGAAAAAGTATCTGGTATAGTGGTTTCAAAGTATCTGGATTTAAATACACACTCTCATTTATGAACTGTGTGACATTGGATAAATTAATTAGTCTCTCTGGACTTTTTCTTTTTTAATCTATAAAATGAAGAAGTTAAATTGGATTACCTCCAGTTCTATATCTATGATCCTTCAGATTTTTTTTTATGATTTATGATTATTATTATTACATTCAATATACTGATGCTACCCAAATATTTAGCCTTGGGTATGTGAACCCATTTACTTCCCTATTTTGTTGATATTTCCAAAAGTATCCAAAATATACATTGCTCAAAATGTTGATTTGAGATATATATATATATATATTCACATATACATATACATGCTTGTGTATACATATATTAATATAAACACACACAGATACACACACATATACATGCACATACATATACTTTTCAGAAAAGGTTTCATTAAACATAGTAATTAGGACATATATCAAATAGTATCTTGCAGATATCTAATTTAGTCCCTGGGATAAGGGATGTAATTTACCAGTAAGACAAGAGAGAGAATACAGTAATTATTTTCCCATAAATGCCTGTTACATTGAAATTTCAATTCAATAGAATAACCTGGGCTAAGTAATATTCATAGAATGTGATGCCTTTTTTTTCTCACTCAGCTGATTTAAAATTCAAATTAATTGGATTTTTCTGTATCATTATTTATTTAATGAAATAATTTGCTTTCTTGGGAATCCAGACTATGCCAGAGAGTGTATGTAATTGATGGGTATTGTTGGAATGTCCCATAGAAAAAGTACAGCAAAACTCCTGTAAAACTGATCTCCAGCAAAAACAAGGAAGCTTCTGTGCTTTTTGGAGCCTAAGAATTGACCTGGTGTTTACCTGTGTATAGTCTACTCTTCATGGCAGTTACACAAGGAGACTGGTTGGCTAACAGGAGTCCCCTGGTATGCAGTTATCTAAGGGTATTTAGAATAATTTGATTGTTGTCTATAAAAGGAATAACTGAAAAGGGGATTTAGAAAAAGTAATCTCTCACAAAGAAAAGTCTGGTGTTCCACCCTTGTACTCCACCCAAAACCAGCTGAGGTTACCAAGAATAGAGAAAGAACTTGCCTCAAATGCTTCTTAATTTTGGTTGGAAGAACTATGCTTTTAGTCAATTTGGGGGGATGGAGAGAGTGTCTTACATGGGATTTGTGATTACCACAATAGAAGTTATTCTTCCACACTCCCACTCCACCTACAATATGTTCTTGGAAACTGTAACATAAAGTGGGTCATTTTGAACCATTATGGTACAGAGAAAAAATGATTAGATTTGGAGTCAGGGACCTGGGTTCAAATTCTGCCTCTGCCACTTTCTATCTGTGTGACCTGAGGATGTCATTTAATCTTTTAGGCTTGGATTGCCTTATAAAAATCGAAGAGGGGAATGATTGCACCAGAGAACTTCTTAGGTCTTTTCCAGTTGCTGCTTTGAGTTCCTGATCAGGAATTATGCACCAAATAAATCATAACCATGGTCATATGTTATTAAAGTAAAGATGGAGCAAATATGTTTTATAACCATTTATTAAAATAAATTAAAATTCCAAGTCCTCTTGTGACTATACACACACAAACATACACACATGCATGCATATGTATATACATATATATATGTATATATAACTCCAGTAGGAGTTGGAGCTTAATTTAATTAGTTATATATATATATATATATATATATATATTAATATATGTCTGTATATACATATGATTTATATGATTGTTGTCCTTCATTGTGAAAAAGGACCAAGATGACATCACAATGTTGAAGTTAAGATTCAGTATGTAAACTTTATCTGACTGTGGTTTTTTAGGCCAATATGAGCTTAGAAAGTTATATCACAGATTGAGCACAAATAGTGCATATGAATATGTAGGGTAGAGATTTCTCTAAATTTGCACATCTCACATGTCTTTTGAGTTATTGCAATTCTGCTAAAGCTCATAGAGGATAGCACCTTCTTTGATGTGGGTATGAGGCTGGGCATTTCTATGTCAGTGTCTCTCTCCTATGTCATGAAATTGATTTCAAAATTTTCTAGAAAGACCTTGAGATTGTCCTTTTATCACTTCTTACCACCATGTGAGCACCTGCCTGACATGAATTCTCTATATATACATAAGTATATTTCATATTGGCAACATAAGGACTTGAATAGTGTTTATTTAGCATGCAAAAATGAATCTCTATTCTATCATAAAAGTACTATGACAATACGATAACTAATTATTTGTTAGTCTTTAATGTTTAATGTTAATCTTCCTTTTTCCTCAAAATATAGAAGTGTATGTGTATGTGGGGGGAGGAGGGTGTTTTAATTACAGTTGCTAATTTTTTTTGGCTGGGTCAGTGGCTCAGATTTCCCTAAGGAAATTTGAATCTGATATTTCCTGTAGCAAACAGAATCATTTACCTGATCTTGGGTTTGAAATCAAAATTGTAACTATTCTTTTTCAAAAATAACCATTAAAATACTGAAATATTTATTTTATTTTTTAAAATCAACTTTAGTTCTAAATTCTCTCCCTCCTACCTTCCCCATATCCATTGAGAAAACAAAAAAAATAAAACTTGTTACAAAGAAGTATACTTAAGCAAAACAAATATTTAAATTATCTATTGGTCTCCAATCTGCTTCTGTATTCCTTAACGCTCCATTCAGAGGTGATAGTTCCTTTCATCATGAGTCATTTGAAACAGTGCTTGGTTCCCTGAAAGACTGAACTAATTAAAGGTCCCATGCAGAACTTGAATTGTGATGTCTGATAGAACAGGAATGTGTCAAATTTGGTCCATTTAATAATTTTTATTGCTCTGTTCTCTGCCTTGTACTTTTAAAACCCTAGTGAAGAAGCCTATTCTTTCCTCCCAATATATGTTGTGCTGAATCAAATGTAAATGAGCGTTGGGATTAATAAACAGACCACAAATTATAGTATGAACCTGTAGATTTCAACTCTTAAGTATTTGTCTGGCTAATAGAATGATCAAGATAGGGTTGAATGGCAATCTAACTCACAAAAGTTAATCTGAATGTTGTGCATCAATCTGATCATGAGTGATTCATTGTCTATCAGCAATTCATTTCCACAAACATTAAACACCTACTGTGTTCCAGAAATTACTAGCAGCTGAGGATTTTAAAAAAATTAGTCCCTAACATATCAGTTTAGATTCTACTGGGAAAATATTCCCAAAGGCAACTTACAGTTGTTTATTCTATCAAAAAAAAAAGTCTTTTCTTTCATATAATATGTGAAATTGTATCATACTAATATTTCTGTAAATTCTTGATCTTTGGAGTTCACGAGTCTATGTACCTCTTATTGCTTCAGATATTTTGCTTATTTACTTCAAAGATCTTATTAATGAATTGAAATGAATTTCATCCAATCAATTTTTTTTCTTAATTATGTCTTCTATAATGTCAAGGTCCCATAATCTCTGATTGTCAAGAGTTCCATTACTCTGACATGGTTTAAAGGAGAGGGAATGACACACAGGATGTTGTTAAAGATCCAGCATTGACTGAATTTATAATAGTTCAACACTCTTGATATTCTCTAGTTTTCAGCTGTTAGGCAACTCAGCAACCTGGCCTAACCCAAAATTCTTCTTTGGTGAAACATGTAGCACAGAATGAATATTGTAAGGCACATAGGATACTTGGAAATACCTGAGCCTTGCAGATATGGGATTATCTCTTCTTCCTCTCTTCCATATGTGGTTTCATGAGGGCTAGTCTCAAACTAGTCCTTTTTCTCAAAAGAGAAAATCCAGCTTTTCTTCGCTTACATGGAAAGACTGAAAGCAGCCCAGGCATGAGAGGGCTGGTATAGGACTCAGAATGATCAATTGAAAAATTGCTACTTTTTTGCTCCATTAGCTGGATTGTCCTTTCCTTGCTGAATATGTTATTGTCCAGTCATTTTCAATTGTGTTCAACTCTTTGTGACTCCATCTGGGATTTTTTTGGCAAAGATGCTAGAGTGGTTTGCCATTTAGTGGTTGTGGTCTACTATATTCTTTGAGGTAGTTAGGTAACTCAACAGATAGCGTTCTGGGCAGCAAATAGAGATCATGTTCCTGAATTCAAATTTAGCCTCAGACATTTACTAGCTGTGTGATCCTGGGCACGTCACTTAGCCCTGTTTACCACACTTTCCCCATCTGTAAACTGAACTGGAGAAGGAAATGGTAAAACCACTCTAGTGGTTTCAGTAGTTGATTTTATAAATCACCAACTGATAATCAAAGGATGCTAAAAATATCTTTGCCACAAAAGATCTTTAGTAGCCCTGCTATGGTATATAAAACTCCCAGATTATTAACTCTTTTGGATAATAGAATTGAAGATTCTATTTAAAATGCAAATGTTAGCTGTAAGGGATAGTATTCTAAATCATGGCTTCTTAAACTTTTTCTATTTGTGACTCCTTGCCAGAGAAAATTTTAAGCACCCCAGGCCTATAAGTACATAAAATAGGTATACAAATCAAACACTTAATGATAATAATTTATAAAGTAATTATTTTAAAACAATTCTTTGGTATACATATAATTTTACCATTTATTAAGGTTGAAAGCAAAAATGAGATGGATGTGCTTATTTATTTTTACATAAAGAATTAAATCTTGGTAAAATATTTGATACTTGAGTAGAGCCAAGATGGTGGAGAGAACACACACATCTTCCTAAATTCTCCTTTTCCCTCAGTCTATTTTAACGATATTCATCCTTGGAATTAGTGCTTGACTGCCAGAACTCACGAATATTGGGAGTACAATGCATTACCAGCAGAAGATATTCTCAAAATTCTCCAGAAAAGATCCGTTTTGCTTGTGCGTGGGGATGGAATGGGGCTAGGCCAGGCGCAGACTCAGGCAGATAGTGAGAGCATGGGAAACAGCTCATGCTGAGCATACGGGGTGGGGATGGGGGGGAGAGGGAGAGGTCTCTGCTGGCAGAAAATCTGTGGGGAGCACTTTACCACAGTGTGAGCTACTTTGCCCTGGCAGCAAGCCAGTAGATCAGCAGAGAAACTATAAACATGGGGTGGGGGAGTAAAGACTACAACCCCAAAAGCTAGAGTCTCTCAGGACCAGGCCACACCCACCCAGCACCCAGAGTGACTCAGTGTGATCCAAGCGCAGCCGCAGTTGTTGGTCACAGCATAGCCCTAGTAGCTGCTGCTGCTGATTTCAGGACTTGATTTCAGGTTCCAGCACAGCCAGTGAGGGCTGTTCCATTGCCACTTTCTGTTGTCTGTAGAGGCAGTTTGGAAATACCCCACTACCCCTGATGAGCAGACTGTAGAGTTTTTTGTTGTTGTTGTTGTTTTTTAATTTCAAAATGAGCAAAAAAGCAAAACAGGCTCTAACTATTGATAGCTTCTCTGTGGAAAGAGAGCAGACTTCACACCCTGAGGAGACTAAAAACAGTTTGTCTCTAGATCCAAAGGTGGATATGATCTGGTCCCCATCACACAAAGCTCTCATAGAAAAAAAATTAAAGAGGATCTTAAAAGAGAGCTAGATGAAAAATGAGGAAAGGAAAGGAAAACTTTGTAAGAGGGTCAGGATAAGTCATTAAAAGATAGAGTGGATAAAGAAATCAACTCCCTGAAAAACAGATTTTGCAAATTGGAAAAGATAAATAACTCCCAGGAAAACAGAATTTGTGAATTGGAAAAGGTAAACAATTCCAAGGAAAACAGAATTTGTGAATTGGAAAAAGAAAATAATTCTTTAAAAAAAATGGTGAAATGGAAAAAAATTCCATAGAACAAAACAACTCATTTAAAAACTCAATTACACTAGTGTTTGACAAACCCAAAGACCCCAGCCTTTGGGATAAGAATTCATTATTTGACAAAATTTTCTGGGAAAATTAGAAATTAGTATGGCAGAAATTAGGCAATGACTGCACTTAACACCATACACCAAGATAAGCTCAAAATGGGTTCATGATCTAGGCATAAAGAATGAGATTATAAATAAATTAGAAGAACATAGGATCATTTATCTCTCAGACCTGTGGAAGAGGAAGGAATTTGTGACCAAAGAAGAACTAGAAGTCATTATTGATCACAAAATAAAAAATTTTGATTATATTAAATTAAAAAGCATTTATACAAATAAAATTAATGTGGACAGGATTAATGTGGACAGAAATTAATTAGGAAAACATTTTTACAGCTAAAGGTTCTGATAAAAGCCTCACCTCCAAAATATATGAAGAATTGACTCTTAATTTATAAGAAATCAAGGCATCCTCCAATTGATAAATGATCAAAGGATATGAACAAACAAGTTTCAAATGAAGAAATTGAAACTATTTCTAGTCATATGAAAAGGTGCTCCAAATCATTGTTGATCAGAGAAATGCAAATTAAGACAACTCCAAGATACCACTACACACCTTTCAGATTGGCTAAGATGCCAGGAAAAGATAATGCAGAATGTTGGAGGGGATGTGGGAAAACTGGGACACTGATGCATTGTTGGTGGAGTTGTGAACAGATCCAACCATTCTGGAGAGCAATTTGGAACTATATTCAAAAAGTTATAAAACTGTGCATATCCTTTAATCCAGCAGTGTTACTACTGAGCTTATATCCCAAAGAGATATTAAAGAAGGGAAAGGGACCTGTATATGCAAAAATGTTTGAAGCAGCCCTTTTTGTAGTATCTAGAAACTGGACATTGAATGGATACCCATCAATTGGAGAATGATTGGGTAAATTGTGGTATATGAATGTTATGGAATATTATTGTTCTATAAGAAATGACCTGCAGGATGAATACAAGAGGCTTGGAGGGACATACATGAACTGATGCTAAGTGAAATGAGCAGGACCAGGAGATCATTATATACTTCAACAACAATACTACATGATGATCAATTTTGATGGACATGGCTCTCTTCAACAATGAGAGAATCCAAAGCAGTTCCAGTTGAACAGAACCAGGTACACCCAGAAAAAGAACAACGGGAAATGAGTATGGGCCACAAAATAAAATTTCCACTCTTTCTGTTACTGTTTGCTTGCATTTTTATTTTTTTCTCAAGTTACTTTTACCTTCTTTCTAAATCTGATCTTTCCTGTGCAACAAGATAACTGCACAAATATATAGACATATATTGTATTTTACATATACTTTAACATATTTAACATGTATTGGACTACCTGCCATCTAGAGGAGGAAGTATGGGAAAGGAGGGGGAAAATTGGAACAGAAGTTTTTGCAAGGGTCAATTGAAAAATTACCCATGCATATGTTTTGTATATAAAAAGCTATAATAAAAAATAAAATTTAAAAAAATATTTGATACCTTTTGTTGTTGCCAAATTTTTCGTGACCCCCACATGATTATATTTAGTTGCGATACACAGTTTAAGAAGCTTTGCTCTCAAACAAAGTCAGACTAAAATGTAATTAGGAAATATTTAACAAAATAAAGAAAAATACAAAAAATATTCCATAAATAGTTAATAATGTGATTTGATAATTCCATCTGTCTCCTGCAAAGATCCTTATATTTGGTGAAGTGACTCCTATTTCTGTTTTGAGTTTGACACTACTACTCAAGACAATTGTCAATTTAGTTCCAAGTTTTCCAAACTCTGGGGAAATATGAGACTTTAGGGGTATATGAGGCTTTGTGGAGGAGATGAGAAATAGATATGTTTGAAGACACCTTCTATATAAAAGCATTTTTTGGAAAATGGAAGCAAAGTTCAAATCCAATTCAACCAAAGCGTCGAAAAATGAAAAATTCATCAATTGTGAGAGACTGTGATTCAGCAATTATTTAATACATTATTCTTAAATGAGGCCAATTCTGATGCAGCATGTACTGAATCTTGAGATGGGTGTGATATATTCACCATCAGTCACTATAGACATGACATAGGCTTGCTATAATGTCATACTTTTTGCTTCTTTTGTAGAAAGACTTTAAATGTTTCTCTTTAATTGAATACCCCATCTTTTAAAAAATGAATATTAGACTCAGGTTTCAGGGATATATAACTTTGGATTACATCTTGAATTCTTTTATTCTTTAAGGCATATTATTCCAGTTCTTTCTGTAGTTTCTGATAGGAGCAGAATTGTCTGTGTTACTCAGATTTCCTTCCTTTATTCTTTGAAGGTCTTTATGTCCTGATTGATAGAAAAATTTGTTGTTTGTCTTTGGGATGATTAAATTAAACCACTATGTGTCTCAGTGGTTGCAGTATAGCGTCTTTTTATTCTGGAGCTGATTTGTAGATTATTGCATTTGTAATTTTGTTTTCTGTGTTCAGAAGTTCTAGGCAGTAACCTTGGATTACTTTCATCATGTTGTTTAGGGTTTTTTGACTTGTGTTTTTCTGGGAGACCTCTAATACTTAATATATCACTACACATTTTGTCTTTGAGGTCAATATGTTCTCTTATATTGAGTTTTTTCTTTTAATATTTTCATTTTTTGCCTTTCTTCTTAAAGATTGTCCTTCATGTTTATACATTTATATTACCAATCTATTTTTTTTCCTTTTTCATTCTTTTAGTGAGAGTTATAACTTGTGTGAGATAGAGTTAGAGAAATATATTTGAAACCAGGGAATGAGGTGAAGAGGAGCCCTTGTGTGCTAGACTATGGAGTTAAAATTTTTGAATCGTTATAGGGAACCATTAAAAATTGTTGAGCAGCAGGACTAACATTCTCAAAACTATGCAATAGAATAATTAATTAATTTCTAGAAAAAATTATATTAGGATAGATTAAAAGGAATAAGCACTAGATATGGAAAGACCAGTTAATAATTTATTTTGCGAATTTTTTTCCTCATATAGAACTTGTCTATTTTTAACTAGGTCTCATTTGATAACTTCATCAAAGAGCACTACTAATTAATTAGTTCTTTCAATCATAGCTGACTCTTTGTTTTTCCATTTTGGAATTTTCTTGGCAAAGATACTGGAGTAGTTTGCCACTTCCTTTTCCTTCTCATTTTGCCAATGAGAAAATGGAGGAAAATGAGATTTGCTCAGGGTGCCCCAGTTAGCAAGTTTCTGAGGCTAGATTTGAACTCAAGAAGATGAGTCTTTTTGATTTTTAGCTCAGTCCTCTATCTACTGCATCTCTAACTGCCCTCCTAGAGTTTGATGAAGAGGCAGTAGACCCATTCAAATTATATTCTATTTGGAAATAGTGTTTTTTTTAAAATCATACACACACACACACACACACACACACACACACACACACAATGCACGATCATTATCACCATAGCATTTAAATACTTTTTAAAGTTTACAAATTACCTTATCAATATTACCTCATTTTCTCCTCACAAGGACTCTAAGAAAGAAGATGCTATTAATATCACCATTTTACAGATTAGAAAACTGAGGCAAAAAGAAGTTAAGAACTTTGTCCAGTATTATACAGTTAGTGTCTGATGTTGGATTTGAATTCAGGTCTTCCTGACTCCAGGTTTAGTGTTCTATTCACTATGCAACTTAGCTGCTCACTAATCACCCAGAATAGTTGGCATATATATGTGGTCATATATTTTATATTTGCCATGTATGTAATGTGTACATAATACAGATGTTTATAAGCCAATTCCTGTGATATATAGCAGAACTTGGAAGAGTCTGTATTTTTACTGGACTGAATTCTTCATTTCATATAAGGGGAGGACCTCAAAAACATTGTCTGTCATCACTACTAACACATCAGTTTGCCCTTGTTATTTTATTTATCTTTGTTTCACTTGAAAACTTAACCCAATGGTTGAATTTCAATATCTTTGCCAAAGTATGCTTTCTTTAAAGGGAGCTCAAGGCTAATCAGGAAGCCAAGCTGGTTTAGCATCTGGCTTCTATTACAGAATGGTTTTACATGAGAATGGTGAGCTCATACCTTAGAAGCAAGGGAAATACCTTGATCTCCCTTCACACACTCTTTAGGAGTTGGCAGAGAAGCAGCAGAGGTCATCACATATCTTAGAGGGAGATTTCAGAGGATACTGACTGTGGTGATGACTTTCCATTGGAAATGCTTTCATTTCATTTTATTGGTAAATAGTATTTTATTTTTCCAATTACATGTAAAGATAGTTTTTTTTTTAAAAAGATAGTTTTGAGCATCCATTTTTATAAGACTTAGTTTCAAATTCTTTTTCTTATTCCCTCTTCTCTTCCCTCCCCAAGATAGCAAACAATTATATAAACATATTTTCACACGAGTTGTGTTGTGAAAAAAGAAATAGAACAAAAGCAAAAAGTAACAAAAAAAAACAACAAAATGAAAATGTATGCTTCAATTTGCATTTAGACTTTATAGTTCTTTCTCTAGATATAGATAGCATTTTCCAAAATGAGTCTTTTGAAATTATCTTGCATCATTATATTGCTGGGAAGAATGAAGTCAATCATAGTTTTCATTTTAATAAATCATTATGATACTTTTATAACAGACCTTCTAACTCTAAACAGAACAAGGATGTCTCCAAAAAGAAGGATGGGAAATTTTTTTTTCCTTTACACTGTCTCTTCAATCCTTAATTCCATCAAATTCACCACATCACCATTTCCCCCTACTTATTTTTCCAAATTATTTGCTGTTGTATTGTAGGTAGTAGAGTTCCTACCTTTGACTCATACAAAGAATATATGAGCTCCATGAAGGCAAGGATCTTGTCTATGTAATTTTCAAATTTCCTCTATTGTGTAGTGTTCTGTATAAACTAACCACTGGTTAGTTTGAATTAGAGAGGGGGGATATCTACAGAGAAGATTAGTAAGGGGATATAAGTGGGTATTTATGGATGGATGGAATTTGAAGAACATGAAATAGAAGAAGCAAATAAAATGTGTGGGAGTGAGTGCAAAGATAAAATATAGATAAGAGTTGCTTACTCTGCCCCTTTAGCCCACTGATTTGTTCACTTTTCATTATGAAGAAAAAATTAATTACTTTTGATTTAATAAGGTAAATTGAGAATTGGGAATTGGGATGATTATATTTCACATATTCTACTGTTCATGCCATTCTGAGAGGAAAAAGGGATCTTCAACCAATTCTCAGCTATATGTAATAACAAAGAAATGAAATGACACCCCAAATACTACAAGTCAATTTCTTTTACATTACAATGAAATAGTAGTTTGAAAATGTTTGAAAATAATTGTTAGAATATAAGAAGTTTTATTAGAAACTCTTAGGAGCAGGTGGAGTCAAGATGATGTTGTATATTGGGACTGAATTCTCCCAACAATTTGAAAGTAATGCCTCAAATTAAATTTTGGAGGAGCAGAATCAACAAGAGGTTAGAGTTGAGATATTTTTCTAGCCTAAAACAAGTTAGGAGATCCACAGGAAAGATCTGTATCATTGGGGTAGGTGCAAGTTTGGATCACAGCAGGAGCACCAGTAGTGGGCTTGAGACATAGCCACAAAAGCATCAGCATCTTTGGAAGTTTTCAGACTAAAAAGAGTAAATGGATCAGACAAGTGGTCAGAAAGAGAATATAGAGGACCTTTTGCTGGCACTGTGTGCAACTAATATTGAGAGGCAACTCTATTGCTCATAAGCAATCTGGAAGACAGTTTCAGGGCAGAGAAGAGCTCTTGTGATCTGTCATGAGGGAAAAGAAGCTCTAGTCACAGCATTAATATTTGTGGTAACAGGAAAGCAAGAAATCTTTCTGGATAAAGATCAGAGTATAGACAAGGAGAGCAATGGCTACACCTCTCCCAGGATAATACTTTCTTGGAAAAACCAAAAACTTGCAAACCCTAGAAAACAACAGCATGAAACAGCCCAAAGATTGGGACAAAGATAAGGGTGCCTCCCCACCCTTAGATGCACAGAGCTCAACTTTAACATAAAGATTAAAGTGAAGAAGAAGGCTGGAAAAATTAGCAAACAAAAAAATAATAATAACATGACCATAAAATGCTAACGTGGTAATGGGGAGACTAAGACAAACATTTAGAAGACAGCTGTTTGAAAGAGCTATAAGCAAAGCCTTAAAGAAAAGTGCTAATTGCACCCAAGACCAGCAAGAATTACTGGAAGCATTAAAGAAAGAGATAAGAGTAGGAGAAGGAAAATTTGGGAAAGAAATAAGAATGATGCAAGAAAAGAGAGAATTAAGAGGCACAAAAAAATAACACCTTAAAAACCAGAATTGGTCTAATAGTAAATGAGACACAATAATTAACCAAAGAAAAGAGCTACTTTATTTTTTTTAAGAGCTACTTTAAAAACAGAGTTGGCTAAATGAAAAAGAAGGTACAAAATCTAATTGATTAAAATAACTCCTTAGGAAGCAGAATTGACTAAATGAAAAAAAGAGATATAAAAGTTTCCTGAAGAAAATAATTCCTTAAAAATTAGAACTGGATAAATGGAAGCTAATGATTCCACAAGACTTCAAGAAACAATAAAAGAAAATCAGAAGAATGAAAACATAGAAGAAAATGTGAAATATCTCATCAAATATCTTAAATAAAAAAAATTTACCTGGAAAATAGGAGAGATAATTTAAGAATTATTATACTATCTGAAAGCCATGATAAATAAAAGAACTAGACATAATATTTCAAGAAATTGTCAAGGAAAAACTGTCCCAATATCTTAAATCCAGAGGATAACATAGAAACAGAAAGAATCCCCTGATCACATTCTGAAAGTGATCCTAAAATGAACTGATCCCAGTTATATTATAGCCAAATTTTAGAGTTCCCAAATCAAAGAGAAAATATTGTAAGCAACTAGAAAGACAAATCCAAGGAATTGAAGCTAAGTGCTTATAGATTGAGAAATGGCTAAGCAAACTGTGACACCTGAATATGATATGGTATTGTTGTGCTATTAGAAAGGAGGCAAAAAGGAGGTCCAGTGGATATAATGCTTGGCCTGGAGTCAGGAAGACTTGAGCTCAAATTATCCTCAGTCACTTACTGTGTTGCCCTGGGCAAGTCATTAACCTCCATTCACCTTAATTCACTGAAGGATGGCAAATCACTCTAATATTTTTGCCACAAAAACCAATGGATGGTATTGGTATTCTATGGTCCATGGGAGGGTCACAAAGAGTGATACATGACTGAACAAATAAAACAAGAAATAATGAATATGAAGAATTCAGAACGCTGTATACAGGATGACTGGTCCAGACTGAAATAAGCATAACTAAGAAAATAATATACACAATGACAATAACAGTGTAAAGTGGGACAATACAAACTGTGTAAATATTGTGACTAACTTTGGCCTCAAAGAAGAAAACAAGAAAATACATCCTTTTGTAGGGGTGAAAGATAATATAGATGTGGAATGAAGCATTAATGTCAGATTTGGTTAACCTGTGAGTTAGTTTTACTTAATTTTTTCCTTTCTTTTTTCCTTCTTTGTTACAAAGAATGGTTCTCTTAAGAAGGAATCGGGGAGAAAGAAATTTAGAAATGAAAATCATGTAAAAATATCCATATAGCATTTTAACTGTTTATTAAACTGAATAGATTTAATTTAAAAAATTCCAAGGAGCCAAAGAGTAATATGTAAATCACAAAAAAAAAAAAAATGGATCCAAAGCAAAGCTCAAGCCCTTGTCATTCTTCCTCCTTCTCCATTTATTATGTTGTGGGTCATTCACTCTTGAAGAAGACCATGATATCAAGGAGGTGAGGCAAGGTTGGATTGAAGTGAGGTAGGGCTGTGTAAAGTCACCAGTATTACTTTATCTTCCAGAGCCATCTGAGTCCAGTGACCAGAAATAGATTAGGATGAATGGAGATGGCCCTGGATGCAGTGGGAAACTTTGACCTTTCTAAACTAAGGTTGTTCCCAAGTCTCAGTTTGACTGAGGCAATGCTCAAGGATTATGGGTAGATAAGAAGTGAGACAGAGGATGGTCTCTTTTACTTGGTCAAAAAAAATAACCAGTTTGGTAGGGGAAGAGCCTTCCAGTATCTGGGGGAAACCAGAAACAATTGCTATTTACATTCACTCTGAATCAGTCTGAGTCCAAACATGACCCATGGGCTGGGACCTATTCTTGGCCATTCATTGAGAGACAGAGTGATTTGGGGTTAAGGCATGTCCTTAAGAAAGAATTGTAGCCTTTAAACCCAAAAATATCTTGTGGAATGTCTGCATCAAAGTTTACAATCCTTTAGGCAGAGAACTTTCTTTCTTTCTTTCTTCCTTCCTTTTTTCCTTCCTTCCTTCCTTCCTTCCTTCCTTCCTTCCTTCCTTCCTTCCTTCCTTCTTTCCTTTCTTTTTTCCCTCCTTTTTTCCTTCCTTCCTTCCTTCCTTCCTTCCTTCCTTCCTTCCTTCCTTCCTTCCTTCCTTTCTTCCTTCCTTCCTTTTCTCCTTCCTTCCTTCCTTCCTTTTTTCCTTCTTTTCTTTCTTTCTTCCTTCTTTCCTTTCTTTCTTCCTTCCTTTTTTCCTTCCTTTCTTCCTTCCTTCCTTCCTTCCTTCCTTCCTTCTTTTCTTTCTTCCTCCCTCCTTGTTTTCCTTCCTTCATTCTCCCTTCTCTTCTTCTCCCCTTACTCCTGTGGTGAACCACTAAGTGGTTCTTCCAAAAAGTTAGTGGTACCTTTCAAAACACATAGTGGTACAAATCATCTACCCCAAATCCTAAATTTCCAATAACTCTCTACAGCCCACAAAATAAAGTCCAAATTCCTTAGAATTCAAGATCTTGCATAACTTAAAAGGCCTTGAATGCTAAGTAGTATGGATAAATTCATTAATTTTTATAGTCCTACATGCATTTTTTTTTCACCTTTTAAACTGATTTATTCATTGTGTCTGAAATGCACATGTGTACTTTTGCTTTAGCATGTGTTAGTGTGGCTACATATATCCATCCATACCACCACAAAAGAGTGGAATCTAATAAAATGCAGAGCTTTTGTCTGATCAGAAGCTATTACTATTTTTATTGTACAATTAAGAAAACGAAGCAGACAGAGATTAGTTAAAGACATGAGTCCAAATCTGTCCTTAGGCACTCATTACCTGTGGTTATTTGTCCTTCATTCTTAAAGAGGACCATGACATCAAGGAGGGGATACCATGACATAAAAGTGAATTGTATTTGAGTGAAGGAGGGCTGGGCAAGGTCTGTAGTCATCTGCCTCACTTTCCCCTCCAGAGCCATATGGCAATCTATAGGTCAAGACAATGGAGATGGCCCTAGATGCAATGGAGACCTTGACTTTTTAAAATTATGGTCTTCAACAGATGGCAGTTTGACTGGGACGGCACTCCTTCATTGATTAAAGGTAAGTAGCAATTGAGGTAAAGAATCTTCTCTTTCATTTAGTCCAAAAATTCTAAATAAATAAGTAAATGAATGAATGATTCTGGGAGGGAAAGACCCTCAGGGTTTCTGGGTCAAAGCAGAACATAACCATGAGCAAATCACCTAACCTTTGTCTGCTTCAGTTTCCTTAATTGTACTACAGAAATAGTAATAGTACTTACCTCCCAGAATTGTGATGAGGAATAAATGAGACGATAGTCATAAAATATATAGCACAGTACCTGGCACATAGAAGATAACTAGGAAATCTTTCCTCTATCCCATCTGCATTTTCCTGGTTAGAGCACTGCTCTAGGTTTCTAATCCAAGTGTAGTCCCCTTGATATGAGCCTTTCTGTGGACTTCCATATCTCACAGGGTTTCCTTAATCAGAAAATTTCTGTGAGTCTATTAACCTAAGCTTATCATGCTGGATTTTCTTGTGGAACCCTTTCTCAGACTAGTAGTATCTGGTTGCTTTATTGTATTGCTCTGGACAAGATGAAGCCTTTATTTTGAATCTCTTGATCACTATTTAATCTGATTCTTTTTTTGAATTATTCCTGTAGCATATGTGAAAGAGCCGGCCTCCTTTGATGCCATTTAGGTTGCTATCTTGACCAGAATTTTCTCTTACTTTTTAAAATTTCTCCAAATTTAGCAGCATCTGTCCCACCTCCACCCATCTCTCAGAAAGAAAAATAATAATAAAATTAAAGAGACAGAGAAAGTAGTGCTAGCCCTCTAATAAATGCATATTGGATTTGGATTGTTATGACATTAAGCTAAGTGACATGACTATTATTTGTTGAATTTACATGAGAGCAGGAGAAAAAGTAATTCCCTTTCACTTATTGGGAAATGAATTGGACATCTAAATTTTAAAGACAATATAAAAATAATGAAAGCTAATGTTACTGAGGATAGTGAAGAATGGCACTGGGTTGAGGAGGGGAAGAGGATTCTTTCATTGGAAATCAAGTATGGATTTCATTGAAAAATCTATGTAGTCTGTAGCATAGCATTTTGAACTCATTCTCAGAGCTACATAAAATCCAATAAAAATATTCTTTGGTGTCTGAAAAAAACCTAAAACTGCTGATTTTTGTTTATTTTTAAGGAAAACATGTCCTCTTCAAAAAAGCACATTAGATTTGTATTTTAATCTTCATAAAATAATAGCTAACCTCATAAAATATTTATATTGTTTGTTGGTTGTTGTCCTTTATTCTTGAAGAGAACCAAATGATGTGACTTTCAGGGTCAAGATACAGTATGTCCAACTATTGCTAATCACACCAATGTGAGATTGGAAGGCTCTACCAAAAATCTGGCAAAACTCTAAATTTGCACATCTCATGTTTCTTTTGAGTTCCCACAATTCTACTTTGCTCACAGAGTACAGCACATTCTTGGATGCAGTCACATTATGCTGGGTGGTGCTGTGCCAGCCAGTATATCCATGGCTTACAATCAATTCCAAAGTTTTTCAAAGGGACCTTGACAATGTCCTTGTATTATTTCTTCTGGTCTCTGTATAAGCTCTTTCCTTGTGTGAATTCTCTGTAAAAGTCTTTTAGGTAAACATACATATGGCATTCAGACAATGTATACAGCCCAGAAGAGTTATGCTCTTTCCAGTAGAATTTGAATGTCTGGCATTTCAACTCAAAAAAGGACCTCAGCATCCAACAGCTTATCCTGCCAGGTGATCTTCATAATCTTCCTAAGAAAATTCAAATGGAAGCAATTCAGTTTCCTAGCATGGTGCTGGTATACTACACAGGTTTCACAAGCATACAATGAATCAGCACAACAGCACCATAGATGTTCATTTGGTAGTCAGTCTGATACCTCTTCTTTCCCATACTTTCTTTCTTTTGGAGCCTCCCAAAGACTGAGCTAGCTCTGTCAATGTATGTGTCAACCTCATTTTCAACGTGGCCATCCCTATAAAGTATACTGTCAATTTAAGTGAATTCATCCACAGCATTCAAAATTTTCCCATTTGCTTTGACAGTTCTACGTATGGATGATACAGTGCTGGCTGGTGGAGAATCACTATTTTCTTGGAGTTAGATGTTAGAGCAACATTAGCAGAAGTAGCAGAGAAGTGATCCATCCTCTGTTGCATCTCAGCCTAAGGCTTCACTGAGTGCACAATCATCTGTGAATAAAAAGTTGTGTACCACTCTCTTTTCACTTTAGTCTTGGCTGATCTCATAAAATGTTTAATGTAAGGAAATGGAGGATAAGGCTGGTTAGGGAAACATTTGGACATTTAGCTATACTACATGAGACATTTATTTTCATTTGAAGTAGAAGCATCTTCCTGCAGGGAGATTTTATTTCTAACAATTAGAGCTGTCTGAAAATGGAAACAGGTTGTATTGATAAGTGGCAACTTATATGTCATTGAAGGTATTCAAGAAGAGACTCATGATATCATAAGAGGGATTTTTTCATAAACAGAAGTTTGTCTCAATAACTTAGAATTTCAGGATTCCATAGCCATAATAACTCATTTCCACACAGCAGCAGTACATTATGTATGTAATACATTAATAGCTCTAAAAATGAATAATAGTTGGGTTAATTTGACAGCAGTCAACCTGATACAGAATTTGTCAGCATATTTGCTTACTTAATATTTCCTTTTTATTTCAAAATGGTAATGCCTAATACATTAATATCTTTCTCCTTTACTGGTTGTTTAGAGAAGTTTTATGTGTACCTAAATGTGTTACCTGTTGGACCATAGGTCAATCACTTTGACTCTAAAAGTCTCAATTTCCCCAAATTTAAAATAGGCATAATGCTTGTATTACCGAAGCACACAGTTATTGTGAAGAAAAATGCTTTTTAGACTACAAAGTTCTATATAAATGTGAATTATTATTATTTTTATTTATATTATTAAAGTCTTTCAAAATATATATGCATTTATAGTATATATATGTATATATAATTTTTAACTATAATATGAATACAAAGGGTGGAAAAAATGAATGAATATGCACACACACATTTACATGTACATATACACAAACACACACACATATATCTTCATGGATCTCACAGGAAGAACAGTACCTGCCCTGCAGCTGTAATGGTCTGCCTGACATTTTCTCCATCAGTCAAGTGCTATCTTCCAATTGACCTTTACTTTGCGATATGATAGAATATTACAAAGAAGATAGGCTATGATGGTCCTTCTTTACAAGTTTATCTTAGAATCTTAAAGCTGTTGTGGGTTAAATGTTGTCAGAAAACAAGAAGTTACCCTAGAAACATATGGTTTTGTTTTAATCAAAGGGCTCTGTAATAAAACCTTGAGAAGTCTGCCAACAGCTCAATGTTGTCTTGGGACTTTAGGTTTGAGATTGTTAGATGAAACTTACAGCCAAGCACATAAAGTTTCAAGATAAATATGTACTAGGGCAAATAAAGCAGCCCAAGAAACAACAACTTGGTTTATGTGCCTTTGCTCCTAAGTTTTGCCAAGAAGATGTGTTGAAGACCAGATTTCCCTATAATATGATGGAAAGAAAACAGGCAAGATTTAGGAGATATGGCTTCTAGTGCTCTTTGCAATTGTCCCTAACCCCAATCCCATCACTTACAGCTTAGTTATATGATAAATAATCATACAAACTCCTAAGCCCTTATTAACTCTATAAGATAGAGATAATAATACTTCAACCATCTGAACACAGAGTACTGGACCCCATGACTTCTTAAGAACTCAGCTCTAAGGTTTGTGATTCTAGAAAACATTTTTTATTATAGCTTTTTATTTAGAAGTTATATGCATGGGTAATTTTATAGCATTGAAAATTGCCAAACCTTTTGTTCCATTTTTTCCCCTCCTTCTCCCCATCCCCTCCCCAGATGGCAGGTTGACCAATATATGTTAAATATGTTAAAGTATAAATTAAATACAAAATAAGTATACATGTCCAAACAGTTATTTTGCTGTACAAAAAGAACCGGACTCTGAAGTAGTGTACAATTGGCCTGTGAAGGAAATAAAAAATGCAAGTGGACACAAATATAGGGATTGGGAATTCTATGTAATGGTTCTTAGTCATCTCCCAGAGTTCTTTCGCTGGGTGTAGCTGGTTCAATTCATTCCTGCTTCATTGGAACTGATTTGGTTCATCTCATTGCTGAAGATGGCCAGGTCCATCAGAATTGATCATCATATAGTATTGTTGAAATATATAATGATCTGGTCCTGCTCATTTCACTCAGCATCAGTTCATATAAGTATCTCCAGGCCTTTCTGATATCATCCTGTTGATCATTTCTTACCAAACAATAATATTCCATAATATTCATATACCACAATTTATTCATCCATTCTCCAATTGATGGCATCCACTCATTTTCCAGTTTCTGGCCACTATAAAGAGGGCTGCCACAAACATTCTTGCACATACAGGACCCTTTCCCTTCTTTAAAATCTCTTTGGGATATAAGCTCAGTAGTAACACTGCAGGATCAAAGGGTATGCACAGATTGATAACTTTTTGAGCATTGTTCCAAATTATTCTCCAGAATGGCTGGATGTAGTCATAATTCCACAAACACTGTATTAGTGTCCCTGTTTTCCCACATTTCCTCCAACATTCTGCATTATCTTTCCCTGTCATTCTAGCCAATCTGACAGGTAGGTAGTAGTATCACAAAATTGTCTTAATTTGCATTTCTCTGATTAATAATGACTTGGAGCATCTTTTCATATGGCTAGAAATAGTTTCAATTTCTTCATCTGAGAATTGTCTGTTCATATCCTTTGACCATTTATCAGTTGGAGAATGGCTTGATTTCTTATAAATTAGAGTCAATTCTCTATATATTTTGGAAATGAGGCTTTTATCAGAACCTTGGACTGTAAAAATGTTTTCCCAATTTATTGCTTCCCTTCTAATCTTGTCTGCATTAGCTTTGTTTGCACAAAAACTTTTCAATTTGATATAACCAACATTTTCCATTTTGTGATCAGTAATGATCTCTAGTTCTTCTTTGGTCATAAATTCCTTCCTCTTCCACAGGTCTGAGAAGTAAACTATCCTATGTTCCTCTAATTTATTTATAATATCATTCTTTATGCCTATTTTGGTTCTTATCTTATCTTGGTGTACGGTGTTAAGTGTGGGTGAATGCCTAGTTTCTGCCATACTAGTTTCCAATTTTCCCAGCAATTTTTGTCAAACAGTAAGTTCTTATCCCAAAAGCTGGGGTCTTTGGGTTTGTCAAACACTAGAGTATTAAAGTTATCGACTATTTTATCCTTTGAACCTAATCTATTTCACTGATCAACTAGTCTATTTCTTAGCCAATACCAAATGATTTTAGTAAATGCTGCTTTACAATATAATTTTAGATCTGGTACAGCTAAGCCACCTTCATTTGATTTTTTTTTCATTAATTCCCTTGAAATTCTTGACCTTTTGTTTTTCCATATGAACTTTGTTGTTATTTTTTCTAGGTCATTAAAAAAGTTTTTTGAGAGTCTGGTATAGCGCTAAATAAATAGATTCGTTTAGGTAGTGTTGTCATCTTCATTATATTTGCTCGCCCTATCCAAGAGCATTTAATATTTTTTCCAATTGGTCAGATCAGACTTAATTTGTGTGGAAAGTGTTTTATAGTTTTGCTCATAAAGTTTCTGATTTTCCCTTGGCAGATAAATTCCTAAGTATTTCATACTATCCGTACTTACTTAAATGAAATTAGAAAATGTTTTTTTAATTTGTTATTTTTATTTTCTTGTTATTTTCTTTTTTTATATCACTTTCATTTCCAAATGTCCTCTTTGCTTTATAATCCAGAAATATAATATAATAGAGACTTTTTTAAATTAAAAAAAAAACATTTCAGTATCACTAACCATATATTAACTAAGCCTGGCAAACTTCCATACCCATAATCCTCCTGCCTCTACAAACTATCCAAAGAAGGATAGTGCATTTTCACAATCATTCTCCAGGGTCAAACTTCTTGGTCATTATATTTGCATAGTATTCCATTTCAGGTTTTTGGTGTGTGTTTTTTTTTTTTTTGCTTTGTTTTTGGTTATCAACTTTTACATTGTTGCAATCATTGTATAAATTTGTTAGTCTGGTTCTATTTCTATTAACTCTGCATCAGTTAATATATCTATATATCTATCTATCTATCTATATATATATTTCTGAATTTCATTTAGTTTCATTGAACCCTGGTATTCAGAATAACTTGATATTTAAGTTTATGATTCTATAGGAATATACAAATTGAGTGATTTATAGCTAATATGAAGAAGCAAAAAAATAACCATTGCTTTTACTAATAGGTTCTGAAGGTTATGGGTATTGTTTTATGCCTTATAAATTTTAACTCTGGTAATTGATTCCAAAAGAAGTTCATAACTAATTTATTAGCTTGAAGTAAATTAGAACCAGTTACCTCATTTTCTTGAGCATCTGGTATTTTAATGACATATTTTACATTTTCTTATATTTTTTCATTTTGTTGGTTTTGTTTGACTGATTCTTGATGTTTCATTAAGTTATTCTAATGTCCAGTTCATGTCCAATTCTAATTTTAGTGAATTATTTTCTTCAGTTAGCTTTTTTTTACCTCCTTTTGCATTTGGTCAACTGTTTTTTTTTTTTTTAAGGACTTGTTTTGTTCATTGGATTTTTTTTTCTATTTCACCAATTCTATTTTTCAAGGAGTTGTTTCCTTTTTCTATTTTGCCAAATCTATTTTTTAAGAAATGATTTTCTTCTGTATATATATTTTTTCATTTCACTAAATGTATTTTTAAGGAATTGTTTTCTTCAGTCAATTTCTGTTTCCTTTTCCAAACTTTTTTGCAAACCTTCATTTCCTTTCTCCCTCTTCCTGTAACTTTCTTTTAAGATCCTTTTTAAATTCTTCCAAGAGAGCTTTTTGAGAAGGAGACCAATTCATATCATCCTTTGAGGCTTCATCTGGAGGCATTTTGCCTTTTGTATCCTCAGGGTTTATCTGTTCTTCTTTGTCTCCATAATAACTATCTATGCTTAGGGTTCTTTTTGCTAGTTTGCTCATTTTAAAAGTTGAGGTTTGTTTCTAGGGCACAGGAGAGATTGTCCCAAGTTCCAAATAAGGAGTTCCTCACTGCCCTGGGGCTGGTGGTGCTGTTAGCATCCTCCCTGTCTGGACCTGGCCAAATTCCATCTGTTACTCTGGGATTCTGGGGTTCACTATTTACTTTTTGTAGTTGTGTTGGAAGTCTCACAGCTCGTCTGCTGATTCACTGGCCTTCTGAACTAGGACAGAGTAGCCAATGCTGCTATATTTTGGCTAAGAGCCTCCCGCTAGATTCCTTCATTGGGCTTTTCCACCCTGGGTCACCCTGAGCTGTGCCATATTGCCCCCTGTCCAACTGAGAAGATCTTTCCTGAAGTCCTTCTAAGATATCTTCTGCTGGAAATTTGTTACACTTCAAACATTTGAGGATTCTATCACTCCAAAATCCATTTAGAGGCTTGATTTATTGTTGATTCTGAAGGAAGCCAGGAAGAGCTCAGGCAAAATCCTGTCTACTCTCTGACATCTTGGCTCTGTCCCTGCATCTGATATTTTATAATTACACTTTTATTACCATTTTATAAAATTGCTATAAAATGAATATTTTATTTTTATTTTAAGTTTATTTTTCTCAAATATTTTCTCAATAATAATAATAATTAGTATTATTTTGATCTATTTTTGCCGATTCAACTCAATAAGCATTTATAGAATGCTTACTCTTTGTCAGGAATTGCCCCAGTCACTGGGGGTTCAAAGAAGAAACAGAACTCTTCCTGTCCTCAACATAATTTACATGGTATAGGAGAAATTAATATATAAACACATTAATATCAAATATGTAAAAAATAACTATAGAGAAATTCCAGGGCAGGGATTCACTCACAACTGGGGAAATTGGGAAATGCCTTCTCCAGAAATGATAGTTTTTAGCTTTTTTAAAGTAAAGATTCTGTTGTTTTATATATATATATATATATATATATATATATATATATATATATATATATATATATATATACATATATATATATATATACACATACAATATATATTATCTATTTCATCAAATATTTCCTAATTATATTAAGAGGCTATTTAAATTATCCAAGTTAGAAGTCTTGAAGTCATTAGGGATGTATGTCATTAGGGACATGTGAAGAAAGATTTGACAAGGCTTGGCAATTGATTAAATATGAGAATGAGAAAGGAATGATGGATGATGGTATCATTGATTGGAATAGGTAATTCAGAAGATGGAATATTTGGGAGGAAAGATTATGAGTTAAATTCTCAACATGTTGAGTTTAAGATGCCTATAGGACATTTAGTTTGAAATATACAATAAAAAGTTGACTTGCAAGGGACCTTAGAGGTTACCTAATCCAGCCCCTACTTAAGTTCTAAACTCACCTCAAGTGATAGAATACTCACTACCATTTAGAGTACATTCTGCTTTGGAAAACTCAAATAATTAGGTTGTTTTTCCTTATTCTAATCAGATATCTGCTTCTCTGTAATTTCTTCCCAGTAGTCCTTCTTCTGCCCTTGGTAGCCAAGCCAAAAAATATATTTTTCTTCTTTATGACAGCTATTCATATGTAAGAAGATTATTTTATGTGTCTTAAGTCTTTGTCTCTCCAGGATAAATATCCCTACTTTCTTTTATGGGAAGGTTCCCAATATTCTACCATCTTCCTTCTGGGATAATAATAGTATCTATCTTCCAAATTGTTAGAAGGATCAAGTGAGATATTAATTGCAAAATGCTTAGTACAGTGCCTGGTGCTTAGTAAGTGCTATATTAATATTATTTATGCTATATTATTATAACTAAATAATATGCTATATTACTATTATTATTCTTGGTTGTCATCCTCTTGATGAATTCCTACTTGTCAATGTACATTTTAGGAATAGTCTCTAACATTTATACAATGCTTTAAAGTTAGCAAAGCATTTGCTTTCCATATATTTTCTGCTTTGATCCTTACAACAACCTTGCAAGAAAGGGATTATAATTATCTCCATTTTAGAGATGAGGAAACTGAGGCTGAGAGACATTGAATGACTTGCTCAGAATCACACAGGTAGTAACTGCCAAAATCAGGATTAAAACTCAAGTTTTTTGTAATGGAGATAGCCATCTGCATCCAGAAAGAGGACTATAGGGACTGAATGTGGATCACAATATAGTATTTTCACCTTTTTTTTTTTTTGTTGTCGTTTGCTTGCTTTTTTTTTTTTTCTTTCTCACCTTTTTCCCTTTTTGATCTGATTTTTCTTGTGCAGCATTATAAATGTGGAAATATGTTTAGAAGAATTGTACATCTTTATATTGAATTATTTGCTATCTAAGGAGGGGGGAATGGGAAAGAGAGAGAAAAATATGGAACACAATGTTTTGCAAGGGTGAATGTTGAAAACTATTTTTGCATATATTTAAAAAAAAGCTATTATTAAATAAAACACTCGGGTTCTCTTGACTCCAAGTCCAGTGCCTTATTCATTTTGCTACCTTGCTACCTCAAATATGTCATTCAGAAGTGAAAATAATACCCCAGATATAGTCTGACCAAGGCAAAATACAACAGAAACAAATTTTCCCTGATTTTAGACACAATATTTCTTTTAATGCAACCTAAGAATGTATAGGGCCAGCTACAGTGGGGAATGCTAGTTTGAAGTCAGGAAAACTCATGTCTGTGAGTTCAAATCTTGCCTCAGACACTCACTAGCTATGTGACTCTAAGCAAACCTCAGTTTTCTTATGTATAAAATGGGTTGGAGGAAGAAATGGTAAATCACTACAGTATCCAAGAAAACCTCTAATGAGATCAAGAGAAGTCAGACACAATAGAAACCTTAACAAGATCATGTTAGCTTTATTGGATGCCATGTTGTACTGTTGATTTATACTGAATTTGCTGTTCACTAAATCTTTCTTAGATTAACTTTTATTCATGCAGTTGAATTAAAAAAAAATACTTGTTATTCACTAAAGCCCCAGGCTTTTTTTACATTAATTTTGATCCAATTTTAAAAAACCACCTTTGCATTTATCCCCACAAAATTCATCTTATTACTTGAACCCATCATTTTAGTCTACTGGGATCTTTTCAAATTCTTATAAATATGGCTATTTATTCATGAAAGTAACCAGATACTCAGATTTTTGATAACAAAAGATCATATTTTCATTTACATTAAGTTATTTTTACTATTATATATAGTTTTTGAACAAATGTTTTTGCTGTTGTTAGCTATTATTGAGAGACCAATTTCATCATGTATGGGGAATTTTGTCATTTAAAAACTATCTATTCATATCCTTTGACCATTTATCAATTGAGGAATGACTTTGTAATGTCATACATTTGACACAATTCTTTATATATTTTAGAAATGAGACCTTTATCAGAAACACTGGCTGTAAAGATTTTTTCCCCAGCTTTTTAATCTTGTTTCTCTTGGTTTTATTTGTGCAAAATCTTTTTAATTTAATGTAATCAAAGTTGTCCATTTTGCCTTTCATAATAACATAATACTTTTCAATAGTTATTCATGAGTAGGACTAGATTAAATCTTATTTCCTCTCCTTACATAGAAACCATCACTCTTTCTTTTGTACTCCTAAAATTGTATCATTCATTTGGCATTTATCAAACACTGCTTTGTGATATCATTTCTTTTCCCAAGCAGATTGACAATGATGACAACTTATAGTTTTGTAGTTGTCTGAAGACACTGAGAAACTTGCCCATGGTCACATGGCTGATGTGTAGTCAAGACTTTACCTGATTAAATACATGCCTTATTTCAAGTGAATTAGTGGGTTCTGATACCACAGTATTTACATCTCCACTTTCATGTGAGCTTATATTTTCAATCTTGTTTTCTATTCTCAATGGGTTTTGAATGTAATTTCTTCTTTTTCTTCAAAGAAAAAAAAACCCAGTGATTCTATTTAAGGGATTTAATCACTTGCTTGTATTTTCATAGTAATGTAGGTAATTCTAATAGAAAGTTAATGGGATTTATTTTATTAGTATAAAGCAATGTTTAATGTGCTTAACTTAGTAGACACTTGGATTCAACAGAAATTAGAATTTATTTTCTGAAGGTCAAGTGAGTTTGGGGTGAAAGATGTAATACAGAAGCAGAAAGGATTTAAAAGTATTTTCTCTGAAACCCTTAATCCCAGCCCTACTTCCCACTCCCATTCCATTTAGAAAACATGTTCATTAAAGACAAAAGGTAATGGTTTGAAAAATTTGAATAAGCATGGAAATACTTATTTTTAAAAATCATTTTTTCTTAAACTGTCACCCCAATTTTATAACTAACTAGTTGTGTGTCTTTGGCATCTTGTGAGTTGGTTTGGGTGAAAATATGCACCATCAAATTGACAGCATTCTAGTGATGAATCATTTAATAACATGTAGGCAGTTAAATGGCACAGAGGATAATGCATTGGGTCTGTAGTCAAGAAGACCTGTGTTCAAACGCAGGCTCAGATACCTACTATCTATGTGGTCCTGGACAAGTCACTTAACCCCCTATTTGTTTTAGTTCCTTCATCTGTAAAATATGGTTAACAATGCACCTAGTTTCCAGATTTGTTATGAGGATAGTTATAAAGCACTTATATGTGCCAATGCCTGGCACATAGCAAATTATAGACAAATATTAATTACAATTGTTATTAATAATAATTTAATAATATATTATTTATAAGATTGAGGAATATATCTTAGCCCATTTTACTAATGACAAAGATGAAGTGTATAAAGATGAACCTATTAGATTTTGTGGGCCTATCATTCTGCCATGTTTTGACTGTTTCTGGACCCATTTTCTGGGTCAGCAGCTTCTGTATATGGCTTGTCTGAAAAATATCTTGTCTAAAAATATTCAGGGACAACTCAGCAGTAAGTGTGGTTTCAAACCTGTCATTCTCCTTTGGGAGTCTAAGCTTTGTATCTGGTGTCTGAAGCTAAATCCTGACTGCGGAAACATATTTGACTCAACAAGATTCCATTATTGTTACAAATAATTAACTAGATACTCTTCAAAAAAAAAATTCAAACACATTTCTCAAAGTTAATTCTCTATGCCAGTTACCTCCAGCCTCCTGGTGAAAGTCTGAGAATCCCTGCAGTGTTCATCCTTTTTTATACCCTTTGAAATGCAGCACAGAAATGCTGAAAGTCAGATGGCCTGTGCTGACACTCCTATTACAACTCTGGTTACCAGATTAGAATGTGTAAATGAGGCTTTTTGAAAAGAAAAAAAGAGGCCTAAGAGGCTAAATCTTGGTAGATTTCTCAGGTTAGGATTTTTTTTTAATGCTTTTTTATTTTTAGGGGAGGTTCCTTCTAATATCTGGGGAGCTGCAATTCCCAAGAATTTGTCTTAATTGATTACTGAAACAGCTTTGATATAATTGATGAGGTAGATCCTGGACTTAGATTCAAAGACATGTTCTTCAAATCCTTTTCTTGCCAGTCCAGGTAAATTGATTAATTTCTTTGGGTCTCCGTTTCCTAAATTGAAAAACAAGAAAGCCAGACTCATAGCCTTGAAGATCTTTAAATCTATGACTCTCAAGGAACCTTCTAGCTCTAAATCTATGGTGTTATATAGATTATTCAATGGGACAGTTATATGGTTCAGTGGATAGAGTTCTGGCCCTAGAATTAGGAAGATCTGAGTTCAAATCCAGCCTCACACAGTTACCGCTGGTTGATCCTGGGTAATCTATTTTCCTCTATCTTCAGAACTAGAAAACTACTCCAGTATTTTTGGCAAGAAAACCAAATGGCATCATGAGGAGTCAGATACAACTGAAAATGACTAAATAAGCCTTTGGAAACAGCAAAAACTTCTATTAGAGGAATTTGTTTGAATAATCTGTATCAAGTTTCAGTGATTCTCTTCTACCTCTGTTTATTAAATTAAATAAAACTTTCTGTTTGATTTTTAAAGCCTCTCACAACACAGCCCCTTTCTACCTTCCTAATTTTCTTATGCCTTCATGCATTTTCTGATCCAGACACTGGTCGTGAAATTCCTTGTGTATCCACACATCATATCTTGACTCTCTTCATTTTCACTGCTGTTTCCCATCCCTGGATGACTCTCTCCTAACCCCTGCTTCCTGGTTTCTCCATCTTCTTCCAAGATTCACTCAAATCCCATCTTCTCTAGGAAGCCCTTCCTGATCTTCTTCTCTTACCAGCTTACTTCCCATTCCCTGTGGCTAGTCCCTTCCCCTCTGAGACCACTTTCCTTTTACACAATATGCCCATTAGCACCTTTGTGGCAAGCCATTGCACATCCTCAGTCCTCAGTTTCCTTTTTTGCCAAATGGAGTGATAGATGAATTTGTATCAGGTTTAGAATTTCAAAGAAAAAGACAAAATCATAGTAAATTGCTCTAAAAGGCATAGGGAATGATATTCAAAATGACAAAAAGTTACTTATACAAAAAAATACATAAGTTGCAAAACTGGTACCTGCTGGGTACTCAAATTTGCAAGGCCCAAGGGCACAGAAGATACATATGGAACCAATTCTAAAAGGACAGTGTTATCCAGACCATGCTGATCCAAATCAAACTGGCCCAAACAAGTTGGAGGCTTTATGATTTTATACTTAGTGATCACCAATAGTTGGAACCTTGTGAAAATGTACTAATCTTAGGTTAGACAGACTTACATATTCCTTTAAATGCTTTTTAAAGACAATTAAATTAAATCATGAACAGATCAAATAAGGCTAACTGAATGGGGTTGGTAGACTTCCTTTGGTGTCAAAAGTTACACTTAACAAAGATTCATTAATCATTCTGTCTTGATTCATGTTCTTCTGACCCCTTCCTCTGGGGCAGAGGTCCTGATAAGCCTAAATCTAAAATATTTCTCAGTAATATTTTCAAAGGCAAAGTGATTTCTTCCCCCTCAAGTTTCTCAGTACTTTGGATCTTCTAGTTGACTTTATCTTGCTTTTTCTTCTGTGTGTGTGTGTGTGTGTGTGTGTGTGTGTACTTCTCTTCCTTTTCTTTATATACTGTAAGCTTTTAAAGAACAAAACCTGTATCATATCTATTCCTATATATGTTGTACTTAGTATGAAGTTTTTTACATAGCAAGAGTTTAATAGATACTCATTATTTGTTTGTTTAATTTCACAACCTCTTTTGGGATAATTGGAGACAGAGTACATACTGAAGTGTTACAAAAATCAGGGTCCAAAATCACTAGTCTCAAAACCAATAAAACCAAAATTAGAAGAAAAGCAGAAAATAGAAGGTTGAGGGTAGGAGAGGAGGTTCTTTTTATAAAGTTTCCCTTATAAAGGTCTCATTTCTAAGACTAAAGGGAACTGAGTCAAATTTACAATAATGAGTCATTATTAAATTGATAAATGGTTAAAGAATATGATTATGCAGTTTTCAGAGGAAGAAATCTAAGCTATCAATAGCCATACCCTGCTCAAATGTTCTAAATCATTAATTAATAAGAAACGTGCATTAAAATAACTAAAAGGTACCAACTCATATTCATCACATTTACTGAGATGACAAAAAAGGAAAATGACAAATGTTGAAGGGATATGGGAAAACAGGAACATCAACACCCTGTTCGTAGAGTTGTGAATTCTAACCATTCTGGAAAGTGATGTGAAATTATACCCCCAAAGTTATTAAATTATTTACATTTTTTTGCCCCAGAAATGCTACTACCAGTTCTACACTCGAAAGTGAACAAAGAAAGAGGAAAAAGGAATTATGTGCACAAAAAAATTTAATGCAGCTCCTATATATAGGAGGAATGTTTGATGTTAGTAGGAATCCTGCGAGGATACTTCCGAGGGCTAATTGTATAACTGGGTTGATTACGTTTGGGTTGTTTTCATTTAGTGGTGATATAGGGAGGAATTGGGATTCTTTTAGGAGGGCAAAGTGGACAACTAGTATGCTGTAAACAGCTGTGAGCATTTTGGCAACTATAGTCATGCATACGTGAGATGTGTTTATGGCTTTGATAATTGAATCTTTTGAGTAGAACCTGGCTAGGAAAGATGTACCTATGAGGGCAAGACTACCTAAGATAATTGCTGATAAGTGGTGCTCACAAGCTTAATACTGGGAAGGGGGGTAAGGGAGTAAGAAGGGAGAAAAGCATAAACCAGGGTTAACAAGATGGCAAGTAATACAGAATTGGCCATTTTAACCATAAATGTGAACGGGGTAAACTCCTCTATAAAGAGGAAGCGGTTAGCAGAATGGATTAAAAGCCAGAATCCTACAATATGTTGTTTACAGGAAACACACCTGAAGCGGGGTGATACATGCAGGTTAAAGGTAAAAGGTTGGAGCAAAACCTACTATGCTTCAGGTGAAGCCAAAAAAGCAGGGGTAGCCATCCTGATCTCAGATCAAGCTAAAGCAAAAATTGATCTAATCAAAAGAGATAAAGAAGGGCACTATATCTTGCTAAAGAGTAGAATGAATAATGAAGAAGTATCTATATTAAACATATATGCACCAAGTAGTGTAGCATCTAAATTCTTAAAAGAGAAATTAAGAGAGCTGCAAGAAGAAATAGACAGCAAAACTATAATAGTGGGAGATCTCAACCTTGCACTCTCAGAATTAGATAAATCAAACCACAAAATAAATAAGAAAGAAGTCAAAGAGATAAATAGAATACTAGAAAAATTAGATATGATAGATCTCTGGAGAAAATGTAATGGGGACAGAAAGGAGTACACCTTCTTTTCAGCAGTTCATGGAACTTATACAAAAATTGACCATATATTAGGACATAAAAACCTCAAACTCAAATACAGTAAGGCAGAAATAGTGAATGCATCCTTTTCAGACCATGATGCATTGAAAATTACATTCAATAAAAAGCCACAGGAAAGTAGACCAAAAAATAATTGGAAACTAAATAATCTCATACTAAAGAATGATTGGGTGAAACAGCAAATTATAGACATAATTAATAACTTCACCCAAGAAAACGATAATAATGAGACATCATACCAAAATGTATGGGATGCAGCCAAAGCGGTAATAAGGGGAAATCTCATATCTCTAGAGGCCTATTTGTATAAAATAGAGAAAGAGAAGGTCAATGAATTGGGCTTGCAACTAAAAATGCTAGAAAAGGAACAAATTAAAAACCCCCAATCAAACACTAAACTTGAAATTCAAAAAATAAAAGGAGAGATCAATAAAATTGAAAGTAAAAAAACTATTGAATTAATTAATAAAACTAAGAGTTGGTTCTATGAAAAAACCAACAAAATAGACAAACCCTTAGTAAATCTGATTAAAAAAAGGAAAGAGGAAAATCAAATTGTTAGTCTTAAAAATGAAAAGGGAGAACTCACCACTAACGAAGAGGAAATTAGAGCAATAATTAGGAGTTACTTTGCCCAACTTTATGCCAATAAATTCGACAACTTAAATGAAATAGAAGAATACCTTCAAAAATATAACTTGCCTAAACTAACAGAGGAAGAAGTAAATATCCTAAACACTCCTATCTCAGAAAAAGAAATAGAACAAACTATCAATCAACTCCCTAAGAAAAAAACCCCAGGACCAGATGGATTTACATCTGAATTCTAACAAACATTTAAAGATCAATTAACTCCAATGCTAAATAAACTATTTGAAGAAGTAGGGATTGAAGGAGTCCTACCAAACTCCTTTTATGACACAGATATGGTACTGATACCTAAACCAGGTAGGCTGAAAACAGAGAAAGAAAATTATACACCAATCTCCCTAATGAATATTGATGCTAAAATCTTAAATAAAATATTAGCAAAAAGATTACAGAAAATCATCCCCAGGATAATACACTATGACCAAGTAGGATTTATACCAGGAATGCAGGGCTGGTTCAATATTAGGAAAACTATTAACATAATTGACTATATCAACAACCAACCAAACAAAAACCATATGATCATCTCAATAGATGCAGAAAAAGCATTTGATAAAATCCAACAGCCATTCCTAATAAAAACACTTGAGAGCATAGGAATAAAAGGACTTTTCCTTAAAATAGTTAGGAGCATATATTTTAAACCTTCAGTAAGCATCATATGCAATGGGGAAAAACTGGAACCTTTCCCAGTAAGATCTGGAGTGAAGCAAGGTTGCCCACTATCACCATTATTATTCAATATTGTATTAGAAACACTAGCCTCTGCAATAAGAGTCGAGAAAGAGATTAAAGGAATTAGAGTAGGCAATGAGGAAACCAAACTATCACTCTTTGCAGATGATATGATGGTATACCTAGAAAACCCCAGAGATTCTACTAAAAAGCTATTAGAAATAATTCATAATTTTAGCAAAGTAGCAGGATACAAAATAAATCCCCATAAATCCTCAGCATTCTTATACACCACCAACAAAATCCAAGAGCAAGAGATACAAAGAGAAATTCCCTTCAAAATAACTGTTGATAGCATAAAATATTTGGGAATCTACCTACCAAAGGAAAGTCAGGAATTATATGAGCAAAATTACAAAAAAGTTTTCACACAAATAAAGTCAGACTTAAATAATTGGAAAAATATTAAGTGCTCTTGGATAGGCTGAGCGAATATAATAAAGATGACAATACTCCCTAAATTAATCTATTTATTTAGTGCTATACCAATCAGACTTCCAAGAAAATATTTTAATGATTTAGAAAAAATAACAACAAAATTCATATGGAACAATAAAAAGTCGAGAATCTCAAGGGAATTAATGAAAAAAAATCAAATGAAGGTGGTCTAGCTGTACCTGATCTAAAATTATATTATAAAGCAGCAGTCACCAAAACCATTTGGTATTGGCTTAGAAATAGATTAGTTGATCAGTGGAAAAGGTTAGGTTCACAAGACAGAATAGTCAACTATAGCAATCTAGTGTTTGACAAACCCAAAGATTCTAAATTTTGGGATAAGATTTCATTATTTGATAAAAACTGCTGGGATAACTGGAAATTAGTATGGCAGAAATTAGGCAAAGACCCACACTTAACACCACATACCAAGATAAGATCAAAATGGGTCCATGATCTAGGCATAAAGAATGAGATTATAAATAAATTAGAGGAACATAGGATAGTTTATCTCTCAGACTTGTGGAGGAGAAAGAAATTTGTGACCAAAGATGAACTAGAGACCATTACCGATCACAAAATAGAAAATTTTGATTATATCAAATTAAAAAGCCTTTGTACAAACAGAACGAATGCAAACAAGATTAGTAGGGAAGCAACAAACTGGGAAAACATCTTTACAATTAAAGGTTCTGATAAAGGCCTCATTTCCAAAATATATGGAGAACTGACTCAAATTTATAAAAAATCAAGCCATTCTCCAATTGATAAATGGTCAAAGGATATGAACAGACAATTTTTAGATGAAGAAATTGAAACTATTACCACTCACATGAAAGAGTGTTCCAAATCACTATTGATCAGAGAAATGCAAATTAAGACAACTCTGAGATATCACTACACACCTGTCAGATTGGCTAAGATGACAGGAAATAATAATGATGAATGTTGGAGGGGATGCGGGAAAACGGGGACACTGATGCATTGTTGGTGGAGTTGTGAACGAATCCAGCCATTCTGGAGAGCAATCTGGAATTATGCCCAAAAAGTTATCAAACTGTGCATACCCTTTGATCCAGCAGTGTTTCTATTGGGCTTATATCCCAAAGAGATACTAAAAAAGGGAAAAGGACCTGTATGTGCCAAAATGTTTGTAGCAGCCCTGTTTGTAGTGGCTAGAAACTGGAAAATGAATGGATGCCCATCAATTGGAGAATGGCTGGGTAAATTGTGGTATATGAATGTTATGGAATATTATTGCTCTGTAAGGAATGACCAGCAGGATGAATACAGAGAGGCTTGGAGAGACCTACATGGACTGATGCTAAGTGAGATGAGCAGAACCAGGAGATCATTATATACTTTGACAACGATATTGTATGAGGATGTATTCTGATGGAAGTGGATTTCTATGACAAAGAGACTTAACTGAGTTTCATTGGATAAATGATGGACAGAAACAGCTACACCCAAAGAAGGAATACTGGGAAATGAATGTGAACTATTTGATTTTTGATTTTCTTCCCGAGTTATTTTTACCTTCTGAATCCAATTCTCCCTGTGCAGCGGGAGAACTGTTCGGTTCTGCAAATATGTATTGTATCTAGGATATACTGCAACATATTTAACATATATAGGACTGCTTGCCATCTTGGGGGGGGGGAGGAGGGAGGGAGGGGAAAAAAATGAAACATAAGTGATTGCAAGGGATAATGCTGTGTAAAAATTATCCTGGCATGGATTCTGTCAATACAAAGTTATTATTAAATAAAATTAAATTAAAAAAAAATAAGATAATTGCTGATGAGGTAATGGGGAGAAGTATGAGTAGGCCCCCTATTTTGCGAATTAAATGGCAGGTTGGTTTGAGCTTTAATGCTTTCTTAATTGGTGGTTGCTTTTAGGCCTACAATGTTTCGTGTATGATGCTCCTTTGGAGGAGATCATAAGACGCTTAACAATACCTTGGACTGTGATTACATTGGTATTGGGAAATCCTGGATGAGGAAATCCCCTTTACCAAAGCAGGCTACCACTTCCTCTGCAATTTATAGTTTGTTTATGTGTCAAAAGAATTGTTCCCCTTTTGAGTAGCATTTAAATTTGTTACATTTGTTAGTACTTGAGTTAAATTTAAAGTTGAACTAAAATTCGTTTTTTGGACAACCAGCTATCATTAAGTTCGATAGGCTTTTCACCCCTATTGTAAAATCATCTCACTATTTTGCTACATAGACAAGTTCGTTCTGACAACTGTTCTAGAATAGCTCACTTAATTTCGGGAAGACGGGCTTTAATGTGTGTGTGTGTGTGTGTGTGTGTGTGTGTGTGTGTGTGTGTGTTAGCAAAGAATTGCAAACCCAAGGTATATTCATCAATGTGGCTGAACAAATTATGGTATATGAATGCAATAGAATACAATTGTACTGGAAGAAATAATGAAAGGTTTTAGAAAAACCTGGGAATTCTTGTATGAATTGATGCAAAGTGAAGTGGGCAGAAGCAGGAGAACAATTTATATACTAGCAACCATGTTATAAAGATAATTATTTTTGAAAGACTTAGCAATTCTGATCAACACGATGACCAACCACAATTCCAAAAGTTGAAACATATTCTCACCTTCAGATAGAAAGCCAATGCACTTAGAGTGCTAAGTGAAGCATATTTTCTTCTCTTTTATTTTTCTTCCTGGTTTTGATATGACTAATGCTGGAATTTGTTCTACATGACTATACTTATTTGTAAGGGATTTTGTTTTTCTTGTCTTTTCAATGGGTTAGGATACAGTAAAGGAAGGAAGAGAATTAAAAATTAAAACTAAAATAAAATTGAGTTTTTAAAAAAGAAACACATTTAAAATAAGAGAATCACTGTTCTCTACTTTCTGGTTTATATTTTAATTTTCAAATGAATTTTCTTTTGTTTCCTTTCAAAGTATTTAGGTGCATTAAATCATTAATAATCACTGGGAGTAGAAGTAGAATTTTAAAGTCCTGTATCTTAGAGTTCAAAAGAAAGTGACTTAGGATACCAATCTTTATTGATCTGTGTGCTTATTGAATCTCCCTTACTGAACTGTAATTACCTCTGTTATTTTCATTTTTGAATCTTCAACTATACCTAACAGTACTGTGAATGTTTTTTTGTTTTTATTTATTTATTTATTTAGCCAGACCTTTGATTTTATTGGTGTGAGGGAAACTTCCTGTACTCAAGGAGGTCAGTAAACATGTGTCACTTTTCAGTGACATGACTTATAGGGAGATATTTGACTTATGGTCTTAAAGAGTTGCCTAAGGAATGGAATATTTAAAAGATTGCCCAGTCAAAGGGAAGACTTAAATCCAGATATTCCTTGGTTCTGGATTGTTCAGTCATTTCAGTCATGTCCAACTCTTTGTGATCCCATTTGGGATTTTCTTGGCAAAGATTCTGGAATGATTTGCTGTTTCCTTCTCATTTTATAGATAAGGAAACTGAGGCAAGCAAGACTAAGTGACTTGCCAGACTTACATTGGTAGTAGGTGTTTGAGGCCAAATTCGGATTTATATATTCCTGATTCCAGGCCCAGTGCTCTATCCACCGTGCCACATAGCTACTCTATCTCTCCCTACCTTGGCCCAAGTTCATGCTTATTAAAAATGAAAGGAAAATGGGGAGGAAAGAATTTGATTAAAACTGAGGAATTATTTCAGTGTTTTTATGGTTCCTAAATTTTTATATTACTGGCATTGTGAGGCTGCAATGACAAAATGATGTGACAGCTCAGGCCAGCTGACATTCCTGCAGCCATGTAGAGTCTAAAGGAGACCTGTATATGTGTAAAGTGTGGGAAGAGCACAGGTAGCTGCAATACCTTATATAGACAGATCTCTGGATATGGTTTCCATGTCTATATAATGAGAATATGCTACTTAGATCATGAAAGGTATCATGGTATAATGGAGGAAGAGCCAGCCTTAGATCTAAGATTTGGCTTTGGGTCCCACCTATGATAGGCACTGGCTTTGTGAATCAAAGGGAATCATTTAATCTGTTTGTACTCTAGGCAACTTTCTAAAACTATAAATTGCAGAGGAAGTGGTAACCTGCTTTGGTAAAGGGGATTTCCTCATCCAGGATTTCCCTATACCAATGTAATCACAGTCCAAGGTATTGTTAAGCATAGTTGAAGACCAAAAAAACCCAAATGGGATTACAGAGTTGGACATGACTGAAAGGACTGAACAACAACAGAGACACTGTGTTGTATAGTATACTGAGAGCCAGATTCAGACTCAAGGAATAACTGGATTTAAGTTTTGCCTTTGATTGAATAGAAGTGAGTCTATTAAGATATGAAAATATTCATTTTTGGCCCCAACCCCTTTCAAAAAATCTTATGATTCCAAAAGGGATTATGGTGTCTTTTTAATTTTTAGGTCATATCATTGTTTTAAGGAAAGTACTTTGGCTCAACTAGTTGACTACAACACAAAGGATTGGCAGGCAGATAGTTGACGCTTAGTTGTGACCTTTCTTCACTTCCCTCCTTCAGTGGACTTCAAAATTGTTTAGTGCACTGAAGAATCACTATATGTGGCCTTCCAGCAAAAATCTTATGGATATTTGGAATATTTGCACTAGCAAATTTTGACCTTTGAAGCTCTAAGATAAGATCTTGAGAATATTTAACATAATACTATACCCATATGTATTTGAAAAGATAAATTGTGGTTTCTGTTGACTCCTACTTTCCCTAATTCTATGATATATAGAATTTCTAAAAGCTTTTTCCTGCATACTTAAGTATAATGACCCACAAATATTTTTTTAAATAATTTAGTATAAAAAATGAACCATTTCCTTACAAAAGCCTACCTCACCATGAATAGAAAATGAACATGAATTCTTAAAAGGTAGGAAATAGAAGCTCTACGAGTTTCTCCCATGCTAAACTACATCTGCTTTTTAATTTGATGCAAAAATAATCATTACCAGTAGGCTGGCCAATTAATAGCAAATTATTTGGTTGTGGTAATGCATGAAAGAGAGAAAAATTCCAAATGTACCTCATTCCTATAGGGGGACCCCTTTATATTTCTGCAGTAATACTACAGAATATTAATGATCATACGGATTTTGTACTATGTATAACTATTTGTAATTACTCCAAATTCATACTCTAAATGTGAAATTCTTGTCCAATGACCAACAAATGGACATACTATTGGATAAAATGAATTATATGTCTCAATCTTGACATTCTTTCTATAAATGAAGGCTAAAGATACTAGGGAGTTATAGCCAAATAGAAGAATGGTCATAGATTTTCCTCACAGAGGCATAGAATTGATGGAATTTGTTTGATTGTGAGTCAAAAAACAACACGGAACACAATTTTATGGAATATTTAATCATCTTGTATTACATTTGATTAGAATTTGCAAAAAGTCCACCATAAAATTGCAAACTATGTGGCAGTATCTGTATAATAGATGAGGGAGAATAAAGAGAAATTCTGTAAAGAATATCCTCTAAATTAAATCAATATACTCCTAAGAACTCAGAAATTTCAATACAAAATGGACATAAGGGAATATAGTGAAAAATATTGGAAAACATGCTTCAGGAATAAGAAACCAAAGGGGAGCAATATTGTTTGAAGTATAATTGTAAACAACTGAACTATTCTGAGTGTTATAAATATTCAAATCAATCACAAAGATCCATGAAAAAAGATACTAGCCACTCACTTCCAGAGAAAGGTTACTGATAAATAGAAGTATACAAAATATGGTTTTATATATATATGTATGTACATATGCACACACATGTGTATACCTATTTATATGTGTGTATATGTATATGCATATGTATCAAATAGTGACCTTCTCTAATGTACCATGGGAAGGTAGGGAGGGAGACAGTTCAGAATTTAAAGTGTAACCATCAATAAATTTAATTTGATTAAAAAATCATAACGCAGAGGAGCCAAAAGTATATTTATACAAAAGATTCCTATCTTTTATCAAAAATGCTTTCTTCAAGAAAAAAAGTCTGAAGGTTCTAGATAAGACTATCACTTGAATAAAATTTAAAAAATTAAATTGGTTGTATTTTTAGCACATAAAATGTGAAAAGTTACTGTTCAGGGGTCATTTCGAAATCATCTGCTGTATAGTCAGACAACAACCTTTTTAAAGCAAAGATTATAAATCAGTAATAAGTTAGAAGAAAGAATAACAATTAAGATATAGTAAGCAATTGAAATAACTGCAACCTGATCCATTTAAGCAACTTGATCCATTTAAATAAAGCATTGTTTTTGAATTCTAGAAATGACTAAAAGAACAGACATTGGCACAGACCAAAATCATATTATAATTAATTTTAATTAATGTAAATCAGTACCACAATGAGGGGACCTAATGAGAAATAATTTCAGTCAGCAAACATTTAATCTTGACAGAGAAAGATTGATTTAATTTATTATTAAATTATATTTTTATATAATACATAATATAATAAATTAAATATTATTAAAATATTGATTTAAATTATATGGCATTTGTAAAATCTTATTCATAATGTGGAAGTTCACAAAAATTGCCTCATAAAAGAAAAAAACAATGCAGGGGAAAGCAAGTTTAATGAAAACTTGATGTCTCAATCTATATTCTATTAAGGAAAATCATCCTAAGAATAGTTAAAGATGAAATATAGAAGAAGACATGAAAAATGGAAAAGACTTTTCAAGATTCTATATTGTCATTTAGTTGTTTTATGGTTGTGACCAAGTCTTTATGTTCTCATTTAGAGTTTTCTTGGTAAAGATACTGTAGTGGTTTGCCATTTTCTGCTTCAGTTCATTTTACAAATGAGGAAACTGAGACAAGCAGGTTTAAATGACTTGCCCAGAATTATCAAGTTAGTGAGTATCTGAGGCTATATTTGAATTGAAGTACATTTGCATTCCTGACTCCAGGCCTGGCACTGTACCATCTAGCTTCCCAAAATTTTATTGGAAACTTTTTCTTTATCCATATCAGTGAAGCCACTACTTTTAGAGTTATTATCCTGTATGGCCCCACATGAGGCAATCAAAATGGCACTAAAGAAAATAATGATAGAAAGAGTATCTGAAATAAATCAAATATAAACTGAAGAGATGACACAGCTTTGAGGGAGTTGAGAGATTCATTATCAAGACATCATAAAGAGGGAATACTACCAAATGTTTAGAAATAGTCACATATATTACTAATAAAAAGATATTATCAAGAGAATATAACAGTTATTGACTTATATAACTACTTTCCATTTCTAAAAAAAAATTAACAAATTTACTGATGCAGGAATCAAGATGATCCTTGGTGGAGATATAAGAAAAAAATAGGTAGGTTTTCAAGAATAATATTTTATCACAAATTCCACCTTAATAGTCACACAATTGAAAGATATGGAGAATATGAGGTGCCATTGCATTAATTATTTGCTGACTATAAAAAAGCATTTGATCTGATAAAGAAAATGCCACCTTAAAAATATCCTTTAGCAAGATATCTCATGTGCATATGTCAAAAATAAAAGATACCTTGAAAGATTTCACAGATATTCATTATGAATATTTAGTGGGCCCTAAAGAGGAATAAGAAAGTAGTGCCAATGCTGAAAAGATGGAGAATAGTAAATTAGATTGATTCGGAGAAATTGCTCAATGCTGTTAATGATCCCCAAGCTTATCCTTAAAATAAAAGCCTAACTTCTTTTTATTAAAGCTTTTTATTTTTCAAAACATATGCATGGACAATTCTTCAACATTAGTCCTTGCAAAAATCTATTTTTCAATTTCCTCCCTTTCCCATGCCCTTCGCTCAATGGCAAATAGTCCAATATATGTTAAACATGATAGAGATATATGTTAAATCCAATATATGTATACATATTTATACAATTATCGTGCCACACAAGAGAAAAAAAGAAGCAAAATAAAATACAAGCAAGCAACAACCAAAAGAGTGAAAATGTTATATTGTGGTACACACTCAGTTCCCATAGACCTCTTTCTGGGTATAGATAGCTCTCTCCATCATTAAATAATTGGAACTGGTTTGAATCATCTCATTGTTGAAGAGAGTCACGTCTATCAGAATGGTCACTGGATTGTCTTGCTATTGTTGTGTATAATGATCTTCTGGTTCTGTTCATTTCACTCAGCATCAGTTCATGTAAGTCTCTCCAGGCTTCTCTGTATTCATCCTGCTGGCTGTTTCTTACAGAAAAATAATATTCTATAACATTCATATACCATCATTTATTCAGCCATTCTTAAATTAATGGGCATCCATTCAGATTCCAGTTTCTAGCTATTACAAAAAGGGCTGCCACAAACATTTTTGCACATGTGGGTCTCTTTCCCTCCTTTAAAATCTCTTTAGGATATAAGCCCAGTAGAAACACTGCTGGATCAAAGGTATGCGCAGTTTGATAACTTTTTGAGCATAGTTTCAAATTGCTCTCCAGAATGGTTGGATCCATTCACAACTCCACTAACAATGTATCAATGTAAAAATGTATTTTACAATGTAAAATGTAACAATGTATCATCCCACTTTTCCCTCATCCCCTCCAACATTCTTCATTATCTTTTCTTGTCATCTTCGCCAATCTGAGAGATGTGTGGTGGTATCTCAGAGTTGTCTTAATTTGCATTTCTCTAATAAATAGTGATTTAGAGCACTTTTCATATGACTAGAAAGTTTTAATTCTTCATCTGAAAATTGTCTGTTTATATCCTAAAAGCCTAACTTTTAAAATATACTACCAGAGAGACTGTATCTCTGAAAGTTATAAAGTACTATAAAATATGAAGAATTTCATTTATAGGTTCCCTAATAGGCAGAGAGGTGTTGTATACCTTAATATAGGTTACTGTATTTTCCTAACAATGAATGGCAGAGGAGAAGCTGGGTGGTTGATTGGTGTCTCTAGCTCTTAAAAAGAACCAAAATGATATCACTATGTTAGAGATGAGTTCAATGTGTCTGACTATGATTGATCAGACCTAAATGAGCTCAGAATGCTCTGCCACAGGTTGGACACATATAATCCAGATGAACATTTTGGGATGGATTCTTGAATTTTGTAAACTCATGTTTCTTCTGGGCTAATTCAATTTGCTCATAGAGCACAACACCTTTTCTGATGGGGGCAGATCTGGGCAGCCCTGTGCCAGTGTCTCCCATATCATACAATCAATTCTCAAGTTCTTAAAAGAGAACTTGAGAGTGTCCTTGTATTGCTTTATCTGACCACCTTATGAGCACTTGTCCTGTGTGACTTCTTCATAAAATAGTCTTTTTTTTAGCATGTGTACATTTTTCATTCAACAATGCATCTAACCCCACAAACCTTTGTTCTCTGCAGTAGAGTTGCAATGCTTGGCAGTTTGATTCAAGAAAGAACCTCAGTATTTGGTATCTTATCCTACCAGGTAATATTCAGAATTTCCTAAAACATTTCAAATGAAGGGTTTCAGAATAAAGGAAATCACCAGAGATCTGTCAGACCATTAAGAGAGGTAGACCAAACATGTATAATGGAATCTGCATGCTCCCATTTTTCTCCCAACAATATCAAGAAATCTAGAGGATGTTAAGTTACTTCCCAATCCCCCACATCAACAGGATTTACAAAGAATATTGTATGGGATAACAAAATACGGTGTGGTTGTAATCTGTACCTTTAGAGGACATATTTACATTGATGACATTGCAGCTCCAAAAATGTATCAAAATAAAATGGACTATATAGGACATGATACCAAAAAAGAGTGGGATTCATTGGTACTCTTTCTCCACTTTTGTGACTGACTCAATGATAAAACTAAAGTAGTCTATTACCAAACTATTTGAGGGGAAAGTCCTAGAAATGACACAAAATGGTAAACTTTTTTTAATACTCCACATTTCAAAGAAAGAAGGAAAGTCTTTATTAAAAAATTGGTACAACTTTTTCCCATAAGATTCGTTACTTATATGTGTCTCTTCCCTAGTGCTAGGCCCTTCTGACTTACCTTCCATTTACACTGTATATATATATTGTTGAGACACAATTATGTGTGTATTGCAAATCCCACTAGAAAGTGGGTTCCTTGAGGACAAAGACAATAGAAATTTTATTTTCTCCTGTATCCCTAATACTTATCACAGTGCCTAGCATGTAATAAGTGCTTAATAAATGTTTATTGCTTGCCCAAAAGGAAATGTAGTAGAAGTCATATCTATTCACTAATCCATCACATCTATACCATGCACCTTCTATGCATAAAGCATTTTTATGTTTAGCATCGTTTAATGTTTAATGTTTAACATTTTGAGGGACACCCATACTACAAATTCCCAACTATTGTATGAAACAGTCGTTGTTTTATGAGTGTTCACAAACTTTTCCTCTATTGCATTTGACAAAACCTGTCCTTTCAATTTCAAGAAATTTCAGATGTTGACATCCCTCCTCCACTTATCTCCTACATACACTTTAGGAAAAACAAATCATTTGTAATTTCTGATATTTAATGACCTTATTTGGGTTGTAAAACTTTACTAGTTTTACTAATGAAGTTACTAGTTTACTAAAACTCTCATGCTGCTCCCCAACATCCCCCCAGATACCTTGTTTTTGGACTTTTAAAAATTCTTCCATTATGCCTGGGGTAAATTACCTCCAACCCTACTTCCCTTCCCTTTTTCCATTTAGCTTTGTATGTTGTCTTCCCTCATTAGACTTGTAAGCCCCTGTAGGGAAAGAACTGTCTGTTTTTACTGGTATTTATGTCCCAAGCATTTAGCCCAGTGTCTGGTACATAGTAGGTACTTAATAAATGTTTATTGACATGTAGTAGCTTCTGAGACCTAGGAAATAAAACCCACTGGAAATAAATGTGTAGCCATGACGAGGCAGATTTAAAATTTTTTATTTCTTGAATGGTTGACAAATTGGGGTGAGTAAATCAAATTCCTGTAAATTCATCTTTGGTTCCTTAGAACTCTTCCCAAATAGAGTGTCCCAAAAGTTTTAGTCCAATTTTAAGCTATGAAAGGTATATTTGATTTTCCTCAAGAGGATCTCTAATTATCTTAAATTATATCATGGTATTATTTTTTAAGTCCTAATAAATTAAAAAAAATTAAAACCACACATAACATCATGATTTAAATGAAAATGAGTCCTGCAAAATCAGAAACAAACTAAAAAAATAGCTTTTTGAATTAAGTTTTAACTATCTCAGTATTTATTAACAATTTAACCATTTCAGTAGTTCTTTGTAGCTTACGATTCTGGGAAGTTATATCCAGGGATGTTGTAAGGTTTAAATGAGACAATGGAGATAAAACACTTGATAAATCTTAAAGCTCTATGTATAGGCCTATCATCATCATCATCATCATCATCACCCTCATCATCATCATTATCATTATCATCATTATCATCAACAAAGGTATGCTGGTATATGTTTACAGGTTCACAAGGTGGGGCTGAAGTGTATGCATATACACTTTTAAACTCTGAATTATTAACATTTTCTTGTGTCTAGACAAGGGCAACTAGGTGGCTAGTGAATAGAATGTCAGATCTGGAATCAGGAAGACTTATTTTTCTGCATTCAAATATGGTCTCAGATATTTAATAGCTGGTAAGTCACTTAACTCCTGTTTGCCTCAGTTTCCTCATCTATAAAAATGAGATGGAGAAGGAAATGGCAAATCACTCTAGTATCTTTGCCAAAAATAGCCAAATGAAGTCACAGATTCAGATATTACTGAAAAACGATTCAACAATTGTCTAGACAATCAACCAAGCAATAAATCAACCCTGATTTGCAGTAAATGCTGATTTCTGAAGTGCAAATAATTCATACTGAAAAGTTAACAATTGGCTCTTCCATAAGCTATTTAAAGCTAGCTTTAGCACATCCCTTATTATATCCCTTACTAATCAGATCTATTGTTCTGATGATTAAATCTCAGAGGTTTTATGAAAACTGAGCAAGGCAGCATGATATAATGGAGGGTTGGAGCACTGAGTACAAATTTTGGCTCTTCCACTTATTATGATTTTAGGAAGTCTCTTTACCTTATGGAACCTTAGGTTCTTCAACTGTGAAATGAGAAAGCTTAACTAAATAACATTATCAATTTTATCCTACTCATAGAAATCTGTAATGTTCTGGTTGGTTTTCTGGAGGTCTCCAGATCAGCCTTTGTTTCAGCTGAATAATCACCAGGAGAATAGCCAGAGATAAAGTCCAAAAATCTTTATTGTCTTCTTCTGATTTCCTTGCCTGGGTCCCGGCTAGCTTTCTGCAGATCCTCCAGAATGTGTCTTGGTTTCTGTGGGGGAGGCAGGAAGACCACCGCGATGGCCTCTGTCTTGAAGTCTGTCTCATTCTAAGAGCTTGTGCTCCAACCTCCAGTCCTCTGTCTCCCTTCAGAGGGCCAGCCCTTCTGGCCCCCTTCAATCCCTCTCTAGGTTTAACTCTGACCTTCTTAAATACTTTTTTACAACTAAATCCATTCATCATATTGAGTATAAACCAATCATTATATCACTAGGGAACCATTATTTGTTGTAAGATTAAATCAATAATACTGAACTAGAGAACTATTAATCACCATGCTAAATTAGATAAGCATTGTCTTATCAATTCCACTCACTTAACATTTTGTTGTAAGAATCCTTGTTTCAAGTAAAGAGTTCTGGCCCATTACAGAAATCTATGATGATCTTTTGAACATTTTATCTTTGTACGCCACTCCTTCCCCCCAGTGCCTACCATAGTATCTGGAACATGTAGTAGATAATAAATTTTTGTTAACTTGAAATTGACTTTTATAATAGCTAATTTTAGTCATAAAATGTCAGAATTGAATGGTATCTTTGTCATAACCTAAACCAAAAATTTCTTAACAGATGAGGAAAATGAGGATTAACAAATGAAATATCTACGAACAATTTAGACACATTGGAGAAAATAAATGTATCCATCTCAGAACGATTCAAATTTTAAAAGTAGTAACTTTTTCCTTATTTAAGGTATGTATTGTCTATATTCATTGAGATACATTTGTAAAGCACTTAGTACTTACATAGTTGGCACTATATAAATGTTATCATCTTCATTATCATCACTATTGTCATAATTTCACAAAAAATGTCAACATATTTTGTTAGGATATAATGAAAATGCAAGTGTGAATGGGTTTATAATAAATCATTTTTTAAAACAGTTAATAAATCATATCTGAAAGTTGTTGTAAAGGACTGCCAGTAGGTACAGACCAATTGATTCACATCTCTCCATGTCCTAGATTTCTTCCATTTGCAGATTTTGAATGGGGAAATAGAAATGATCTGATCTATTTTGTCAGTTTTTTGGGAAAAGAATCTAAAAGTAATTCTTCCTTCAGTTCATTGTCTTGTGTTTTGGTTTCAACTAGAGATTAATTAAAAGCCCATATGCACATGGGTTTCCCAGGCCCAGAAAAATGATGAAATAGATGCTTTCCAAGCATAAATTACTCCCTGATCTCACATACTTTTGGTGATCTCATTATTGTTGTTGTGTTTTAAGACCAATACTCGGGAAGTTTCTGCATCATTATATTCTTTAGAAATGTTCATTTAGAAATGAAAGCTTTTAGTGGCAGCAAAGAATTGGAAATTAAAGGGATGCCCATCACTTGGGGTATGGCTGAACAAGTTGTGGTATATGATTGGGTTGGAATACTATTGTACTATAGAAAATGAGCAGGATGCTCTCAGAAAAACCTGGAATAACTTGCATGAATTTATGCAAAGTGAAATGAGCAAAACCAGGAGTGTTATTGTACACAATAACAACAATATTGTATGAAGGTCTTCCATAAATAACTTAGCTACTCTCAGCAGTGCAATGAGCCGAGATAATTCTGAAGAACTTATTATGATAAATGCTATCTATTCCCAGAGAAAGAGCTGAAAGAGTCTCAATGCACATTGAAATGTATCTTTTTAATTTTATTTTTCTTGTATTTTTTTCTGGCCTGTGTTTTCTTTCTTGTTTCTGTGTTTTAGGGAAATGTGTTTTTTATGACTCCACAAATGTAATCTATATCAAATTGCTTGCCTTTTCCATGAGGGTTAAGGGAAGGAAGTAAAGGAGTGAATTTGGAAAATTTCAGAAACATGTTAAAATTGTTTTTTACAAGTTATTAAGGAAAAAATTAAATTTTAAAAGATTATCTCAAAATGAGGGTATTGAATTAAATAATTGCTAAAGTCTCTTTCCCAGCAGCAAATATGATCCAGTGGAAAGAATGGTGGCTTGAAGTATAGGACCTGCATTCAAATTTAAGTTTTCTGACTTATGTGACATTAGCTAAATCAGTCTTTGGGTCTCTTTCCTCATCTTTTAATAGAGGTGAATGGACTAGAAAGCCTGTAAGATTTTACTTCTTTATCTTTTATAGATTTAGTCTGTGTGTTTCTATTCTAGCTCCTATGACCAAGTTTCTTACTCACTTTTTTTTTTAAATTTTATTTTATTTAATAATAACTTTATATTGACAGAATCCATGCCGGGGTAATTTTTTACAACATTATCCCTTGCACTCACTTATGTTTCGATTTTTCCCCTCCCTCCCTTCACCCCCTCCCCAAGATGGCAAGCAATCCTATATATGTTAGATATGTTGCAGTATATCCTAGATACAATACATATTTGCAGAACCGAACAGTTCTCTTGTTGCACAGGGAGAATTGGATTCAGAAGGTAAAAATAACTCGGGAAAAAAATTCAAAAATGCAAATAGTTCATATTCGTTTCCCAGTGTTCTTTCTTTGGGTGTAGCTGTTTCTGTCCATCATTTATCCAATGAAACTGAGTTAGGTCTCTTTGTCAAAGAAATCCACTTCCATCAGAATACATCCTCATACAATATTGTTGTCGAAGTGTATAATGATCTCCTGGTTCTGCTCATTTCACTTAGCATCAGTTCATGTAGGTCTCTCCAAGCCTCTCTGTATTCATCCTTCTGGTCATTCCTTACAGAGCAATAATATTCCATAACATTCATATACCACAATTTACCCAGCCATTCTCCAATTGATGGGCATCCATTCATTTTCCAGTTTCTAGCCACTACAAACAGGGCTGCCACAAATATTTTGGCACATACAGGTCCCTTTCCCTTTTTTAGTATCTCTTTGGGGTATAAGCCCAATAGAAACACTGCTAGATCAAAGGGTATGCACATTTTGATAACTTTTTGGGCATAATTCCAGATTGCTCTCCAGAATGGTTGGGTTCGTTCACAACTCCATCAACAATGCATCAGTGTCCCAGTTTTCCCGCATCCCCTCCAACATTCATCATTATTTTTTCCTGTCTTCTTAGCCAATCTGACAGGTGTGTAGTGGTATCTCAGAGTTGTCTTAATTTGCATTTCTCTGATCAATAGTAATTTGGAATACTCTTTCATATGTGTGGTAATAGTTTCAATTTCATCATCTGAAAATTGTCTGTTCATATCCTTTGACCATTTATCAATTGGAGAATGGCTTGATTTCTTATAAATTTGAGTCAGTTCTCCATATATTTTGGAAATGAGGCCTTTATCAGAATCTTTAACTGTAAAGATGTTTTCCCAGTTTGCTGCTTCCCTTCTAATCTTATTTGCATTCATTCTTTTTGTACAAAGGCTTTTTAATTTGATATAATCAAAATTTTCTATTTTGTGATCAGTAATGGTCTCTAGTTCATCTTTGTTCACAAATTTCTTTCTCCTCCACAAGTCTGAGAGATAAACTATCCTATGTTCCTCTAATTTATTTATAATCTCGTTCTTTATACCTAGATCATGGACCCATTTTGATCTTATCTTGGTATATGGTGTTAAGTGTGGGTCCTTGCCTAATTTCTGCCATACTAATTTCCAGTTATCCCAGCAGTTTTTATCAAATAATGAATTCTTATCCCAAAAGTTAGAATCTTTGGGTTTGTCAAACACTAGATTGCTATAGTTGACTATTCTGTCTTGTGAACCTAACCTTTTCCACTGATCAACTAATCTATTTCTTAGCCAATACCAAATGGTTTTGGTGACTGCTGCTTTATAATATAGTTTTAGATCAGGTACAGCTAGGCCACCTTCATTTGATTTTTTTTGTCGAATTTATTGGCGTCAAGTTGGGCAAAGTAAGTCCTAATTATTGCTCTAATTTCCTCTTCGTTAGTGGTGAGTTCTCCCTTTTCATTTTTAAGACTAACAATTTGATTTTCCTCTTTCCTTTTTTAAATCAGATTTACTAAGGGTTTGTCTATTTTGTTGGTTTTTTCATAGAACCAACTCTTAGTTTTATTAATTAATTCAATAGTTTTTTTTTACTTTCAATTTTATTGATGTCTCCTTTTATTTTGAGAATTTCAAGTTTAGTGTTTGACTGGGGGTTTTTAATTTGTTCCTTTTCTAGCATTTTTAGTTGCAAGCCCAATTCATTGACCTTCTCTTTCTCTATTTTATACAAATAGGCCTCTAGAGATATGAGATTTCCCCTTATTACCGCTTTGGCTGCATCCCATACATTTTGGTATGATGTCTCATTATTATCGTTTTCTTGGGTGAAGTTATTAATTATGTCTATAATTTGCTGTTTCACCCAATCATTCTTTAGTATGAGATTATTTAGTTTCCAATTATTTTTTGGTCTACTTTCTCCTGGCTTTTTGTTGAATGTAATTTTCAATGCATCGTGGTCTGAAAAGGATGCATTTGCTATTTCTGCCTTACTGCATTTGAGTTTGAGGTTTTTATGTCCTAATATATGGTCAATTTTTGTATAAGTTCCATGAACTACTGAAAAGAAGGTGTACTCCTTTCTGTCCCCATTACATTTTCTCCAGAGATCTATCATATCTAATTTTTCTAGTGTTCTAGTTATCTCTTTGACTTCTGTCTTATTTATTTTGTGGTTTGATTTATCTAATTCTGAGAGTGCAAGGTTGAGATCTCCCACTATTATAGTTTTGCTGTCTATTTCTTCTTGCGGCTCTCTTAATTTCTCTTTTAAGAATTTAGATGCTATACCACTTGGTGCATATATGTTTAATATAGATAATGCTTCATTATCCATTCTACCCTTTAGCAAGATATAGTGCCCTTCCTTATCTCTTGATTAGATCAATTTTTGCTTTAGTTTGATCTGAGATCAGGATGGCTACCCCTGCTTTTTTGACTTCACCTAAAGCATAGTAGGTTTTGCTCCAACCTTTTACCTTTATCCTGCATGTATCTCCCCGCTTCAGGTGTGTTTCCTGTAAACAACATATTGTAGGATTCTGGCTTTTAATCCATTCTGTTAACTGCTTCCTCTTTATGGGGGAGTTTACCCCGTTCACATTTATGGTTAAAATGACCAATTCTGTGTTACTTGCCATCTTGTTAACCCCGATTTATGCTTTTCTCCCTTCTTACCCCCTTACCCCCCTTCCCAATATTAAGCTTGTGAGCACCACTTGCTTCTCACAGCCTTCCCTTTTTAGTATCCCTTCCCCCCCTTAGAGTTCCTCCCCCTATCTTACCCCTTTCCCTCCCAGTTACCATATTCCCTTCCATTTAGCTTATTCCTTCCCTTTTCACTTTTCCCTTCTCACTTTTCAATGAGGTGAGAGAAGTTTCACCATAGATTGAATATGTCTAAAATTTTTCTCTTAAAGCCAGTTCTGAAAGCAGTAAAATACTCACTATATTCATCCCCCTCCATTCTTTCTCTCAGATATAATAGGTTTCCTTTGCCTCTTCATGAGATGTAGTACCCCCACTTTCCCCTTTTTCTGGTACAATGTCCTTTCCACATCTAGTTTCTAGAACAAGGTATACATGTATTCTTTATACATCTTTATAGCAGAAATATAGTTCCCAAGATTAATCTTTACCTTTTTTAGAGTTCTCTTGAGTTCTGTATTTGTAGATCAAACTTTTTGTTAAGTTCTGGCTTTTTCATCAAAAATAGGTGAAATTCGCTTACTTTGTTGAATGTCCATCTTCTTCCCTGGAAAAAGATGCTCATTCTCGCTGGGTAAGTTATTTTTGGTTGCATACCAAGTTCCTTAGCCTTTAGGAATATCATATTCCAGCCCCTTTGATCCTTTAATGTGGATGCTGCTAGATCCTGGGTGATCCTTATTGTGGCTCCTCGATACTTGAATTGGGTTTTTCTAACCACTTGCAGTATTTTTTCCTTCGTCTGAGGGTTCTGGCATTTGGCCACTATATTCCTTGGTATTTTGATTTTAGGATCCCTTTCAGTAGGTGATTGATGAATTCTTTCAATGTCTATTTTACCCTCTGTTTCTATGACTTCTGGGCAGTTCTCTTTGATAATTTCCTGGAAAATAGTGTCCAGGCTCTTTTTTTCATCATACTTTTCTGGGAGTCCCGATGATTCTCAGGTTGTCTCTCCTGGATCTGTTTTCCAGGTCTGTTGTTTTCCCCAGAAGGTATTTCATATTCTTTTCCATTGTTTGATTTTTTTTGGATTCGCTTGACTGATTCTTCTTGTCTCCTCGAGTCATTCAATTCCATTTGTTAGACCCTGATTTTCAGTGAAGTATTTTCTTCACTCACTTTTTAAAAATCTTTTTCTAATTGTCCAATTGAGTTCTTTTGTTCTGTGGAATTTTTTTCCATTTTGCCAATTTTGTTTTTCAGAGAGCTGTTTTCTGTTTCCAGTTCACTAATCCTATTTTTCAAGGATTTGATTTCTTTATCCACTCTGTCTTTAAATGAGTGGGATGACTTCTCCAGACTCTTTTGCCAAGCCTCCCTCTCCTTTTCCCAAGCCTCCCTTTCCTTTTGCCAAGCCTCACTCTGCTTTCCCCATTTTTCTTCTAGCTCCCTTGTGAGAGCCTTTTTAATCACTTCTATGAGGTTCATCTGTGCTGAGGAACAGACGATCTCCTCCTTTGGGGAATCACCTGGGGACTGCCTGTTTTTAGTCTCCTCAGGATTTAGAGTCTGCTCTCTATCTGTATAGAAGCTGTCAAGGGTTAAAGTCCTCTTCAGTTTTTTGCTCATTTTGTCAGTGAAGAATCAAAGACAAACTAGCAAAAAGAAAAAAAGAAAAAAACCCTAAATGGAGTCTGCTTTTTTGGGGGGAGGGGCTGGGTGGTGTTACCGAGCTTCTTCTACAGCCTGCGGGGGCAGAAGTGAGGCACTAGCCCGACTGTGCTGCGCCTGCGCTCTGAGATCCGAGAGCGTGCTGAGACACTGTGGGGGAGGGGTGGCCAGGTCCGGAGAGACTCCAGCTGTTTGGGGTTGTATTCTTCACCCCGGTATTTTTAGCTTCTCTGCCGGGCTGCTGACTTGCTGCCGGAGCAAAGTATCCAATCCTGTAGCAAAGCTCTCCCCACAGAAACGGCTGAGATCACACCCCACCCCCTCTCCGCTCTGCTCGGCTCTGAGCTGCCTTCCCTGCTCTTGCTGCCACTGTCTGCCCGCAGCCTGCTTCCGATCTAAACCCATCCCCGCCCTCGATCAAAAACAGACCTTTCCTGACGAGTCTCAAGGCTGGCTTCTCTTGGTAACTAATTGTAGGTTTTTTTTCAGCCGAGCATTAATTCAGAGGCTTGTAATGAAATGGATAATGAGAGAAAAACGCGGAGGTTACACAGCTATGTGCCTCCTGTCCGCCATCTTGGCCGGAAGTCCTCTTACTCACTTTGAAGAGAAAAAAGTAGACCATTCACTTGCTTCTATTACCATCCTGATACAAAATTACTTTTTGTTCCTTAAGGTATCTGTATGGGAGACATGCTTTAAGATTATCTGAAAAAGTTAGCCTAGGGAATTAGTTAATTTTTGCCACCATGAACTAAGTATAGTTTAGAATTCTTGATAAGGACTTTAAACCTTCCAGAAATAGCATGTATCGGGACTAAGGTATAAAGGGAAGTACAATGAACAGGCTAGCCTTGGAACAATCATGGTGGTAGAGCAGACAGAATTCCTAAGATGGCATAGATGACTGAGAAGATCCCTTCTGAAATTAGAGGAAGTCAAGTTACCACAGTTTGGCAGTAGGTTGGCTGATGACATCAAGATGTTACAATGGGGAGATGTTGGTATAGAATGGATTTCTCAAGGACAGGATGTTAAGGAGAGAAGAGATTTATTAGTGGCAACTGTTAGAAACAGCCTACATAAAAGCAGCAATAGTGTGTCCTAGCTATGTATAGCAGCACAGTGTCTGGGAAATCTGACAAACATACAATTTCAAAGACTTCTGGATACAGGTATGTGGGGAAGTAAGAAAGATAGGGAGACCTTCTAGGAACTATCAACAAACAGGCATCCATTCAATCATCCATCTATGCATTCATCTATTTATCTATCATATTTTTATTCTTTTTTTCCCCAGTTCTGAATTATCTTTCTTCTCTTCCTCTCTTCTCCACGCAAGGAAAAAGCAAGAAAAGCAAAAATTATTACAAATACATATGGTCAACATTAGCCATTCAACAAGCATATATTATTTAACAAATACTATGATAAGCACTGGGGATTTTTAAAAAAATGTCCCTGCCTTATACTTATACTCTTTTGGAAGAGATAATACGTACATTTATGTATATATGGTAGAACACAGAGCTTGGGTTAAGGGTCAGGAATCTAGTTTTGCTTAAGCTTGATAGCCATTTACTAAGTGCGTGTGTGTGTGTGTGTGTGTGTGTGTGTGTGTGTGAGATTGTGTGATTGTGTGTGTGTGTGTATTAAGACCAAATTTAAAAAAAAATTGAAGAGGGACAAATAAGAGAGACAAAGTGGTATTAAATGTTAAAAGTCTTAAATGAAATTGAAAGACAAGTTAATTTATTACCTTTTTCAAAGGCATAAAAAGGTAACCAAACTGATTGAATTAAAAGGTGACTACCCATTTAAATGGCCCTGCTGGTTCCTTCAAAAGGATTATACTTATAAGGGGTTATGACTGAAGACAGGAGATAGTTTTGAGGAGAGTGTGACTCTAGTAAATGGGGAGAGAGCTGTCTACAAATTCAATTACCTTCATATAGATGGTTCCCAGGTCTTTTTGTCTGTCCCTAACCTCTCTCCAGACCTCCAGTTCTCATCTGCATCTACTTCCTATTGGACATCTTAGATTCCACATGTTTAAAACTGAATTTATTAACTTTTTGCCCAAATGCTACCCTTTCCCTAATTTCCTTATACTGTGAAGGAAACTACCAACCTTAGTCACTTAGGTGTCAACTTTTTAACCCCTCATTATTTCTTACTTCCCTTCACTCTCCTATCCAATCATGTCCTTGCATGTTTCCATCTCCAATACATTTCTTATAAATGTTTCCTTCTCTGACACTGTCACCACCAACTTGGTATTTGATTTTATTACCTCATACCAGGACCAACTTTCTGGTTGGTCTTCCAGTCTTGTGTCTCCCCACTCCAATCCATGTTCCCCTCAGCTGTCAAATTGATCTTCCTAAAGTATAATTCTGGTCATGTCACCCTTCCATTTATTATATGCTAATGGCTCCCTATTTTTCCAGGCTCAAATGTTAAATTCTCCATTTAGCTTTTAAAGCCCTAAATAACCTGTCCTTGCCTTCTCTTTCAGTTTTCTATCACCTTACACTCCATTCCTATTTTCAACCCCATCTAGTGGTCTGCAAACCATCTATCTCTTTCTGTTCCTACTCTCAGCACTTAGCACACTAGAGGTATTTAATGAATGTTTACTGATTGATGAAGATCTCAGGCCCCTTCCTGATCTCTGATGGTTATGGTTCTATGATGGTAGTAGTTAAAGGCTCCCATTTGTGATTGATTTAATGCTGAGTTTTTGGTGAAAAATCTCACCCTTTATCATAATATTGCTGCTATGGAAAAATGTAAGTTGTCTGATGATGGCCCTCTTCATTTTTATTTATTTTTATAGTAAAGCTTTTTATTTTCAAAACATATGCATGGATAATTTTCAACATTGACTCTTAAAAAACCTTGTGTTCCAAATTCCCCCCCTCTTTCCCTCATTCCTTCCTCTAGATGGCAAGAAATCCAATATAAGTTAAACATCTTACAATATATGTTAAATCCAATATATGCATACAAATTTATATAGGTATCATGGTGCATATGAAAAATCAGATCAAAAAGGAAAAAAAGAGAAAGAAAACAAAATACAAGCAAACATCAACAAAAAGAGTGAAAATGCTATGTTGTCAAGGTCCACACTCAGGTCCCACAGTCCTCTGAGTGTAGAAGGCTCTCTTCACCCATGGCATTCTTTATGAAGCAATTTCAAATTATTAATTAGAGGTGATGAACAGAATCACCACATAGGGCTACATACAATAGGAGTACTTTGGTATAGCGGAAAGAGGATTGAACTTAAGAGTCAGAAGTCCTAAATTTGATTTGATGTTATACTATTTTAGTCATGTTCTCCCCAAACTCTAGTTTTCTGATAAATGAAATGGGAATAATAATAGTGGCAATATCTAACTTACAAAGTTATTGAGGAGAAAGTATTTTGGGAACTTTAAAGCATTACAATGTGAGAGATTACTGAGATTTGGGAAATGTTTTTTGCATAGATTATAAGCATTTGTGACTAAAGAGGCTAGGTATTTTTTACTGAATAGCACTTTTATATAACACTATCTATAAATAAAATCGTTTCAAGGAGAACAGTGTAAAGATTATGCCAATAGGAGTAACTTTCAAATATATTTTAAATAAAACCACCATCTAGAGCATGTATAATTAGGATAGGAGGGGAATTGATTGTTTTTTTTTTTTACTTGTCTTTTTATTTGTCTTTTGTTTTTGAAGATGACCATGATATCAGGGAGATGATACTATGACATGCAAGAGAATTTGGATTGCAGTGAAGGATGGTTGTGTAAGCTCACCTGCCTCACTTTCCTCTCCAGAGCCATCTGGGTCCAGTGGCTAGGTATAGCTCAGAACGACTGGAGACGGCTTTAGATGCAATAGGAGAACTTGGCCTTTTTAAGCTAAGATCTTTAACATAGTTGACTGAGGCAACAATCCATCCAGTGATTAAAGCTAGGTATAAAAAAAAAATGAAGTAAAGAATAGCCTTTTTTTAAATCTAGTCCAAAAAAAGTAATCTATCTGGAAGAGAAAGACCTTCAGGGTTTCTGGTCAAAATGAAACAGTTGATAGTCATATATTTAGAAGAACAACAGAGGGACAAACCAAGTATTGGTACCTACATATATGCCTATGATTAAATATTCAAGCCAGGGAAGAGTAATCTTTTTTTTTAGGAGATTAAGCAATCACTTTTTTTTATTATAGCTTTTTATTGACAAAACATATGCAATACAAAAATTGAACTTATGCCAAGTTATGATATTAAATCAATAACATGTTCTCTGTAAGGTACCTGCTTTGCTTAGAATGCAAATAGAGTTGTCAGAATGAGGACTTATTCTCTCTATAGATTTACAACTATAAATTCATAAATTTTCTGTACGTTATTTGTCAAACAGGTAATAATGATAATCATTATAGTCAGCATTTTCATATCAACATCAAGTTTTCAAAGCATTTCACAAATATTATTTTATACTCAGAAGAACTGTGATACTATTATTAACTCCATTTTATAGATGAAGAAACTAAGGCAGATTAAGTGACCTACCCAGGTTCACATGGCAAGTAAATTTTTGACTCGGGGTTTGACACTGGTCCTGACCACAAGGTTTTATTGTTGTTGTTCTTTGATACGTAATTCTTTGATAAATAACTAAATCAAAATTTTGTCAAACATTTATTTCTATAATTATATTTAAGAGTGTCTATCTTAAAGTAAAAAATATTCTGCATATGATTCTTTATCTTTCTCATTAACCCATAGCTTGTTTTCATCAGATCTGACTTTTAGCTTAGTGTCAAAAGTTCTTTTCTGCTGTTTTTCTCCATATTCTTCTGATTGATTCACCATTAAAACTTTTTAAGTTACTTATCTCAAGGTGACTATATGACTTTTCTGCCTTCAACCAAAAATGGCATGCATTGTAGTTGAATGTGCACAACACTTAGAGTCAGAAATTTGACTCTATTTGAATTCAAGTAAACTAGCTGGCAGATGAGATAGAATTCTAAAAGGAATTCTATCTCAGGAGGGCCTAAGTTAAAATTCAGCTGCAGACTGACTGTGTGAACCTGGGCAAGTCCCTGTTTCCCTCAGATTATTCATCCATAAAATGAACTGGAGAAAAAACTTCAGTACCTTTGCTAAGAAAACCTAAGTGGTGTCACAAAGAATTCAACATGACTAATCAACTAAACAAAAGATGGCATTGTCTTTGGTATTTAATTTGCTTTGTGAACTTAATCAAGTCACTTTAACTCTGAACCTCAGTTTTTTCACCTGGGATAATAATTCTTGCACCAGATTCCTTATTAGGGTCTATTGAAATGTATGTAAAACCACTTTTTAAACTATAAAACATAATAGTTTTATTGAATATTTTGTTATAGATTGCTTGACATAGCTGAAGGGCATATCTTAATTTACCTTTCTGGCATTCAGTGTCTTTGCTTTCTGTATCAACTCAAGAAGCTTTTAGGATGTATCTTTTATGCACCTAGTACAATACTGGGTGTTGGGATGAGAAAGATAAAAAATGAGATAGTTGCTGCTTTCAAGACTCTTACGGTCAGAGAAGTCAGTATAAGACATACAAAATAAATGATGGAAGTGGTAACAATTGGACTGATGAGAAAGACATCTTGTAGGAGGAAGCAAGGGATCCCAAAAGGAATAAGGAGGAAGAGCATTACAGCCTAAGAAAATAGATTGCAAAGCAACTTCATACAGAGAAAGCATTGAGTTTGTGTGTGTGTGTGTGTGTGTGTGTGTGTGTGTGTGTGTGTGTGTGTATAAAGCAGGCAGATGATGGTAGAAGGGGGAATATTAAAAAAAACATTTATTAAGCACCTACACATATGTGACACATATGTCAGGAACTATGTTAAGCACTTTACAAACATTAACTCATTTGATTTTTATAACAATTTGGAAGGTATAACAATCTTGGGTAGATATGATTATCTCCATTTTATAGATGAAGAAACAGAGGCAGACAGCAATTAAGTGAAAAACACAAGGTCAAATAGCTGATAAGTGATAGGGGCACAAGCCATATTTGATCTTAGAGTTTTCTGACTCCAGGGACAGTGCTCTCTCTACTAACTGACAAAGAAAAATGTGATTTAAAACTTAAAAAGGTAAACTAGAGCCAAACTGAGGTCTCTAAATGTCAAGCTAAGGAGTTTGAGCAGGGATTTTCAATCTGGAATCTATGAACTCTTTATTTTAATATCCATTTTTATATTATATTACATCTCAATACACATTTATATGTATTATATTTTCTCAAATATATGTAAAGTTAGTTTTCAACATTAATTTTTGTAAGACTTTGTGCTCCAAATTTTTCTCCCTTCCTCTCTTGTTTCTTTCCTCCCCAAGATAGCAAGCAAACTGATGTAGTTTAATATGTGCAAGCCTTTTAAACATTAATACTCATTTTGAAGACTGTATTCAATATAACTGGCATTCTTTGATATTTTATGTATTTTATTTTACACATTTAAAAACACTATTCTATATTGCTATCATTATGTGAAAGGAACTATGGGAGGTACAAAACTGAGTAAGACATAATCCCTTTACCTCAATAAACATAGTCTTGTAAGTTGTACATTAGAGTTGTCCCCTCGGTGGAAAAAATAAAAAGCAATCCGCATTCAAAGGAATGTGACATCAGTGAAAACTTCATGGAGTAGCTCTCATTTGAATAGGGCCTTGAAAGGTGGCCTAGGGTTTTAACAAACAGAAATGGGAAAGGCCTTTATTCCCCCTTGAACAAAAGTGCAGAGAAATGAAATATAAAATATACAGGTAAGAATGAGTTAGTCCAGTTAGGCTCGAGAGAAAGATTCACATATTTCACACCATTCCCTTGTATTCACTGTACAATACAGACAAGCTGTCTCGCACCTCCCACAAGCTGTCCCCTATGCTTGGAATGCTTTCTCTCTGCCTCCATGTTTTAAAATCTCTAAATTCATTAAATGCTCAACTCACATGGTACCTCTTATAAAAGGCCTTTCCTGATCTTAGCTGGTAGAGCTCTCCCTGAATAGACTATACATACTGTATACACATGTCTATAAGGTTCTTTGCTTCCAGTAAAAATATAAACTCCTCAAAAGCAAACACTTTCCCCATTTTCTCTTTATATTCCCATTCCTTTGTCTAGTGCCTTTAGGCTCTCACTAAATGCTGGTTGATTTGGACTGAATTACTTAGGAGAATAACAGAGAATAAAGCACAAAGGTAGGTTTAGGCCAAATTTTGGAGACACTTAAATTCAAGACCAGTGGCTTTGGTCTTCATTCATTAGGCAATGAAAAGCACTAAAAATACTTGAGGAATGAAATGATTTTATTAGAATTAAAATTCATTAAAATTAATATGGTAGCATTGGTGGAGAAGAATAAAACTGAAGGTAGTGAGACTGGTTAAGAGGCTATTGTAAAAGTCAGAAAAAAATGTAAAAAGTAAGCATGAGGTAATCAAGGACTGAACTTGGGTCATGGGAATGGAAAGAAAGGGACACAGATGGAAGAGATACTTGGGAAGTAAGAAACAATAGGAGTTGGCAACATTCATGTTTGGGGACAAAGGAGAAAGAGGCACCAAAGATAACTCCAGGATTTCAAGACTAGGTTTCTCAAAGAATTGTGGGGCCCATTTACAAGGATAAAGTAAGTAGATGATTTTTTCCTTATCTTCTGAACTGAGAGGCTACATAGAAAGTGGAGAAGCTGACTGATAATACATCCCGATTTGGAAAACAAGAATGCTCTTTCTTACCTTACACAGTAAAGGTGAGAAAAATCTTTCTCTGGGCTTAATAAATGGACATTAAATGACTGCCCACATTTATGTATGCCTCAAGTGACTTATAAGACAAATCCCAACCAGTCCATTCTATGCATTAGCTAGTATGAACTTTAATTATACCTGTTTTACTTTTTATGCATCTTCCTATTGAACCCTATAATCCACTTATCTTTGTAATATTTCCTAAATCTCCTATTAGGTTGTAAACTTTCTGAAAGCAAGGACTACATAGTGCTCATTTCTACTATGTCACAGCACTTTGGTTTTAGTAAGTTTTTAGCAAAGGTTTGTTGATCTAAGTTTCATGTTATGTTATATAGTTCTGAGTGAAGTGAGTATAAGTCCAAACAGGTCCAAGGATATGACTGCTATGATCTTATGGCCTTGAGGTCATGAGAGGAACAATTTGATTTTCTTATTTTAGACAATGGGAAACTGAGAAATGACTAGTTAAATTACTGTGGGAATATCACACAGGGCAACAGATATCATTTTAAGCAAAAGATCACAATGCCTTTTCAGCATCATTTTTCTAAATCGCTGTGATGAAAAATGAATGGTACTTTTCTTATTTGCCACTCCAAATTCTTCTGTGGTGCACTGTTAGGGTAGAAATGATCTATCCTAATTGAGGGCATGTGTGCTGTGTGTGTGTGTGTGTGCCCACTTGTGAATTTGCCTGTGTGGGTACTGAAGAGTTTTGTATTCTTCAAGGGTAAAGCTTCTTTCCTGTGTCATAGAAATTTCTACACAGATGCTTCTCACTTTGATGAATTTCCACCTCAGGCAAAATATTTTTAATTATTTTAATCACACTGTTTACCTGATATTTTGTTGCATGTTCACCTATATCAGTTAGTAAATAAATATTTAAGCCCTTACTATGTACTAGGTGCTGTGCTGAACTCAAAGTTAACATCAATTTTTGGTTCCCCAGTATTCTATATCAAATTGATGTCTTGCCTTTTCAATATACTTCATAAAGGAGAGAATAGTAAAAATGATAATCATCATCATAATAAAAAAAACCACATTATATGGCTTTATGTATACATAATACCTTTTAAAAACCACACTTGAGATTTCATTATTATAGGGAACTACCAGTGAAGACCTCCCCATCCCAATGCAGATTGGTATCTACTCTGCAAATTAGAAATTCAGTATTGCTTCAATAGCTACATATTAGATATAAAAATCCTATAGGCATCTGAAATTTAACATGTCCAAAACAGAACTCAATATTTTCCTATCCATCCCCAACCACTCTTCTAGACTTTCCCACATTGCTATATTTCCAGTGACCCAGGTCAACAACTTCAGTGGCATTCTCTATTTCTCATTTTGCCCTCATAGCCAATAAAGTGCCAAATTTTATCCTTTTTCTTTTGTCTACATTATGTCTCACATGGTCCTTCTCTCTATTCATATAACTACAACCATTGTTTAGGTCTTCAACACTTCTTTTCTGAACTACTACAATAATATTTTAATTAGAGTTCCTGTCTCATATCTCTCCTCACTCAAATCCAGGCTCCATATAACTTCCCTAAGGATTTTCCTGAAGTTTAACAATGTCACTCTGCTGATCAGTGAATTCCAATAACTTCTTGCTCCCTCTAGGATTAAATATTGCTGCCTTTATTTGGCATTTAAAGCTCTTACTAATTTGACCCTTTCTTATCATTCCATCTTTCCAGAATCCTAACACATTGCTCCCCTTCATCCCTTTTACTATCCAGTCAAATTGATATACTTACTGTTCCTCATACACAAATCTCCATTTTCCTGTCTTCATACTTTTGCACTATTATCTATTCTTGAAATTCCCTTCCTCCTTACTGCTGCCTTATTAAATCCCTGGATTTTTTTCATGATTTATGTTACTTTTTGGCAAAAGACCTTTCCTGATACCCCCACTCCACCCCATTTCTTATCTACTGTAGACTGTCTTTCATTTATGCTGTATTTATCTTTACATTTATTTATTTATTTTTTGCTGAGCTGATTGGGATTAAGTGACTTGCCCAGGGTCACACAGCTAGGAAGTGTCATGTGTCTGAGATCAGATTTGAACTCAGGTCTTCCTGACTTCAGGGCTGGTGCTCTATCCACTGCATCACCTAGCTGCCCCTTTTTAAAAAAATTTTAATGTATTTTATTTTTAATTTGTGAAACAAAAGAGATATTTTAATGGCATAATATAATAAAAAAGATGATTGCACATGAAATGCAAATCTATTATGTACATACAACTTGCTATTCCTTTTAAATGCACAATAAAGCTATCATTTAAATTTCTTTTTCTTTTTTTCTTTCTTTCCTCCACCTCAGAGATGGCTACCATTAGACACATATATGTGTGTGTAAAATCGTTCCATACATACTTCAATTTATCAGTTTTTCTCTAGAACAGATAGCTCCTTATGTCTTTTGTAGTAAATATGGGTATTTATAATAGCCTAAATGACTTATTCATTCAGTGCTGTTCTTAAAACCGTATTGCTGTTACTGTTTATAACATTCTCTTAATTCTGCTCATTTCACTCTTCATCATTTCATGCAAGTCTATCCATATTTTTCTAAGATCATCTAGAGATGGCTTCTTAATCTAGAATCTGTGAATTTGGTTTTTAAAATGGTTTAATAATTATATTTCAGTATAATTGGTTTTCTTTGCAATTCTTTTTATTTTATACATTTAAAATTTATTCAGAAGAAGTCCAAAGGTTTCACCATAATGCCAAGATGGTTTATGTCACAAAAAGATTAAAAATTCCAGGATGAGACTGTTTCTGGAGTTATAGAGATTTTAGAGGACTTACTCAGGGTTTTAATAACCATTATATATCAGAGGTAGAAATTGAACCTAAGACTTTTTCATCTCAAAACCAGTACTATGTTAAGGCAATATCTCCCATAAATAACAAGTTTCACAAAATACTTTCCTCATAACAACTATGGGCAATAGGTAGTGAATTTTCCTGTTTTACAGATAAGAAAACTGAATTTGTGGAGAAGATGAAACTTTTACTATATAGTCAGAGATGGAAGAAACCTTGGAGGTCATTTAGTCTAATTCTCTTTTTTCAACAGATGAAGAAATTTAATTTATTGACCCAAGGTCACACAAATAGTGAGTTGGAAAGGTGGAACCAGCATTCTTGAAAACTATACTATGCTGGATCTCAACATCATCATTTTTCTTTGTCTTTGCCCTGAGTTGATGAATTTTGGCACAGGGCTTAATCACTCTTATCTATGTCCTCTTATGAGAGTCACAGCCTTACTGACACATTATTGTTAAAGAAAAAGATATTAGTGTTTGGCAGGAGTGGTCTGCTTAAAAAGAGCATTTTTGGGAAAAAGTCTACAAAAATAGAAAAACCATTATCTAATTTCATCCCCCCTTAAAGGATGAAAAACTCAATTGCCAATATAAAAAATTAAAAAGCAGAAATTAAATAGATGAAGAATAAAAGAATTGCTTAAAAAAAAACTTTTGCCCTTTTACACAACTAATTATACATACCTTAGAAATATGTGAATAATTACAAAATTATAAAATATCAGAATTAAACATAACAAGAAATAGAGTACTTTAGAAATTTAATTTCAGACCACAAAGGAATGGACCATAAATGAAGGTAACAAAAATAGGCTCAGATGAATTTATAAGATAATTCTATCAAACATTCAAAGAATAATTAATTCCAATGCTATATGTTATTTGAAAAAATATAGAAAGAAGACATCCTGCCAAATACATTTTATGAAACAAATATTATTGTAACACCTAAGTTGGGGAGAGTCAAATCAGGGAAAAAATACAAATATCCCTAATGATTATTAATGCAAAATATTTTTTTAAATTTGGGAAAAGCCTAAAATAACGTATTCAAAAGATTACCTACTGTGATCAGATTAAGTTGATTCTAGGAATGCAAAGATAGGTCAACATTAGAAATATATTTATTCCAACAGATTTGGGGAAAAAGATGAAATATATGTATTTATATAAATAGCCACTAGAAATCATAAATGGGCAGTTCCTCAAAATGGTAAATAGTATCTAGCAAAAAAGAAAATATCAATCTCTGTAACATATATTAGGGATAAAAGAAGAATATCAATTGTCATCAGCACTATTTGATGTAATTATAGATAGGTATGAATTTAAGGAAATAAGCATTGGTAAAGAAGTTCCAAAATTATCTGTATTTGCAGATGACATAATGATTTACCTTTAAAAAAACAACTAAAATTATTTGAAACACTTAATAATTTCAGCAAACACGTAAAATTTTTAAAAAGCTCAATCAGCTTCTCTGTATGTTATTAAAAAACAGAAATAGAAAAAGGAATAATTTTAAAATTAAGTACAGTATTTGTAAAATATCTTTAAGTCCCTCTGCCAGGACATAGTCAAAATCTATATGAATACAGTTACACAACACCTTTCCCAGAAATAAAGACAAATAAATGGAGAGACTGATTATTCATGGTTGTGCTATATCAATATAACTGAAATACTGATTTAGGTAAATTAATTTTTAAATTAGTATCATACCAATAAATATCTACTAAGGTGTAATTATATAGTTCTAGACAAAATAAAAATACAATTTGTATGTAGGAACAAAAAGTCAAAAATCTCAAGTGAAATAATTCTTTAAAGTATAAAATAAGGGGGTCATTTAGCAGTATCAGCTCTTAAACTCTATTGTGTTACAGTGAAATTATTTGTTATCAATTAAATAATACAAAAATTGATGAATGAAACAGTGTAGGTGAACAATGCCTAGTAACAAGCAAATTTGCATGCAAGTACAATATAGTGTTTAATAAATATAAATACATCCACTGCTGGAAGTAGGAAGCAATAAAAGCTTCCTTACTTGTTAAATGGACTAACAGAAATTGTGTTTCGACCAATACCTTAATCCAGGGCTTCTTAAACTTTTTCTACTTGTGATGATTTTTTTCTGAGAAATTTTAATATGACCCTGTGTTAGAGGTATATAAAATATGTATACAAATCAAACATATGCTGATAATAGATCATAATTTCATGAGCCCCACAATCAGTTACAAGGCCCCATATAGGGTTACCATCCACAGTTTAAGAAGCTTGGCACTTAAATTATATATTGTAATAAATGCTAAAGGAATATTTTGTAATGGGCCAGAACTCTGGAGAAATGTACTTGAAACAAGGATTCTTACAACAAGATGTTAACTCAGTGGAAATGATAAAAGAATGGTTATCTAGTTTAGCTTGTGAGTTCTCTAGTTCAGTGTGATTGATTTAATCTTACAACAAATAATGGTTCCCTAGTGATATAGTGATTGGTTTATACTCAGTATGATGAATTGATTTAATTGTAATAGAGTATATAAAGTGGGGACAAACAGCAACAGAAAGAAGACTTGACCAGCCTCCTGCCCCTGCCTCCTGTATTCCTCCGCTAGACCAAGACGCATCTGAAGATCCCCCAGAAAGCTAACCTGGACCCAGGCGAAAGAGACAGACTGTGAAAGAGATAATAAAGACTTCAGACTTTATTCCTGACTATTCTTGTGGTGATTATTCTGCTGACACCAAGGCTGGTTCTGAGACCTCCAGAAAGCTAACCAGAACATTACAATACATGACCTTAATATAAGATCACATAATAAACTTAATATAATACATATCATATAATATATATAATATTATATAAATATAACATAATCATATAATAAATAGAGAGGCCTGAAATCAGCCTAATTGTTTTTTATAGAATCATAATATTCTACTACATTCATATACTAGTTATTCCCCAATAGAAGATCCGCCCAGTTTTCAGCTCCCTCCCACTATGAAAAGGGCTACTACAAACATTTTTGCACATAAGGGTCCCTTTCCTTCTTTTATGATTTCTTTGGCATAAAGACCCAGTAGAGACACTGCTGGATTAAAGGGCATATGCACAGTTCGATAACCCTTTGGACACATCTCCAAACTGCTCTCCAGAATGGTTGGCTCACACTACCAACAATGTATCATTGTCCCAGCTTTCCCACATCTCTTCTAACATCCATCACCATCTTTTCCTGTCATCATAACTAATCTGAGAGATGGGAAGTGGTACCCCAGAGTTGTCTTAATTTGAATTTCTCTAATCAATAGTGATCCAGAGCATTTTCTCATATGACTAGAAATGGATTTAATTTCTTCATCTGAAAATTGTCTATTCATATCCTTTAACCTTTGGTCAAAGAAGATATCTTTTACAGCTATACCTTAGCTGAATTCTTACCTTAAGAAAAAAATAGATGATTATAAAAGATAAAATGATTAATTTTGATTACATGATGTTGAAAAGCTCCTTAATAAATAAAATAAATGTAGTTACAATCAAGAGAGAAATAATTCATTTGAAAAAACTTTTACAACAAATCTAATATAAATGAAATATAAATAATTGATAGAAATATATAAGAAATAGAGCAAGTCTCCAATAGATAGTCAAACACAGAAACGTCTGGTTCTGAAATGTAGAAATGCAAACAACCATATGAAAAAATACTCTAAGAGAAATTCAAAGCAAAACAATTCTGGGGTTTTCCCTCATACAGTCAGATTGAAAAAAAAAAAAACCCAAAGTCCAATTAATGGACGACCTCTCAGAGGATAGATGCAAAAGTGCATTGTTAGTAGAGATCGAAATTGGTCCAACCATCCTAGAAAACATTTTGGAACTATATCCCAGAGCAAGGAGTAAGGATGGTAGAATGAAAAGTCATAATTGCCATACCTCCCCCCAAACCTCTTCTACAATGATCACAGAAAATGTGCCTAGCCAAATTTGGAATGGGAAAACCAACAAAAAGTCATTGTGAATCATTTTTCTAGCCCAGGGCCATTTAGAAAAACAGAAATTCACAGATATTGGGGTACACTCTGGCTAGGAGTATAGAGAAATGGAAGCTCTATATGGTGGTGTTGAGGACATAGTGGCAAAAATGGTGGGGAGCAAGGATAGTGAGGGGACTGAATAATTAATCAGAAAGACATCTTGGGTGTTCCTGGGCTAGCATTGAGCTAGCATTGAACTAGTACAGAACTAGTTTCCATTTTACAATTTTGTTGTCCCTTACACAGTTCCAGGTCATAGAGAAGAGAAGTCAGTTCAAGGGAGCAGAAACTTAGGTAAAAACCAAGTCAGTGAATGTACTTCTCTCACAATCATACCATCATGAAAACACAGAAAATGTAGAAGGCGCTAGACCTCAGGCCAATTATTCCCCCTTAGAGGTGAATAGAGACCAAGTCTAACATAAAATTCAAAGTCAAGAAGTATGCTGGAAAATGAGCAAATAACAAAAAGGAATCTGACCACAAAAACTTCTATAGTGATAGAGAAGTTCAAAACAAACTTACAAGATAATGAGTTGAAAATATCTATAAATAAAGCTTCAAAGAAAAATGCAGGTTGTACACAAGCCCAACAGAAATTCCTAGAACAGTTAAAATTTTTTCTTATGGAAAGAAATAATAATAGCTCTTTAATAAATTTTAATAAACATATCAGTAACTTTATATACAATTTGCAACAAGCTTAATTACTTGATTTTCAAACTACAAAGAGAATGGAAATGGTTTTAATGACAAGTACACTTAACAAGACTGGGAAGTGATGAAGCAAATAGAAACTAAGAAGTAAACAGAATCAATATTACTGCAAAGTACATGAATAAATTTCACAATGATGTCCATAAAGACCTTTTGGGTGGCTCTACAGGGTGATTTTGTGAAAAGATATGGATAAGAGATATAAATGATAGACAGAAGTAGCTTTCAATTTGTACCATAAGAGGAAATATCCACAGTAATCAGATATATTAGAATATAGATGGTAAAACATCAAGAAATAGCTTTAAAAAAAAAAGGAAGTATAAATTTAACACTGAAAGTGAGAGGTTTTTTTTTTTTTAATTCCCTTATATATGTCACTTTATTTCCTGATGATGCTGGAAGGAAGATTTTTTAAAGAGCAAAAAAGATTTTTGAAATAAAATAAAATCAGCAGAGGAAAACTTTGGAAAAGAAATAAGAGGCATGCAAGAGAAAATATGGAAACATAATAAAGATCTTAGTAAAAAAAAAAGTACAACATGAAATTCCTTAAAAACCAAATTTGGCCAAAGATGTACAAAGTAAAAGGTAAAAGATGTACAAAACTTCACTAAAGAAAAGAACTCAATAAATAGAATTGGATAAAACATCAAGAAATTATATCTCAAAAGATACAAAAGTTGTGCATATCATTTGACCCCAAAATGCTATTAGTTAAGTGCTCCAAGGAAATCAACAAAAAATATATATGAAGAAGAATATTTATAATAGCATTTTTTGTTGTAACAAATAATTAGAAAGAAAATAAATGCTCACCAATTGGGGAACTGAACAAATCATGTACAAAAATGAAAGGATGGAGACTTGATCTGTTTTTCACAGTTATAGGAAATTCTTTCTAAAATGCAGGTCAAGACCTTCTTTGTAGCTTAGTCTTAAATTGATTTTTAGAGCATTAAGAAACTAAAATGGCTTGTAAAGGGACACATGGACATATAGTCAGTATGAATTAGAAGCTAGATTTAAACACATTTTTCCATGGCTTCAAGGACTGCTTGCTGTTCACATTATGAAATATCCTCATATGAAAATAGAAGTATTTTATTGCATCATGAGAAACATGATAAATTCAGAAAAATATGGAGAGATTTGCAGGATTTGTTACAATTGAGAACCCTGAGCAAAACCTGGTACAAAATGATGATGAACTAGTGGTTATAGAATTATATGTATTCTGATTCATGGCCAGTGTTAATTTTGGAGGGCCTAATTTTACATATTTGCTATAAAGGATTACTTTCTTCTGGTGAAATACCGAGTAGTAATAGATATGAAAAAAGAGAAACAATCTGATATTTTCTTCACCAAAATGAATTTGAACAATAGTTACTATACAAGTTTTATATGGCTGGAATGATGGTCCCTATTATATTTTTTTTTTATTATAACTTTTTATTGACAAAACCATGCCTGGGTAATTTTTTTACAACATTATCCCTTGCACTCACTTCTCTTCCCACTTTTCCCCTCCCTCCCTTTACCTCCTCCCCCAGATGGCAAGCAGTCCTATACATGTTGAATATGTCACCATATATCCTAGATACAATATATGTGTGCAGAACCGAAGTTCTCTTGTTGCACAGGAAGAATTGGATTCAGAAGGTAAAAAATAACCTGGAAAAAAAACAAAAATGCAAACAGTTTACACTCATTTCCCTCACTATTATATTTTAAACACAATATTAATTTTTAAGTTAAAAACACTGGATTGTGAGTCAGATGATACATGTTCCAATTATAGCTCTATTGCTTAAGCTTATGGGATTCAGTATGTTTTTTCTGTAAAGTGGTAATCATAACTCATTTTTTTATTATTATAGATTTTTATTGACAGAACATATGCATGGGTAATTTTTCAACAATGACCCTTGTAAACACTTCTGTTCCAAATTTTCACTTCCTTCCTTCCATCCCCTCTGCTAGATGGCAGGCAATCTCATACATGTTAAATATGTTCAAGTATATCTTAAATACAATATATGTGTACATATTTATACAGTTCTTTTGTTACACAAGAAAAATCAGATTTAGAAAGGTAAAAATAATCTGGGCAGAAAAACAAAAATGCAAGCAAACAACAACAAAAAGAGTGTAAATGCCATGTTGTGGTCCACACTCATTTCCCAGTGTTCTTTCATTGGGTGTAGCTGATTCTGCTCATCGCTGTTCGATTGGAACTGAATTGGAACCTCTCATTGCCAAAGATAGCTACTTCCATCAGAATTGATCTTCATATATTATTGTTGTTCAAATGTATAATGATCTCCTGGTTATGCTCATTTCACTTAGCATCAGTTCATGTAAGTCTCTCCAAGCCTCTCTGTATTCATCCTGATGGTCATTTCTTACAGAACAATAATATTCCATAATATTCATATACCATAATTTACTCAGCCATTCTCCAATTGATGGGCATACATTCAATTTCCAATTTCTAACCACTACAAAAAGGGCTACCCACAAACATTTTTTGCATATACAGATCTCTTTGCCTTCTTTAATATCTCTTTGGGATATAAGCTCAGAAGTAACACTGCTGGATCAAAGGGTACACACAGTGTCATAACTTTTTGAGTATAGTTCCAAATTGTTCTCCAGAATGGTTGGATCTGTTCATGACTCCACCAATGATGCATCAGTGTCCCAGTTTTTCCACATCCCCTTCAACATTTGTCATCTTTTCCTGTAATCTTAGCCAATCTGACAGGTGTGTAGTGGTACCTCAGAGGTGTCTTAATTTGCATTTCTCTGATCAATAGTGATTTGGAACACTCTTTCATATGAGTGGTAAGAGTTTCAATTTCATCATCTGAAAATTGTCTGTTCATATCCTTTGACCATTTATCAGTTGGAGAATGGCTTAATTTTTTATAAATTAGAGTCAATTCTCTATATATTTTGGAAATGAGGCCTTTATCAGAACCTTGGACTATAAAAATGTTTTCCCATTTATTGTTTCCCTTCTAATCTTGTCCGCATTAATTTTCTTTGTACAAAACTTTTCAATTTAATATAATCAAAATTTTCTGTTTTGTGATCAATAATGATCTCTAGTTCTTCTTTTGTCATAAATTCCTTCCTCTTCCACAGGTCTGAGAGGTAAACTATCCTATGCTCTTCCAATTTATTTATAATCTCATTCTTTATGTCTAAATCATGAACCCACTTTGATCTTATCTTGGTGTACAGTGTCAAGTGTGGGTCCATGTCTAGTTTCTGCCATACTAATTTCAAATTTTCCCAGCATTTTTTGTCAACCAGTGAATTCTTATCCCAAAAGTTGGGGTCTTTGCTTTTGTCAAACACTAGATTGCTATAGTTATTGACTATTTTGTCCTATAAACCTAAGCTATTACACTGATCATCTAGTCTATTGGTTTTGGTAACCACTGCTTATAACGTAGTTTTAGATCAGGTACAGCTAGGCTACCTTCATTTGATTGTTTTTTCATTAGTTCCCTTGAAATTCTTGATCGTTTGTTCTTCCAGGTGAAATTTCTAGGTCATTAAAATAGTTTCTTGGGAGTATGATTGGTATAGAACTAAATAAATAGATTAGTTTAGGTAGGATTATCATCTTTATTATATTCACTAGGCCTATGCAAAAGGACTTAATATTTTCCCAATTTTTTAGATCTGACTTTATTTGTGTGGAAAGTGTTTTGTAGTTTTGCTCATATAGTTCCTGACTTTCCTTTGGCAGATAAATTCCCAAATATCTTATATTATCAACAGTTATTTTAAATGGAATTTCTCTTTGTATCTCTTGCTGTTGGATTTTTTTAGTGATGTATAAAAATGCTGAGTATTTATGTGGATTTATTTTGTATCCTACAACTTTGCTGAAGTTGTGGATTATTTCTAATAGCTTTTTAGTAGAATCTCTGGGGTTCTCTAAGAATACCATCGTATCATTTGCAAAGAGTGATAACTTGGTGTCCTCGTTACCTAGTCTAATTCCTCTAATCTGTTTTTTATCTCTTATTGCTGAAGCTAGCATTTCTAATACAATATTGAATAGTAATGGTGATAGTGGGCAACCTTATTTCACTCCTGATTTTATTGGTAATGGTTCCAGGTAATCACCATTACATATGATGGCTATTGATGATTTTAAATAGATGTTACTATTTTAAGGAAAAGTCCATGTATTCCTATACTCTCTAGTGTTTTTAATAGGAATAGGTGTTGTATTTTATCAAAATGCTTTTTCTACATCTATTAAGATGATCATATAGTTTTTGTTAATTTGGCTATTGATGTAGTCAATTATGTTAACAGTTTTCCTAATATTGAACCAGCCCTGAATTTCTGGAATAAATCCTATTTGGTCATGGTGTATTATCCTGGAGATGATTTTCTGTAATCTTTTTGTTAGTATTTTATTTAAGATTTTTGCATCAATGTTCATTGGGGAGATTGGTCTATAATTTTCTTTCTCTATTTTTGTACTACCTGGTTTAGGTTCAGTACCATGTCTGTGTCATAAAAGGAATTTGTAGGACTCCTTTATTCCCTATTTTTTCAAATAGTTTATATAGCATTGGAGTTAATTGTTCTTTAAATGTTTAATAGAATCAGATGTAAATCCATCTGGTCTTGGGGATTTTTTCTTAGGGAATTGATTAATAGTTGCTCTATTTCTTTTTTCTAAAATGGGACTATTTAAATTATTTATTTCCTTTTCTATTAATCTGGGCAATCTATATTTTTGAAGGTATTCATCCATTTCATTTAAGTTATCAAATTTATTGATATAAAGTTGGGCAAAGTAGCACCTAATTATTGCTCTAATTTCCTCTATATTAGTGGCAAATTCTCCCTTTTCATTTTTAAGACTAACAGATTAAGATTTAAGATTTTCCTCTTTCCTTTTTCCAGTCAAATTTACCAAAGGTTTATCTATTTTGTTGGTTTTTTCATAGAACCAACTCTTAATTTTATTTATTAATTCAATTTTTTACTTTTAATTTCATTAATCTCTCCTTTTATTTTTAGATTTTCAAATTTAATTTTTGATTGAGGGGTTTTAATTTTCTCTTTTTCTAGCTTTTTTACTTGCAAGCCCAATTCATTGATTTTCTCTTTCTCTATTTAATGCAAAGAGGTCTCTAGAGATGTAAAATTCCCCCTTATTACCACTTTGGCCACATCCCACACATTTTTGGTATGTTATCTCATTATTGTCATTCTCTTGGTTAAAATTATTAATTGTGTCTATGATTTGCTATTTTACCCAGTTATTCTTTAGGATGAGACTATTTAGTTTCCAATTACTTTTTGTACACTATCCACTTGTCCCTGAGCTATTCACATAACTTCTCTGAGGTTCTTCATTTGTAAAATGAAGACATGGGACTAGATGGCCTTAAAGCTCCTTGTAGTTCTGAATCTTCAATTCTATGTATATGATAATTATTCTTGACAATTCTAACTAGCATTATTTTCTCATAAAGACAATTTTAATTTAAATGTTAAAGTTCAAAGATATCATTATAGTATAAGGATATGAATATCTAATTTTACAGAATTTGAGATAATACACTAATGGCAAGCAACTGTTGAGAAAAGTTTCATAAGGTGGTCACAGCAGGCCCTTGTATTATTTTAGAAGTATAATCCTTTGCACCAAAGTCAACTTTTAAAAATTTATATTAGCTTTTTATTTTTCAAAATACATGCAAAGATAGCATTCAACATTCATCCTTGGAAAACCTTATGTTCCATATTTTCCTCCCTCTCTCCCCCTTTCCCTAGACAACAAATAATCCAATGTAGCTAACTAGCATTTTAAAGATTAAAGTGAATTTTAAAAGTAAGATACATTTTTCTTCAAACATTTGGATTATCTTTGCTATTGCCTTTTTACAAAGCTTCACTACCGTAGAGTTATAAATAGATGGGAATTCATAGTATTTCACAAATCTTGAGCTTTTTACCATGCAGAATGGGCAAGAGAGAAATGAGCATGGATTCAGGGGTTCTAGATTTTAGTCCTGTTACTTGCTGGATTTGTGACTTGGGGAATGACCAAAATTCTTTCAATCTATTTCCCCAACAGTAAAATGGGGACAATAAAACTGAGGCAACTAGGTGGTTTAGTGAAAAGAGTGAGGATTTTGGAGTGAGGAAGACATTTTTCTGAGTTCAAATGTGGCCTCTAACACTTATTATTTGCATGTCCCTAAATAAGTCACTTCACTCTGTTTACCTCAATGTCTTCATTTGGAAAATAAGCTAGAGAAGGAAATAGCAAATGACTTTAGTATCTTTGCCAAGAAAATCCTAAAAGAGGTCACAAAGACTCAAACGCAATTGAAATGACTGAAAAACAACAAAATGGATCCAGTGGAAAGAACACCATATTTGGAGTTTTAAGTTCCAGTGCACACATCTGTGTGACTTCAGACAAGCTATGTCATCAATTTCTTCACCTGCAATATTAAGATTTTGCATTGACTGGATCATCTTTTATCTCCCATTTTACTAACTCCACTAACTCCAATTCCATTATCTTAAAATCTGTGATTCTATGAATACTTGTACTACTAGCTCACAAAGAACTGTTTGAAGGATTCAATGAAATAATGTATTCAAAGCTCTCTGTAACCATAAATTGCCCTAAAAATGTAAACCTAAAACAAATGTTGGCAACTCATTCACAAGAGTCAAATATAGTACATAAGCAGCATTGCAAGCTGACTGACACCATCACATCATTCTTCTATAATTTAGGAAAAATTATTACTATAACAGCATCATCTGTATGTTTCCACTCTGCTGGAGATAGTCATGTAGTCAGTGAGTACTCATTTCTGGTTACCCACTTTATTATTATTATTGTTTTTATTTTCACTAGTTACATGTAAAGACTTTTTTTTTGTTTTACATGTATATTCATTTTTCATATACATCCATTTTTCATATATTTCCATATGTATCAAATCAAAACAAAAGGGAAAAGCTACTAAAAAGAGGAGGGAATAGTTTGTGTTGGTTTACATTCAGTCTCTCTAGATGTGGATGGCATTTTCCATCCAATTATTGCTACTGTTGTGTGCAATGTTTCCCTGGTTCTGCTTGCTTCACTCAGCATCAGTTTATGTAAGGCCTTTCTAAAATCAGCCTACTCATCATTTTTTATAAAACAATAATTTTAAGTCAGCAGTCAGTATCATAACCCCAGTACAGCAGAAGCAAGCAGGTCTGAAACATTGACATATCCCTTATGAAAGTTTTAAATATCAGATCCAAGGTAGAACTCCTTGCTTGGCAATGGGGGGCAGAGATACTAAAAGTCAATGATTCTACAACTTTCCTTCATCTGTTGGAGAGGAAGAAAAACAAGCACTTTAGATACTTTGTTACTTGTTGCTTTTGTAATTTTAGATAAGCCACTTAACCTTTTTGAATATCAGCTCCCTCATCTATAAAATTGAGGTGATTGGTCTAAATGACCAGAATTGGGAGATGAAATAGAAAGAGCAAAGACCTGGTAGAGGAGGACTGAATATAAATTCTGCCTCTGTCTCTTGCTTACTATATGACTTTGGGTAAGTCCCAACTTCTGTGGAACTCAAGTTTCATCATTTAAGATGAGGAGCTTAGCTTAGATGAGATGATCTTCAAGGTCTCCTCCATCTCAAAATTTATGAATTTCGACTGACTAAAATTCTAATTAAGGCAGTCACTGTAGTAGTCCCTCCCACAAGCTTTCAAGGAATAACGAGAGAGCTTCCAAGGATGCTTACAACTCATCGGTGGCTAGTGCCTTCTCTGCCTGAAGAGCACATCTGGTCTCATTAGAACAGTCTTTATTCTTTGTTCCACTCATCTCTTGGTGCCCCCAAGCTTTGCACAATCATTAGATCTTATCCCCTTTCAACCCAAATCATAAGCAACCATGATAGATAATCCACTCCTCCAGGGAGCTCTCTCATTATTCTTTGGAAGCTTTTGGAGGGAGTGTGTATGCTGCACTGGGCTGATTTGAAAGTCAAACTGGAAATCATTTGGGGTCCTTTTATTGCTTTCATTTCTACTCCTAAAGATAGTGATTATGAAAACGAGCTCGGGAAGAGCCTCTTTTGATGTTGTGGCAGGAAATGGAAAGTTGCCTTACTTATTTCAAGTAATAATTTATTTGCACCACAAAAAAGGGTTGTAGAAAACTAAAAGAAACTTTGATCTGGCACTAATAGTACATTCAGTAGTATGTTTATATTGCACAATGATCTCAGCTATATTCTAAGGATCTGACCATAGCAAATCCTGAGAGTTTTCTTTCACCCTTTATGCAGGATGTTAGATAATTTATAGTTGCCTCACATCAACTTAATTCAAGGAGAAAGAGCCAATTTTCACTCCTCAGTTCTCCTTAGCCTAGCAATGGATTTATTTTAACATATACTTTGTCTTCATTATAAGTTTTGTTTTACTTATTTATCTTTTTCAATATAAAGAATATTGACTTGTTAAATATTTTATGGATTTTTCTGTCTTTCTCACCACTAAAGTCTTTGAGACTATTAAATGGAGCAATGTCAAAAATATATATGGTTTTATCAATGGAAATTATACTAAAGAAAAAGTATTACTATCTATTTTGTTATTGTGCCCCAAGGACCACTGAGCCTTTCTATCTGCCCTGGAACTAAAACCCATATAGTATGTGCTATCTCTCTTTAATCAAACACAAGCTTGAGAGCAAGAACTGTTTTTATTTATATCCCTAGCATTTATTTTTATTGTTTTTTAAAATATGTGTTTTTATTACATTTTAAATACTGATCCGTCTACAATATGTACTTCCACATACCAATTCTTTTCCTGGAGGTGGATAGCATCATCATTCATAAGTCTTTTCTAGATGATTTGAATATTCATATTTTCAGAATGCTATTCACGGCTGCTCTCAAACAATATCACCATTACTGTATTATATTGTTCTCTTGCTTCTCTTTATTTATCTTCATTATTTCATGCAAATCTTTCCTTGTTTTTCTAAATTAACCTGCTTATCATTCCTTACAGCATAGTGGTATTCCATCACAATTTATGCCACAACTCATTCTGCCATTCTCCAAATTATAGGCATCTTCTCAATTTCTAGGTTCAAAGAGATCTGCTACAAATATTTTAGAATATGTAAATTATTTTTCTTTTCCCTGATTACCTTGAGAAACAGACCTAATAGTGGTATTGCTGGGTCAAAGGATATACATGGTTTTATAACTCTTTGGGCAAAATTCCATATTTTTCTCCAAAATGGTTGGATCAGTTCACAATTCTATTAACAATGTATTGGTGTCCCAAGTTTTCCACAACCTCTCCAACATTTTCTTTTCTATCATTTTAGACAATTTAATAGTGTGAATGGTATCTCAAAGTTGTTTTAATTTGTATTTTTAATCACTAACCAATTTCAAGGATTATTGATTAGAGCATTTTATATAACTACATATAGCTTAGATTTCCTCATCAAAAAACTGCTTATTTATATCCATTGACCATTAACTCATAGTCTTATACATTTGACTCACTTCTTTATACTCTCAACTGTCTGTAAACAATTTCCCTAATTTTTCACTTTCCTTCTAATTATAGCTACATAAGTCTTATTTGTACAAAATCCTTTTAATTTAGTGTCATCAAAAGTATCCATTTTCCATCCCACAATTCTCTCTCTCTTATTTATTCAAAAATTCTTCAATTCATAAATGTGATAACTAATATATTCTATGTTCTTCTAATTATTACATGTCTCTTTGCATCTAAGTCATTTATCCATTTGAACTTATCGTGGTAAATGGTATAAAATAGTGATCTATACCTAGTTTCTGCCAGACTGCTTTTCATTTTTCCCAACAATTTTTTTTATTATCAAATAGTGAGTACTTATCCCAAAAGCTTAAATGTTTATGTTTACCAAAAGACAAGGTAACTATAATAATTTATTACTGAGTATTGTAAACCTACTCTACACTGATCCATCACTATATTAGTAGCAATGTTTTGTATACAATAAGTGCTGATAAATCTTTATTTATTCATCTATTTATTTTTGCATTTATTAATTCATCTCTTCTCTTAAATATATATGCCTGGAAAATTCACTCAGGACTTTCTTGAAGGAAATAGCAAAAGTTGTACCAATGATACCTTGAAGTTAATACAAAGCAAGCATTAAACTTGCTAAGAGAATAAGAGCAGGAGCTACTTGATAATATTTGAACAGTTGAGATCAAGAGAAGGGTATTTTGAAATGCTTAGTATAGTGTCCAGCACATAGTTGGTGCTTAATAAATGTTTGCTGATTTGAAAGGGAGTTTGAAATGCTTGAAGAGGCTGCAAAGTAGTGTCATATTTTTATTCTATGCTTATGTCACTATTTGACACTATCATTTTAAATATCAACAAGACTATGTTCTCAAAATAAGATAGCCAAAGACGGAAGAAATGAAGCTAGTCTATCTGCAGTTTCTGTTATTCATTTCTTTAGTGATATCTCACTACTTGCAAACCTGTTTTTTTAATACTCTCATTGGGATCTCATTAACTTGATTCCAACTGTGTTCTAGGTTCATAAAAATATAGGAATTAGAGTTGGAGGAACCCTAAGAAATCATCAGTCCTCTCATTTTTTAGCTGAGGAAACTAAGGTTCATTCTTTTATTTCTCATATTCTAGAATCTCTCTAAACTCTCATCCCAATCTTTCCTCCATTGATTTAGTTTCATACTGAATCAATTAGTCATCAAGAATTTATTGAGCACATATTAGATACTTAACATTGTGTTGGATGCTATGGATCCAAAGACAAGAGTCCTCGCCCTTGAGGAAGTTAATGTCTATCCAAAAGTTACAACATGAATGTACAAAATAGTTTCAAAGGAAGGGAGGAAGGATTTACCAAGTTGGATGGATTAAACATGGCTTTGTGTTAATGAAAGTGTTTATAAGTATAAATATTTCCCTTATGATTGCTTTAATTATATCCTAAAAGTTTTGATACATTTCTCTATGCCGTTCTTTTTCTTTAATTAATTTTAACAATTGTTTCTGTGATTTGTTCTTTGACCCTGAGGATTCTTTAGGATTAAATTATTTAATAATAATATTGAATATATTTTGTATTAAGTTATGATCAGTAAGGAATATGTTTAATATTTCTACTTTTCTGAATTTGCCTATAAGGTTCTTATGTTTTTTTTTTATATTATATACTTTTTTTTCTTTTTTTTTAATTTTTATTTAATAATTACTTTATATTGACACTCGTTTCTGTTCCAATTTTTTTTTCCCTCCCTCCCTCCACCCCCTCCCCTAGATGGCAAGCAGTCCTTTATATGTTGGATATGTTGCAGTATATCCTAGATACAATATATGTTTGCAGAACCGAACAGTTCTCTTGTTGCATAGGGAGAATTGGATTCAGAAGGTATAAATAACCCGGGAAGAAAAACAAAAATGCAGATAGTTCACATTCGTTTCCCAGTGTTCTTTCTTTGGGTGTAGCTGCTTTTGTCCGTCATTTATCAATTGAAACTCAGGTCTCTTTGTCAAAGAAATCCCCTTCCATCAAAATATGTCCTCATACAATATCATTGTCGAAGTGTATAATGATCTCCTGGTTCTGCTCATTTCACTTAGCATCAGTTCATGTAAGTCTCGCCAGTCCTCTCTGTATTCATCCTGCTGGTCATTTCTTACAGAACAATAATATTCCATAACATTCATATACCATAATTTACCCAGCCATTCTCCAATTGATGGGCATCCATTCATTTTCCAGTTTCTAGCCACTACAAACAGGGCTGCTACAAACATTTTGGCACATACAGGTCCCTTTCCCTTCTTTAGTATTTCTTTGGGATATAAGCCCAATAGAAACACTGCTGGATCAAAGGGTATGCACAATTTGATAATTTTTTGGGCATAATTCCAGATTGCTCTCCAGAATGGTTGGATTCGTTCACAACTCCACCAACAATGCAATAGTGTCCCAGTTTTCCCTCATCCCCTCCAACATTCATCATTATTTTTTCCTGTCATCTTAGCCAATCTGACAGGTGTGTAGTGGTATCTCAGAGTTGTCTTAATTTGCATTTCTCTGATCAATAATGATTTGGAACACTCTTTCATATGAGTGGTAATAGTTTCAATTTCATCATCTGAAAATTGTCTGTTCATATCCTTTGACCATTTATCAATTGGAGAATGGCTTGATTTCTTATAAATTTGAGTCAGTTCTCTATATATTTTGGAAATGAGGCCTTTATCAGAACCTTTAACTGTGAAAATGTTTTCCCAGTTTGTTGCTTCCCTTCTAATCTTGTTTGCATTAGTTTTATTTGTACAAAGGCTTTTTAATTTGATGTAATCGAAATTTTCTATTTTGTGATCAGTAATGGTCTCTAGTTCATCTTTGGTCACAAATTTCTTTCTCCTCCACAAGTCTGAGAGATAAACTATTCTATGTTCCTCTAATTTATTTATAATCTCGTTCTTTATGCCTAGGTCATAGAACCATTTTGATCTTATCTTGGTATATGGTGTTAAGTGTGGGTCCATGCCTAATTTCTGCCATACTAATTTCCAATTATCCCAGCAGTTTTTATCAAATAATGAATTCTTTTCCCAGAAGTTAGGGGCTTTGGGTTTATAAGGTTCTTATGTTGAAATATATGTTTAATTTTTTTTTTTTGTAAACCAAGAAATTGTGATGTTTCTTTCTGTTCCCATTGAGGTATCACCAGAAATTCATAATATCTAACTTTTCTAAAATTTTACTTGTATCTTTTGTTTTTTTCTTTATCTTCTGGTTTTACTGACTTTTTCTTTCTTTTATTTGATTAACTTGTCCTCTAAGCATTTAGGTACAAGATTCTTTCTGTGTGATTATGTATAGTATTGATATTAATTCAATTAATTTATTATCTATGAAGCCTTTAAACATAATGTAATTTCCTTATTTATCTTTTTAATCTTTTTAATCTAGTCTATTTTTATTATTACCTTGTCTGGAATCATGACTACCCACTCTGCTTTTATCTAAAACATAATAGATTTTACTGCTGATTCTGTGAATCTTTATTACCTTATGAGTGTTAAAAATAACTACTGTTAGGTTCTGCTTTCTAATCTATTTTATTACCCTTTTCAGTTTTATGAGTGATTTCATCTTATTCATGCTAATAGTTATGGTTGCTAATTGTGTTTTCCTCCATCCCTTTCTTTTATACTTTTTCCTCTCTTCTCCCACTCTCTTCTTTAGAAAAGAAAAAGATATTAAGAGAGAAATATACTAAATACTATTGACCTCTATTTAGTTCAAGCTACTTCTTCTTTTCCAGAACTCTTCTCTTTCTTTTAACCTGTTTTCTAAACACACTTATTTACCTTCCCCCCATTTCTTTTATTTCCCCATTCAGACACCATTCTCTGAAGATGGCCAGTATTTGTTTTGCTTCCCCACTAAATATACTCCCTCTTAATACTTGCTCCTTTCTTCCCTCTTCTTATTGAATTCAACACATTTCTAACAATTTAAGTGTATATTTTCAATGGAAAGCTTTCAATGGAAGGTGATGCTTGAGCTGAATCTTGAAAACTAGAAACTCTAAAAAGCAGAGATGAGGAAAGAGTGTGTTTTAACTAATAAAGGAAGACAGAGGCAGGCTGGAAGTGCACAAAGCAGGACAAGTCAGTGCAAAAACATACTGCTCATCTCTTGAAATACTTCTTCAAGGCCCAGATCAGTTGTACTGCCATAAAGACATCACTGGTTTCCATCCTGAGTTTCTCTGTCCTCAAAGTTTCCTAATGCCCTTTTAAGGGACAGCTAGATAGCACAGGCGATGAAATACTAAACCTGGAGTCAAGAAGATTCAAATCTGGCCAGAGACACTTACCTGCTATGTGACCCTGGGCAAATCATTTAACCCTGTTTGCCTCAGTTTCTTATCTGTAAAATAAGTTGGAGAAGATGGCAAACCACTATTCTATTTTTGCCAAGAAAACTCCAATGGAATTACAAACTGTCAGATGTGGTTGAGAACAATTTAGCAGGAAAAATCTCTTGCACCAAGCACAACTCTTTTTATATAGCAGGAACTTAATAAATATTTTTTGAATCAGTTTGAGTTGAATTTCAAATACTTCCATTACTCCTCAGTTGTTAATTGGATTTTAAAAGTTATTGAAAACATTTGTGGCATTGTAGCTATTATTTACTAAAAAAATTTTTTTTTGCTGTTCTGATCAGGGACTTTTCTATTCCCAAAGAAGCAGTTTAATGGCTTTTGGATGACCTTGGTTAAAACATACTTTTCTGTGTCTCTATTTAGTTAATGGGTCAAGAAATATATTTTGGGGGCCTGAGAATCTTGGGGCATATTTTTTTTTAAGATCAGAGTTGTAATAAATAGTATTTTCCACTTTTTTGAAACATCTTACAATTTTGTTTATGGCACCAACACATGATAAAAATAGTTCATAGTTATATAGGACTTTACCAAATACTTTTCTCACAGATTTGGAACACCCTTTCATATGAGTAGAAATAGTTTCACTTTCTTCATCTGAAAGTCGTCTTTTCATATCCTTTGAACATTTATCAATTGGAGAATGGCTTCATTTCTTATAAATCTGAGTCAATTCTATATATTTTTTGGAAATGAGGCCTTAACAGAACCTTTGAATGTAAAAATGTTTTCCCAGTTTATTGCTTCCTTTCTAATCTTGTCTGCATTAATTTTGTTTGTACAAAAACTTTTAAACTTAATATAATAAAAATTATCTATTTTGGTCACAAATTCCTTCCTCCTCCATAGATCTGTGGTAAACAATGGGCCAGAACTCTGGAGAAATGTACTTGAAACAAAGATTCTTACAACAAGGTGTTAACTCAGTAGAATTGATAAAAGAATGGTTATCTGGTTTAGCATGTGAATTCTCTAATTCAATATGATTGATTTAATCCTACAACAAAACGTTAACTCAGTAGAATTGATAAGACAATGGTTATCTAGTTTACATATACTTAGTACTTAGCATGGTGATGTAATAGTTATACAATTAATGTAATTGTAATAGGGTATTTAAACTGGGGACAAACTCAGCCACAGAGATTCCATCTTTAATCAGCCTCCTGGTGGCTCTCCTGCCTCCTGCACTTTGGGAGAGATTCATTCTGCTTGGAAGACTGAAGGAGACAATACTTTGGACTCTATTCCTGACCATTCTCATGGTTATTCTGCTGAGACCAAGGCTGGTCCTGAAACCTTTGTTTATAATATCATTCTTTATGTCTAGATCATGAACCCATTGTGGGTCAATGCTTAGTTTCTACCATACTAGCTTCCAATTTTCCCAGCAGTTTTTGTTAAATAGTGAATTCTTACCCCAAAAGCTGGGGTCTTTGGGTTTCTCAAATACTAGATTGCTATAGTTATTGACTGTTTTGTTCTGCGAACCTAACCTATTCCACTGATCAACTGCTCTATTTCTAAGCCAGTACCAAATGGTTTTGATGACTGTTGCTTTATAATATAGTTTTAGATCTGGTACATCTAAGCCACCTTCATTTGCTTTTTTTTTTTTTTTTTTTTTTTCATTAATTCCCTTGAAATTCTTGACTTTTTGTTGCTCCAGATGAATTTTGTTGTTATTATTTCTAGGTCAGTAAAATAGTTTCTTAGGAGTTTGATTGATATAACACTAAATAAGTACGTTAGTTTAGATAGTATTATATTTGCTTGATCTATCCAAGAGCACTTGATATTTTTCCAATTGTTTAGATCTGACTTTATTTGTGTGGAAAGTGTTTTGTAGTTTTGCTCATATAGTTCCTGACTTACCCTTGGCAGATAGATTCCCAAATATTTTATACTATCAACAGTTATTTTAAATGGAATTTCTCTTTGTATCTCTTGCTGTTCAGTTTTGTTAGTGATGTATAAGAATGCTGATGATTTATGCGAATTTATTTTGTATCCTGCAGCTTTACTAAAGTTGTGGATTATTTCTAATAGTTTCTTAGTTGATTCTCTAGGATTCTCTAAAGATACCATCATATCATCTGCAAAGAGTGGTAATTTGGTTTCTTCATTACCTACTCTAATTCCTTTAATCTCTTTTTTTTCTCTTATTGACAAAGCTAGCATTTCTAATACAATATTGAATAGTAATGATGATAGTGGGCAACCCTTTTTCACCCCTGATCTTGTTGGGAATAGTTCTAGTTTATCCCCATTACATATGATGTTTGCTGATGGTTTTAAATAGATGCTACTATTATAAAGAAAAGTCCACTTATTTCTATACTTTCTTGTGTTTTTCATAGGAATGGGTGTTGGATTTTATCAAATGCTTTTTCTACATCTATTGAGACATTCATATGGTTTTTATTACTTTGGTTATTGATAAAGTCAATTATGCTAATAGTTTTCCTAATATTGAACCAATTCTGCATTCCTGGTATAAATCCTACCTGGTCATAGTGTATTATCCTGGGGATGATTTTCTGTAATCTCTTTGCTAATATTTTATTTAAGATTTTTGCATCAATATTCATTAGGAGATTGGTCTATAATTTTCTTTTTTTATTATATAGCTTTTTAATTTACAAGATATATGCATGGGTAATTTTTCAGCATTGACAGTTGCAAAACCTTTTGTTACAACTTTCCCCTCCTTTCTCCTCCCCCCTCCCCCAGATGGCAAGTTGACCAATACATGTTAAATATGTTAAAGTATAAGTCAATACAATATATGTATACATGTCCATACAGTTATTTTGCTGTACAAAAAGAATTGGACTTTGAAATAGTGTACAATTAACCTGTGAAGGAAATAAAAAATGTAAGAGGACAAAAAATAGAGGGATTGGGAAGTCTATGTAGTGGTTCATAGTCATCTCCCAGAGTTCTTTTGCTGGGTGTAGCTGGTTCAATTCATTAATGCTCTATTGGAACTGATTTGGTTCATTTCATTGTTGAAGGCCACGTCCATCAGAATTGATCATCATATAGTATTGTTGTTGAAGTATATAATGATCTCCTGGTTCTGCTCATTTCACTCAGTATCAGTTCATGTAAGTCTTTCCAGGCCTTTCTGAAATCATCCTGCTGGTCATTTCTTACCAAACAATAATATTCCATAATATTCATATATCACAATTTATTCAGTCATTCTCCAATTGATGGGTATCCACTCAGTTTCCAGTTTCTGGCCACTACAAAGAGGGCTGTCACAAACATTCTTGCACAGACAGGTCCCTTTCCCTTCTTTAAAATCTCTTTGGGATATAAGCCCAGTAGCAGCACTGCTTGATACTGGTCTACAATTTTCTTTCTCTGTTTTTGTCATACCTAGTTTAGGTGTCTGTATGATGTCTGTGTAAATAAAAGGAATTAGGTAGAAGTCCTTCATTCCCTATTTTTTCAAATAGTTTATATAATATTGAAGTTAATTGTTCTTTAAATGTTTGGTAGAATTCACATGTAAATACATCTAGTCCTGGAGAGCTTTTCTTAGGGAGTTGATTAATAGCTTGCTCTATTTCTTTTTTCTAAAATGGGACTATTTAAATTATTTATTTCCTCTTCTGTTAATCTGGACAATCTATGTTTTTATAGGTATTCCTCCATTTTGCTTAGTTTATCAAATTTATTGGCATAAAGCTGGGCAAAATAACTCCTAATTATTACTCTAATTTACTTTTCATTGGTAGAAAGTTCTACTTTGTCGTTTTTGAGACTAACAGTTTGATTTTCCTCTTTCCTTTTTAAAATCAAATTAACTAAAGGTTTATGTATTTTGTTGCTTTTTTCATAAAACCAACTCTTATTTTTATTTATTAATTCAAAAGTTTATTTACTTTCCATTTTATTAATCTCTCCTTTATTTTCAGAATTTCAAGTCTGATATTTGATTGGGGAGTTTTAATTTGTTTTTTTTCTAGCTTTTTTAGTTATAAGCCCAATTCATTGATTTTCTTTTTCTATTTTATGCAAGTAAGCATCTAGAGATATAAAATTTCCCCTTATTACCACTTTGCTTGCATACTACAAATTTTGGTATGTTGTCTCATTATTGTCATTCTCTTGGATGAAATTATTGATTGTGTCTATGATTTGCTGTTTCACCTATTTATTCTTTAGGATAAGATTATTTGGTTTCCAATTACTTTTTGGTCTATTTACACCTAACTTTTTGTTGAAGGTAGTTTTTATTGCATTATGATCTGAAAAGAAAGCATTTACTATTTCTGCAACTCTCTTTAACTTCTCTTTAAGGAAGTTAGATGCTATACCACTTGGTGCATATATATTTGGTATTGATATTGCTTCATTATCTATGATACCCATTAGCAAGATATAGTTTCCTTCTTTATCTCTTTTAATTGGATCAATTTTTGCTTTTGCTTGATCTGAGATCTGGTTGGCTACCCCTGCTTTTTTTTTTTTTTTATCTTCACCTGAAGCATAATAGATTCTACTTTTTTTACCTTTACTCTATGTCATTCTGTTTTAAATGTGTTTCTTATAAACAGCATATTGTAGGATTCTGGCTTTTAATCTGGTCTGCTATCTGCTTACACTTTATGGAAGACCACTCCATTTATATTTACAGTTAAAATTACTAATTCTGTATTTCCTGCCATCTTATTAACCCCAAATTATACATTTCTCTTTCCTTTTCCCCTTTTCCTCCTCCTCAATATTTTACTTATGAGCACTACTTGTCTCAAGCAGTCCTCCCCCTTTAGAGTCCCTCCTCCTTTCTTATATCTTTCCCCTACTATTTCTGTTTTCCCTTCTATTTAGCCTACTCCTTCCTTTTCCCCTCCCACTTTTCTATAAGATGGGAGAAGTTTCTTAGTAAAACCAAATATGTCTAATATTCTTTCTTTAAACCAAATCTGATGAGAATAAGATTCATATAATGTTCATCACTCATCCTTTTTCCCCTCAATTATAATAGGTTTTCTTTGCCTCTTCCTGATATGTAATTTCCCTCATTTTACCTCCACTTTCCCATTTTTCCTCAGTACAATCTCCTTTTCACCTCTAGTTTCTTTTTATATTATAACAGTAAAATCATATTATACATGCATTCTCCATATATACCCATAACAGAAATACAGTTCTCACAAGTTCTATTTTTTTTTTTTTTTACTTTTTTATGTTTCTTTTGAGTTTTATATTTGGAAGTCAATTTTTTTTGTTTAGCTCTGATCTTTTTATCAGAAATAAATGGAATTCACCTGTTTCATTGAATGTTCATCTTCTTCCCTGGAAGAAAATGCTCAGTTTAGCCAGGTAATTTATTCTTGGCTGCATTCCATGTTCCTTCACCTTTCAGAATATCAGATTCCAGGCTTTTTGATCCTTGAAAGTGGAAGCTACTAGGTCCTGGGTCATCTTTATTGTGGCTCCTTGGTATTTGAATTGTTTTGTTCCTGGTTGCTCATTATATTTTTCCCTTGGTTCAATAGTTCTGAAATTTAGCATGATATTCCTTGGCGTTTTAATTTTTGGGTATCTTTCAAGAGGTATTTGGTGAATTCTTTCAATGTTTATTTTATCTTCTGCTTCTATGACATCTGGGCAGTTCTCTTTGATGATTTTCTGAAAAACAGTATCTAGGCTCTTCTGTTCATCATGGTTTTCAGGGAGTCCAACAATTCTTAGAATGTCTCTCCTAGATCTATTTTTCAGGTCAGTTGTTTTCTCAATTAGGTATTTTACATTTTTTTGGTTTTGCTTGGCTGATTCTTGTTGTCTCATTGAGTCATTCATTTCCATTTGTTCAGTTTTGAATTTTAGTGAATTATTTTCTTCATTTACTTTTTAAAAACTTCTTTTTGTATTTGTCCAATTAAAATTTTAAATGAGTGGTTTTGTTCTATGGAATTTTTTCCCTCCATTTCACAAATTCTGTTTTTAAAGGAGTTATTTTCTTTTTCTGTTTCACAAATTCTGTTTTTCTGGGAGTTGTTTTCTTTTTTCATTTTATCAAATCTAACTTTTAATGAGTTATATGCCTTTTCCAAATCCACTTGGAAAGTTTTCATATCCTTTCCCCATTTTTCTTCTAGCTCTTTTTTAAAATCCTTTTTAATTTCTTCTAGGAGAGCCTTGTGTGAGGGGGACTAGATTATATCACCTTTTGAGGCTTCATCTGGAGACAATCTGCTTTTAGTTTCCTCAGGGCTTGAAATCTGTTCTTCTCTTTCACCATAAAAATTGTCTATGGTCAGAGTTCTTTTTGCTTTTTTACTCATTTTTAAAAAATGTTAAGGTCTGCTTTTAGAACCGGGGAGGTTTTCCAAGCTTCTTCTACAATCAACAGTGCTTTCTCTACAAGCAGCAGCTTCTCTATAAGCAGCCATGGCTGCCACTGGGTCCGTGTTGACTCAGTCCCAGTGCTGGTTGGGCGTGGCCAGGTCCTATGAGATTCTGGTGTTTCAGGGTTCACTATTGATCTTTTGTGTTTATATTGGATGTTTTATAACTTCTCTGCTGATCTACTGGCTTGCAACCAGGGCAGAGTAGCCAACACTGCAGTAGATTCCTTCCCGTAGATTCTCCACTGTGCAGAGCCATACTGCTCTGGCTATATGCTCTGGCATCTGTGCTTGGCAGGCGTCCTCTACATTTCCAATTGAAACAGACTTTTTCTGGTGATTTTTGAAATTATCCTCTGCTGGTAATTTGTTGCACTCCCAATATCTGTGGGTTCTGTCAGTCCAGAACTAATTCAGTGGCTGGATTTGCTAATTAGTCTGAAGGTTGTAGGATAAGGTCAGAAAGAAATGAGTGTCCTCTATACCATCTTGGCTCCACCCTCAGAAGTCCAATTTTTAAATATATACTATATATTTTTTGAAATGCAAATAGCAATTTGTGATTTCATACAAGATAATTTTTAAATTAAATATTTGGATTTTTTATTTTTGTTGTTGATTATTACAAAATTTTTAAAATTTAAAGCATTTTCACATACCTTATCATTTGAGCTATACAAAATATAAATTCCTGTATTTGGCATTAAAATCTCTTCACAACTTGGCCTCTTTGTTTATTTCTCATTTTCTTATATAATATTCTTCCCCACACACTCTATGCTCCAGGCCCATTGCTCCTTCTTGTGTTCCTGATATGAAATATTTCATTTTCTCCTTCCAGGCTTTTGAATTGACTGTCCCCCCATACCTAGACTTGTTTTTTATCTTCACTTCTCTGTCTCAGAATCCTGATTTCCTTTAAAACTCCTCTCCCATTATCTTTTGCCAGAAACCTTTCTTGGTCCTCCCCCCAACTTCCAATACTTTCCCCTCTAAAATTCCTTTATCTACTTTGCATATGTTTTATGTATATGAATTCTTCTCCATTAGAATGTAAGTTTCTTGAGGATAGGGAGTAGTTTTGTTTTTTCCTTGTATCTCCATCACTCAGCACAATGCTTAAATGATTACTCAGCAAGCATCCCTGTGAAGTAAAAATGTATAGGACAAGTATCATTATTTTTATTTTATTGATGAAGAAACTGAGCCTCAGTTTCCTGAAGTGAAATAACTCCCATAAAATTATTTAGTTCTAACTGGGAAGGGCTTGAGCAAATAAGATTTCTGACAGTCTAGCACTTCATCCCCATATCTCAAAAAAAAATTATATATGAAACACTCGATTATTAGTTCTCACTCCCAATGTCAGTAATACAAAGAGCTTCTATGACACCTCACAATTTCTCTTTTACAGATGGGCAGATATGGCAGATTAGTCATGGGGTCAGAAATAAAACCTGCCTTTTGTCTCAAATTTTCCCATTCTTAAACCAAATTAGTCTCTTTCACTCTTTTGTCCTCCTCTTTCTGCACTAATCTCGCTACTTTTTTCCTTTGACAGGAAATAATTTGGATTATGTCTTCATTATTATTGGAGGAGAATGAAATATTTGTATATATTTGCTTTCACTAAAATGGATTTTTCCTAGAACCATAGTATTATAGAATGTTAGAGCTGGAAATTGCATGGTATGGATGTAGCAGCTGGTTAAATTATAATGTTTCTCATGAGCTGGGCATGTATTCCACTAGGAAGAACATATGTACTCTGTAACTCTTGGCTAAAAGGATATGTGACCAGAACTTCCTGAATGATCCCATAGTCCCCACAACAAGGGGGAGGAAGAACTGTGCCGTAAAGGTTTGGTAATTGAGGCAGGAAACATTGTCTATATCATGGACCATAGGGCATATGGGAAAAGCCCTCCATTTTTTAAAGGGATCTTTTTTTGTCAGCATACACTCAAAGTGAGTTCTCCTTTGGATGTATAGCAAGTCTTTCCTTTCTTTTGGAATATATACTAAAAAAAGTTCTTGGGAGGCCGATGGAGCTGTAGAATAGATTGTTCTTTTACCATTTTACACTGTCCCAGCAGCAGTTTAAGATCCAGATCTGTAGCCAGTTAGCACATACATTATTTTTTCTGAAGGAAGTCATCTTCTTGGTGCAGGATGTAATTTCAATTGCCTTCTAGTAGGCAACAATCTGTTCAAAGACTCCAGGCTTCTTGAACTTCCCCCTTACTTTTTCTTTAATCCCTCTCTGGTTTCAGTTATCCAGAACCTTTATGTTTAATCACTCACACTGCTTAGATAGGAAAGGAATCACAACTTTTTTCATTCAGGTAAGATGGAGGACCATGGAGTCAATGGAGTCCTAAGATCCTCTAAGGCTTTCTATCTACCCTATTTTTATACCCTCCAGACTTGTGGCACTGTTATCTGACTCACTGATACAAAGGAACTGTCTATTTGCTGTCTGTCTGAAGTAGAACTTTAGAGTGTGAGCTCCTTGAGAACAGAGCCTATCTGAATTTTTCTCTTTGTCTTTTCAAAGTTAAACACAATGCTTGACACAGAGTAAGCACAGAGTAATAAATATTTCAAAATCCATTCATTTATTCATTAATTAATTGTCAAACCTGGAAATGTAAATCACTCTTTGGTGAACTGGGCTGAAGAAAGGAGATAGACATCCAGGTCCAGTATCAGAAAAACACAGTCTTTTCATCTTAGCAACCACATAATCTCATTTTATATAGAAACTGTGACTGGGGACATGAGGAAAATCTCTGAATTCTGTTTTTAAAAATCCAATGAAGAATTGACATTGGCAGGATCCCAACAAAGACCTTGAAAGACAGTAGAAGGTGTTTCCCATAGCATCCTACAGTATACAGAGTAGGTGACTTTTCATGCTTATGCTGCCAGTATTCAAAGTATCCCACTTTCTGGGGACAAAGTTATCATTGTTATGAGACTCTGGTTGCACATGCTCTTATTTATGTATTTTTCGGAAAGGAACCAGTGCACTTCTACTGTTCCCAGAGGTGTGCTTGAACCAATTCTAACCAGTCTTCACAGCAAGATTATTATATTTTCTGTGAGAGTATAACTCAAAAATGACAATTGCTACAAATTCAGACTTGATTTGCTGGGATTTTTTATTATTTAGATTTTTTTAAAGTGTGAATAATGTGAATTAAACTTAGAAGTGTGGGTGTGCATATATTTTTCCCCCGGGAGAGCAGTTAAACATTTACTAGTAAACCCTTGTAAAACTCTGTAAGCATTTCTTGAGCTTAGTAGGAGTGCTGTAGAAAGCTCGAAATGAAGTCATCACTAAATTGGAGACCTGGTGACTGTTGGCTAATAATAATGATGATGATAGTAATAATAAGAAGCATTTAAACTGTTTTATATCCATTATGCTTTTTGAGCTTCATAATACCCCAACTCCCTCTCCATGGAGCCTAAAGGGCATATATCTGACTTCAAAAAATATATATACCAATCCAAACTCACTGTCCAATATGCAAATAAGGAAACTGAGGCCCAAAGAGCAGCATTTTTTAAACTTTTTTTTTCTTTTTCAAAGTATTAGTAGCCATCTCTATAAAAGGTATAGTGGAAAGAGCCTAGAATGCCTTGGGAATCTAGAGCTCCAAACTCTGTTTTTGATTCTGCCAGTAACTTACTATGATATAGAGACATCCCTTCAAATTTCTGGGACTCAGTTTCTTTTTATGTAAAATTAACCTGTAAAGTATCTTTCAGCTCCCCTCATCGCTGATTCTTTGATTCATTTTGTCATTAAACTGATAAGTGGGAGAGTCAACTCCTAGTCTGATTTTTGGTGGTGGTGGTATTTTGTTTTGTTTTCCTGAGCTCTATCTTGGTCTACCTCTTTTCGTTTATAAATGATTGCACTTGGAGTTAACTTTAAGGAATTTGGTCTTTCTCAGATGGAAAGGAACTTGGCAAAGCATAAAATGATGAAAGCTAAGTAGAAATTTCTCCCACAGTGGTTATCTTTAGTCCATGTTGAGGTCATTTCCCATCAAAAAAAAAAAATCTACTGCATGCTTTTAGGCAAAAGGCCAAAGTCCCAGTGGAAATTTGTTCTTAATCTCAGCACCCAGGAACATGCTTATTCTTAAGCATGAGGAGTGATAATAAACCTTTGCATTTTAGTTCAGCTCTTATGAATTGTTTTCATGTGGAAGTAGCAATCAGATCATTGGTCATTGATTTAGAATTGGTGAGACTTGCAGTGTCAGCTACTCTAATCCCCTCATTTTACAGGTGAGGAAATTTAGTCTCAGAGATCTAAAGTGATTTGTGCAAAGTCACATAAAAAGAGAAAGACAGATTTGGATTTCTCTAAATTCAGTTGTACTAACAGATATCAATGAAATAACTCATAATGACCTTTTTTAAAAATTATAATACATTTAACAGCTACTGTCACTGAAGCAATGTATTTTATCTATTTTTTAGATTACAGTATTGGCTAAAATAGTTTACATGTATTAACCCATTTGATCTCCAAAACAGCCCTATTCAGAAAGATAGTGCAAATGTCATTATCAGCATTTAATAAATGAAATATATAAAGCTCTGGAAGATTAAGTGATTAGAGTGAGCAACTTTTGACTCAAAAATTTTCTGTAGCTCCCCATTTCTTATTAAATATATTTCAGATCCACCACAATTGGCCTCCAACTCTGCTGCTATTCCCCAATATTTGCTACATGTTCCACTTTAATAGAATTATTCTCTATCCCTTATTCTCATGCTTCTCTCTTCCATCTCTGTGGTTTGCTCAAGCTTCCTATCATGTTTGAAAAGATCTTCATCATTCCCAATACAATACAATTCCATCTGTTTTAGCCTCTGTTTTCCTTTAAGGCTAGCCTCAGGGGCTATTTCCTTTAGGAACTTTCCATGATTCCTGATTTAACCTTCTTAGATATCTCAAAGCCTTTTTTACCTAGACTTACCCTTGTACTTATTTGATTCCCCCAGACATCCTAATTACTTATGTACATTTCTTTTCACCTTATTAGACTAAAGGCTTCCTTGAATAGAGGATCTTTGAGGCATGCCTTTGTATCCCCAAGTCTAGCACAATAACATACAATTAATAGATGCATAGGAATACCTCTGATGTGAGGGCTCACTGAGCCCCTTCCAGGACTGCTCATCCACCTTTGGTTTTTCCATATCATTCAACTCTCTCATGTGACTCCAAAAAGATGTATCATGTGCAGCAGCCATATTCTGATAAAACAAGATGGGCTAAACCAGATTGAGGGTATTTGAGGGTCTCAAACCCATCAGTGAGTTAGGGAGATGTCTACTCCAAGCACATGAAGAAGCATAGGCAGATGAGAGTAATCTATTTTAGTGACCATGAGGCAGGAGCTTGGTCCCACATCAAAGATGCAAAGATCTGGGCCATCACCAATAATCTCATTTTTTTCTTATCACTGGACTTCAGTGACTGAAAAACAGAATGAGGCTGGTGGCTTTGTGCAACAGAACCACATTCAGAAATCACATGTGTGTGGAAAGGTGAAGAATTTACAGATTAAGCACATATTGATCAGAGACCGTTAACTAAAGTAGATCAGGCCTATAGGCCCCAGTCATGTGATTTAAGATGAGACCTGGACTGCATTCCATTGTCCAAAGAAGGAATTAAGTGACCGAAGCTGTCTATCACCTTTTTCACTGCATTCCACTGACCAAATAGGGGGATAAAGATTTATGTAACCAATCACAGCCTATAAAGGATGGGATTTGGGGGCTTCTTTGTCTGAAATGTACAAAAGTTGTAAGCATCTTCAAGTGAATGACTCTCCTCCTGTGGGTATCTTTGCTGTCCTTTCGGGCCCACGATGGTCCGCTTCTCAAGATTCTAATAAATTCTTTCTGTACATCATTTGGAGTGACTCCTGAGTAGTCAGTTTGGGTAGGTGCAATTGCCCCAAACACATGCAAGTTAAGACTTGATACTGATACTCTTTGAAAATGAAGGATGAACAAAAACAGATACTTCATGTTGATTTAATCTAATGAATTAAGAGACTATCCCCAAATCACACAGCTAGAATCACTGAGACTTAAATCCAGATCTTTTGATTACAAATTCAGTTTTCTTTCCACTCTACTGTAGCAACCACATAGGAGTGTCAGATTCATCCTGTGGGACTATTTGGTCAGTGCTCTCTATAAAAACTACTGGACATTAATTGACAATAAGATTGATATCTAACAGTAGGGCCCTGGAACACTGCCAGTCTTACCAGTATTAAATGAATGCTCACCACAGATAAAGACTGATATGTGTAGAGAACAGCTGTCAACAGGACTCACCAGCAACTGCTTTGGGGTAGCCAAAAGTGGGGCAATTATGAGCTGGACAGACAGGAGGAAAGCTTTTGAAACACAACTGAATACTATGTAAAGCTATGCTGCAGAATTGTGGACAGCTGGGACACAACAGCTGAAGAGATTCAACTCACATGTTGTAGCCAAGAATGATTATGGAGGAAAAATCTTGATGCTTTAAGGGTCATGGGATTTTAGAGTTGTAAGAAAGCTCAGATCACCTAGCCCAAACTCCACGTTTCCCAGATGAAGAATTGTCTTTCTTCAAAGGTGAAGTGACTTGGCCCAACATCATTTAAATAATCAATGACAGGCCATCACATAATGTGGTCCTATTGGGTCTTCATTCACAAATAATACACTAAACAACAAAATAAGATGTCAATAATTCAGCTACTAGAGTATGTTTCAGGTTGGAGATATGGAAAAGGGATAAATAAGTTCATTCAAGTGATTGAAAAGTCTGAAGGATTAACCAAAACTATACAAATGTCAAATGGGCTAATTTTTGGGATTGGGGAACAGTAAACACCCCTTCCCTAAAGATTTTCAAGTAGAATTGAAAGACCATTTATTGACTATTCTAAGCTTTTGATCTATGATGGTCACTTTTAAAGGAATGAAGTTTTGAGATGGTAGGTTGTGATAATTTGCAAGCTGTAGACCTAAATTCAAGTCTAGATTTTGTTATTTGCTAGTATAAATTTGGGCAAATCACTTAACCCCTTATTTTCAGTTTCCTCTTCTAGAAAATGGAAATAATATCTATGACCACAAGATCAGACCAAATATTTATCCTATACCTTATACCAATAGGTTTGGTATAAGGAAATTCCTTTATAAACCTGCTGATCTCTATGAATGGATGTTATTATTATTAATTATTTTTAGATGCTTTTGCACAGAAAGTATAATTTATTTCAGAAAGTGTAATTTTACTCCCCAGACACATTGGGGTATAATCTTTCTCTCTTTACTCCCCTATTCTTTGTATCACCTTAGTCTCTGAGGAGGGGAAGGACATTAAATATATAATGAAAAATTCAGGAACAAGGCAATTTGTCAATTTCTCATGCATTATCATGGATATCGAGTACTCATGGGATATACCCTTCAACAAAATTCTTTTCTATAAAAGCCACTTTAATTTCTAAATAAATTGAACCAGTTTCCAACCATTCTATTTTTGGGGAGATTATTTTTAGTCCTACAGCAGACTTAAAATGTCACTAAAGATTCCCCAAGATTATTTCACTTTCATACAGTGCATTAAAGTTTTCAAAAGACTCTAAGTAAGTAGTATTATCTCTATTTTACATATGAGGATAGTGAAGCTTGGGGAGGCTAAGAAAATTGCCTATAGTTACACAGCTAGTATAACTCATAGCCAAGCCTCAACTCCAAGGCTTCTGACTCTCAGATGACTGCTTTTTTTAAATTGGAAAATAAAGGAAAGAGTCAAATGAACTTCAGATTTCTTTTAGTAAGGGTTTCTGCTAGATATTTTGTTTGATGTCTGGGTCTTAAGTTGAAAGCCAGCATTTTGGATGCAAGACAGTGAATTCCTATGGCCTACTTTCTTCAGTGGCAGAGCTAAAGACTGGTGGGACAGCCAGTTTGTAATATGAGCAGGACAGTTCTGTCTGCTAGTATGCAGAGGAGATTGTGGAGAGTAATAAATTTGAAAGTAATATTGATTCCATCATTGAATGACCAGCTAAACCTTTTTTAATCATTATAACAAACATTTATTAAATAAAATAATGTAGTTGAAAATTATGTGACTAAAGTACTATTAAATAATCTAATCACAGGAATTGAATAGTGGGGCAGGGGAAGGATCTTTAGAAGAGCAAGGAATAACTACCTTTCAGATGTATGGAGAAGGGAAAAATTCATGACCAATCATGACGTTACAAAATGAAAAACAGATCTTTTGATTATATTAAAATAAAAAGATTTTTTTTACAAACAAAATCAATGCAACTGAGATTGGAAAGAAAGCAGAAATAGGGGAAATAATCTTTACAGCAATGTCTTGATAAAAGCATAAAGAACTGAGCCAAATTTATAAGAATACAAACCATAAATTTTCAGATGTAGAAATCAAAGCTATCTATGGGAACAAGAAGAAGTGCTCTAAATCACTTTTGATTAGAGAAATGCCAATTGGAACAATTCTGAAGTACCATCTCACACCCATCAGATTGGCTAATATGATAAAAAAAAAGATAAATATTGGAGGAGATGTAGGAAAACTGGGACACTAATGCACAGTTGGTGAAATTGTGAACTGATTTAACCATTCTGGAGAGTAATTTGGAATTATGTCCTAAGGACAACCAAATTGTGATCCAAAAAAACAAATCTTTAATCCAGCAATACCATCACTAGGTCTGTATTACAAAGAAATCTTAAAAAGGGAGGAAAGAACCTATATGTGTAAAAATATTTATAGCTGTTCCTTTCATGGTAGCAAATCCTGGAAATTGAGGGCATGCCCATCAATTGAGAAATGACTGGACAAGCTGTGATAAAAAAAAAAAATCTCATTGAATACTATTGTTCAGTAAGAAATGAGGAACAGGTAGATTTCAGAAAAACTTGGAAAGACTTGTGCAAAATGATACAAAGTGAAATGAGCAGGACCAGGAACATGGACACAGTATCAGCAACATTGTGTGATGATCAACTGCGACTTACTCAGCTTATCTCATCAACAAAATGATCCAAGACAAGTACAAAGGATTCATAAAGGCAAATGTTACCCACATCCAGATAAAGAAGTGATGAACTCTAAGTGCATACGGCAGCATACTTTTTTCACTTTATTCTTCCTCTTTTTTTTCTTTTGATGTTTCTTCTTTCACAATGGTGACTAATGCAGAAATATGTTTTATACGATAGCACATGTGTAACATCAAATTGTCTATAATTGCTTACCATTTTCAAAAGAAAGGAGGAGAGAGAAGGAGGAAGACAAATTTGGAACTCAAAATCTTGTAAAAAAAATAAGTGCTAAAAATTGTTTGAATATGTAATTGGGAAAAAATAAAATACTATAAAATTTTTTTAAAAAAGAATTTATATGGGATATTATACAAGCTAAACTAAATTATGCACACCAAGTTATACAAAAATGGAATTATACAAGTTAAACTAAAACAATTTTAAGTTCCAGGAATCCTGTTCATAAGACAAGTAAGCAAAAGTCTTTGTCTATCTCTTACTTCCAGTTCTAGCTACATGTGAAGTAGGGGGATGTTAATGGGGTGAAGGAAGAGTAAAGAACCAAGAACATTTTTGCTGGCTCAAATCCAACTCTCATAAGATCACAAAGGAAAAATAACCCTATGAATAAAGGGGAGAAATTTTTCTGAACCAAATAAGAGTCAAGTTCTCTAAAAGAGATAGAGAAAAACATTTAGAACCCAGGGTAAATGATACATTGAAGAGAGCCATCTGCACCCAGAGAGAGGACTACGGGAACTGAGTGTGGATCTTAACATGCTATTTTTCACTCTTTTTGTTGTTATTTGCTTGCATTTTTTCTTTCCTGTTTTTTCTTTTTTGATCTGATTTTTCTTGTGTAACATAATATTTATGAAAATATGTATTGCACATGTTTAACACATATTGGATTACTTCTTGTCTAGGGGGTTAGGAGAAAGGGAGAGGAAAAATTTAGAACACAAGATTTTGTAAGGATGAATGTTGAAAATTATCCATGTATGTATTTTGAAAATAAAATGTTTTAATTAAAAAATAAATATTCTCAGTCCCTTCAAATAAGTCTCATAGAGCATCACCTTCAGTTGTTTTTATCAAGCTTGTTGCTTTTGCTTTTAATATTTTTTTAATGCAGAGATACTTAACCAGAGATCCATGAACTTTTTCAAAAGAAAATATTTTGATAACTCTTTCATCATAATTGATGTTCTTTGAAATCCTATGCATTTTATTTTATGCATATAAAAACATTCTCTTGAAAAAGGATTCATAGATTTCACCTGACTGCCAAAGCAGTCCATAACACACACAAAAAAGAGTAAGAGTTCCTGCCTTAAGATAAATAAACTCTAATAGTGCTAGGGATTTCCTCTGGTAGATGGAATTTCTTCTCTCTTAATTTAATATACTCCCTAGAATCAACTGTGGATCCAAGAATTTTTTATAAGAATTCCAGTCACTCCTATTTCAAGGTGCCAGGTTTTGTGCTAAGAGCCTAATAAATATTATCTTATTTTATCCTGGAAGATAAATTCTCCTCATTCCTTCCATCAGCTAAATTTTAGTACAAGCATTCTCAACAACATGGTCTCCCAATTTTTCCACCTGAATCTGCCCCAATAACATAAATGTCTAGTGACAAAATGCCTGCTTCATGATTCCAGCTGCATAAGAAGCAAGCTCCCACCTTCTGACTCTTTTGCTCCAGAGTTTAGTTTATTAAAGATTCACCTTCATTCTACTCTACTTCTCAACACTGGCTTCCAAAAACATTTTCAACAGGTAAAATTTAAGTTTTTCTGATTCCAAAACAAACAAAATTCAATAGGTTTATTATCTGAAGTTGGTCTAAAAGCAGAGGCTCTATTAATAGTAAACAAGTTTAGAGGAAAAAAAAGGCCACCAGATTGTTAAAACAACTGGGAAATATTTCAAACAAACTCTCTTCACAGACAAGTATACAACAATACAACTGCCAGAGGAAAGTTCTCTTTGGCTTATTCCCATGATTAAGAAATAATAGTAGTCTTACTCTGACTGGTCTTCCAATTTGGCTCTTGGTTACATAAACACTCCCTGACTTATAGCTTATGTTATGACTCCATTCAGTATGTTGTAGCCCAACCAGTCCCCTTCATTCCATTAAAAAGGTATATAAGAACTGGGAGTCCCACTATTTTTTAAGTGGCCTGTAGAGTTTGAAATCCAGAATTAACAATATGTGCTCTGTTACTCCACAAGTTTGCCATAAAATATGCTGTAAGCTTTGCCAGGGGTATGCTGTACATTCCCAGGAGGTTTGCTGCACTGAGAAACACTTCAGGCTGTTTAATGGGCTGCTCAGCCTTTCCCTTATAAGGCATTTTCACTTCACCACAAGGGAATGACAGCCCCTCCAAGTACAAGCCTTTGGGACCAGATGACAAGCAACTATTTACCCCACTTTTAGGGCCAGGTTTGTGCTATCTGTGCCCCTTCAAGTCTTCACCATGATAAAGATTTCAGGAATGTGAAGGGTTGGGGACCTGGGAAGTTTAAGTAGGCATTTGTATTTTAGAAGTCACAACTTCTTTTTTTTTCCTGTAGGATAACAAAAGTAGTGAATAGGAATATGAAAATGACAAGAAGAATAAAAGGAAACTAGAATAATTTCGTACCTAAATAAGGGACCTTAGGGATCTCCTAGTGCAGGACTTCTTTATCTGAGATCCTTTAAATTGTGTTTTAAAATATTTTTATAATTATTTAATTTTTAAATAAAGTTTTTTGATGCTTTTTATTTTTATATCATCCTAAATTTCCACAGTATTTTCCTCCTTCCCCCTCCCAGAGAATAACTATATAATAAAAAAAAGTATTTTTTAAAGACAGAAAACAAGATAAAGAAGAGAAATCAATCAGTACAAGCAATCAATACATTAAAGAAGTCTAATAACATATTCAATGTGCAACACTTGTGAAACTAACACCTCCAGAAAGGATGCCTTGAGGGTATCCTCTCATATTTCTAACTTTGAATCATTCTTGATCTTTATAATATTCTACATTCATTTCTTTGTTTTGTGTGTGATTGTTCTTTCCATTTATAGATAACTATTTCTATATAATAGCTTTGCCTGGATGAAAGGATAATTGTATGGGGAATGAGGTTTCAAATGTATTTTATGTGATTTATTTAAAATCATTATTTCAAGAAGGGTCCACAGACTTTACCAGACTTCCAAAATAGTTCATGATGCAAAAAAAGTTAAGAATCAGTTGTAATCTTCTCATTTTACACATAAAGAAAAGTTATATCCAGGAAAGTTAAGTGATTTGTTAAAAATCACACAGGTAGAGGAGCAGTAGTATTGGGACTCAAATGATTTGAACTGCGTTACTAGGTCCATAATAACAAAGAAATGAATAAATGAATGGGTAACTGACCAATTAAAGAAATGGTGAATTTTGACCAACTAATGTTGATCAAAACTAATGTTTTGTGAATGCAAGCAAGAAAATTCAGTTAAATGCTAAGATGAAGCTGCCAATACATGCTTCAAATTTCATTCCAATACAAAAAGAATAAAATTTAACTCCTCTAAATGGGAAGTGTATAAAAGTAAACTCATTATTATCATATCTTAGAGATGTTAACTTAATCCAGAACTGTCACCAAAAAGAAGAGACAGAAAGAATCCAGAAACTAATAGACACCAGTCATTGGATTTTCTTGACAGATGGAAAGAAAACATGGTAGTCAAAGACATCATAGCTTTAGAATATAAGTTGATTTGCAAGAGTGAAGAGAAGATTGGTAAATAGTATTGCTTTAGAAACATGAAAGGATAATTGTATGGGGAATGAGGTTTCAAATAATTTAGAATAATAGGATTTAAAATTGAGAGAGACTTAGAAGTCATTTAATCAAATTTACTTCTGTTAAAGAATACCAGTTCTTTAATTGGTCAGTTACCCATTCATTTATTCATTTCTTTGTTATTATGGACCTAGTAACGCAGTTCAAATCATTTGAGGAAACTTGGACCCAGATTAGTTCAAATTCAAATTCTTTGACTTCAAATTCATTTTTTTTTCTGGATGTGCCTTTCGTGTAAGGCCTAGCTAAATCAGAACACCCTAAGAAAAATCTGTTTGGAGCTTTCTTGGCAAAGATATTGGAGTGACTTGCAATTTCCTTCTCCAGAATAAGACTTTAATGAAGGCTTATTAGTTATATACATTACCATTTTTACTGAATTGGGTTAGTGTAGAAGGACCAGTGTCAGTTACTCAAAGGACTGTTTTTTAAAGAAATTCAATGTTACTACAATAAATAACAAAGTGACTCATTTTTTTTTACTACAGGCACCAGTAATAATAATAATAACTATCTTTGTATAAAGGACTTAATATTTTTCAAAACATACAGATGATCTCACTTTGTCCTCATAGAGTTGTATATCTATTTTATAAACAAAGAAACTGAGACACAGAGATTATATGTCTTCTGCAAAGTCACACTGAATCAGACAAATTGGATTGAGGTGAGATTTATTGACTGTTATTACAGTGATTTTGATGCCTATTCCATACCATTTTTCAATGAATTCTAGAAAATATAGATTTGGGAGTCATCTGCATAGAGATGGTTTATTAAGTGGTAGGAATAAATTAGATTACCAAGGGATATAAAAAGAAAAGAAGGTTATAGATAGAAACTGGGCATTCCAGCCTTTCTCTGCCGCAAAAGGATTAGGAAAAGGTCAAAAATACTTAAAGAATAGAGAAAAAGAATGTTTAGTGAGGATGGAGGAGAATCAGGGGATTACAAAGAAAGGAAAGGGAATAAGTATTTATATATTGCCTACTACATGCAAGACACTATGTTAAGCACCTTTACAAATATCCCATTTGATCCTCACAATGATTTTACACAGTAGGTGCTATTATTATCCCCATTTTCCAGTTTAGAAAACTGTATGAAGTTACTGAAGCCAAAGGAAAGGAGAAATAATTTAGAGGGAATGCATGATCAGCATTCTCCAATACAATAGGGATATAAAGAAGGATGACTTTAAATAGACCAAAAGATTGGACTAGTAAGAGGTCTCTGGTGACCTTTGAAAATGTAGTTTCAGGGGAATAATAGTGCTAAAAATCAAATGGCGTGGGATTGAGGAGACAGGGAACAGTCCAAAACCAGGGGTGTTTACTGGAGATAACTTTTTGAAGAAGATTATCAGCAAAAGAGAGATAAAGAATGATACCTGGATATGGTAAAGGGACCAAATGAAGACTATTTTAGGACTAAGCTGATTTGAGCATGTTTGTAGGCAGTCAAGCGATAGATGTCATGAACAAAGGGAATGACTGCTGGAACAGGAGAAATTGGTAGGGACTCTAGCACAAACAGAAGTATCAACCTAATAAGGTTTTTTCACAAAAATGAACAAAAATGAGTTGGGAAGAAAATGGGTAAATGTGCAGATCAAAGGTGTAGTTGGAAGTTTAAGGAGAGAAGAAAAAATTTGGAATAGTTATGTGGGGAATGATGTAAGGCATCAATAAAACTAAAGTAGGATTACTGAGCAGCAGCAAAAATACAAACCAAGTTATACACCACAGCTCAGTTTTGGGACAATTTACCATAGGAATTTTATTTTTATTTATAATAGCCTTTTGTTTTTCAAAATACATGCAAAGATAGTTTCTCAAGCAGGAATACATTGTACACAATAATAGCAAGAATGTGCAATAATCAACTATAAACGACTTGTTTCTTCTCAGTGGTTCAATAATTCAAAAGAATCCCAATACACTTTGGATAAAGCCATCTGTATTGTGAAAAAGAACCAAGGAGATTGAATCTAAGTGAACACAGCCTTCACTTCTTTTTTCTGTATGATCTCATGGTTTTTCCCTTCTGCTCTGATTTTTCTCTCCCTATATGATTCATGAAGCAATGTATATTAAAGATAAATTGAAAAATGAGTGCAAAATAAAAAAAGATAGTTTTCAACACTGACCTTTGCAAAATCTTGTGTTCCAAAATTTTCTCTTTCCTCCTCCCAATACGCTAAGCAATCCAATATAGGTTGAATATTTACAATTCTTCTAAACATATTGCCATATTCATCATTCTGTGCAAGAAAAATCAGCTCAAAGGGGAAAAAACACTAGAGGGAAAAAACACATAAGAAAACAAACAGCAATGATCAAAAAAAGGTGAACATACTAACCTTTGATCCATATTCAGACTCCATAATTCTCTCTCTGGATGTGGATGGCTCTTTCTAACACAAATCTTTTGGAACTGCCTTGAATCAGCTCATTGTTGAAAAGAGCCAAGTGCTGTGTACAATGTACTCTTGGTTCTACTCACTTCACTTAGCATCAGTTTATGAAGTCTTTCCAGGTTTTTCTGAAATCAATTTGCTCATAATTTCTTATAGCGCAATAGTATTCCAAATATTAATGCATTGTTGGTGAAGTTGTGAATTGATCCAATTATTCTGAATAGCAATTTGAAACTATGCCCAAAGGGCTATCAAACTATGCATACCTTTATTATTATTATTATTATTATTATTATTATTATTATTATTATAGCTTTTTATTTACAAAACATATGCATGGATAATTTTACAACATTGACCCTTGCAAAACCTTCTGTTCCAAAATTTCCCTTCCTTTCCCCTACCCCCTTCCCTAGATGGCAGATAGTCCAATGCATGTTAAATATGTTAAAGTATATGTTAAATCCAATATATGTATACATATTTATACAGTTATCTTGATGCACAAGAAAAATCGGATCTAGAAAGAAAAAAAAACCTGAGAAGGAAGACAAAAATGCAAGCAAACAATAACAGAAAGAGTGGAAATGCTATGTTGTGATCTACACTCATTTCCTCTTAATTACTGAACAATTGGAACTAGTTTGAATCATCTCATTGTTGAAGAGAGCCACATCCATCAGAACTGATCTTTGTGTAGTTGTCTTGTTGCCATTTATAATGAGCTCCTGATTCTGCTCATTTCACTTTGTATCAGTTCATGTAAGTCTTTCCAGGCCTTTCTGAAATCATCCTGCTGGTCATTTCTTACAGAACAACAATATTCCATAACATTCATCTACCACAATTTACCCAACCATTCTCCAATTGATGGGCATCCACTCAGTTTCCAGTTTCTGGCCACTACAAACAGGGCTGCCACAAATATTCTTGCACATACAGGTCCCTTTCCCTTCTTTAAGATCTCTTTGGAATATAAACCCCGTAGTAACACTGCTGGATCAAAAAACTATGCATACCTTTTGATCCAAAAGTGTCTCTACAGTGTCCCCACATTCAGTTATGAGACCTGTAATTTAAGAAGCTTTGGCCAAGAGAAGGAAGTCACAGAATCATAGAATCTCAAAGTTTAAAGTGTAATGGGCTGAGGCATGAGTTGATGCACTGAGGTCCCAAGCACATGAGGCTAAAAAGTAATTGGACCATACTCTATTAATATATAAGCTTGGAGAAAGAATGGCCCCCCGCCTACTCTTTGTGCTAGTCCTGATGTGTTGCATAGGAAATGACGATTCTGGTGGGTGGAGGCAGGGGAGTGAAAAAGGAGGGGGAGGAGAGCTCAGACCTCTCTCTCTGCTAGCTGTTTGTTTCTCTTCTTCTTCTTGCTTTTTGCTCTACCCACTGCTTTTTGCTGAGGCAGTTGGGGTTAAGTGACTTGCCCATGGTCATACAACCAGGAATTGTTAAGTGTCTGAGGCTGGATTTGAACTCAGGTCCTCTTGGATTCAAGGCTGGTGCTCTACCCACTGAGCCATCTCCTCCCCTCCCTCCCTGAATCTGTTGTTTTTTTTTTAAAGATCTCTAATGAAGCCTTACTTCCTCCTGAGGCAGTCTGTTCTAACTTTGAACGGTTTTAATTATCAGAAGTGTTTTCACACATCAAACCTAAATTTATTACAATATGATTTCCATCCATTGCTCTTAGTTCTGCTCTCCAGGTCCAAGTATAACAAGCCTGGGTAAACACATATTACTGCAAGGGATGATGTGCCTAGCAGCCTGAATACCAATCCTAATTTTGCCACAATTGAGCTGCATGGTAAATCTCTTGCTTCTCTGGGTCTCAGTTTCCTCTTCTGTAAAAGAGGTATAAAAAAAGTGAAGAAAATGGGTTAGAATTGAGATATCTGAGACTAAATATAAGCTGTGCTTCCAACAATTTTTGTCCCCAAACCCTAATTCAACTCTTTGTCCTTTTGTGCAACTTAAGTACATAAGCAAATTATTAAGACTTTGTAAAGGGAAATGAAATTTTTATAGTATTAGAGGAAACAGATAAGCATCCTTTGCAATTTTTGCTTTGTAGACTTTGGACCAAAAGCTACCAAAGACTTATAGAGTAGTAATTGTAGTAATAATAGAGTAGTAATTCAGACATAGGTAGTAATTGACAGAGGAGAGTTAGGAACCCAGGACATTTGTTTTGACATTCAGTATTAGTTTGAGGATATTTAGAAATTGAAGTGGTGATTACCAACATCTTAATAATAGTAGGATCTGGGTTTCCATCCTAGTCTAGGGCATTTTGCATGTCTGTGTATGAGGAAGCCAGCATAACTCCTAATTGGTGGCAAAAATGCTATATGTGACATGACAGAGTACTTGAGGAAAGCACAGATTTGATGCCAGAACTTCTTGGAGGAATTGTTTTTTTCTTTGTTTCTTAAAAAACTTTCTCTTTAATCAGGGGGTTTCAAAATTTGGCAATAATATTTCTATGTGTTTTCCACAAAGGATCTCTTTGAGGTGACAATAATTTTTTTAATTTTATTTTTTATTTTGACCCATTCTTTTTTTAAATTTTTTATTTAATAATTACTTTATATTGACACTCGTTTCTGTTCCGATTTTTTTTCCCCTCCCTCCCTCCACCCCCTCCCCTAGATGGCAAGCAGTCCTTTATATGTTGGATATGTTGCAGTATATCCTAGATACAATATATGTTTGCAGAACCGAACAGTTCTCTTGTTGCATAGGGAGAATTGGATTCAGAAGGTATAAATGACCCGGGAAGAAAAACAAAAATGCAGATAGTTCACATTCGTTTCCCAGTGTTCTTTCTTTGGGTGTAGCTGCTTTTGTTCGTCATTTATCAATTGAAACTCAGGTCTCTTTGTCAAAGAAATCCACTTCCATCAAAATATGTCCTCATACAATATTGTTGTCGAAGTGTATAGTGATCTCCTGGTTCTGCTCATTTCACTTAGCATCAGTTCATGTAAGTCTCGCCAGTCCTCTCTGTATTCATCCTGCTGGTCATTTCTTACAGAACAATAATATTCCATAACATTCATATACCACAATTTACCCAGCCATTTTCCAATTGATGGGCATCCATTCATTTTCCAGTTTCTAGCCACTACAAATAGGGCTGCTACAAACATTTTGGCACATACAGGTCCCTTTCCCTTCTTTAGTATTTCTTTGGGATATAAGCCTAATAGAAACACTGCTGGATCAAAGGGTATGCACAATTTGATAATTTTTGGGGCATAATTCCAGATTGCTCTCCAGAATGGTTGGATTCGTTCACAACTCCACCAACAATGCATTAGTGTCCCAGTTTTCCCGCATCCCCTCCAACATTCATCATTATTTTTTCCTGTCATCTTAGCCAGTCTGACAAGTGTGTAGTGGTATCTCAGAGTTGTCTTAATTTGCATTTCTCTGATCAATAATGATTTGGAACACTCTTTCATATGAGTGGTAATAGTTTCAATTTCATCCTCTGAAAATTGTCTGTTCATATCCTTTGACCATTTATCAATTGGAGAATGGCTTGATTTCTTATAAATTTGAGTCAGTTCTCTATATATTTTGGAAATGAGGCCTTTATCAGAATCTTTAACTGTAAAGATGTTTTCCCAGTTTGTTGCTTCCCTTCTAATCTTGTTTGCATTAGTTTTATTTGTACAAAGGCTTTTTAATTTGATGTAATCGAAATTTTCTATTTTGTGATCAGTAATGGTCTCTAGTTCATCTTTGGTCACAAATTTCTTTCTCCTCCACAAGTCTGAGAGATAAACTATTCTATGTTCCTCTAATTTATTTATAATCTCGTTCTTTATGCCTAGGTCATAGACCCATTTTGATCTTATCTTGGTATATGGTGTTAAGTGTGGGTCCATGCCTAATTTCTGCCATACTAATTTCCAATTATCCCAGCAGTTTTTATCAAATAATGAATTCTTTTCCCAGAAGTTAGGGTCTTTGGGTTTGTCAAACACTAGATTGCTATAGTTGACTATTCTGTCTTGTGAACCTAACCTTTTCCACTGATCCACTAATATATTTCTTAGCCAATACCAAATGGTTTTGGTGACTGTTGCTTTATAATATAATTTTAGATCAGGTACAGCTAGGCCACCTTCATTTGATTTTTTTTTCCATTAATTCCCTTGAGATTCTTGACTTTTTATTGTTCCATATGAATTTTGTTGTTATTTTTTCTAGATCATTAAAATATTTTCTTGGAAGTCTAATTGGTATAGCACTAAATAAATAGATTAGTTTAGGGAGTATTGTCATCTTTATTATGTTCGCTCGGCCGATCCCAGAGCACTTAATATTTTTCCAATTATTTAAGTCTGACTTTATTTGTGTGGAGACTTTTTTATAATTTTGCTCATATAATTCCTGACTTTCCTTTGGTAGATAGATTCCCAAATATTTTATGCTATCAACAGTTATTCTGAATGGAATTTCTCTTTGTATCTCTTGCTGTTGGGTTTTGTTGGTGATGTATAAAAATGCTGAGGATTTATGGGGATTTATTTTGTATCCTGCTACTTTGCTAAAATTATGAATTATTTCTAATAGCTTTTTAGTAGAATCTCTGGGGTTCTCTAGGTATACCATCATATCATCTGCAAAGAGTGATAGTTTGGTTTCCTCATTGCCTACACTAATTCCTTTAATATCTTTCTCGACTCTTATTGCCGAGGCTAGTGTTTCTAATACAATATTAAATAATAATGGTGATAGTGGGCAACCTTGCTTCACTCCAGATCTTACTGGGAAAGGTTCCAGTTTTTCCCCATTGCATATGATGCTTACTGATGGTTTTAAATATATGCTCCTGACTATTTTAAGGAAAAGTCCATTTATTCCTATGCTCTCAAGTGTTTTTATTAGGAATGGATGTTGGATTTTATCAAATGCTTTTTCTGCATCTATTGAGATGATCATATAGTTTTTGTTTGTTTGGTTATTGATATAGTCAATTATGCTAATAGTTTTCCTAATATTGAACCAGCCCTGCATTCCTGGTATAAATCCTACTTGGTCATAGTGTATTATCCTGGTGACGATTTTCTGTAATCTTTTTGCTAATATTTTATTTAAGATTTTAGCATCAATATTCATTAGGGAGATTGGTCTATAATTTTCTTTCTCTGTTTTTAGCCTACCTGGTTTAGGTATCAGTACCATGTCTGTGTCATAAAAGGAGTTTGGTAGGACTCCTTCAATCCCTATTTTTTCAAATAGTTTATATAACATTGGAGTTAATTGTTCTTTAAATGTTTGGTAGAATTCACATGTAAATCCATCTGGTCCTGGGGATTTTTTCTTAGGGAGTTGATTGATAGTTTGTTCTATTTCTTTTTCTGAGATGGGACTGTTTAGGATATTTACTTCTTCCTCTGTTAGTTTGGGCAAGCTGTATTTTTGGAGGTATTTTTCTATTTCATTTAAGTTGTCGAATTTATTGGCATAAAGTTGGGCAAAGTAACTCCTAATTATTGCTCTAATTTCCTCTTCGTTAGTGGTGAGTTCTCCCTTTTCATTTTTAAGACTAACAATTTGATTTTCCTCTTTCCTTTTTTAAATCAGATTTACTAAGGGTTTGTCTATTTTGTTGGTTTTTTCATAGAACCAACTCTTAGTTTTATTAATCAATTCAATAGTTTTTTTACTTTCAATTTTATTGATCTCACCTTTTATTTTTAGAATTTCAAGTTTAGTGTTTGACTGGGGGTTTTTAATTTGTTCCTTTTCTAGCATTTTTAATTGCAAACCCAATTCATTGACCTTCTCTTTCTCTATTTTATACAAATAGGCCCCTAGAGATATGAAATTTCCCCTTATTACCGCTTTGGCTGCATCCCATACATTTTGGTATGATGTCTCATTATTATCGTTTTCTTGGGTGAAGTTATTAATTATGTCTATGATTTGCTGTTTCACCCAATCATTCTTTAGTATGAGATTATTTAGTTTCCAATTATTTTTTGGTCTACTTCCCCCTGGTTTTTTGTTGAATGTAATTTTCATTGCATCGTGGTCTGAAAAGGATGCATTTACTATTTCTGCCTTACTACATTTGAGTTTGAGGTTTTTATGTCCTAACATATGGTCAATTTTTGTATAGGTTCCATGAACTGCTGAAAAGAAAGTGTATTCCTTTCTGTCTCCATTACATTTTCTCCAGAGATCTATCATATCTAACTTTTCTAGTATTCTATTTACCTCTTTGACTTCTTTCTTATTTATTTTGTGGTTTGATTTATCTAATTCTGAGAGTGCAAGGTTAAGATCTCCCACTATTATAGTTTTACTGTCTATTTCTTCTTGCAGCTCTCTTAGTTTCTCTTTTAAGAATTTAGATGCTACCCCACTTGGTGCATATATGTTTAATATAGATAGTGCTTCATTATCCATGCTACCCTTTAGCAAGATATAGTGCCCTTGCTTATCTCTTTTAATTAGATCAATTTTTGCTTTAGCTTGATCTGAGATCAGGATGGCTACCCCTGCTTTTTTGACTTCACCTGAAGCATAGTAGATTTTGCTCCAACCTTTTACCTTTAACCTGCATGTATCTCCCCGCTTCAGGTGTGTTTCCTGTAAACAACATATTGTAGGATTCTGGCTTTTAATCCATTCTGCTAACCGCTTCCTCTTTATGGGGGAATTTACCCCGTTCACGTTTATGGTTAGAATGACCAATTCTGTATTACTTGCCATCTTGTTAACCCCGGTTTATGCTTTTCTCCCTTCTTTCCCCTTTCCCCCCCTTCCCAGTATTAAGCTTGTGAGCAGCACTTGCTTCTCACAGCCCTCCCTTTTTAGTATCCCTCCCCCCGCCTTAGAGTTCCTCCCCCTATCTTACCCCTTTCCCTCCCAGTTCCCGTATTCCCTTCCGCTTAGCTTATTCCTTCCCTTTTCACTTTTCCCTTCTCACTTTTCAATGAGATGGGAGAAGTTTCACCATAGATTGAATATGTCTTAAGATTTTTCACTTAAAGCCAATTCTGAGGGCAGTAAGATACCCACTATATTCATCCCCCTCCATTCTTTCTCTCAGATATAATAGGTTTCCTATGCCTCTTCATGAGATGTACTACCCCCACTTTACCCTTTTTCTGGTACAATGTCCTTTCCACATCAATTTCTAGAACAAGGTATACATGTATTCTTTATACATCTATATAGTCAAAATATAGTTCCCAAGATTAATCTTTACCTTTTTAGATTTCTCTTGTTAAGTTCTGGCTTTTTCATCAGAAATAGATGAAATTCGCTTACTTCGCTGAATGTCCATCTTCTTCCCTGGAAAAAGATGCTCATTCTTGCTGGGTAAGTTATTTTTGGTTGCATACCAAGTTCCTTAGCCTTTCGGAATATCATATTCCAGGCCCTTCGATCTTTTAATGTGGATGCTGCCAGATCCTGGGTGATCCTTATTGTGGCTCCTTGATACTTGAATTGGGTTTTTCTAGCCGCTTGCAATATTTTTTCCTTCATCTGAGGGTTCTGGCATTTGGCCACTATATTCCTTGGTGTTTTGATTTTAGGATCCCTTTCAGTGGGTGATCGATGAATCCTTTCAATGTTTATTTTTTCCTCTGTTTCTATGACTTCTGGGCAGTTCTCTTTGATAATTTCCTGGAAAATAGTGTCCAGGCTCTTTTTTTCATCATGTTTTTCTGGGAGTCCATTGATTCTCAGATTGTCTCTCCTGGATCTGTTTTCCAGGTCTGTTGTCTTCCCCAGAAGGTATTTCACATTTTTCTCCATTGTTTGATTTTTTTGGATTTGCTTGACTAATTCTTCTTGTCTCCTCGAGTCATTCAATTCCACTTGTTCAAGTCTGATTTTCAGTGAAGTATTTTCTTCACTCACTTTTTTAAGATCTTTATCTAATTGTCCAATTGAGTTCTTTTGTTCTGTGGAATTTTTTTCCATTTCGCCAATTTTGTTTTTTAGAGAGCTGTTTTCTGTTTCCAGTTCACTAATCCTATTTTTCAAGGATTTTACTTCTTTATCCACTCTCTCTTTAACTTTCTCCAGGCTCTTTTGCCAAGCCTCCCTCTCCTTTTCCCAAGCTTCCCTCTCCTTTTGCCAAGCCTCACTCTGCTTTCCCCATTTTTCTTCTAGCTCCCTTGTGAGAGCCTTTTTAATCACTTCTGTGAGGTCCATCTGTGCTGAGGAACAGATGATCTCCTCCTTTGGGGATTCACCTGGGGACTGTCTGTTTTTAGTCTCCTCAGGATTTAGAGTCTGCTCTCTATCTGTATAGAAGCTGTCAAGGGTTAAAGTCCTCTTCAGCTTCTTGCTCATTCTGTCTAATAATCAAAGACAAACTACCAAAGAAAAACAGAAAAAACTGGAGTCTTTCTTTGGGGGGGGGGGGGGCGGGGGGCTGGGTGTGTTATCGAGCTTCCTCTACAGACTGCAGGAGGCAGCAGTGAGGCACTAGCAGGACTGTGTTGCGCGTGCGCTCTGAGATCCCAAAGCGTTCTGAGTCACTGTGGGGGTTGGGGGGGCGGCCAGGTCTCGAGAGACTCCAGCTGTTTGGGGTTGTATTCTTCAGCCCTGGTGTTTTTAGCTTTTCTGCTGAGCTGCTGACTTGCTGCCGGAGCAAAGTATCCAAACCTGTAGCGTAGCTCTCCCCGCAGAGACGGCTGTGATCACTCCCCACCCCCTCTCCAGTCTGCTCCCGTGCTCTCACTGCCGCTGCCCGCCGCCTGCGCCCGATCTAAAACCGCCCCAGCCCTCCAGTAAAGACCAGACCTTTCTTGGTGGATCTCAAGGATGGCTTCTCTTGGTAACTATATGTGGGTTTTTTTCAGTCAAGCATTGATTCAGAGGCTTGTAATGAAGTGGATAGTGAGAGAAAGCGTGGAGCTTATGCAGCTGTGAGCCTCCTCTCCGCCATCTTAACCGGAAGTCAATTTTATTTTTTATTATAGCTTTTTATATACAAAACATATGCATGGATAATTTTTCAACATTGACCCTTGCAAAACCTCTGTTCCAACTTTTCCCCTCCTTCCCCCTACCCCCTCCCTTAGATGGCAGTCATACATATTAAACATTCTAAAGTATATATTAAATACAAGATATATGTACATATTTATATAGTAATCTTGTTGCACAGGAAAGATCGGATTTAGAAAGAAGGTAAAAATAATCTGAGAAGAAAAAAACAAAAATGCAAGCAAACAGTAACAGAAAGAGTGGAAATTTTATATTGTGGTCCATACTCATTTCCCAGTGTTCTTTCTCTGGATGTAGCTGGTTCTGTTCATTACTGATCAATTGGAACTGATTTGGAGCCTTTCATTGCCAAAGACATCCACTTCCATCAGAATTGATCCTCATGTAGTATTGTTGTTGAAGTGTATAATGGTCTCTTGGTTCTGTTGATTTCACTTAGCATCAGTTCACATAACAGCAGGATAACTTTCTTGTCTTATTTCTTGCATTATTGTGCCAAAGTTCTTTTTTTCCCTTGGTCATAGTTTTTTTAAGAAGTATCAGTTCAGGCAGTATTTTCTCTTCTTGATCTGTTCTCCAGATCTCTTGTTTTTCTTATGTTTCATACTTTGTTCTATTTTTTCATTCTTTATATTATTTTGTTATTTCTTGTTCTCTGATAACTTCACTAGCTTCCCCTTACCCAGTTCTATTTTTCAAAGAGTTGTAAGTTTTTCCTCAATGTCTCTCATTTGACTTTTAAATTCTTTTTGAGTTCTATAAATTCTCTCTGGGTAAGGAGCCATTTAATGTTACTCTTTGTGGTAAAAGAAGGTGTTTTTTACTTCAATGTCCTTTGAAGATGAACCCCAATCTTCCCTATTCTCACAGTAAGTTTATATGGTTGGGTTCTTTCTTCTTTGCAGATTCATTTTTTTCTTTAATGAGAGGTACTTGGTCTAAGTACCTATAATACTGAGGTAGAGGATGTTGCCTTTGGCTTTTCTCTAGCTCTCCCCTCTGATCTGGAACCCCAAACCAAAAGCTCCACCCTCCTGCAAGTACCCAAAGCCAGCAGTATCTCTGCCCCATTGTTTCTGCACTCATCGCGTTTGCTGGTACTTCCTTGTCCCGGACAGCATCTCTGTAGTACAGCTAGACCTGTCATTACTGATCAGCAGAAGTTTCCTCATCTTCCCTGGGCTCAGATTCATACTCCACACATAATCCAGGAGGTGAAAGTTTCTGTGGTTCCTGCTGTGGCTCCAACCAAACCTAGCTAGTCCCTACATTCCCTACATGGTGTTTCTGTGGAGCTAGCCTAAAGGTATTTGCCTTCACAGTGGTTAATCCTGGCCTGGGGTCTTTCTTCAAATATTCTGTAGTTGTGACAGGAAGACTCCTGTTCTGCCCCAAGTATTCTGGAATTTTCCCCACTCTATATTCGTTCCAAGGGGAAATTTTGTTACATTTGTGGGGAAAATCTGGAGAGCTTGAAATTTACTGACTTACTCTGCTATCTTCCTCCTACACTTCCATTTTGACAAGATCATTTGATTGACAGATTAAAGGAACAGTTAACTGTCCTTCTTGCTCAAAGAGGACCAAAAATGACATCACTCTATTGGGGTCAAGATATAGTGTGTCTATGGCTAGTCGGACTGATAGGAGACTCTACCACAGATTGGACACAAATAATCCATTTGAACATTTAGAGTAGAGATGGCTTCAAATTTGTGCATCTCACATTTGTAGACAAACTATATTTGAATCTTAGCAAGGCATTTGACAAGTTCTCTTGCAATATTCCATATAAAATATCAAGACATAATAACAATAACCAGGAATCTTCCCTAACACCAAAACAAAGTTCTTCGTTTGGGACTAAATGAAGAGATGGGGTGGCCTATTTATATGGATTAAGAACTAAATTAAATGAGTAGTTATATGTTATTATCAATTGGAGAAAAGGCTCTAATGAAATGCCCTAAAAATTTGTCCTTGATACCATATTAGATAACATTTTTTAGCATTAACTTGAGTGGCACACTTATCAAATTTGTAGATGATACAAACTGGGTAGTGAAATGGACAACAGACTGGCTTCCCCTTCCCTCCCTCAGTCTTAGATTAAAGGGCGTAGGGCTCACAGAGAAATGTCTGCTCAGCTAGATTAAAGGAGGTGTTTTGCACTTCAAAATGCCTGCTCAACAATGAGAGGTATCTGTTAGATAACCCTGACCTATAAACTATGTTAAACATCTGCCATTATATCTTTCGTCACTGTTTAATGTCAAAATGTGCCAGCAAGGGTGAACAAGAATGCTTATAAGGCTGTCCCTACTTCAGTTCGGCACGGAACCATGCCAGAATCTTACTGGAGGTCCATCCCGACCATGTAGGCCATCTAGGCCGGTAAGGAATAAATTTCTTTCTAAATTATGAATTACTATGGCCATCTTGAATTTTATTGCCTGGACTATTTCACTTGGAGGTCCCACCGAGATAAGCCTTTGGCTCAGTCTGACAGCCAGTCCCTCTCCCTGGTGGACGAAAGAGATTATGGATCCTAGGGGGTGGCCACTGAGAGACCTTCCCCGGCCTTTAGTATTCAGTAATCTCTTTTCTGTGGACCAGCAGAGTGAGACCCAAATTTTGAATTCGGTCCAAAATTGACATAAAGCATTCTAAAAGCCAGTTCTGGTTAATAAGATTTTGAGGGGCCCCTGCAGCTGCCTCTCCTGCAGCTGCCTGCCTGGTTTGGTGAGTACTCCTGTATTTATAGCAAGTGGGCCTAGCTGGATACAGCATTGATGGACACCCTTGCTGACCCTTCATGGGACACCATTGTGAGGGTCCTGATCTGGTTCTGTTTGTGTGAAACTAGTCTGTCTATTCTGTTGGTTGTGGTCTATGATCTGTGTGTTCTGTGTGATTTGTCTGTCTGTTTTGTTGGTTGAAAAAATGGAGCTCTGTGTGTGTCTGTGTGTGTGTTTGTTTGCTTTGTATTTTGTTCTGTGTTAAAAGTTAGCAAGCTTGTAAGAGATAAGAATTCAGCCTCTGTGTTGCAGGCTTAGAAAATATCAAGAAGCTTGAAAAATCTTTCTTTCTCCCTCTGTCTCTGGCTGACTGTAGCAGTCTTGTGGGGGAAAAGGGGAGAAAAGGGAGAGAAGGGAAGAAATAAAAAAGCATTCCTTGTGAAGGCAGAGAAAAGCACTAAATGGGCTTGGAAGTTCACAGAAGCCCCTTTGGAATCTGGAAGGGAAAAAGGGAATTCAAGGTGAAATAAACCTCTCTGGGGCGGGCGGAGGTCCTGGAAAAAGCCCCTAGTCTGTTTGCTGATTTAAGAGCTTTGTTAAATTTTAAGAACAATGATTAATGATTTGGGCATTGGTTGTTTGAAAACTTGCTTGTGATTTTAATTTTTTTAACTAATTTGTAGGTGAATGGAAGTGGCTAAGTCTTTCCCTGAAGGAATTTGATTAAGAATTTTGGGATGGTTCTGAAAAAAATTGTGAGAAATGATTTTGCTGTAGCCTTTGCATGCTAGATTTGTTTATTCTGAGTATAAGATCTTGGAATTTGTTTGAATATTGATAACTTTCTTACTAAAAAGGAAGAAAGAAGAAAAAAAGAGAGAACAATAGAATTACAATTTAGCCTGGGCTCGGTCATGGAAGCTCTGGCTGGAGATGCTAATTACTATCAGACAACACTCAGGCAGAATAAGAAAAAAAGCATTTGTAAGAGCCCTCTATTAGTTTGGTTCAGAGTTTGTTACCTTCTGAAATATATTGAGTTATTTGTTAACATAAATTATACTTTAAATCCACCTCTGCTGGACACATGTGGGGTTTGTGGAGTTTGGGGCTATTCACTATAGTATGAATCTTACAGGTTTTTTAAGGAAAAAGGAAAGAGGAATGCAGGTGATTTAGGAAGGACTGATTTGTAGGGGCAATTAGAGGTTTGCATGGTTTTATGCAGGTGATTTAGGAAGGACTGATTTGTAGGGGCAATTAGAGGTTTGCATGGTTTTAGGAAGATAAAAGAAAGGATCCTTTGTCTTCAAAGGTGAAGAGGCGGGGGAGGGAGAAAGATTCAACTCACTCCCACTGCTTTCTGCTACCTGGGCAAAGGAGAATCTAGGTAGGAAAGTTCTTAAGGAGATTGTTTCAAGTATGTAGCTAGGGAAAAAGAGAAAGTTGGAAATGGGTGCATTTGGGAAGAAACCTGATGTTGGGAAACTGATGGGCTAAATCTTGAAAAGGATCCCCATGTAGGAAATTGAGTGGGGAACCTGAGGGAAGTTTTTTTTTTTTTCCCTAGGGAGCAGGAGTGGGAATTCTCTCCTCTCCTCACCCCTCTGAGTATGTTTCTGCTTGTTCCTGCTGTTTTTTTTCTTATTTGATCACGGCCAGTGCAGCAAACTATTATTTAAAGGAACATGTTTACTTTTAGGTTAATTGATTGCATATTTGCTTCTTTGATACATAAAGGTTTTCTTGATTAAGGAATATGGTCATAAAGGTGATCCATACGTTGGTACGAATATTTCTAAAAGTTTGATTACTATTTTTAAAAAAAACAAAAACTTCTTGAATTCTTTTATGTGGAATTGGGTATTCTGTATAAGTTTAAATTGATTGTATTGGGCCATCCTGGGGTTATTTAAAGGGCCTCTAAAAATAACAGCTTTTTCTTTGTCCTTTTGGAAATGTTTCTGTTATGGACAATATGCAGTTTAGGATATTTTTCTATGTATTGGGTATTTTAAAAGCAAAATGATTTGTATGTATAATGTTCACTCATGTAACATATATTTAGATATGATAACTGTTCCAAGTTGTGAACTTACTGAGACAAAATTTCTTTCTGTTATTACTATAAGGTTGGGTAAATCTTTGTTTAGGAGTTATCAGACATTTGATTAATGAAGTCTGTTATTGGAGGTAAAATTTCTTGGGCTTATAGTTAATTAGTTAATGCTATTTGGGAGTTTTAATGCTCCACTCTCTGACAGTTACTGGGACGATTGATTGGAATAAAACTGGGTCAAAGCTATTTTATTCTGTATATGCTGAAAATTGAATTTTGACTGCTTATGTTTTGTTATAGTTATGTTCTTGCATTTTTCCTTCTGTAACTGATCTCTATGATCAGAGCAATGGTCAATAGAATTGTTAATGCAATTCAATTATGTCATGCCTTGCTATTTTCAGTCTGATTATATGTAATCATTGTATCCTAAATGCTTGGGCAACTGAGTATTTCGCCTGGTCATCTGTCTGTTACTGGATATTTGTGTTTTGTTTCTTTAAGGTTTCTACATGATAAGAAGACAATTAACAGGGGTTTGTAAGACCTCACTCCTGTTGAAACTTGAGACTGCACCCGTTTGCCTGGCCTGTAAAGCAAACTTATCTCTTCATATAAGGAAGCTACTGGCCTCCTCATGTTTTGCTGCAGTCTGGTGAACTGAGTCTGTCTGAGACTGATCTAATCTTTATTTGTTAGATTTGTGTTTATGTTCTAGATTTTGGTCAAATTACAGATATTGATTTGCTTCTGGAACTTGGATCAGCTTTGATTGTCAGCACAGCACACATCCACTCTGCCTGGAATGAGAGCTTCCTATCACTTCACAGCCTGAAGCAGCAGTTTTTTTTTTTTTTTTTTTTTTTAATGAGACCATGGACTGGACCCTGCAGCTAGTGTACTTTGGACTGATATGAGGGACCTTGGGAATGGTTGATGATTGACTGTTAAACCTTGCCTGGATCATCTATTACTGTGTGTTTAAGTGTTAAAACTGTATAATTGTTGCTGTTAGGTTTGAGGAATTTTTAGGAAATGCTACTGTACTAGTCTGTTAGGGATTTTGATTCACTCTTGGGATTTATATGTGGAATGGTCATTTGATAATTCCTTTCCGTGAGGAAAAAAAAGGGGGAGGAAGAGATAGAACATTGGGGAAAATGGTGTATTTTTTTCAAAATACCTGAAAGAATGGGAACCCCTAGCTCCTATTCACTTTGCCTTAGGCATTTCTGTCCCACTCCCTATCTCACTAGTTCAGATTGAATTTGGATGCTTTAGCTTTGGAATCCCATAGTCTGTTGGAATTTCCCTGGCAAACTCAGTTTTGGGGATTATTTTTTAGAAAAATTTTAGAAATCAGACACCTGTCTTGGGACTGGCAGATCCTCTGATCTGTTTTTCTTCAGTCCTGTAATCCCAGTTCATTAATTAGTACCTCAGCATTTCAAAGGACCTTGTTTGATATCAGGCATCTAAAAGTTTGGGGTTTGCCTGTCTTAATGGTCTAACTGTGCATAATCTGCAATCTGATTTTATCTGCAGCCCTGTCTGTTCCTCTGGGTGGGGACAGGTGAAGCTACTCCAAGCCTTGCCCTTCTCCCTGGAGAGATTGGCCCTTCTGAATGGGCTTGAGCCCTTAGCCCTGCTGCTCTATAAGCAGAGACTGAGTTAAATGCACAAATGACCACAGACCTAACTCACAGCAAACTGTCCATCTCAAACTGGATTCTCTGGTTGAGATGGTGCCTCAACTATAGAGAATCTGACATGCTTGAAACAGGGAGCTTTTGTACAGCTGTTAACTCTGGAGTTATCAGGGAGAGACTTGTCCTTGCATTTTTCTAGTTTTATTTAATGTTGGGCCACAGTTCTCTTTGACCTCAGTTTCCCTAATTGGTTCTGCCTTGGTTTTCCTAAATTGTTCTGTCTCAAGTTCCTTTAACTGTTTTGCCTCAATCCCTTTAGTTGCAAACCCTGCTTCTGGTTCATTAAGGACTGAGGGCCACTTGCTCTAAGATTATAAAATGTTAATGTGACACTCAAGATAAGGGGGAGTCCAGACTTCCTGGCTCTTATCAGAATGTCCAGTGTCTCCCACCATGCTGTCAGAACCAGATCCATAGTCTGTTCCCACTCTCTGTGTTCTGCCCCTGCCCCTGCCTTGGTTTACCCCTGTGGTTGTACCATGTGTGTGTATACATGTCACTGAGAACTCACATTCACCCTGGACACTTTGAGATGAGAGTTCTGTCCAGTCAATCAAAATCTCCCGTTGATAGAATGTTGGGAGCTCTCTGATCTCTGTCTTGCCTTAGTTTCTCCCGCCTTACATTTGCCTTCTTAGCTCTCAGGTCTATACAGACATTAGGACCCTAGAGGGTCTCCTTACTCATCTAGGAAAGTCAGTGGGCTCCCTGGCAGAAGTTGTGTTACAGACCCACCGTGGGTTAGATCCGCTGTTCATGAAGCAAGGGGTCTATCCATGGCACTGGGAGAATCATGTTGCTTCTATGCAAATCAGTTGGGTGTCATTAGGGAATCTCTTGTTTCTCTGTGTAAGCAGTTAGATGACCAGGAGACCAGTCCTGAGGCTTCAATCGGTCACTCTATGACTGGTTAGACCATCCTTCTCGGGAGGTACAGTCCCAGTCCTCTTGTTCCTTCTCCTCCTCCTCATAGCTCCCTGCATAAAAAGTGCCTCATCTCTTACATTCAGGATCGCATACAGCCCCTGGAACTTTTTGCTCTTAAAATGGCTTATTCCCGGTTGGCCTCAGATGAGTCACAACTATGAGTATAAAAAGGGGGGAATGAAATGGACAAAGGACTGGCCTTCCCTCCCCTCCCTCAGTCTTAGGTTAAAGGGCCTGAGGCACACAGAGAAAGATCTGCTCAGCTAGATTAAAGGTGTTTTGCACTTCAAAGTGCCTGATCAACAATGAGGGGTGTCTGTTCGATAACCCTGACCTATAAACCACATTAAACATCTGCCATTGTATCTTTCCTCCTGTAAAGTCCAGTCACTGTTTAATGTCAAAGGGTGCCAGCAAGGGTGAACAAGAATGCTTATAAGACTGTCCCTACTTCAGTTCAGCACAGAACCATGCCAGAATCCTACTGGAGGTCCGTCCTAGCCATGTAGGCCATCTAGGCTGGTAAAAAATAAATTTATTTCTAAATTATGAATTACCATGGCCGTCTTGAATTTTATTGCCTGGGCTATTTCAGTAGTACAAAAAGATCTCAACTGACTAAAAAAAGATCTAAATTTACTAAGATTAAATTTATTAAGGATACATTTAAGTCATTCATTTTATTAAAAAAAAATCAACTCTACAATAAAGAATGAGCGAGATACAGCTAATTTATAATTCAAATGGAAATTTGGTGGACCAGAAATTCAGCAGTGTGTCAATACAATATAAAACAAATAATCAAAAGTGATCTCAAGTTGTATTAAGTAAGATTGTGTTGAAAACAAGGAAAGTGTAATGGGAGCAATATCATAACTTCTCCCTTTCCCCCCATGCATTTCTGCCATTAGACTTATTTTTTCTTAAAAAGTATTAAAACAAACCTTGAGACTTGATTAGCTTAACAGCCTAAAAGCTCAAATATTTAGCATCACTCCTTGGATTCCTGAGTACAAAATATCTTTGAGGATCTCCAAGAGAACCCTGTCAATTGGCTGGTGGCCCACAATGGAGAGCTTAGATAAGGGAGCCTTGCTCAGCTAAAGCAACTGAGACAATCCTCAATACATAGCTTTATTAAATAACCATTTTATGCAACGATTAAGTAAATTTCCTTCAGTTAATTGCTGATTAATAATAATACTGGTATGTACATAAACAGTGCTTTTATGATTTGCAAAGTGCTTCACATATACTATCTCACTGGATCCTCACCACCATTCTAGAAGCTAGGTAATACCTATTGCTATTTTATTCCCATTTTAGAGCTGAGGAAATTGAGACTGAGAAGGTTTAAATGACTTACCCAGGATCACTCAGCTAGGAAGCACCTGAATTCAAGTACCTTAAACTTAGATATCTCTGATTGCACATCCAATATAGGCAAAGGTGCTTTTAGTTGGCTAAGTGGCCTTCCAATGTCTCATTTCATTCCAATATAAAAAATAATTCATACACTTAAGATATCATTAAGAACAAATAAATGTACTAACTTCAAATTCATGGATTTCACAAAAAGGACTATGTGTATTTATGTATGCATATGTATGTATGTTTATATGTATGTCAAAAATAAAATCTGCCCAAAATAAGAAAATTGACATTTATGGGGACCTATCTAAAAATAACCTTCAGTATCCATTCCCCCCACAATAGTGCATGCACATGTACATAATAATTTCATACTTCTTCAAACACATACATATATAAATATTTTGAAGTGATGAATGACTCAAATGTATATCTATCCTTTTCCCGAAGCATTTTTAAGATGTTTACATTGAAACCAGATGCCCCAGAGGCAGACAGCCCTGCTTTCTGTTGTTACTTTGCATTAAATATCCCGACTAGATTTTTCTGTACATTCTTTGTTTCACTCATAAGTGAAAAGAATGCTGTTTCTGTTTGATTTTCTTTGCCATCAATGTGGCAGAACCCCTCTGAGGGGATTCCAGCCACGTTTTATTTCTGCACTTATCTTTTTTTTTTTTTCAGCTGACTTGGCAGGGTAACATGTAATGACTTCAAAGATCATTCTTATTACCAGAGGTAACACATGCTTCCCCTCTCCCATCTGTAGTCTGTTTTTTTTTTTTAATGTGCATTTATGAAAAGTGCTTGCTTAGAAAGTTTGTAACTAGTGTGAAAGAGTTTGGATATTACCCTTGAATTAAGAGCCTATTTCTCTATTTTTTTCCAGAAACACATTTTATACACACATTGTTGATCTAGCTTTGGAATGGAGATGATGACATTACTTTCCCCTTCTTCCAAAATGTGACTTGTATGTAGGGAATTTCTGTCTAGCAGCATAGTTCACAGGAGGTTTAATTTGTTGAAATGTATGTGGATAGTGGCTCAGAGAGTTGTGTGTAAAAATATGTACACCCAAGGGTGCTTTTGTCCTTTCTTAGGTAATCATCTTGTAATTGGCCATCGAATGAACTAGAAAGAAAATTTCAGTCCGGGAAAATCAGCAAACTTGCAAAAGACCTATTAAATAAGCACACCTGCTTTATTTTCTAATTGAATTTCTTCTTTGCCTAATAAATCAGTCAAGTCCATACATTTAGTGTGAGTACAGCACAAAATGCATTGCAAATGGAATAAAAAAAAATGCCTAAGAATAGTTCAGCTGTTTCAATGCCTTTCTAATTCTCAGGACCAGTTATGGTTCCTTGCAGACAGCAGGGCATTCCTTAAATGCTGGCCAGATGAATGAGTGGATAGACAGAGAGAAGGATGGATGAATGGCTGACTGGCAGCAACCATTTACTAAGCACTTTGCAATGACTGAGAGCTGGATGTTGAGTCAGAGAGACCTAAATTCAAGCAAAGCTTCTGTATGGGCAAATCATTTAACTTCCTGATGTTCTGGTCATAGTTGAGATGGTAATTTGCATCTAAATCAGTGGAGGAAGTTTCTACATTAGACTTTCCCCACACTGATGATATCACACACAGGTTCAATTCCCCAATTGAGTGACTAGTGTCCAAGTTACTGGGCTTGTCATCATGAAAACCTAAGATTAAATCCTGCCTCAGAAACTTGCTAGATATGTAACCTAGGGGCAAATGGCTCACCCTGTTTCAGCCTCAGCTTCTTCATCTATAAAATGGGCTTTACGGTCTTGGAAGAACCTTCTAGGTCTAAATCTATGATGTTATGATTCCCTCTCTTCAAAATTTTGTTCAAAACCTCCACAAAAATCTTATTTTAATACTTTATATATTAGAATATGGGATATTCTAATGTACACCACAAGCTCTCACAGATTAACTTGGAGAGACTTCAGGTATGAGCCTAATAATGTACTTATAGATATAGTTTCAATAGATGTGTGCATGTGTGTGTATATATATGTGTGTGTGTGTGGTTTGTGTGTGTGAACATATAATACAAATATAGATAGGTTTCTATATATAACAATTATTTGTTTTGCTAATTAGTCATATCCAACTCTTTGTGACCCCAGTTGAAGTTTTTTGGGGAGTGGCTTACCATTTCCTTTTCCAGCTTATTTTATAGATGAGAGAATTGAGGAAAACTGGGTTAAGTGACTTGCCTAGGATCACACAATTAGTAAGTATTTGAGTCTGGGTTTGAACTAAGATCCTAACTCTAGGCCTGGATCTTTATCTACTGCACCATTGAGCTGCCCCAACAATTAAAAGAATATGCATTTATATAGCACCTTAAGATTTGCAAAGCTGTGAGACATGCTATTGTTATTATTCTCATTTTACAGGTGAGGAAACTGAAGCTAAGAGATTAAGTGGCTTTCCCAAAGTTAATCAGGTAATAAATTTTAGAATCAGGATTTGATCTCAGGTTTTCCTAACTTCAGGTCCTGTACCTTTCAGGAAAATGTGGTAGTGGTGGTGAGTGTGTGTGTGTGTGTGTGTGTGTGTGTGTGTGTGTGTGTGTGTGTGTGTATACATGCAGGTATAAACAGAAAGACAGATATATGGATTAATCTAGACAAGTAGAGAGGGTTTGCAGTCATTGGTGGATATAGAAATATTTGGAGTTTGTACTTTTTAATTTTAGCCTTCAAAAACTAAGAATATGATTGAAGATTTACGATTCAAAGATTATTTTCTCAATCTATTTTCTATGATTCTAGCATCATTAAGTTTATTCATGTAAAGCTTTTTTTTTAATTGTGATAACACAATTTAGTAAACAACAAAATTGAGATAAAGAGGACTCCTCATTTTGAATTTAATCCAAAGTAATATTACTGAAGTAGCAAAAGGACCTTAATTTATACAATGACTAAGTCCATGTCACCTACAGATGGGATCATAGTATCACAGATTTGGAGATGGACCCTATGAATGGTATGAGACTTTAATATAATTTGAATGCTTAGATGTAATCTTTCTGTCTAAAATCCATGATTTTTTTGCATGAGCAAATAATTGAAATTTAGAGTTGGAAAGTACTTTAGAAGTCACTTATTCCAGCCTTTTCAGCTTATCATCAAGAAAATAGACCAAGACAGATTTTGTCAAAAATTACACATCAGTAATCCAGTCAGGATTTGAACTCAGGTCCTGTGATTCCAAATCCAGAGTCTTTCCAGGGATACCTGAAGGCCTTACCTTAGACCTCTTTACAACTTTCTCAGCTACTATTTAGAGGACAGCACTAAGGTCAGGGTGTTAGCATTTTTATTAAAGCAAACACTGCTATATTTGAGTCATCTGTAATAGAAAACATAGTAATTTTTTAGAAATCTAACATTTTCCATACTATAATGGGGAGATGGAGTAGAAAAAGAAGGAGAGGCAAAATAGGGATTATAAACCAGAGTGATATACAGCAAGGGCTGCATATGGCCTAAGTCTGTTACAGTAGCTCTACAACTTGGCAAGAATCCTGAAACTGTCCACCTGGGCTCAGCGATATCAGAACTCTTCCTGAGAATCAGAGAAATAAATGGAGCATCATGGGGTTGAGGTCTGATCCTACTCAAAACTGTGAAGAGCTTGACATCAAAGCAAGTGGCGCTCCTTCAAGTTCTGACACAACAAAAGGGCAAGATGGATCAGAACAGCTGATCATCCTGAGCACTAAAGGCAAACCACAAGTGACCATCAAATGAATACATGAATTCTCTTGCTTCTCCCTCCCCTATAGGGTGCCCCAAACAGGGACCCAGGCAGTGCTGGTCCCAAGTAAGACCATCCTTCTTTTTTATCCCCAGAGTATCCCAAACCCCACAACCCACTTTTCTTCCAATGCTCTCTTTCTTCCAGCCTTGGCCAAACACCAACCCCTATCTCCATCTTTTCGAGAAAGAGTCCATAATCCCATAATCCCCATAAATCCTATTCCCCTCAGTCCTATCAGTGATAGGCCAGTTCACTTCATGCCACATGCCAGGGAAATAGACACCAAAAGAACTCCTGATCCTTTCCATCTGCCCTACTGGTGCACCATTAGAACCTCTGGTGTTTTCTACCTGAACTGCAACTCTACTTTCATATGTATAAGCCTTCCTCAATTATAGTATAAACTATAGAGATTTCCTTATTTTCTATTTGTATCCTCAATGTTTGTCATATAGTAAGAGCTTAATAAATAACTTTTCATTTATTAATTCGTTCATTTTATACCAGTGTTATTTCAGAACAAAATTGGAAACATCTCACTTTTGTTGTTGTTCTAAATAGTATGCTTAACTTTAAGTCATAGGACAATATATTGCTGAACAGTAAGGGCCATAATAAAAAAAAAGGTTATATGTATAAGTCTAGATTAAGTGAAATATCTAAAAGAGAAAAGTTGAAGAACTTCACATCACTGAAAATGTTTACTTAATAAAAAGCTCCAGAAATTATACTTAAAAATGGAAGCCAATGCAGGAGTTTGCTGAAGCCAATTTATAACAGCTTAAAAGACTTGATTTCTAAATTTTCAGCTTGAACATTTACAAATTTGTAACAAAGGTCAACAAATCAGGGTTTGATTAATTGCTTTGTTGATTGTCTAGACTTAAGAGAGTGAGGGAGAAAATATTTATAATCGATTAAATTTTGAAAAGGATTTTGCACATTTTTTCCCTAGAAAGCTAGTTAAACATTTACCAGCATATCCCTGAGCAGATAACAAAAACATCACTGAAGATATAAAGAATTTTGAAAAGGAGAGGGACATACTTTAACTGGAATTCCAAAAAGCCTTTTTTTGAGTTTATTAACATTAATCCAATTAGCAAACTTATACAAAATAATAATTCCAAGAGTTGATATCTGCTATGAATTAATTAATTCTCTTACAGAATTTGACAGAAAGTATACAAATCATTTAAGAACCTACACAGAAGAGTATATGTGGCAGCAACTGGCCAAAAAAGACTCTTAGAAAAAGGTAGAACTATCAAATAATATCCCTAAGGGTAGGCATCAAACACCATCATGGGAGAAATAACTTGAGAGAACTATTTAAGGTTTATAAAAAGTTATTAGAAGATTACCTTAATACCTAGCTGGTACATACAGTCAAAAAAAAAAAAAAACCAACAAAAAAACTTGAATTCACCTTGTCCAATAAAGAAGACAAAAGAGAAACACATGAAATTGAAACTGTAATACAAAAAAATTTGAAATTTTAATTTGCTTAATTAGCAACTGCAAGCAAAGATCAAAAGATTAAGGGAGAATAAAATAAGTCAGTCAAAAACTTTACTATGATGACTTGAGAAATAAAAAGATCAGAGGGATAAAAGAATTCTTTAGAAAGGAAGAGGCAGAAATGTTTTAATCATTTACATGGCAGATGTCCAACAGAATGAAAATGCAAATTGGGCTCTCTTCAAAATGGGAGGGTGGGATAAAAATCTTAATTACAAGTCCAAATGCTTCACAAAAGCCCATGAATTATTAGCAAAATATTTCATCATCTTCATCTCAAATAGACCATTTCCTCTAAGCCTGATTCCTCCTTTGTTAATAGAAGGATTCACAAATTGACTATATGTGACCTTGACCAGATATAGGCTTATTATATGTGTAAGTATTTTTTATATAAGACATTTACAGCTTCTATCATGAAAAAAAATCTAAAAACATTTATTTTTTAAAGCCTGATATATTGACTGGGGAGCAAAAAGGGGACTTAAAAGGATTTAAATCCTAGGGATTTAAAGAGCAACTTGTTATAGTTTGGTAATTGTTAAACAAGCAGCCTCCAGACTAAGTTGCAAACTCAGAACTTATTCACACACACATAAACACACACACACACTCACTTTTTTTTTTAAAGACTCAAGTTTTGTAAGAACATTAGAGTATGTGATATCCACATGGAAAAAATTTTTCTACTTAAAATATGCCATTGATGGCATGTCAAAAAATTAATATAAAACATAGCATTTTAGAGAAATTTAAGTATTAGCTTCCAAATATCTTATTAATTAGTATGATACATATCACATCAAGCCTTATGGCTCCACTGAAAAATACTTTACCAAAAAGTAATCCCTTGATATCTTCATGGTCAATGCATTTTGAAGGATATTCAGATAAAGTATATTGACCATAAAGATATCAAGGGGGCAAGGATTGGATTGAATATTTTATGACATCTTTAAATCAAAGAACACATTTAAAGCAATTAGGATCTGCATGATACAGGTCTTAATACATATTTTTGGAGTTACAAAATGAACAATAATCAATTTAGAAAGTATCCTAACAAAGCCTTTTATATCAACTGAGCCCATTACCCTAAGACAATTACTGAAAGAGGAATATTTCTTCACCAAAAAAGAGAAAGACAATTAATAAGCATTCTCAGTATCATAATCAAAAATAAATAACCTACCTGAAAAACCCTTTTTTGAAAGAAGCACATACCAAATAATAAAGGTTAACAACAGGTACATGTTATTGGATTTATGGAATGTAACCAAAAGTAGCTATATAATGGATGGAACCAATGGCTGAGGCCCATAAATAGAATTAAAAGGCCTTCCATGAGTGAGATTTACATGAACTCAACTAGGATTATGCTAAAGACAGCTCTAACCCAGCCTGTTAAAGTCTACTGTTAAATTTTCAGTGTGAGTATTTACACCTCAAAATTCATCAATGACTACAAATAAAGACTTAATTTATTGCTTTGTTGATTGTCTAGGCATCTTATTGTCTAAAAAAAATTTTTTTGAGGGGGCTGGGGGTAGGAAGCTGCTTTTTAAATTACTCCTGAATTCAACCTATAATACTTCTACAAGTGTTGAATGGCTATTATATGTCTATGTTTACAGGAACAAAAGAATTTATCAGGATGATTCAGAAACAGGTTTTTACCATCAGAAAAGTTATTTTAAAAAAGCCTGTGCTTATTGATAAATGCAGTTTGTGCAAGGAAATAATAAAAGCAGCATTCCAGGTTTCTGAATACTAAGCAAGAAATGAGTAGGTGTTCAAAGTTAAACATCAGATGTTCATTATCTTTCATGGACTAACAGATGACAAATTCCTAAAGTAAAAAAAAATCTTTAGGAATTCTACAAATAAACTATACTGGAACTGGAGCATTCTCATAGACCAGATTATTGCCCACAATCACTTAGATTATAACCCTGATGCACAAAACTTAAGAAGGACATTTTAATAGATCTTCCTATGACAAATAAATCACTTCAAAATATGAAGACCTAGTTGAAGAAACAAAAATCATATAACATTTTAGAAGTATATATCCTTATCTTCCTGCGCACTACTAAAATTGTACTCAGGATGCTTTCAGTGAGCTTATGGAGAATGAATTTATATCTTAATTAATTTGTTCAATTATAAAATATATTTATTTTATACATCTATGCAATATTCTGCAGAACATTTAAATAGAAGATAATAATAGTAGTATTAGTCCATTTCTCTGTACTTCATCAAATGACTTGTTTTATTGTGAAAAATTCTGTGGCTCCTTTTATCATCTTATTATTTTAACCTTTTACTTACAACTGTAATTTAGCAAGTCTGAAATTTCTAATATGTTTTTGTATTACAAATTCAATTTCATGTATTTTTGTCATCCTTATTGATAATACTGATAATAGTATTAATTTATAATAGTGATGAAAATAATAATAGAAGAAGAAATTAAAAACAAATGGAAACAGAATGAAGTGTACAATATCCCTGTCATCCTATCTACAATTGGAGTTGTGGTAGAATGTTTTTGATGAGTCATTAGAAAATGAGTTTACTTGTTAATACTTTTATTCAATTATCAAAAGCCATTACTTTATACACCTTCAAGGTAGTATGCAGAATTTTATATGTCAAAAAATATCAAGATAGTGGATCATCTCTATCTAAATAAGCCCCATCAAAAAAGATGAAAAAAATTAAGTACATGATCAAAAATAGGAGTTGGCATTTACATAGTACCTTGGTATTTACATTAATTAAATCCTTTGATCTTTCCCATGCTCTTGTAAGGGGTTTCTTTCAGAGACATGCTGGTGGTGTTCATAGGAGCTCACCTTTCTTAAAAACTATTTAAAAACTGTTTTCACATCACCATAGACACAGATTTCACAACAGGGAAGATGGGAGGGAAGAAGAAGGACTGAAATTTAGTTTCCTCATAAGACAAAAATAGGGCATTTTGATGGCCAAGTTTTTGCTCACACATCAGGGACTCAAGTTTTAGTCCCTGCTCCTGTTAACACAGGGTGTTACAGAATGAGAGTAGTGAGTTTGACAGTGAAATCATTACACTTATGTGGGTAGACACCTAATCTACTTATGATTTATTGGGTACACCCTATGGAGACACCTGAGTCCCACAGGGGAGTGATTTGATATAGATCAAATGCTAGTGTTAGGATTTGAATACATGTTTTTCCCAACTTAACCCAGAACTCAGTATTGCCTCTCTTTTTAGTTTTTTTTTTAATTTTCATTGCTTAAATAACAGGTATTTTATAACACAATGGGTAGAAGAAGCAAGAGACATGTTTTAGAACATTCCTGAATTCAGCTTTCATATTGTTTTTTTTCTTTCTCTATAGTGCTTAGCACAATGGTAGGGATATAGTAGGCATTTAATAAATGTTTTTTGATTCACTGACATGTGCTTTTATGCTATATTTTTAAAAAGCAGTTAAGAATATAGCAAGTTATGTACATCTATATTTGATGACACATGCATTCCAGGCTCCTTTTGGCCTTCTGAGACTTTAGTAACTATTCTGTTACTTTTGATGATTGAAGCAAATCTTTCCATATTTAGAATGTCTGTCATACCAGTTATTTAACAGCTATTTTTTTTTTAATCCATAATGGTATCTTCTGTAGAGGCTGGAACTCTGAAAAGGTGAATCTAAAACAGCAGAGTACTTAAGGCTAAGTACCTACTCAATGTGATATAATGGTTCTATAAACATATACTTAGATGATATAGTGATGTGATGGCTCTCAAGATTGGTGCCTGCTGAATGTGTTGTGGTGAGGTAATTGTAGGGAAGGATCGAAGGGCTGAGAGAGAGAGTAGAGTCTCTCTGCGCAGCAGCATACTCATCTGGGAAGACTTCAGGCTCCAGATTCCAGAGTCCAGGATACATCTTTGACAAGCCTTCACTTCTCCTCCTAAAGACCAAGGACTTTGATCTTGACTTGGACTAATCCTGAGGTCCTCCAGAGAGCTATCCCGGACATTACAATTTGGTGCCCAACATGGACTAAGGACCTGCAGACACCTCAACTGATGCAATTACTTCAGTGCAGAAGTCCCTGTGACCCAGAAATAGGGTGAGTATAAAAATAGACAAACAGGAAACTTTGTTAAGGGCTAAATTAGTAACTTTCGTTTCTTAACTGAAATGGGGCAAATACCAAGAAAAGTCTCCTCCACCCCAAGGGAAATGTGAAGAAAGCATAGTTAGGTTAATGAAGAGCCAAGATTTGTCGGTAACTTGGGATCAGATCCTTGCACTTTTTTAATGTTTTAGAAACATTAGAGTGCATGTCCCTTTGGTTCCAAAGGAAGAAGGATTAGAACCAGACCAATGGAAACTAGTGGAAGAGCAACTATTTGAATATATGAAAATAATGGTCCTGATTCAATTCCTGAAGAAACATTCTATATATACAATATAATACAATTAACTTGAAGGAATTACATAAGTTTTAGGATAAGGAAAAAGAAGAAAGAGGAGGAAGGGGAGGGTACGGATAAAGATATGGAGAATTAGATAGTACCATAAGCATAGCCAGACAAGGAAATTTGAAGAGAAAGAGGAAGAGGAGGATGGCCCTGACAACACAGCTGGAAGACATGGCCAATCAGACCAAGTTGAGTACCTTGTCCCACCCCCTCCACCTACACTTGAGCAGGTGCCCTTAGTGCATTTCCCATCTTCTTACCATCCATCAATTTCGCCTTCGTCAGTGGAGAGAGAAGGGTGGAAGGAAGTGCAGTGATACCATCATCACCACTCATACAGAAGCCCTGCCCACCCCTATGACTCTGATTAAATTATGTTAAGATGTTATTAGAGAATTTGACTTTTGAAGTTTTAACCCCTAATGATTGGAAATCTATAGCAAGGACATGTTTAGAACCTGGACAAAACTTGTTGTGGCTTTCGGAGTATAGTGAACTCTGTAGTATACAAGCCCAATGAAATAGGCAACCTGGAGTTAATATATACCACTCACCCCTGACCAACTAATAGGTGTAGGTCCTTATGCAGACACTTTAGCACAGATTAATTATCTTATAGCAGCATATGAGCAAATTGCTGCTGCTATCAAAGCATGGGGCTCCCTTCCAGGAAAATAAAATAGAGGGAAAACATGCATAAAAATAGCACTAAGTCCAAATGAACCCTTTGCTGATTTTGTGGGATGTCTGCAGAGAACTGTCATATGAACTATTGGCAAAAATGTAGCAAGAGAAATTATGATAAGGCAACTTGCTAAAGAAAATGCTAATGATGACTACACAAGGATGTTCCTTTAGAGGAGATCATAAGACGCTGTGCCTCAATGGGCTCAAATACTTTTTATACCCAGGCTATGATGCAGACAGGGTCCTTTTGGCAAGGGACTTCCAGAGAGACTTGTCAATGCTTTCAATGTAGTAAAGTAGGACATTTGAAAGCTCAATGTTAACATAAAGATAGAGTGAGTAAACAGGGTGAGAAAACAAGACCAAAAACCCCATGTCTAAAATGAAACAGAGGCTTCCATTAGGCAAAGCAATCTGATGGGAGAAAGGGATTACAATTGGGGAGAAGAGAGTTGTATGCAGCTGGGATTACTGAGGTGAATCTGTCCCTTTTTGGCCTATAGATACCTTACCTCCAGGCACAGTAGGTTTGATTATTTCACCTTCTGAGAGTACTTACAAAACAGTGTCCATCTATACACTGATGTGGGAAACTGAGGAATGTGTAGATAATGTCCCAGTCACTAATACAGGTAGACAATGTGTGACTTATCAACCAGGAGAAGTAGTAGCATCAGGTTTACTGATACAGACTCCTAATAAGCAATCTGGTGATATTTGTCCAGATTTTGACTCCCAGCAACAGAATCCAGAAGTATTCTAGACTGCAGCTGTTGCAGCTGACCATCCTATGCTCACTGTCTATGTAAATGGTATACTGGAAGGGTTGGTAGACATTGTGCAGATTTTACAGTCATTAGAGGTGCCAGTTAGCCAAAGATTAAGGCAGACATGTCTGGCACAGGAGGATCAATAGCAGCTGAAGTTAGTGATACCCCTTTGACATGGACATTTAAAGGCAAAATAGGAGTTTTTACTCCTTTTATAGTTGAAAAAAATTCCCATCAATCTAGGGGGAAGACATTTTACAACAATTAGAGTTATAAACGAGTATTTTGGTTTTTTTTAGGCAGGGCTTCTATTGCAGGCCTGCCAATACTCTCACCTGTTCCTATTCAATGGAAAACTGATACACCAATGTGGATAGAACAGTGACCCTTAGCTAGTGATAAAATTCAGGTCTTATTAGATATAGTACAGGAGCAAGTTGACCAAGGACACTTATAATCTTCTCTAAGTCCTTGGAATTCCCCTGTATTTGTTGTAAGAAAGAGATCTGGAAAACGGAGGATGTTGATTGATTTAAGAAAAATAAATGAACAGATGGAAACTATGGGAACTCTTCAGCCTGGACTTCCAGCTTCTACTCAATTGCCTAGAGAATGGCCTCTTTGGGTTATAGACATTAAGGATTATTTCTATTCTATCTGTTTGGATAAGGAAGACATGAAAAGATTTGCCCAGGGTTAATTTAGTTGAGCTTTATAAAAGATATGAATGGACAGTTTTGCCAAAGGGAATGAAAAATAGCCCTACTATGTGTCAAATGTATGTTGTTGCTGCTCTTAGTCCAGTAACAAAAGCATTTCTAAAAGTTATGTTATTACATTACATGGATGATATATTGGGATGTGCACCTGAGGAAAAAAATGTTAGAAGCATGTCTACAAAAGACCATAGAAACACTAAGGAACTACAAATTGCATATATCTCCAGAAAAAAATTCAAGATATGCTCCTTTTCAATATTTAGGATATACCCTAAGGTGCTTACAGTACAAAAACTTTCCTTAAGAAAAAGAGAAGTTGAACACCTTAAATGGCTTTCAGAAATTAATAGGAGATATCCACTGGATGAGTCCAGTGTTAGGCTTGACTACCTATCAATTGCAACTGTTGTGTGACATTTTAAGGGGAGACAATGCTTTAAACTCACCATGTCAGCTTACAAAAGAAGCTCAAGAATGGACAGTTTTCCATTGGACATTTATCCAATGTGGTTGAAAGAGTCACTTGGAAATATTGGGTTTTGCTACACAAGAGACACCCACAGCAGTCTTCCTCAAGAAGACAGTGCGATAGAGAAGGTGAACCTCCCAGCACAACCAGAACAAAGGCTTTCTCCTTATCCAGTGCTTGTGGCTAGAATTTTATTAAAGGCTTTTAAGCAAGCAGTTCAATTATCTGGGATAAGACCTGACAAGATATACACCTTTTATACCAATGCACAAATTAATGTATGCTGTGAAACCATTCCAGAGTGGCAAATTTCCTTGGCCACAGCTCCAAATCTTACATACGAGTCTCCATTAAAGATAACTCAGCTATTACATAATTGGTGATGGATTCTTGAAGAAAAGGTTTCTAAAATTCCTCTTAAAGGACCAACTATCTTTACAGATGCATCCAAACATATTTATATTATATACTCTCATGACAACTATAGAGTAATCAGAATTCCTTTTCAATCCACTCAGCAAAATGAATTGTATGCAATCATTCTAGCTCTTACTTATTATCCTGGAGCTATAAATATAATATCTGATTTGGCCTATTCAATAGATGTGGTACAAAGAATTGCCACAGTTCAAATAAAATTTGTAGCTTCCAATACATATCAGCTCTTTAAGGAGCAAGTGAGAAAGTATCCAGGTAAGATTTATATTTTGCATGTCCACTCTCATAGTGGACACTTCCAGGTCCTATTTTTGATGGAACTCAAAGGCAGATTACCTTCTAACCATGTTGGCCAACACTCCTTTATTTCAGGAAGCCCAAGAATCTCATTCTAAATATCATCAGGCTGCTCGAGCTTTATGTTTGCAGCTTGGGATAACAAAAGAGGATGCTAAGAGCATAGTAAAATCCTGTACAGTTTGCCTTCCTTTCCATGCTCCTATGCTCCCTCCAGGAAAGAACTCTCATTGTTTGAGACCCAGTGAAATTTGGCAAATGGATGTGACCTGTTATAAATCTTTTGGTCGTCTGTCTTTTATCCATGTTGTGATAGACACCTTTTCAGGATTCACTTTTGCAATACCAGCAGCAAAAGAGACAGCCCAAGTGTTGCTGAATTCCTTCTACAAGCATTTACAAACAGGCATATGGCACAAGCAAGAAAAACAGACAATGGACCTGCATATACTTCTAAACATTTTGCACACTTTTGTGCACAGTATGAGATTTTACACACCACTGGCATACCCTTTAATTCTCAAGGACAGGCAATAGTAGAGAGGTGAAACAGAGACATCAAGATGTTCCTCCAAAAACAAAAGAAAGGGGGAGCCACAGGTAACCCTAGAGAACTTCTAAATTTAGCTCTTTATACAATTAACTTCTTGATTTTTGACAAAGATGCACTGGCTCTGGCAGACAGATTTTATAACCCACCAGAAGGGCAGTGTCCAGTGTGAGCAGCTCCACTATCTTTAGATAATTTCCAGGTGATGTGGAGAGACCCAGAAAGTGGTGAGTGGAAGGAACCAGACAGGTTAACTGCTTGGAGGAGAGGGTTTGCTTGTATCTCCACAGATGGAGAAGAAATCAGATAGGTGCCAACGAGTCATATTTGCTTTGTCCATTGGAAGAGACGGAGAGGACCCTTGAAAAGAAGAAGACCCAAGAAACATCAGGTGGTTCCATTGGTGATGGCCCACCACTGAAAGAGCATTGCAGTTATAGCAATTGACTCATGGACATCAAAAATTGCTGAGACTGATTCAGGACTTCAAAACCTTCAGGAATCATTGGAATCCCTGAGAATGATAAAACTGTTGCAGGACTTCAAAAACTTGCAGGGATCATTGGATTCTCTGACAGGTGGAGTAATGGACAATAGATTGGTTTTGCACTATGTCTTGGCTGCTGAAGGAGGTGTATGTATGATTGTTATTTACATATCCTCCTTCTAAAACTTCTGGAAATCTTTTACAATACTTTTTTGATTCATATTCTTTGTTTTATCACTATTTCCATGTGTAATTCATATTTGTTATACCACATTGAGCCTGCACAGGCTGTGGCGGGGAGGGAGGGGGGTTCATCACTACTAGCCTGTGTTATATTACTATGTGCTTGTGTGATATCTCTCATGCTGATGGGTTTGTGCATACCTGTTTCTAGTAAGACCCTTCATCCCAGAAACCTGCTAACAGTATCTAGTTTGATTCCCCACTTCCCTTTGGTGTTTTTCATCTCTCTTCCTGAGAAGTTATGGAGGTCATGATCATCTCCTTTTTAATGTTTTCACCTCCCTTCCTGAGAAGTCAGGGAGGGCATGATCACCTGATTTTTGGTGTTTTCACCCCCTTTCCTGAGAAGTCAGGGAAGGCGTGATCATCTGCTTTTGGGGGTTCTCACCTCCTTGAGAAGTCTGGGAAGGCATGATCACCTCCTTTTGGGGGTTCTCACCTCCCTGAGAAGTCAGGGAGGGAGTGATCACCTGTGTTCTAAAACAAAAGAAAGTAGGAGATGTAGAGGGCTGAAACTCTGAAAAGGTATATTTGGATCTAAAACAGCAGAGCACTTAAGGCTAATTACCTATCAATGTGAGATAATGGTTTTATAAACATATATTTAGATGATATGGTGATGTAATGGTTCTCCTCAAGATTGGCACCTGTTGAATGTGTTATCGGTGAGGTAATTGTAGGGAAGGATTGGAGGGCTGAGGGAGAGAGTTAGAGTCTCTCTACTGAAGCAGCAGGTTCAGCTGGTAAGACTTCAGGCTCCAGACTCCAGACTCCAGGATCTATTTTTGACAAGCCACATGGCAGCTTCCCTGTCTCCTTCACTTCTCCTCCTAAAGACCAAGGACTTTGACTGATCCCGACTCGGACTGATCCTGAGGTCCTCCAGAGAGCTAGCCCAGACATTACAATCTTCCATTTTTATATCATCTTTATTTCCATTCATATGGAGAGATACTAATATAAATATAGAAATAGGTGATATAGATATATTCCTTCCCACTTCTTTTCCAGAAAAACATTGCTTCTGACAATAATTTTAAAAAGGGAAAGAAAACTAGTTCTCTGAAACTAATCACCAGAGCAACTGAGTTGGACAGTACATATGATACTCTACATCTATAATCTCCTAGTTTTGCAAAGAAAGGAAGGAGGTAAATTTTCTCAAATTTTCATTGGTGCCAACACATAATATTTTAGAATGCTTTTATTGTATGTTTCAAATTAAGAGACAAATAAAAACAGAATTGACATTTTGCAATGGGATGCTTAGTTTTTCTTTAATTTAATATTGTGCTGCTATTAGGTTTGGCTCAACAATTTCTACTTTTTATCAGTGAGTTTTTCTTACTAAAAAAAGCCCTTGGTCAAAGTATAATGAAAAAAGGAAGATGGGATCTGTATTTATGCCAAATTCCATCTCAAGTAACCTAACACACTCACTTACCAAGCAATAGGCCATATTATCTCCATGGTATTTCTCCAGAAAGTTTGGATTTCTTATTCCTCTTAGTGAACATTTAAGTATAGTATTGCCCAACCTAAAAGCACTTGGGTGAATGTTCTTCACAATAGCACCAGCCCTGCAATTATCCTCAATAATACAGTGAATATTTTAAGTCCTTCTGGGAAGAATGTCTCTTGAGCAAGTGAAATGAAACCGTTTCCAAGAATAGTGCAAATCTGATTTCCCGATCTTGGATCTATTCCAAGGGAAATCTCAAAAGTACAAGGGCATAATATACTGCATTTAGAAAGAAGAAGGTCCAATTCTCATTCGTTTTGATTTTTGTGCTAAATAATATTGCTTAAGAAAGTTTATCAAGAATAGGGGCTAGACACTATTGAAGTACATGTAGAAAGTGGTAGAAGCACTTATTCAAGATCTGTAAGAGGATTGTCCAATCAATATAAAGCAATTAGGTGAGTTCAAATTTTTCTTTGATCCCTTTCTTAGCTGTGTGATTCTGGGGAAATCACTTACCCCTTCTCATTCTCAGTTTCCTCACCAGTAAAAATGGGGATAATAGTAGTACGGGGTTGTTAGGAGGACCAAATGAAATAACATATAAAGTGCTTTTAAACCTTCAAGTGACATAAATACTAGCTATTAGGATTGTGGTGGTGGTGATGGTTACTAACATTGTATTATGGCAATCAGTGAGAGAAGGAAATTGTTCTGTTTAACCTTGGAACTAACTTGGGTGTGAATTTGCTTACCAACTTGGTGGATATCTGTTATTTTTTGTCTTCAAAGTATCTTCCTTCACTTTTTTGAGTTCTTTCCCAGCACAGGAAATCTCTTTGTTTCTAATATAGGAAATACTATGAAGAAAGTGAGAGGTTTTCATAGCTAGTAGGGAATGCTGAGGAAGAAAGATTTTCCACAAACATTAGGGCTTAATAGGATAGGAGTGTGATCTTATTTTTGCCCTGAGTGAGTCTTATGTGAAATTATAGTATGCATCAGCTCAAATCCAATACCTTTGACCTTGAAATGATGGCAGCCATTGATCACTCTTGGCCTGATTTCCTCCCTGGGACTCTTTTAATTCCACCTTGTTGTCTAAACAGTGAGACTCCCTATCAGGACCACTCCTAGTTCTATCATGCTGACTTCTTCCACTAATAATTATTGCCAGCCAAAACCACCTAGTCCACGAACCCCTAACACGAAAAAAAATTTACCTAACTATACTTATTATTCTTCAACTCTCCCTAATTATAGTCTTCACCTCATCAGAACTTATTATATTCTACATTTTATTTGAAACTACTCTAATCCCTACTCTGATCATCATCACACGATGAGGAAGCCATAATGAACGAGTCAATGCAGGCCTATACTTCCTCTTCTACACACTAATCGGATCCCTTCCCCTTCTAGTAGCACTACTGTGCCTACATAACAGCCTAGATCTAGGACCTTGTCTGTTTCAACCTTGTCTGTATCAAAAGCCGACATATTTTGAAACCATAACTATGCCTCTTGCCATTAGTCCTAGACTTTGGACCTTTGATCTCATATAAGTTTTTGCTTGCTTCATATATGAGCATATAATCTTAGAAGATTAGCTAAAAAGGAAGCAGTCATGGAAAGCCTTATTTGACCATAACAACATGTAAATGACAAGTGGTAGAAGGAATCAGGAATTCCAGTAATTGAATTCCAGTAACTCTATGGAGTTATTGGAACTCTAGGAATTCCAGTAACTCCATGAAATGAAAAAAGCATAGAAAGAAGGAAAAAAGGAAAGAAGAAAATAAACATTTATTAAGCATCCACTATATATCTTGCTCTATGCAAATATTTTGTCATCTCCTTAAACTTTGATTCATGATCTAGTAAGCTTGAATCTCTTCCCATGAGAGATAATATAATGGAAAGCACTCTGAATTTGGAATTTAAAGTTTGAAGCCCTAATACTATTCTATGTAGCAGGGCAGGCTACTCACTGGATTATCACAATGATAATAGTTTCCCTTGGATAACATAGGATTTATTTAATGTTTAAAGGGGATGGTCCATGGCATTAAGGTCATGCTTGCTAGCTGCAACATAGATGGCTCCAGCACCAAAAACAATAACAAAACATCCTGGCTCCTCCTAGACCTTAAATTGACTTGCTTAAGTTATGACTTTTTGACTCTAATGGATTAATTTTTAAAGATTGTAGTTGAATCTATGCAAACTGGCCTGGCTGCACATAGCTATCAATTTGCCAATACTTACAATGTGTTTTCATCTAGTTCTACCTTTGATCATGGCAAAATTTTTGTCTGACCCTCCTGTATCATCTTAAACTATCTGGGATCCAGTAGGTAGAGGGGGCAGGAAACTTCTGTAGCTCAATTGATATCAATTAAGACACAGTTCTGACACTCAAACCACCTAGAAAGAGTAACTAACAAAGTCCTGGATTATCTGCCACTATGAAAGAGAGGGTGTAGACAAGTTTCCCTCATATCTTGGTTCTGAGAGACTTAATGCTTCTTGTGTGTTTTGATCCAGACCCTCTACTTGTTTATTAAAGGTCTCCAAAAATGTCTCTTCCTACTCCAATTGACATTTCTCTAGTTTGGCATAGATGTGTACTAGCATGTGTTCTGGAAGGATGGCTTAAACCAATTAGGTATATAGAAAAGGATATAGGATGAAGGTATCCAATAAATCACACTTTTCTCAGTCCAGCAAACCTAGAAACTCCAAAACTTTAAAAATTTGTAGGTCCATCTTTCTATCAAACAACATAACCTACTTTAGAAGGTTGGGAAATTTGGTCCTCTCCTCCCTCAGTTTACTAGATCTGGTCACAAGTTATAATCATAAAAGATGACCAGTTCAGATGTTAAGTAGGTATTAATACCCTCCTCACTTTATGAAGGCAAGCAACAAGCATTTAGTAATACTTTACTAAGTGCCTTGTTCAGCACTGTTTCATCCTTGTAATGGTCATACTGATGAAATATGAAGATCTAAAACAAAAGGATTAATAACCTTCCCATGTCCCTCTCTTTAATAAAAATGGTCCAGTCAGTTTGAATTCTCATAGGAGTCATTAGCTGAAGAACCTATTTATTGAGAGAGAATCTTAAAAATAACTTATTTTCATTCCAAAGTTAAGAAACTCTAAGATAGGCATTTAAAATGCATTTTTGTTGGTTAAGTTGTTTCCAACTCTTGGTGACCCCATTTGGGATTTTCTTAGCAAAGATACTGGAGAGGTACTATGCTAAGTGCTGGGGATATAAATACAAATAAAAGCAAAAACAGTCCTTTACAATTAACTGGAGGAAGACAGTACCCAATAGAAAGCCAAAAAGCAGGGAGGAGTTTGGATTTGAGGAAGAGAAAGTAGCATGTAATTGAATGATTTTCAAAGAAAAACTTCTGTGCAATCTCTTCTCCTATATTGGCCCATAGTTCTTCACCTTCAAATTGCCTTTTCCCCTCAAGACAGTTCTCTTAGTGCTGCTAAGTACCAACCTTCACTCTAGGGACCATTAGCTCTGGAAGTAGTTCCATAGAGACAAGTCCTTCTTGCTGGCAAGGAAGGCTGACTTGTTCCCAGATATGGATAATTGACAATAGCACTACTTCAGAGAAGGAAGCATAAGACAGGATAAAGAATGCTGGATTTGAAATTAGGTGATCTAGATCTGAATCCTACTCTTGATACACTGGACCACAATTTCCTCATCTGTAAAATTAGAGATTAATTCTAAGCATAATCTTAAATAGGATTTTTTGGGGCCAAGGAGCAATAAGATGTTCGAGGAAGAGGGAGATATTCACCTGAAATGTGGATGTCTCTTGACACAACAAGATTTCTGCATTAAAAGGGCCAGGGAGTTGATGAGAAAGAATACCCTGGCTGTAAGGGAAAAGAATTATTTCACAGCTTGGCTTGGTGAGACAGAGGAGAAGGGAAAGAAAAGATAAATCATTTTTCTACTTCTATCTCATTCAAATTCAGATTCTTAACTGAGAGGCAATGGCCCTTGTGATGAGAATACTTATCTTTTGCTTTTCAAATAGCTTACCAAAGAGAAATATTTTCTCCTTTTAATTTTTTTATTATTTGCATTCAAACTAAAATGAAAATTCTTACTTATTTTATGTCATAGTGAGTTATTAGAACACAAGGATTTGAAAGATTTCCATTTAGAATTCACAGAAGTTTATGACTTTGAAGTTTATATATAGTTTAGTTCTTTAAATAGCTCTTTGATGACAGATATTATTAGTCAGTTATTTGAAAGTGCAAGTTCAAGACAAATGAAAATCAAAGTTGAGTAAAAATTTATTCATTGTAAATTCCCAGCAGCAAATGATTAAGAATATGATACCTAAAAATGGGATTTCAGCTTTTTGGATTATGGCTTAAAAATAAAGAGATAATGAGTTTTTGACAAGGGATAGTATTTACTTAATAAGATCTAATAAGAACATATTAAAAGGTTCAAATCTTGGCTCAAATATTAGGTGCATGAGCTTAGGGAAAGCATTTAGTCTTTCTTGATCTCAGTTTCATAATCTGTAAAATGGAGATAACAAAACCTATAGTACCTGTGAATCTCAAATGAGACAAACTATTTCAAAGCACTTTGCAAACATTAATGCACTATAGAAATGTCGATCCTTGTTATTAATAATAATAACTAGCATTTATATGGCACTTAAGGTTTTTTTCCAAAGTGCTTCACAAATATCATATTATCTTCATAGCAATCCTGGGAGGTAGGAGCTAATATTTTCCTTATTTTATAAATGAAGAAACTGAGATAGATTAAAGTCAAGATATATAGTTAGTATCTGAGGCATGATTTGCACTGAGGTCTTCCTTGCTCCAAGTGTAGCATTCTATGCACTGTGGAAGGAATAGCTGTTTATTGCTATTATCATTTAAATTATTATGACTTCATTATTTATAGCATAAAATAATTTAAGGAACTTTAAATGCCAAGTAATCTTACAAACTGAATCATTTCTGAAAGCAAAACATATATATGTAGATATATATATTTTAAAAAGGAAGCACCATCTATCTGATCTATTAACTTACTGCAAAGCTAACGATGTACATAATAATAATATTGCTATTCTACACTTGTATAGTGTTTTATACTTTACAAAGTTCTTTCATAGCCATCATTCATCTGACCTTTACAACCTGGTGAGACAGATTTTATTATCTCTATTTTGTAGATTAAGAAACCAAAGCTACATATCTGGTGAGCAGCACAGTTGTAACTTGAGTTGAAGTCTTCTAATTACCCGTCCAGTGCCTAGCAAATTTCTTCCAAAACATCATAAGATGTTCTGAACATGCAGATGTTTTAGGACAAATGATAAGATTTTTCATTTTTGAAGAATAATGCAATGGATGGTCCATTAAGATTCTATTTTAAACTATAATGTGGTATAGGGATAACTTTGGATTCCCAAAGGTCCTGCCAATGGACAGCACACTCTAGAAGGTCATAGCAACATGGAAAGAGATTGTTGTTGTTATTGTCTATCCTTTGTTCTTGATGAGGACCATGACATCTAAGTGAATTGAATTTCAGTGAGGGTGGACCATGCAAAGTACCAGCTTCATATTTTCCTCCAGAGCCATCTGGTCCAGTGGCAAAACATAGGTCAGGATCATTGGAGATGGCTCTGGATGCAATGGGAAACTTTGGCCATTTTAAGCTAAGGTCTTTAACAGTTCTCAGTTTGACTGGAACCAAACCCATTGAAAGGCAACAGGGAGAGCCCTGAACCTGGAGTTGAGAACCTAAATTCAAAACTGGCCTCAGACACATACCAGCTATGTGATCCTGGGAAAATCACAATTAACCTCTGAAAGTCTCAGTTTCCTCATTTGCAAAATGGGGATAATAATAGCAACTGCCTTTCTGGGCTGTCATGAAGATAAAATGTGATGATAATTCTAAGAGCCTTTTTTCATCCTTAAGGTATTGAATAAATGTTAGCTCTTATTATTGCTGCATCTTATTATATATGAACGAGCCCAGCTAAGTTTGGGCAAATTTATCACCCTGTTAGCGATAAGGTGATGACTTTTTCAGCCATTGTTGTTGTTATTCAGTTGTTTCAATTCTGCCCAACTTCTTGTGACCCTCTTTTACGACCTCTCTTACTAGAATGGTTGGCCATTTCCTTCTCCAGCTCATTTAACAGATTAGGAACTGAGGTAAACAAAGTTAAGTGACTTGCCCAGTATCAGTCAGGAAGTGTCTGAGACAGGATTTGAACTCAGGAAGATGTCTTCCTGACTCCAGGCCCGGTGCTCTGTACACAATAGGGCCATCTAGCGGCCCTCTTCAGCTACAACTCTCAAAAACTACCAAGTCACAGAATCACAAGCCTAGAGATAGAAGCATTTTAGAAGTCATCTACTCCAACCATCTCCATTTTACAAATTAAAAAACTGAGATTCACAAAGGAGAAGAGACTGTGATTTGAACCCAGGCCCCACACAAAACTGAATAAACTTTTCTACTACCAGAGGGGCTGCAATTTGTGTCAGTGGTAGCACTACTTGTGCTAATGAAATCACAGAAGCTTTAAATACTGAGGAATTAAATGAAAACTGAGGAGCAAGAAAACTGATCAAAATATTAAATATGTTATCATTAAAATAACATTTAAAAAATAAAAATTAAAAAAGTAACATTTATACAAACTTATAAAGAGTTTTCAGAATTAATTCAATTCTCTCAAAAATGTATTAGTTTGTCATATAATGAAACCTCAACAATGGTATCCATTCCATATATTTCTTAGATAGCAGATCTTTATTTTTTTCCAGTTAATCATTTCCCTTTTAATTCCAATCGCATTTACTTTTCTTGGGCAAAAAGTTTTGAAATCCGTGTAATTAAAATCATATATATATTACATGATCTCTTGTGTTCCACTATATCATTTTTTTCATGAAGAACTTTTCTATTACCTATAACTGTGAAAGGAATTTCCTTCCATAATTTATTTATTGTAAGACCTTTTATATATGTCATAACTACTTGGAGACTATTATAGTATGTGGTATGAAATGATTGCCTTATCCTAATATCTGATAGGCTGCTTCCTAGCTTTTTTAGAATCCTTGGGTTTATGAAATGCTAAGTCTATTACATTTGGCATAGGCTTAGGGTCTCATATGCCTAATCTTTTCAGATTATGCATAATGTGCCATAAACTTTCTTATATTTGTACTCAATATGATGGTTATTACTTTGTAGTATAGTTTGACAATTACTACTTTGTAGTATATTTTGAGATCTAGTACTACTGAGCCCACTTTCTTCATGCTTTTAAAAACTATTTCCCTTAAAATTGTAACGTTGTTTCCCCTCCAAATAAATTTGTTATTTTTTTTCCTAGTTCTGTAAAGAAATCTTTAGAATTCCGATTGTTATGGAACTGAACCTGTAAAATAATTTGGGTTAGCATAGTTATTTTTTATTAATTGCCACTATCCAAATATTAGTATTTTATTCTCTATTTAAGGTTTTCCTTAATTTTATAAAGAGAGTTACATAGTTGTTTCCATATAATGCCTTTGCATCTTGGTAGCTGGAGCACTGGGGCTGCTTGGTACAGTGCCTACAGTCAGAAAGATCTGAATTCAAATTTGACCTATGAGTTTTAATATATGCGTGACTGTGAACAAGTCATTTGACTCTGAACAAGTCATTTAACTCTTAATCTTTAGTTCTTCATCTGTGAAAGAAGCTAGAGAAGGACATGGCTAACCACTCTATTATTTTTGCCTAGAAATCACAAATACTAATCACAAAGAGTCAGACATAACTGAACAAAAAACCAAAAGTTAGAATGCTAATGCATAATTGATACGTTTTTGTAGTTTAGAATTGTTTCATTCTCTTTCTTTTCTTGTTGATTTTGGGGTGGGTTTTTTTTTTGATAATATGAAGAAAAACTGATAATTTTAGGAGTTTATATTATTTTCTTCTACCTTTTCATTGTTTCAACTAATTTTGCTCTAACTCTGGGGTTCTTTAAGTAAAGTATCATGAATATTCAAAAAATAATACTTTTGTTTTTTCTTTGATTATATTTATTCTAGTAATTTCTTTTTCTTGTATTGTTATATATTGTAATGTTCAGGCTAGCTTTCTCTCATAGTCTCAGTCTGACCCAGTCTCCTCCAGAAGTCTGCCATTCTACCAGTCTCAACCAGTCTCTGAGTCTGACTTTGTACCCAGTTTAAATTAACCTAATATAATTACATCATTACAGTATACTGAATATGTGTGAGCTAGAGAACCATTACATCACCATACTAAGTAGTAAATAGATATGTGAACTAAAGAACCATGATCTCATCATTTCCACTGAATTAACACCTTGTTTCAATATACTTCTCCAGAGTTCCAGCTCTCTACAATATATAGCTAGCATTTCTAGATTATATCAAACAATAGTGAGAAAATGCATATTCTTGCTTTACCTTTAATCACTTTGAAAAAACTTATAGTCTCCATTGAAAAAGTAGTTTTATCATAATACTCTGTACTTTACTTCAACCAATAAAACCTGTGTAATAAGCATGCTATGCTGAGAGGAAAGTTGTTTAAAACTTCAATTAAAATTCTTTTTTTTTCTTTTAAACATTACAAAATCATAGAATATCAGGTTTGCAAGGGAGTACAGAGACCAACTCATATTCCAAAAAACATTTTCTTTGCTTTCCTTATTTTTTTCTGTTTTTAATATTTTTATTTTCCCCAGGTACATGTAAAATATTATTTTACATTTGTTTTTTTTTAAATTTTGAGCTCCCCTTTCTCATCACAATCGTCATTGAGAAGGGCAATGTGGAATTATGCAAAGTATTTCCATAAAAGTCACATTGCAGTAGAAAACATATATCTTCCTCCCCACCCAAAAAAAAAAAAAAAAACCTCTTAAGAAAAAAAAGAGAAACTTCATCAGAGAAACTTGTTTCAAATTTCTTTTCATAATTTCTATTTCTAACTGTATATCACCCCTGTTTATTCTGTTCTTTCTTTCCTTTCAATCTGTTTCTCCTCAAAAATATTTTGCTTTTGACCTCCTTCAATGTGCTGTCTCTTCTATCACCCCCACCCCTTTCTTGTATGCTCTTCCTCTCCTACCTTCCTACATGGTAAGATAGATTTCTACGACCATATTGAGTGTTTATGTTATTTCCTCTTTGAGCCAATTCTGATCAATTCTGTGAATAAGGTTCACAATGTCTCTCACTTCTTCCCTCTCTTCCCCTCCACTGTAAAAACTTTTTCTTGCCTCTTTTATGGCAGATAATTTACACCATTCCATCTCTCCCTTTCTTTTTTTCCCAATACATTTCTTTTATATCCCTTGATTTTATTTTAGTTTGCTGAGGCAATTGGGGGTATGTGCCCAGGGTCACACAGCTAGGAAGTATTAAGTGTCTGATGTCGGATTTGAACTCAGGTCCTCCTGACTTCAGGGCCAGCACTCTATTCACTGTACCATCTGGCTATATATCTATCTATATTTATATAGATAGACATAGTTCTACATATAATAGCTGCCATAATAATGAAGTTCTTGTGAATTTCAAGTATTGTCTTCCTATGTAGGAATGTAAACAAATATACCATCTTAAGTCCTTTATGATTTTCCTTTTCTGATTACCTCCTTATGCTTCTCCTGAATCCTGTATTTGAAAATCAAATTTTTTTTTTTTTTATCTTAAATGCTTGAAAGTTCTCTATTTCATTGAATAACCTCCTTCCATTCTGAAGGATTATACTCCTTTTTGGTAGGTCGGTTTGTAATTCTAGCTAGACTATGCTCCAGAATATCATATTCCAAGTCCTCTGATCCTCTAATGTAGAATCTGCTAAATCTTGTGTTATTCTGACTGTGGCTCCACTATATTTAAACTGTCTCTTTCTGGATACTTGCAATATTTCCTCCTTGAGCTAAGAGTTCCAAAATTTGGCTATAATGTTCCTAAGACTTTTCATCTTGGGATCTATTTCAGTAGAAGAGCAGTGGATTTTTCCTTTTCAATTTCTATTTTACCCTTTTTGTTCCAGAACATAGGACAGTTTTCCTTTATAATTTTTGAAATATGCTATCTAGCCTCTTTTTTTGACCATGGTCTTCAGATAGACCAAAAATTTTAAAATTATCTTTCAAGAATTTATTTTCCAGGTCAGTTATTTTTCCAATGAGGTATTTCAATGTTTTTTCTATTTTTTTATTCTTTTTGTTTTATTTTATTGTATCTTGATTTATCATAGAGTCATGAGTTTCTATTTGTTCAACTCTAACTTTTAAGGAATTATTTTTCTCAATGAGCTTTTGTACTTTCTTTTCCATTTGATCAAATTTGTTTTTCCTTTTGCATCATTCTCATTTCTCTTGTCCTCGTTCTCTGTGGGCTGAGAGGTTTGGAGATTATTGCCCACTGCTCCCAATTTAAAGACTCCATGGCCTGTTCCTGGTTTCCTGGAACTCAGGCTGTGCTAGTGTGGCTTATGTTGCAATTGTGCTCCAAAACCACCCCAATGCAACAGACCTCTCCTGCTGACCTTCCAAGCTGTCTTCAACTGTAAAATTATTCTATTCCATTTTTTGTGGGATTTGATGCTCTAAAATTTGTTTAAAGTCATTATTTAAAGGTATTTGAAGGATTTGGGGAGGAGAACTTGGGCAAGTCCCTACCTTCATTCTGCTATCTTCCACTCTTGAAGCCACTTACTTTTAAGACAAATCCAACACAGACTTTTCCTGAAGGCCTCGAAGGAGAGGGAATAAATATATCACTTCCCCAAGCAGACTATTCTGCTTGTGGATGACACTGTTCTACACATTACATCAAGCCTAATTTTTCATCTTTGCAATTTCCATTCATTACACTGAGTTCTCTGGGGGAAAAGGTAACAATTAAAATCCCTCTTCCATATGAGATAGCTCATCAAAAACTTGAAGACAGATACCATGTCTAACAATAATTGAACCAAACTTGCTAATACAATTAACTTGATAAGGAAGGGATATGCTATAGGATTAGAATACATGGCAGCTTAATTATACTAATTAAGAACTTTCTTTTTATAAGTAGGAATTCCTGAAAAATCTGTATTTATGTTGTCATGAAGAGTCACTGAATAAAAATGGGAAAATGAGTTTATAAATAAGCATTATTTGCTTTGCTTGAATATTTCAATTCTTTCATTGATGAGTGTATATGAACCACTCCATCAATCAGCAAGATAGTACAGTGGACGATGATCTGGACCTATAGTCAGAAAGATCTCAGATACTTAGTAGCAGTGTGGTCATGAGCAAGTCATTTAACCTCTGCCTCAGTTCCTCTTTTGTAAAATGGGAATAATGATGGCACCTAACTCCTAGGGTTGTTGTGAAGATCAAATGCAATAATATTTATAAAGTACTTTGCAAAACTATCACAATAGTGATCAATAAATCATGGATGACACTGCAAAGGACCTATTGAATACTGATTCATCATTCATCTAAAATAAGGTAAAATTAGAATTAATGAACAAGAATGAAATTAAAAAATAGCATAATAAGGATATAACTTTTTTAAAATCTTGTAAGGAAGGTAGCAAGGAATCCCAGGAACTAGTGATCATAAGCATGAAAATATTCCATACCTCAGTTAGTCTGCACAAGAAATGGGAAATGTCAAGCACCTTTGATGCTAACAGGGCTGTATTTGTGAGAAAGTCAAGTAGATATCAGCCTAGAGTTCACCAGTTGGTAATGTTTATTGGAACTTTACTTTCTGAGACTATGGTTGAAGGATTCTAGGAGAGAAAAGTCTTAGGCAGAACAAGTTGCTATTTTTATCCCTCTCCATAAGGGAGAAAAGTGGACAAGGTCCATAGGGCAACCCAGTCTCTGGGTGTAAATTCCCTTTTACTCTGCCTCCTTGACCTGGTGAGCTCTTTTCATAGACAGTGGGAATCTGACTTGCGAACATTGACATTAAAAAGGATAGCCTTCCCCTTCTGTGGAAAAGAACTAATAACATGCATGTTGAAACTGTAAAGCAGAAGGAAGAAACTACCTTTCCCCCTACTAATCTGGTAGAAAGAGATTTGTTCAAAGCTTATCCCTGTTTTAAGCTAGTAGATGATTTCTCCTTTTAAGAAATGTCTGTTTAACATATATTGGATTACTTGTCATCTAAAGGAGGGAGTGGAGAGAAGGGAGGGGAAAAAAATTGGAATACAAGGTTTTGCAAGGGTGAATGTTGAAAACGACCTATGCATATTTTTTAAATAAAAAGCTTTTTTTTAAAAAAATATTTTATTTTATTTTATAATAACTTTATATTGACAGAATCCATGCCAGGGTAATTTTTTTTTTACAACATTATCCCTTGCACTGGAAAAAGCTTTTTTTTAAAAAAAGGGCTGAGTTCAGGAGGAGAAGCTGCTTCAGGCTTGGCATCCAGCAGTATGAGCCAATGGCTTCATGTTATTTAACTTAAATCTTCCCAGGTCTCACACATATTTTATTACTAGCATGTTATATAAAAGAACATTTATAAACTGAAGAAATATAAAAGAAAATTTGGGTTCTATCAAATTCTTGGCTGCTATGATTAAAACTAGTATGAGTAGAAATTTAGGGGAAAGTTTGAATATTTTAGAGAGGTGGAGAAAGCATTCTCATTTAAACCAGCCTGAGGTACAAATTGGGAAAGAATAGATATTTAAAAGTCATAAATTTATTGGAGGAACACTGAAATCATATCCCCAAGCAAGCACATTCCCTTTAAAAAACTATGTGTAGGAAGCTCCCCAGTTATTCACTGTATGTAGAAGCTTCCATATCCAATAAACATATGTGTACTCATCTTTGAGTTTGTTGTATTTGCTACATACAGGCAAAGTAAGGATGAATATAGTAAGGGCTTAAGATGTGTTTGTTGAATGAAATTAAATATAATCATGGCTATATGTCCATGGCCATTAATAGCTATAATAATAATCACACAGAGTATTGCAATTAGCAGTATTTTCAATGGGAGATGGCTTTTTTGACTGACATACTGCTAATTAACTCTTCCCTACCTCCTTCCTTCCTCCTCCCTTCCTCCTCTCTTCTTCCTCCCTTCCTCCCCCCTTCTTCCTCCCTTTTTCCTTCCTTTCTTCTTCCCTTCCTCCCTTTCTCCTTCCTTTCCTCTTTTCCTTCCTTCCTTCTCTTCCTTCCTTCCTTCCCTCTCTCCCTTCTTCCCTCCCTTTTTCCTTCCTTTCTTCCTTCTTCCCTCCCTTTTTCCTTCCTTCCTTCCTTCCTTCCTTCCTTCCTTCCTTCCTTCCTTCCTTCCTTCCTTCCTTCCTTCCTTCTTTACTTCTTTGCTTCCTTTCTCTTATGGGTACTTTCAGAGCCCCCTTGCCTCTCACTACCACTTTAAGGCAAGATGAAAAGCAACACTATCGCTTTAAAACACATTCCTCTTTAGTCTTTGGGTCATAACAAACTGATGAATTTCCATCCCAACCAGCAGAACTTTTGTTCCCAACTGTATATGTCCTTGTCACAGAGGATAACGGGATTACAAGACCAAGGACTGAGGAAAATGAGCCCAATTAGTAGGCATGAGAAGGAAGAAAGGTCATTTAAGACAGAGAAAGAATAGTCAGAAGTGCTGGAAGAGAACCAGAAGTGTAATGTCATAGGAATCGAGGGAAGAGAGAATTTTGGGAAATATTGTAAAATCATAGAGAAAGAAATAGAGATTATATTGCTTATAGCAATGAATATGAATAAACCATAGATGAGTGTATGTATGCACTGTTTATCTGTTTTTGTGTCTTTGTATATATGTAGCATAAATATAGTGTTGTTAGAGCCTGTATCCACTGGTACTAACATTGACAAATGATTGATGTATGCTAACAAACTTGTCAAAAGCCTGCATCTGTTTTTGCATGAAATATGGAAAAAATGAATGTTTTAGAAAACTGAGATGTACATTGTCCTTCATTTCACCTTGTTATAAAGTATCTGTCTTCTATCCTCCCTCTTCCTAGATCTTTTCAGTAAAAAATCAGTAATTAATCTGAACTCAACAATATGACAAGTTGTATGTTGCATTTTTGAAGTTTAGAAAGTTTTATTCTTTTATTTCTTCCTCTATTTGAGCCATAAGATTACACCTTTCCCTCATCTTCCTAGCTTCCTAATATTTTTTTTCCAAAATGATCTGCTGATTTGAATTTTTTTCTTTCATCAAAGTACTGGGAAAACATTTTAATAAATGTGTGTGAGTTTATGTATGCATAATTTAATAATATTTTCTTGAAACCTTCCTTAATCTTCCAAGATATTTTACTACTATTCTGATTATTTCTTTTCTTTTCTTAATAGTTTTTATTTTTTTATTATGTCCATTCCTCAAGACTCAGGGCAAAATTTATAGTATCTGCTTGCTGTCTCTCTATCTTTACTTCTTGATGCATATCTATAGGCAGAACCATATATATAAACACAATACACATATGTATATGTGTGTATACATACACATATCACAGCATAATAAAAACTCAGATTTTATGAACTTTAAACAATCACTTTTTGAGAATCAGGAGGACCTGATGAGTAGAAAGCTAGCTCCAGACAGAAAGTTTTGGGTTCCATATAGGCGAATTACCCTCAATAAATCCTTTAAACTCTTAAGGCCTTAGACAACTTTCTATGCCTAAAAATTGCAGAACGTTATGTGTAGTAAAAGAGAAGATTTTCTCATTAGGAATTCCCTATACCAGTGACATCTCAGATACAGACCTTTCTTCCCTTGCTCCTTACCCTACCCCCTTCCAAGCAGTTCAGAAGGAATCAAAGACAAATATTTTACTCCTTACTGACAATGAACCTTACATGTTGTGAGTATATTATCTATAGCCCAAACTGGCTGAACATGCCTGTTTTTTCCTAACATGGAGATCCCTCTGAAGAGCCTTTTATGCCTAGTTTGCCTAACATAGAGCCCACTGCACCCTTTACCACATGAGTAGAGATCACCTCTTTTGGTTGGTTGTGTCTTTAAAACCAGAGAGACAGATGTTTTCTCTTTCTGCTGCTTCTTCCTGTCCATTCTTTCCTGATTTACCACTCATGAGCATTCCCATGTTAGGAGAACTGGCCAGAGAAGTCACAGTTATATATTGACAGACCATATGGTCTATTGGGTAGAATCTAGAGTCAGAAATACTTAAGCTCAAAGCTTATATTCCTCTTACTCTGGGGAGCAACAGATAAAATGGGAACTGAGGCATCTGGGCTGGAATTCCAGGAAGATTGTTGGAATGAAAAAACATGAAAAAATTTTCTAGCTAATCAAGAACTAGAAACCAAGAGAGATTTGCTTTATAGATGGAAAGGAAGAGCTTAGCCATCGTGAAAGGCAATGAGGTATTATGATAATGATGATGATAATAACTAGCAAATGCTAGTTATCACTTTATATATATATATATATATATACATTTATATACATATATACATATATATATATAAATGCTATATATCACTTTAGTATTTGCAAATCCTTTACACATGTTCACTATTTTTTTCTCAAAACAACCTGGGAGGCATTACAGATGAGTAGAAGAAGACAGATGTTAACTGACTTGCCCAGAACCAGACACCTATTAAGTGTCTGAGGCTGGATTTGAACTCAGATCTTCCAGAACTTTGTAAACTATGAAGCACAATATAAAGTTATTAAACTTCAGATCATAAATAGGAAAGTAAAGACTTCCAGAAAAAAAATTGGCATAATTCTGCATTGAGAACAAGCTACTTGTTGTTGCTGTTGTTCATATTTCTTGAATAACATCACGGAGGTAATGTCTTGACAACAACCTCTCTCTCTCCTCCAGAGTCACTGAAATCCAGTGACAAGACAAAAGTCAAAAGGAGTGGAGAAGGGCCCAAATGCAATGGCTAAACTTGGCCCTTCTAAATTAGGGTCTTTCCCAAGTTTCAGCTTGACCAAGGCCACAGTCATGCAATGGCTAAGGGCTAGATAAGAAATGAGACCAAAGATGGCCTAGTTTTATAGTCAAGTGAATAGACAGAGAAGTTTATCATCAGAAAATCTCAGTAAAGACTTGTCTCCTAAGAGCGACAGAGTTGAATCACATATAAAGTCGGAGGCAGGAAAACCTGGCTTCAAATCCTGTCTCAGATACATATTAGCTGTATGATTTTGGATAAACCATTTCACTTCTCTGTGACTCAGTTCCATTTTCTATAAAATGAGGGGGTTGATTCTGGAGAGCAATTGGAATTATGCCCAAAGGACTATAAAATTGTGCATACTTTTTCATCTAGCAGTGTCTCGACTGGGTCTGTATATCCAAAGATATCATAAAAGAGAAAAAAAATAGACATGTACCAAAAAATGTTTGTAGCAGCCTTTTTTGTAGCAAGGAACTGGAAATTAAATGGATGCCCCTTAGTTGAGGAATGGCTGAATAAGTTATAGTATATTAATATAATGGAATATTATTGTTATATAAGAAATGATGAGCAGGCTGATTTCAAAAAACCTTACTATTGTCTGCCCATTCTACCAGGCAATGTTCACATGCTAACTTATTGGCAGGTTTGAAACCCTCAAACTAGGTTAGCTCACCTGCTAAGACAGTTTACTAGGTTATGGCCAACGTATATGCTACAACTTCTTAGAGCCACAGGTGAGAGTTGGGTGAAGATGGACACCAAAGTTGCAGGAGCAGCCCTGAAAAGGTCTGAGCAAGCCCTCATATCAGAAGTGCTAGTTCTCCCTGAACACCGATATACCCTACTTGGGGATACTTGGGACAGAGATGGCGAAGGAACTTCTTTAGAGAAAGGTAGAAAGATCCTAGGGTATCTTTCTGAAGATATGGGGAAGCTGCTCTTGTCTTTAAATACTAAAAAGGCTGTCATATTGCAGAGGGATTAAACTTATTCAGCGGGATGGAACTAGCCTGAAAAGATAGAGGAGAAAAGAAGAAAGATTATAGCTGAATATCAAGAAGTTCTTAGTGATTTCAGTTGTCTGGGTGTGAAGTGGGTTGCCTTGTGAGGCAGTGAGCTGCCTATTGCTGGAACTAGTCCAGGAGAGTCACAAGCATTTGCCAAGGAGATTGTAGAAGAGATTCATGCTTTATGTGGAGGCTAAATTGAATGATTTGTCCAAGGTCACAATGATTAGTGACAGATCCAGTACTCAGATTAAAATTTTCTGAGTATAAATCTTGTTTTATATGTATATTTCTAAATAAGCACCATGCTGATTTTATCCTATAAAAAAGCAACATGTATAAAATGACAAACTTTAAAAAAAAAAAAGGCAAGAGAAACAGAGGGTCAGAATAATTGAAGGAGAAAGGAAAAACCAGTGATTGTTTTTCAAACCTTAATCAAATGATGGAATGAAAAAATATTTATTAAGCACTTTCTGTGTGCAAAGAAAGAACTATGCTAAGCACTAGAGATACAAATCAAATAGCAATAGTCCCTGTTCTCACGGATCTCACATTCAGATAGAGGCAACCAATATAAATATGTATGTATAGATGTGTATATCTATACCTGCACCTATTAGAATATAAGTTCCTTGAGAACAAACTTGCTTTTTCCATTTGTATTTTCAGGGCTTAATATGGTGTTTTACACAGTCAGCAATAATGTTCTTAATAGAGTTATTAGAAGTCCAATTGTCCAGCCAATTCCAAATCCACCTAACTTATCCATTTTATCATTGGAGATTTCAGGAAATGCTTCACTAAGATATAGTAACAGTGATAGAAAAGGGATAAAGTTATAGTACCTCTAATTCCTTTATGTGGGTTTGGTTGGCTCTATGATCTGGCAGAACCCATCTTTGAAAGTGTAATTTAGGAAGCTGTAGCAATGTCCTGGATGTCCCAAAATATCTCTCTTAACAGTGTTCATTCTGCTTGCCAGAGAAATGAGGCTTTGCCAATACCATAATTGCCACTTTCTAATACAGTTGAAACTTTCCCATCTTGCATCTTTTTCCCTTAGGTCTAGGAAATCTGTGTCTTGCCTGGGTACAATCAACTCTTATAACATATTCATGAAGTATTACATATTTTTAATTGCTCTCTCTGTATCCAGTTTTCCTCCCTCTTTAATCCATATTTCACACAACTGTCAAACTAATATTCCTGAAACACAGAGCTGAGGATTTCACACTGTCCTTCTCCACCCCTATTCCATACAAAAATAATCTAGTGCTTAGCACAGTGCTAGGCACACTGGTTGACTTTTATACCATTGTCTCCCAAACTGAAATGTATGCTCTTTTCTAGTTTGCCTTTTATAATCCTTGCTTTCCTCAGACACAATTCAGACACAAAAAGATTTCTCTCATTTCTCCAGTTGTTAATTATTCATTGTTGTTGTTATTCAGTCATTTCAGAATTGGGATCCAATTCTTTGTGATCCCATTTGGGGTTTCTTAGCAATGATATTAGAGTGGTTGGCCATTTACTTTTACAGATCATTTTCCAGATAAGGAAATAGAAGCAAACTGGGTAAAATGACTTGACCAGGATCACACGAGTGTCCAAAGTCAGATTTAAATTCATGGGTGCTGTGTATTCTGACACTTACCCAGGGTGATGACATAAATTTCACTGGTGTTTTTTGTCTTTATTTGATATTTTTATCAGTTTTTATCAGTTATCAGTTTTTCAGTTTTATCAGTTTTATATAGGTAGCATACTTATCAAACTTACAAATGACACAAAGCTAAAAGGGACCTGGACCCAAATAATCCCAACTTAATTTTGCCTGTCCTGGCTAAATAACTGCTTAATTGAGTTAAATTTAAGAAAATAAAATTTAATTTGGAGAAAATGAAAAATGGAGAAAACTATAATTGGATTTAAAATTTCAACTGCTCAAGTACAGGAGAAAGACTTGGGTTAAAAAATGGCTTGTGTCTATATTTTAGTGGACTGCAAGCTCTATTTACAGAGAGATACAGTAGCCAAAAATGTGGATAAGTCTTTAGGCCAGATCCCAGGTTCTTATATTGTGGGTCACAACCCCATATGCAGTCTTGTAATTGCATGTGGGAGTCACAAAATTATGATTTATTATCAGCAAATGTTTGATTTGTATATCTATTTTATATATTTTTATATCTAGGTCACATAAAAATATCTTGGATGAAAAGAAGTCACAAGGGGAAAAAGTTTAAGAAACCTTGGCTACATCATACAACCCAAAGGAGACAATACTCCTTCTGTTTTCTGCCATCATCACATCACTGGTGGAATTTTGTATTATCTAGGGTGTCATATTTGAGGAGGGAGACCAATAAGTTAAAGTGGATCCAAAGGAGGACATCCAAGATGCTCAGGGGACCAGTAAAACCATGTATCAACTATTTAGATGTTTTCCACAAAAAAGAGAAATAGGTGGTGCAATGGACGAAGCACTGGGCTTGGAATCAGGAAGATTCGTCTTCATGAGTTCAAATCTGACTTCAGACACTTACTAGTTGTGTAACCCCAGCAATTCACTTAACCTGATTTGCCTCAGTTTTCTCATCTGGAAATGAGCTGGAGAAAGAAATGAAATCCACTTCTGTATCTTTGCCAAGAAAACCCCAAAATGGGGTCATGAAGTCAGGCATGACTGAAATGACCAATCAACAATCTTTGTTTAAAGATCAGCTGGAAGTAGGTAGATAGCTAAGTGTATAAAAGGAAATGGCAAAACGTTGCAAGTATCTTTATCAAGGAAACCCATGGACTGTATGGTCCACAGGGTCACAAAGAGTTGGTCATGACTGAAACACAACAAAAACAATAATCTTTATTTATAAACATTGAAAGGCTGTCATACAGAAGACTCTTATCTTGTTTGCTCCAGTGGACAGAACTTGGCAGAAGTAGTAAGATGGATTTCAGCTCAATATTAAGGGGAAAAAGAAAGTTGGAAGATTTTGGGGAAGCTGTGGGATTTCTTTTGACAAGAAAGTCATTGTGAATGACTCATCAAATTATTAACTTATCAAGCACATGGGAATGCTCTATTAGAGACTCATTCTAGAGATATGGGCTGGGTTAAATGAACTCTAAACTTAACCCTATGACATCCTGAATTGAAGACAGACTATGAAAGGCCTTGAATGCCAGTCTATGGAGTTAGGATTGGTCAGTGGTAGGAAATCAATAATAATATTTAAGGTATGATTGAGTGATTAGAGCTTAATAATAGAAAGATTACAAAGGCTGTAGGTTTCTGGAGCTCCTGTAATCAGAAACAATCTCCAGTTCTGTCCCTTAATGTGTATGTGACACTGGAGAAGTCACTCTCCACTCACATCTCTAGGTCTTAGTTTCATGATTAATTAAAGGTGAGACTTGACTGGAAGATTTCTTGAAGCTCCGAATCTTATGATTCTATATTTCTGTGCTAGCTTAGATACCTACCAGATGTATGGCAGCTAAAAAGCATAGACTTTCTGCCGGCAACTAAAAGGCCTATGGAACACAGTCTATTCTTAAAAGAACTTAGTAACCATTATAAAACAGAACATGAAATGTCATCAATTTTTTTTAGCCCTAGTTTTGCTTTAAAGCAACATCCAACCAATTATTTTGCTAAGTCCAGAAAGGAAACCATAAAGGAAGAAAGTTTTGGAAACCTTCCCCATGTTTCATTTTATATTCATTCATTTCTTTTTCATTAAAAGTTGTGGCAGGACAAAGAAGAACTGTGTACTCATATCAAAGTGAAAAATGGAATGCTTCTTCTCACTGTTTATCTTCATATTGCCCCCATTCCATCCATTTTACTAATATTTGCATTTCCATGAAAATAAATGCACTCAAAAAAAGGAAAACCAAGATAACCATATACACAGTAATGTAAAGGATAACAATAAAAGGCATTTGTATTATGATGAATTGTGATGAACTATCTTGTTCCCAAGGGGGCAAATAGTGAAACCCATTTCCTTCCTCTCACTATAGAGATGGGAGATTGTAGATGTGGGATGTATCATTCTGGTATAGAAACATATACCAGTTGGTTTTACATAAATATTTTCCTTTATTGCAAGAAAGTATTCAATGGGGGAGAGGTGTGAGAGAGGTTAAGGGCCCCAAAGAAGCATAATTTCTCTAGCCAATAAATAGCCCTGGGAATTGAAACATAAAGCCTACTTACCTTTTCCTCTGCATTATGTCATTGGATTGGAAAGGCAATTTTCTCCCTTTTCTCCCTGCTACCCAGTTTGTGTTGGCCTTCAGTAGCCTAAAACATCCCTTGGATTCAATGACAGATTGCTTTCTTTGGAAGCTGGAAGGGCCCTGGTCTAAGATCAAACCATAGTTCTGGCTACAAGAGATTGGTTGGAAACATAATGATTTTGTCTCCCATTTTTAGATTTGGAAAACATTTTGGTTGGAGATCATAAGACCTTCAATAACCTCATATTACAGATGATGAAAAAGACTCAGAAAAATTAAATGATTTACCTGAGGACAGCAGAAGAGCTAGGATTGGAGGAAAGTTTATCCAAATTCAAATCTAGTACTCTCTCCACTACTTCACATTGCTAGAAAAGGTGGCAAATCTTTGGAAAGCAGACTTTGTATATATGTCTGCTCTTGAATCTAATTTAGTAGTTGATAAGGATTGAAGACATTTGGAGAAGCAAGACTGAAAGCTTTCCCAGGATGGTGTGAAGATGTAAACTTCTCTATTTTTAACCCTTGCTCAAATATGTTTAAATAGTTACATTGTAGTAAACTAAGGCTTAGTCAGTCTATAAGCATTTATTAAACTCCTACTACATGCCAAGAATTAAAAAAAATGCAAATGGAGTTCACAGTTTAATAGAGAGCCAATATTTAAACTGTACACAAACAAGCTAAGTTAGAACTACTAATAAGGAAATTACTTATATAGAGTTTTAAGAAAAAGAAAAGACACAAGCTGTATGACTTTAGGCAAGTCAATTAATCTCTGTTAGCCTTGAGGAAATGGGAAACAATATCTTTGCCAAGAAAATCACATGGACAGTATTGATATACTATGATCCACAGAATCATGGAGAATCATATACAATTGAATAATCAAGCAACAACATAAGAAAAATACCATGTGGGAAGGAATGTGGGTGTGAAAATCCCTTTTAAAAAAGCAAAAGAAAATTTCACTAAGAAGGAGAGATGGAGAAACCTCTTGAAGAAAAGTCATGTAAGTTCTCTCCATTTTTTGCAGAGGTGTGAGACAATGGGTATAGAATATTGCATGCGCTCTCAAAAACTGTGTTTAGTACGTTTTGCTATACTATTGTTTTTGTTTGGTTTACAAGAGATGACTTTCTGAGTAGAGGAAGGGAGAGAAAAAGAAAAAGAAAAAACTCCTTCAGAATCATTCTATAAGGGACTGAGCCTACTTCCTAACGAAGATGATTTTTCCACTGTAACAACAGTTGTACAGAAATCTCTCAAAGAAAAAAAAGCTGAAATTTCCAAGAAATCAGCTAAATATGTAGCCAAGCATTTATTAAGCACTTATTGTTTGTCTGACACTGAGCAAGGTGCTGATGATACAAATGAAGACAAAAAGATAGTCCTTGAATTATATGAAGATTTTGAGAAAGGTTTATAAGAATGATTCTTGAGACGAATGGATTTCATATTAAGGAAAGGATACTGGAAAAGAGAAGGACATTTTCCCTCTCTCTCACTCTTCTAAATGAAAAAGAAAAAGCCTAAGACAACAGAAGGAAGTAGAGTTATCTCTTCTACATTGCAACTTTCTCCATCACAGTTTCAATATATTTTGGGTCAGCATAAGAAATTAAATGGGAATTTGGGGGGTGTTTTCAGGAAGTCACAAATGACACCTGAAAGTTAGCAGATGACACAGAAAACATTTAGAAACTGAGAAATTCATAAAATATATGTATAGTATTATATAATATCAATATAATTTATCTCTTAATAACATAATTCATATTTCTTCTCAGATAAAGAGGACTGAAAAATTTTTTGCAGATTTTCCAGATCAGATCCAATTAGGCACTGCACTCCTAAACCCCCTGATGTGGAAGGAATAACTGTATTGGTTTATTAAAACCTGGCTCATAAAAGACCTGGGGGTTCATGGAGACTAGGTCCTTTAATATACAGTAAATGCAGCAGCTATACATTGTGTGGGTGGATGTGCTTTCAGAACAGTCCTCATTGTTGCTCTTAGTGGCAATATACAAAGCAAAACATGTTCTAAGCTTGTGTCTTCAAGGCCTCCCAAGGTAGAGACAATTCTTTCAGCTTCCCCTATTTTATTTTTTAAATTTTATCTTGTCTTTTCACTGTAACTCTCTTTTCCATTATCATACCTTTCTGGTCAATTCCTTAGACGCTATGTCAAACTCTACCATGGCTACCATGGTTAGTAGAGCTACTGCTTCTCAGATTTCCCACTCTTGTCTCTCCCCTCTGTTTGCTTTTCTTTTTATCTTATCCTTCTGTCTCCCATCACTCTCTGTTTTTAAAAGTATGAAGTAGGTAGCATGGATAGAGTACTAGACCTAGGGTCAGTAAATTATATCTTCCATAATTCAAATCTAGCCCCAGATACAGGTTTTTTTCCCCCAGTTCATAATGTTTTTAAAAAATTCTTCTCCCCTCCCAACTTATAAGTGTTTTTCCCCAATTACATATAAAGATAGTTTTCAACATTCATTTTTATAAGATTTTGAGCTCCAAATTTATCTCCATTCCTCTTTTTCCAAACCCCTTTCCAAGATAGCAAGAGATTTGATATGTTACACATGTATAATCACATTAAACATATTTCCACATTAGTCATGTTGTGAAATAATCAGAACAAAAGGGAAAAACCATAAGAAAAGGGGGAAAAATGAAAATAGCATGCTTTGACCTGTATTCAGATTTCACAGTTCTTTCTCTAAATGAGTATGGCATTTTCTATCATTAGTCTTTTGGAATTGTCTTGGATTATTTTAGTTTTTTGTAATTGTCTTAGATATGGCATCCAAGCATAATCAATCAATTAACATAGAACTAAGTCTATCATAGTGATCATGGCACAGTGTTGCTGTTACTGTATACAATGTTCTCCTGGTTCTGCTCATTTTACTCAGCATCCCTTTTCTTTCCTGCTTTTCTGCTTACTCATCATTTCTTATAACACAGTAGTACTCCATTACATTCATGTAACACAGATTGTTTAACCATTCCCCAACTGATGGCATTTCTTCAATTTTCATTTCTTTCCCACCACAAAAATTTTAGGCATAAAAAATTTAGGCATAGAAGTGTCTGCAGTCAGAAAAATGAGGCTTCCTGACTCTAAATCTGGCTGGTACTCTTATCTACTATGCCACCTAGTTACTTACATTGTAAGTAATTACAATGTGCCAGTTAATACAAAGACAAAAGCAAATCACTCATTGAGTTTAAGTAGTTTACATTTTACCAGGGGTGACAGCATATGGATGCATATGTTAAATATATTTTTATATATTTATGTGTTGTACAAGAAGAATCAGACTGAAATATTGTACAATTAGCCTGTGAAGGAAATCCAAAATGCAGGCAGGCAAAAATTTAGGGATTGGGAATTCAATGTAATGGTTCTTAGTCATCTCCCAGAGTTCTTTCGCTGGGTGTAGCTGGTTCAGTTCATTACTGAATTCATTAGAATTTCAAGCTAAATTTTGTAGAGATGAAGGTAAGGAGTTAATTCTAGGTATGGAGTGGGGACAGATTGTACAAAGTCACACAGAGCCTGGAGTTGAAATATGTGAAAGGATCTGCCATCTAATACATGCACTGTGGTACTAGGGGGGCACATGATAATTTGAGGGAAAGTAGCTCTAAGATTCTTCACCATCACCGTCCTTACTTCCACCCTTCCACAACACAGGTAGAGGAGAGGTTGCTTCCCTCATTAGGCTTATCCTCCTTAGGCTTCATGTTCCTCAAGGAAAAGCTATTGTTAGGTCAAGGAGATATGTAAATCATCAGATGAGCTTATACATTCCCCATTTATGAGAAATTTGCATTTACTTAAGATCTATACTTTAACATCTTTCTCCTGTACAAACAGGATTTATACCCACCTCTCCTCAACATTTTAGGTCACTTTGGCATGAGGGTTAATGTTTCCTATTCTGTTGAAAGCAAAAATAGCTTCTTAATTCACTATTTGGGTTGACATGAACCATACAAACAAGGAGATAGGTGACCACCTGATTGTTTTTTTTTTTTTTCATTTATCAGATACAAAGACATACATGGAATGCAAAGGAGATATAGAGGAGAAGTAAATGAGGTCAGTAGATACTGACTGCTTTTGGGTAGCAGCCTTCTGTATTTTCTTCCCTTAATCAGGCAAGAAACAAGTTAGGGTGGATAGGGAGCATCCTACTAATTCTGATGACTGCCATCTTACAAATCATAGTCCACCAGAGTCCCTTAGGAAGTCCTCCCAGAGATTGGATGCACATGCTAAATTCTGCCTTAGCCCTTGTTCCTGCATGACATAAGATGGAAGATGTTCCCAATCTTATTTCCCACAATTCCCAAAGCCAAGTTAAAAAAAATCACCAGACGGAACTCTTCAATATAGTCTATTCATCCAGTTCTGCAGTCTGGTGTCTCTATGGCAACACTCTCAGGGCAGCAACCAGGGAATTAAAGGGTTATAAAAGACATCATAAACATGGTCAGACATAAAAAGGACATTTAAAGCTCCATAAGAACAAGCACTGATAAACAAATAGAACAGATTTAAGTATAAACATTACTAGAAAAATAAATATATACATTACATAGCAGCAAGAATTAGACTATACACATAGACCAAATTCATTAGATATCTCTGAGATTATTTCCTCATACGTAAGACATAGCTAATCATCTGTCCTAATGACCTTCATAGTGTTTTGTGAATGTCAAATGAGATGTAAACATGCAAATTATTTGTAAAGCAACATTATTAGACTGCAAGTTCCTTAAGGACAAGGTCTCAGTTTTATCTTTGTCTTATATGTAGATACAAATTATAGTTCAATTCTAATGTATCATGATGGCCTGGAGGCAGCCCTGGATTCTCTAAGATCATGACAGACAAGCACGAAGTCCTCCTATTTGGGGATAATGTCGGTGATGGAAACTATGCTATGCAAAGGCCAACCTAACTAAGGTCAGAGGTGCTTGGTCACCAAATTGGCTGCAAGCCTTATATGAAAACACGGTAACATTTTATACCTCTCTTACCCCCCATCCCACAATCTTTATCTTTCTATCTCAAATCCCTACCATATACTTGTTGATTTTTTTCATATTTAAACTTTATTCTGTTATTATTTATTTGTAAAACAAATATATAAATATAAATTGTTATTTATATATTTATTTAAATTTTCTGTATCACTGGCTCTAGGCATACATATATATATGCATACATCCTCTCTTTCTTTCTCTCTCTTTCTCTTTCTCTCTCTCTTTTTCTGTTTACAAAAACAGACATATGTATACATATATATATTTATATATGTAGATTTTAGAGCATATGAATAATGATATATGTATATATGAATATATAATTATCATATAATATAATTGAGATATATAAATAGATTATAATATGTGTATATATATATATGTGTGTGTATGTGCCTGTATGGAGAAAGAAAGACACAAAAAGGGAGAGAGGAGGAAGTTGTCTTTTTCAGAGATAGATTATGAAATTTATTGCAGTTCAAATTCTAGCTCTGCTACTCACTCTCTGAGCAACTTGAAGCAAATAATTTTCTATTTTTGAAATTCATTTTTCTTATCTGGAAAACAAATGGTTTTAACTAGATTGTGTATCCTTAATGTGTGTCCTAGACCCCTTTCAGACTGGTGAAATTTATGGATTCCTTGTCAGAATGATATTTTTAAATATACTAAAATAACACTAAAATTAGAACAGAAAATAAAGGTTAATGAAAATACAAATGTAATTTTTTTCCCATCCAAGATCAAAAGTCCCTTGAAATCTAGTCATGTATCTCTCTGTTTGAATCCTCAGACTAATTGTCTCTAAGTTCCTTCCAAATCTGAATCTCTGCTCCTATGACAATATCAGGTCTTAGAGTGGTTGCTCTCTGTATTGGTGAAGGGAACAATCACAGTGATGAAATCAGGAATGCTTAAAATATTGATATATATGTATGGCACTGTGCCTTCATTTCTTTCAGCAGTTTTCATCTAAGGACCCCTTAATGCTCTTAAAAATTGTTGAAGGCCCCTCAAAGAGCTTTTGCTTATGAAGGTTATATCAACTGATAGTTTTCATATTATAAATTAAAACAGCTTAATAATGATATGAAAATTGTTTTGACTTCACAGATCTCTTGCCAAGATGTCTAAGACCCTTAGGGTTTCCTGGATCACACTTTGAGAAACACTGATCTAATGAATGAATGAAATGTGAAATAGTACAAATGGTATGAGAATTTATTGTTCAGTCATTTACAGTCATGTTCTGCTCCTCATGACCTAATTTGGGATTTTCCTGGCAAAGATACTGGGGTGGTTTGCCATTTCCTTCTCCAGCTCATTTTACAGATGAGAAAACTGAGGCAAACAGGTTAAGTGATTTTTTTTCCACTTGGAGGGAGAAGATTATTAATTTTTCTTTCCAGGTGATAAAGATTTGCCTACATTAAGGGGGTAGGATGGCAGGAACTCTCTGAATGGTAGAAACATTATGAAATGAAAAATTAGAAGCTTGGGTGCACTCTAGGCAGAGCTTGTGTTGCCCAAAGGAACAGCAAATTTGGAGCAAGATGAGTAAATGAACAAAGTATTGTTTTCCTGACAACAATCAGATGAACAGGCAGCTAAGAGATGAAAAGATGTGCTTTGGTGATTCTTTGGTACCCTCTTGAGCTAATGGAAACAGAATAAATGGAACCAGAAGGAAGATATGTAGAAACTGTTGCTAGGGAGACAAATCACTGTATAATACCACTAATTTTTGTTTATTTTATTGTTGTCTTTTGTTTTAATATCTCAGTTATTTCACCCTTAAGTTTCCTTTCCTCATACTACTACTGAAAACTTTCTTGGAACAGTGGAAAATACTAAATCAAAATCCACATCAGAGCAAACAAAGTGCTAAACATGAAGTAAGAAAAACTTGGGTTCAAATTCCACTTCATAGGAGTATTAATTGTACAACTCTGAGCCTCAACCAGATTGCCAAAGCAGTCATAGACACACAAAAGATTAAGAATCTCTATTCTATACCCAAATAGCCTCACATGGACCTCAGTTTTTTTTTTTTTTTTTTTAGTTATAAACTGTGGGAGTTGGAGTACATGGATTTTAAACTTTCTTTCAACACCAGATGGAAAATCCTATGAGTGTCGCAGCTGCACATACATACATAGACATTCTCTGTCTATAATTCCTACCTCCACTGAGGGAAAAAAAAAAAGATGTCTCCTTTAACACTTTTCTAGATAGAGATTGTCCATATAATTCTTTGCACTTTTGTTGGTCTTTGGTGTTATTGTCATTTACATTATTGTAATTATTGTGTTCATTTGTTTTCTTCATTTTGAATTACTTTATATAAGATTTTATTTCATAGAAGATTATATTTCTCTGAGGATTGAGCAGCTTGGTGAATTACTAGATAGACTGTTACATTTACAGATAAGAAAATCTGAATTCAAATTTTGCCTCCAATATTTGCTAAGTGACCTCGGACAAGTCAATGAAATTTCCTTATCTTTAATGTGGGAGAAAGACTTGAAGGCCTCTTAGATCACTTCTATCTTTAAAGTTATGATCCTATATCACATATTTCATTATATTTAGATATCATTTGTCCAAGTACTCCCCAATGTTCATGCATTTTTTCCTAATAGTAAAAGTGATATTACAAATATTTTGATATATAGAATTTTTCTTTTTGTCTTTCATTTCCTTAGTGTATTTGCCTAGTATTGAGATCATTGGGTCAAAGGATATGACCAGCTATTTTTCTTGCACAATTCTAATTTGTTTTCCAGCAATTTATTGCTCTACCAACAATATATTAGTAGACATGACTTTCCATGTTCTCCTACATGATAAACATTGACTGTTTCTACTTTTGACTACCTTTGCAAATATGTCAAAACAGCTATAATTCTAATTTTTTGCCATAACATGTGAATAATACAAATTTCTTAACCTACTGCTGTATATATAGTTCAGTGATTTATCTGTTCCCCAATATATTAAAAAAAAACTAATGGAGAGAATACTGATGTTAATGCAATAAAGGCTATTACTGTCTTCTTTCTCTTCTTTCTTTCCTGATATAAATAATCATTAACTATTATAGTTTGAAATAACTTAGAATTCACATCCAAAAGAGTGTACTACTGTGCAGAAAAGTGACATGGCTAACAGAAAGCTATATAATTAGTGACTGCTATATAATTAGTGGTCTTTCTGACCAATGTTTTCAATGGGGTGCAGAACTCAAGGTGAGAGAGGAAAACTCTGTCAAAGCAGAGTGGTCCCTAAATGGCAATTTGTAGTTTTAAAGAGTTCCCTGGGAATTATTGAAATATTGCAACATTTCCAATATCAAACAGCCAATATGTGTCAGAGGCAAGACGACCTCAAACCACATGTGATTCCATAATGTGCCTTAAAAATACCATATCATACCATACCATACTAGAGATGGCAACCTAGGATCCACAGACCAAGGAATCCATTTCTGGATTTCAGGGCATTTATGAACTTTGATGGAGAAAAATTATATCTTTATTTTCATGAATCTTTGCTGTAATCCTATGTATTTTATTTCATACATTATTTTAAGAAAGAATTCATAAGCTTCACCAAACTGCCAAAGAGATCCTTGATATATAAAATATTAAGAACCTCTATTCTGTACCTAAATAATCTCTGTATTGCAGAGAAGCAAGATGACTTGCTTATTTTTACAATAAACAAAAATCAAAATGGGAAGAAAAAATTCTTCTTAAATTTTTGCCTTGGGAATCAGAATCAGAAACGAGAATGGGTCTAATTTATCTTTACTGATATTAAAGATTTCTAAATAATTAATAGCTTATTTTTCACATATCAAGTATTTTTATTTGTTTTAATCAATCAAGATTCACCTTCTAATCCTACCATCTCAATATCTCATTACAAATATATATAGTCAATGAAAACAAATATCCACATTGGCCATGTCCAAAAGAAAAAAAAAAGTTTCATTTTGATTTCTAAGTTCTTCTCTTTTCTATCAGGATGTGGGCCGCATGTTTCCTCATTAGTCTGCTGGAATCCTAGTTAATCATTATGTTGATAAGAATTCAGTACAATAGAATTCCATCATATTTATATACTATAAGTGTTTATCCATTCTCCAATTTATGGAAACTCTCTCAAGTTTCTCATTCTTTGCCATCTAAAACAAAAAACGTATAAATATTTTTGCTTAAAACTAATCCTCCCTTAATCTGCCCTCTCTCTCCAATTTCTCTTTAGCCTGTCCTCTCTCCCTTCTATTTCCTCATTGAATGAAATGTATTTTTGTACCTCTGTGTGTGTATTTTCATTCTTCCTTCTTTTGACCAGTTTATATGAGAATCAAGTTTAAATGTCAGCTGTTCTTTTCCAACAACTCTCTCCTCATGGTTTGTTTGTACAGATGTCTATTTGTGAACCCTGATTATGTGAGATAATTTTCCCTTACCTTCCTTTCTTTCTTCCTGCTCTACTCTTTCTCACCACATCCACCACCTAGAGTCTTATCCATCTTTTTCTCTCTTTCCATTTTTTTCTTAAAAGATCAAGACATGGCAGAACTATTTTCAAGTCTTGCCTAATTGGACTCCCTCTATGATCTCTGATGATGATAGGGTCCAGAGGAGATATATGTATCATGTTCCTATATTTGAATGCAAGCTATATATTCTTGTTTGCTCTTTTGTCATTGTTCATTCAGGTTTAGCATTTTTTTGTTTGTTTGTTTCTATTCACTCTTGAATTTGAACATCAAAGTCTCTCCACAGCTCAGGTTTTTCCATCAGGAATACTTGGAAGAATTTGCCAGTACTTCATTAAGGATCTTTTTTGTTTTGTTTTGTTTTTATCCTGTAATATTATATTCAGTTTTGCTGTGTAAGTTATTCTTATAGGCCCATATCCTTTGTTTTCTAGAATATTAGATTTCAAGTTATTTTTTTCCTTTACACTGCTGATTATTAAATCAGGTGAGATCCTAACTGTATTTAAATTCTTTCTTTCTGACTGTTTGTTATATTTTTTTTCTTTGACCTAGAAGCTCTAGCTTTTGGTTCTGAAATTTCTGGGAGTTTTCATTTTGGGGTTTCTTTTAGGAGGTTACTTGTATACTCTTCCTATTTCTACTTTATCTTCTGGATCTAAACTATGTGGACTTTCTTCTAAGACTTCTTGAAATACAACATCATGGCATTCAGATAGTCTTAATTTTTTTCTTCTTGATCTATTTTCTAGCTTAGTTGCTAGGCAATATTTTCATTTTTTTCTTTTTTTCAGACTTTGACTTTGTTATAATATTTCTTGTTGCCTCTTGAAGTCATTGGATTCTATTTTGTCCACTATAATTTGGACTTAGGAAAGGTTTTGTACCGCTTATGCCAAATAATTCCTTTTCCAATTTTTTCTTCTTTAACTCATTTCTTTTCCACTTTTTCCATCAAATGCTCTCATTCCATTTATAAAACATTCTAAAATTCTTTTTAAAACTCTTATTTCTTCAAGGAATTCTAGTTAAGTTCATACCCAAACTATGTTTTTCTTTGAGATTATACTTGATGTTTTGAATTCATTTGCTTCTATGTTTAAGTGTCTTGAGTCTCTCTGAACCATAATTACTCATTATTTTCGAGTTCTTTTTCTGTTTGTCCATTGTTCCAACCTACTTCCTAACTTTGGACTTGATGTTAGGTCTGGGCTCTGATACACTTATGTAAGGAAGACCTGGGCTGTAACTATTGCTGCTTTCTTGAGGCATTCAGAATTGTATTATTCAGGATCTCAAGAACAAGCTGGGCTTCTGTAAGCTTTCAGGGCTCCCAAAGCATCTGATGTGAGGCAAATTCTGATTTCAGCCTTCCTGTTTTGAACTTCTGCATGTTCCCAACTTGGGTTTAACTCTATGCATAAGCAGATTGCTGCTGCACTCCACCCTTATAACCAGTTGAAAAGCTTTATTGGTTCAGAGAGGCAGAATTTTTGGTTCCCTTTTAGGACAGCTTTCCTGGGATTTCTGCTTTGACTATTCTTCTGCACTAGCTGCTGGAAGAGAGATCTACTTTATGCCATGGGTGGGAGTCACACCACTGTTGCTGTTGGTTTCTAAAATTCCTTCTTTCTAAGTATACTGCCCAAGGCTGGCCTCCTTATCCAGAAAAGGGAACCACATATAGCTCCCCTTCTTATTGCACCCTGGATCAGGTAATGGACAACAAAGCAGCTATCAGATAGTGCCCTTCCCATAGCAATGCCCTGGCACATTGGTCAGGTTCTGTAGTACCCTGCCAACATGTTCCTGTGACCTCTCCTTATTGTGAGCAGATCTCTCTGTCTTCTGCTTACTGGAACCAAAGGAGTTGCTCTGACTTTTTTTTTTTTTTGGCCTTAAGATTCGGTCTGTTTCATTTTCTAGGTCTACATGTAAGAACTATGTATGGGACCTTCCTCTCTACCATCTTGGTTCCACCTACCCGAGTATTTTTTAAAATAATCTTTCCCTCCCATTATCCCTCTTCCTTATTGAGGAAAAAAAATACAAAACAATAACAAAAAAAAATCACCTGAAAAATAAAGATCTCAATTCACAATTGTATAGTTGACAAAACAAATTCTTACAATACCCCTGCCTCTTCTGCACCTTGTGTTCATCCCTTCTTGGTCAGTAGGTAAGTAACATGTTTCATTTTCATTCTTTTGAACTTGGTTTATCATTGTGTTGGACAGAGTTCTCAAATCTTTCAAAGCTATTTTTCTCTCTAATGTAATCTCTAATGTAATGTCATCACATATAAATTGTCCTCCTACTTTGATCAGTTTGGTTCTCCATCAGTTTATAGAAATCTTCCAAGTTTCCTCTGACATCACATATTTTATAATTACAAATAAGATTTATGAATGGGCATCCCACTTTCATGAGAATGCATCCTCATTACATAAATTCTACAGTCTTCGGCTTACAGGGAAAGCAAAAAAATAAGGCCACTTCATATCCTTAAGCTTAGTCTTGCTTTTTAAGGGAGAAGCAGGGGCAGCTAGATGGCACAGTGGATAGAGTACTAGCCTTTAAGTCAGGAGGACCCCAGTTTAAATCTGGCCTCAGATGTGACCTTGGACAAGTCACTTAATCACAATTGCCTCAAAAAAACCCAAACAACAACAACAACAAAGAGAGAAGCCAATGTAAACTCAGTTCAAATCAGATCTGGACTTGTTGCTAGGAAGGAAAACCTCACTGAGTGGCTCCTTATGAGGCTCTTATTAGTGAAGTCTGTCAGTGGAATTCCAGAATTCTGAAGATATTCCTATTGATAAGCCTGTTTCTTTCTCTCTTTCCCACCAAATCTTCCTCTCTTACTACTGGCCTGAATTTGTCTCAGAAACAAGAAATTGTGGCTGAAAGTACCTTGTTGGGAAGTCTTCCCCAATTTCTCTTAATACTAGTGATTTCCCTCTGTTAATTATCTCCTGTTAAACCTGTTTATAACTTGTTGTACATATTTATTTGTATGTTTTCTTCCCCAATGCAATGAGAATTCCTTGGACTTTTCTTTGTTTGCTTGGACTTTTGGGGGGTATTTTCAAGGCATAATACATTGCCTGGCACATAATAGGCACTTAATAAATATTGAATGATTGATTAACTGGTCAGCAGAGTATGGTACTCTTTATACTATGTGATTTGATGTATGTATGTATAGTAGATAAGATTCTGGACTTGGAGTATGAAAGATTAGGCTCAAATCCTATCAGTCAAATATTTCCTGCCTTTATGATGTTGGGCAAGTCACATAACTGTTTCCTCATCTATAAAATAAAAGGGGTAGAATAAATGGCCTTAGCGGGCCCAGAGAGTCCCAGAGAGGCGAGGCTGATTCTGAAGAGCTCTCAGAAGGCATTTAAGTTTAAGCCAGTTTATCAAAGTCAAGGGACTGTGTAGGAGTGCAACCAGAGAACACAGCCTCAATCACTGGTCCAGTAGTACAAAGGCAGTACGGGACATTTTGGATTTGTGTAGCTTTCTGGGAAGAAGAAGGTGTACTGGGGAGAGGGAGTGGAGGGCATATAGCAAATCTAGAGACAAGGGAATCAAAATTAAGCTAGGTGTTACAGTAGGTTTAGAGTTGGGAAGACCTAAGCTCAAGTAGCTTCAACTTGTTTAACTCAGGTTCCTTAATCTGTTGTCAGGATCAGGTAAGATAATAGTAAAGTACTTGGCACATAATAAGTACTATAGAAATGTTAGCTATTAAAAACAACAACAACAACAAAAGAAATGTTAGCTATTATTATGAATATTATAAAGCTGGTAGATAAAGGTTTTAGGGAATAAAATGTCTGAGTTAGTCTTGGAAACTCACTGGGAAAATGTCTGCATTAATGCTTATTTCCTTTTAACATAATGGGATCTTTAATCATTATGTGCAGCAGAGATTTAAAGGGCCTTTTACTCAAGCTGTATATGGTCAAACAACTAAAAGACCTTTTCTGTTTGACTTACCACCTAGTCTTGTCACCCGTTGTCCTGTCTACAATTGCCTGAAATTCTGATGATGTAGTAGAAATATATTGAAGAAGAAATTCAGATTTAAGTCTTGGTAAAGCCACTCCAGCTAGGTGACCATAAAGAAATCAGTTTCCTTCTTTGGGCCATTTCCTTATATATAAACTAAGGGTAATATTTGCACTATCTACCAATATTAATCAATAAGCATTTATTAAGCATGTTATGTGAGATTATGTTAGACAATGGGGATATAGACACACAAATTGAAGATAGTCCCTGATCTCAAAGAGCTTAAAAGGGAGAGGGGCTGAATATAGTACAAGTGAATCAAATATGTGCAAAATGAATACAAAGTGATTTGGGGGATAGAGCAGAATGGTGCTGTTAATTGGAGACATTAGGAAAGGTTTCTTAAAAGAAATGGTATTTGTGGTAAACTTTGAAGGGAGCTAGGAATTCCAAGAGATAGAGGTGAGGAAGGAAAGAATATTAGACATGGGAAGGAGCCTATGCAAAGGTTTGGAGGTAGGAAATAAAAATGTCATATATGAAAAATAGTAGATACATTAGTTTGCCTGAAATATAGACTTAAGTGATAAGAAAGTAATGTGTAACCAACCTGAAAGGGTAGAATGGAGGCAGATTATGAAAGATTTTAAATGCCAAATATTCTAGAAGCATAAGGAGTTTCTTGAGCAGGGGCATGATAGAAAATTAAAAAATATCAATTTGGCAGTTGATTAGAAGATGAATCAGAGACTGGACACAAGATGACCAATAAGTAGCCTATTGCAAAAGCTTTGTGAGAAAGGATGAGGACTTGGCCTATGGTAGTGGTGGCCATCCTGACAAAGCAAGTGGAGAGAGGAAAGAAAGGAAGAGAGAAAAAAAAGAGAGACCAGAGATATTAAGAATTTGCAACTGATTAGATACAGGGTGAGAGGAGTGAGTGAAAGTAAAAAGTCAAAGCTGACTCCTGAATTAAAAAACATGGTAACTAAAAGAAAGTGGTACCCTTGACAAACATAGGAAAATTAGGGGAAGGGAGGATTTGAGAGGGAAAATCTCTTTTAATAGTGTCTTATTTTTTTTCTAATTTTAAATAAAGACATTTTTTAATATTCATTTTTATAAATTTTTGAGTTCCAATTCTTTCCCCTCTCTTTCTAAAACAGTAAGCAATCTGATGTTATATATGTTCAATCACATAAAATAACTTTCATGTTACAGTTATGAAAAAAACAGAACAAAAGAAAAAAAATTAAGTAAAAATAGTATGTTTTGATCTGCATTCAGAGTCCATTAATTCTTTCCCTAGATGTGGATAGGATTTTTGATCATGAATCCTTAGGAATTGTCTTGGATCAGTGTATTGCTGAGATAGCCAAGTCTTTCATAGTTGATTGTTAATGCTGCTGTGTTCAGTGTTCTGCTGGTTCTGCTCATTTCACTTCACATGAGTAATTTTTCAGAAATCCACCCATTCATCATTTCTTATTGCACAAGAGTATTCAGTTATCTTCATATAACACAACTTGTTTAGTCATTCTCAGCTGATGGACATTAAAGGAAAAATCTTGAGTTTAGTTTTATACATGTTGAATTTGATGTGCCTGTGGAACATTACAGTGAAGCTGTCCGGAAGGCATAGAGACATAGAGGAATAGAGCTCAGGAGAGATATAAAAATTGAATATATGTTTATTTTAGAGTTATCAATAGAAACATATGAATGTATGCAAATTAATGAGATTTCCAAAAGCTATTTTGAAGAGAAAAGATGGTCCAGGACAGAAAGATGGTCCAGGACAGAATCCTGAGGTATAGCAATACCAAAAAATGAGCCTAAGAAGGAAGCTGAGAATTTATCAGGCAGATAGGAGAACCTGGAGATCAATGTAATAAAGACTTGGGAGAAAAGAATACACAGAATGAGCAATGTTCAGAACTTCAGAGAAATCAAGAAAGATGAGGACTAGAAAAAAGATCATTGAATATAGCCTAAAAAGGCCATTGGGGACCTTAGAGAGAACATAAATTGGCAAGGAAGGAAACTGGGAAACATGTAGACAGGAGGGGGATACAAAAATAAAACAAAAATAAAAATGGAAGCATGAAATGAGGACAGCTTCTTTTCTAGAAGTTTGACTATGAAAGAGAGAAAAGATAGAGAAAACTTCCCTTAAGGGGATGGTAGGACCAAATCAAGGGTTGTTTTTTGTTTTTGTTTTGTCAAGATGGAAGAAAGATATGGGCATCTGTAGGCATTAGGGAATAAAACCACTGGCTAAGGGGAGGTTGAAAATTAGGGAAGAAAAATGGATAATGTTCCATTGATATCCTAGTGGTCCTCCTCTGACACTCTCTAGGTTATTAACGCCCTTCTCAAATCCCTGCTACTCTGAAGAGAACAAAGTTTAATGTAAAGCATACATTACAGCATTATTAAGTATAATGGGACCATCTCTTCCCCATTTCTGAGAGCTCTGATTTTCTCAATGTAACCCAATATTCCATTGGCTGTTACCTCACACTGCTGACTCATTTTCAGCTTGTAGTCCACTAAACCCCCAGATCTTTTTCAGAACAACTACTCTTTATTCAATGTTTCACTCACATCTGATTTACTGTACCCAAGTACAAGATTTTGCATTTATCCCTACTGAATTTCATCTCATACAGAATTTCATCTGGCCATCCAATCAGATATGAATCCATCTGATCTGTTATTGCCATATACATATTTTTCCATCTTCTCTACAAGAGGAGAATGAATTTTTTTTTGCTTTACTATAATCTAGATAAATAATAGCCACAATCCCTTCAATAAAGAGAGCTAATTCAGTTTCAATTGATCAAGGATGGACAGAAGCAGCTATCCCCAAAGAAAGAACACTGGGAAATGAATATAAACTGCTTGCATTTTTGTTTTTCTTCCCGGGTTATTTATACCTTCTGAATCCAATTCTCCCTGTGCAACAAGAAAACTGTTCGGTTCTGCACACATATATTGTATCTAGGATATACTGTAACCTATTTAACATGTAAAGTTCTGCTTGCCATCTGGGGGAGGGGGTGGAGGGAAGGAGAGGAAAAATCGGAACAGAAGTGAGTGTAAGGTATAATGCTGTAAAAAAATTACCCTGGCATGGGTTCTGTCAATAAAAAGTTATTTTAAAAAATAATAATAATAGCCACAGAATTCCTCTTATCTACTAACTTAGTAATCCTCTCATAGAAAAAACTGAGGTTAGTCTGGCATGACCTGTTCTTAATGAAGTGATGCTAGCCCTTTGTAATCACTGCTTCTTTTTCTAGATGTTTGTTAGCCATCCCTTTAATGATAATCCTAGAATTTTCTTGCAAATGAAAGTCAAACCCAATAGCCTATAATTTAGAATAGAGGAAGGTCATAGTGAGTATAATCAAGATTTAGGAGAAAGAAGAATATACAGAGTTTCTTAATTTGGGGTCCATAAACTTAAAAAAAATGATAACTGCCTTTCAATATTATTGTTTTCCTTTATAATTCTATGTATTTTGTTTCTTACACTTAAAATATTATTCTGAGAAGGCAACCATAGGCTTCACCAGATTGCCAAATGGGATCTCTTACACAAAAAGATGTTAGGAAATCTTGTATCTAGAGTTGATTGAGAAGAGAAGAAAGATAAACCTGAGCTAACAGAGCTTAGAGGATTACAATGTAAAGTCTTGGGTGGGCAGAGAGCTTCTAGGAATAGCTAGAATGTGTAAGACATGAAAGAGTAAAAGACAATGATAGGGTAGGAAACTGATTTTTTAAAATAATTTTTGCTTTCTCATTTCAATTTTGTAATTTTTATTGATTTTTTATTGATAATACTTTCTATCTTTAATATCTTTTTCTATTGATAATACTTTCTATCTATCTATGTATATACACAAATACATATACATATTATGTTTATGTATTTTTCTTTCCCCTCCTCTAGGGTAAGGGCCCAGCATAGGAATAAAAAATATAGGTATTCTAATCTATACCATAATTCTCCACATCTGCAAAGAAGGAAGAGAGAGAAAGAATTTTATAGTCACAGAGTAGCCATTTTTTGGGTGTTTTTTTCCCCTTGATGTTGTTGAAGGCACTATATATGTTGATCCCTTGGTTTTGCTTTTTTCTTTCTGCTCTGCTTCAGATAAGTTTTCCCATGATACTCTGAATCCATCATAATCATAATTTCTTATGACTTAGTAATATGTGCCACAATATGTTTTGTCATTCCACAATGAATAAGCATCTCCCCTGTTCCCAAATTTTGCTTCCACAAAAAATGCTACTATGAATATATTAGTATATATTGCCCAAAGACAAATTTCTTAAGGTTTCATAATTTTACTTAGAGAGGTGATAGATTCAGGGGACAAAATAAAACATTTTTTGAATGAAGTCAATGAGGGAATTAGTTTTGCTTGACGTTGCATATTTGTTACAATAAAATTATTTTTTTCTAGTGGGGTGGAAGTGGATTGGAAGAGGAAATCAATTTTTACTCATTTAAAAAACCCTTTGATATAAATATAAATTCAATACCCTATAGCACTGGCATACCAATACCCAAGTTAGTCTTCTGATGCAAGCTAATCCAAGTTATTGTGAGGAAAGTGCTTTGCAAATCTTTTTTTTATTAATTTTATTTTATAATAACTTTATATTGACAGAATCCATGCCAGGGTAATTTTTTTTACAACATTATCCCTTGCACTCGCTTCTGTTCCGATTTTCCCCCTCCCTCCCTCCACTCCCTCCCCTAGATGGCAAGCAGTCCTATATATGTTAGATATGTTGCAGTATATCCTAGATACAATATATGTTTGCAGAACCGAACAGTTTTCTTGTTGCACAGGGAGAATTGGATTCAGAAGGTAAAAATAATCAGGGAAGAAAAACAAAAATGCAAATTGTTCACATTCGTTTCCCAGTGTTCTTTCTTTGGGTGTAGCTGCTTCTGTCCATCATTTATCCATTGAAACTGAGTTACGTCTCTTTGTCAAAGAAATCCACTTCCATCAGAATACATCCTCATACAATATTGTTGTCGAAGTGTATAATGATTTCTTGGTTCTGCTCATTTCACTTAGCATCAGTTCATGTAAGTCTCTCCAAGCCTCTCTGTATTCATCCTGCTAGTCATTTCTTACAGAACAATAATATTCCATAACATTCATATACCACAATTTACCCAGCCATTCTCCAATTGATGGGCATCCATTCAATTTCCAGTTTCTAGCCACTACAAACAGGAAAGCCACAAACATTTTGGCACATACAGGTCCCTTTCCCTTCTTTAGCATTTCTTTATAGCCCAGAAGTAACACTGCTGGATCAAAGGGTATGCACAGTTTGATAACTTTTTGGGCATAATTCCAGATTGTTCTCCAGAATGGTTGGATTCGTTCACAACTCCACCAACAATGCATCAGTGTCCCAGTTTTCCCGCATCCCCTCCAACATTCATCATTATTTTTTCCTGTCATCTTAGCCAATCTGACAAGTGTGTAGTGGTATCTCAGAGTTGTCTTAATTTGCATTTCTCTGATCAATAATGATTTGGAAATCTGAAAATTGTCTGTTCATATCCTTTGACCATTTGTCAATTGGAGAATGGCTTGATTTCTTATAAATTTGAGTCAGTTCTCTATATATTTTGGAAATGAGGCCTTTATCAGAACCTTTAACTGTGAAGATGTTTTCCCAGTTTGTTGCTTCCCTTCTAATCTTGTTTGCATTAGTTTTGTTTGTACAAAGGCTTTTTAATTTGATATAATCAAAATTTTCTATTTTGTGATCAGTAATGGTCTCTAGTTCATCTTTGTTCACAAATTTCTTTCTCCTCCACAAGTCTGAAAGATAAACTATCCTATATTCCTCTAATTTATTTATAATCTCGTTCTTTATGCCTAGGTCATGGACCCATTTTGATCTTATCTTGGTATATGGTCTTAAGTGTGGGGCCATGCCTAATTTCTGCCATACTAATTTCCAGTTATCCCAGTAGTTTTTATCAAATAATGACTTCTTATCCCAAAAGTTAGGATCTTTGAGTTTGTCAAACACTAGATTGCTATAGTTGACTATTCTGTCTTGTGAACCTAACCTTTTCCACTGATCCACTAATCTATTTCTTAGCCAATACCAAATGGTTTTGGTGACTGCTGCTTTATAATATAATTTTAGATCAGGTATAGCTAGGCCACCTTCATTTGATTTTTTTTCATTAATTCCCTTGAGATTATCGATTTTTTATTGTTCCATATGAATTTTGTTGTTATTTTTTCTAGATCATTAAAATATTTTCTTGGAAGTCTGATTGGTATAGCACTAAATAAATAGATTAATTTAGGGAATACTGACATCTTTATTATATTTGCTTGGCCTATCCAAGGTGCTTTGCAAATCTTAAAGTGTTACATAAATATGAACAATTTAATATATATTATATTGTACATATGTACAAACAAAAATGCATAGATGGTGCTTTGAAAAAAATAGAAAAATGCTGATAGATTTAAGAACATTGCTTTGCAATTAAGTTGGTCAGAAATGTGTTTTTGTTTTTTAATTTGAATTATATAATTTTTTATTATTATTATAGCTTTTTATTTACAAAACATATGCATGGGTAATTTTTCAACATTGACCCTTGCAAAGCCTTCTAATCCAAATTTTCCCCACCTTCTCCTCATACCCTCCCCTAGATGGCAGATAGTCCAATACATGTTAAATATGTTAAAATATATGTATATGTAATTACACAATTATCTTGCTGCATGAGAAAAATCAGATTTAGAAAGAAAGAAAAAAACCTGAGAAGGAAAACAAAAAATGCAAGCAAACATCAACAGAAAGAGTGAAAATGCTACATTATAGTCCACTCTCATTTCCCATAGTTCTTTCTTTGAGTGTAGATGATTCTCTTCATTACTGAACAATAAGAATTGGTCTGAATCATCTCATTGTTGAAGAGAGCCACATCCATCAGAACTGATCTTCCTATAGTTTTGTTGTTCTGCTCATTTCACCTAGCATCAGTTCATGTAAGTAACTCCAGGCCTCTCTGAAATCATCCTGTTGGTCATTTCTTACAGAACAATAATATTCCATAGCATTCTTATTCAGCCATTCTCCAATTGATGGGCATTCATTCAGTTTCCAGTTTCTAGCCCCTATGAAGAGGGCTGCCACAAACATTTTCGTACATGTGGGTCCCTTTGCCTCCTTTAAATTCTCTTTGGGATACAAGCCCAGTAGTACACTTCTGGGTCAAAGGGTATGCACAGTTTGATAACTTTTTGAGCATAGTTCTAAATTGCTCTCCAGAATGGTTGGATTCATTCACAATTCCACCAACAATGTATCAGTGTTCCAGTTTTCCTGCATCCCCTCCAACATTCGTCATTATTTTTTCCTGTCATCTTAGCCAATATGTATGTGTGTAGTGGTATTTCAGAGTTGTCTTAATTTGCCTTTCTCTGATCAATAGTGATTTGGAGCACCTTTTCATATGACTAGAAATAGTTTCAGTTTTTTCATCTGAAAATTCTCTGTTCATATCCTTTAACCATTTATCAATTGGAGAATAGCTTGATTTCTTTTAAATTTGAGTCAATTCTCTATATATTTTGGAAATGAGGCCTTTATTAGAACTTTTGAATGTAAAAAATGTTTTCCTAATTTATTGCTTCCCCAGAAGTGTTTTTTGGGTAAGGCTTATTCCACACCCTCAAATGTCACCCTCAAATATAAAAGGTATTAACAAACCATGCTGACCATGACTAACAAATGGATTACAGAATGAAAGTGTTGATTTGCAAGCTGGAATGAGAAACTCATCAGACAGGAAATGCTGTCATTGGGATAATTTTCAGGGACTCCAAGACTAAGATAACAGTCCTGTAATAGAAGTATTCTGAGAATATCAGATTATCTATTTGTCAAGAATAACCTTGTCTGTATTAGAGATTTAAAAGACTACAACTCTTCATAATTGGGATTGTTAATTTCTTCAATTAAATCCAAGACTTGATCTCATTTTGTTCATTAAAAAAATCACATTCAACAAAGTTTAGAAATCATAAATTCCAAAACTATCCTCTCAAAGGCTCTTCCTGTCTCCATTTTCCTTGTACACATCTTGTCCATTATTACAATTGATTAGTATCTACTAATAATATCTTTCCCCATTCCTTATTAATAATCAATTAACTAGCATTTATTAGACACTGTGGACTAGTCTATTATGCAAGTCATTAAGGATATAAAGATTTTTTTTAAAATGAAAGTTTTTGCTTTGCCTTTTAGGCAAAACATACACTTTGTCCCAAAAGTTCAGTGCAGTTTTAAGCTTTGTTAATTTAAATGCAAAGTACTGGGGAAGGGCACTTAGAAAGGCCTAGTGCAGAAGGTGGTGCTAGAGCTAAACTTTGAAGAAAACCAGAGACTGCAAGTGGACAAGAGGAGGTAGTGCATAGCAGGCTGGGAAGCAGACTATCCGGGACCAATCTGTGCAAAATAAAACATTTCAAATAGTGGAAAGAAGAGCTTAGAGCAAATTCTGATAAATATTTGTCTAAATGATAAATGGCACGGATACATACAAAAACGTCCCTGAAAAAAACAAACCAATCAAATCACTTCAGAGTTTCTGTCCCGGGTACTGTATTAGACCTCCCAGAGAAAGTGTATCTAAGTGTATCTAAGTATGTGTGCCTGGTAAACCCCGCACTTTGCACCCTATGCTCCTTCCAAGTTTTAAGTAAATACTAGGTCAACAATTTTTGTGGTTTTCTTTTGGAAACCGCAGAGAGGTAGTTTTCAGTGTGGACTACTAGGGTTTAAGCAACCCAAATTTTCTAGAGCTGTTAACGCTAAAATTCACTTGAGAGAGTGGGAAAAAGGAGGGCTGATGAGCACAGTCTTAGCTGGTCTAAGGAAGAGCATTATTCAAAAACTCTCTTGATTTTAATGTCAGGGCTACTACAGAGTAGGGAGAAGAAACATAATAAACACCGCGAACCTCCTAAGAGCAGATTTATGCAAAGCCAAAGGCGGTAGACTGAAGCCATTGCTATCTGCTGCAAAGTCTACAGGGCAGGGCAGGGCAGGCCATACACATGTAACCAAATCAGCAAGGATGCTGACTCTCCCCCCACCCCCATCCTTCGCATGAAGGGTTCTCCCCCCTTTCATTTCCCCCCCTCTTCCAGCTGTGTAGCACTCCTCAACCCTTCTATACTCAGAATAGACCAGACCACATTCTTGCTCTGAAGTTAAGCCCAGTGTTACATTTTCATGCGCCAACTGCTGCGTCCTAATGTCCCTCGTACAGCAATAACCGCCCGTTATGTTCCTCGTTATTTGTCCCCGACTGCAGTTTGATTCCCAAATAAGTCATTTTTTCTTTTAAAGAACAGAATCCTTTTCAAAGGAATTTGTCTGGCGCGTTCTATTCTCGTACACTATCCTCCCCCCGCCCTCCCCAGCCTCCGCACTTCATCAGAAACTCGCAATCCTACAGCTGTCTCATTCCTCTGCATTCATGCAGGTTCTGATTACTATGCGTTCTCTAGATGTTCAACTCCTGTTGTGACCCAACACCCCAGAGGCGGAGCAAACAAGCTGAGACGTCAGGGCAAAAAAAAAAAAAAAAAAAAAATCATCCTAGCCATGCAAGCTATCCCTGGGCTCAGCTGCTCCCAGCCCACATCCATGGCTTGTGTGACAGCATCGGAACACAGAAGCCGCGTTGAAATGCAGTTAGCAGTACAGCTGGGAGACAGGCAAGGAGGCGATGGTCCAGTGACGAAAATGAGCTTCCCGTGAGCTTGCTGATCAACTGCGGTGCCTACTAGGGGCCGGGGGCTTCCCCTTGCGGCAGTGCCGGGCTCGGTGCGAAAATACCCTGCGGTGCAACTCAGTTTCTCTTAGTGACTGCGGTGTTTTTCCTCCTTTTTTTTCTCCCACTTCCCGTGTCCTCTTCTCTAGGATGGCGGAGGCAGAATTGCACAAGGAAAGGCTGCAAGCCATAGCTGTAAGTCTAGTTTCATTTTATTTGCTCTATTGTCTGGCAACGGAGGGGGACCTTGAGTTTGGGGGTTGGGGAGAAGGGGGGGAGCACGCCAGCACAGTAGCTGCATAGGCATGCGCTTGAAAAAAAGAAGTTGGTAAGATCTGGCTTTGCTTTTTTTTCTTTAGACGTGTGCATAAAGGTCAGCACATGCATGCTTGTATTTGTATGTACCCATGTAAAACTAAAGTGTGCTTGGGACTGGGGATTTGGACGGGGTGAATTAAGAGCGATACACAGGGCTTAGAAATAAGATGCTTTATTTCAGAACTGAGGGGAGGGGAGGGGGTACGGCGAATGGAATGGTTCTCAAATGTTCTCCTGCCGTGCCTAGAAATATCTTTGCTTGATGGACTCGGAAGGTGGGGAAACTGAATTAAATGGTAATTTTATTATCTTGCCGTTCTCTTAGGTAAAGGAAAAAAGTATGTGACTCCCCAAACTGCTAGTGTAGAATACCATCTCACTGTGCTGAATGTCTGGATGCTATTGGAAGTCCTGAGCCTCCCCTTTGCTGGTGTCATATGAAAAAGGACACACTGAAGGGGAAAAAATACTGCTTATAAAATGGCCCAGGCACGGTCATGGCTTAGAACTCAGCATTTGGGGAGGTCCTAGGGCTTGGATATTCTGTACACCTCATCTAGTTGGGTTCAAGGCAATCCCTTTTGGCAAAGTTCAGATGCCAGTTCAAAAAAGTTGTGCAATGTAGGGTCTCTGCATGTGCTACTTGGGTTTTAAAATGTCTAAATCTGTCGAGATTTTAATCGTCCTTGGACCAGTGTTACCAATGATCAACAGATGTTGTGTTTTTACTATAAAGGCCACAGCTGGATTATATATTTCCCTTGTGGATGAGGGAATGATTATTGCTGTTATAGGGAAGAAAAAAGAAAAAATAGGACTAATAATGTCCTAGTACCAGAAGAATTATCAGACTTACAGTGGTTAATGTCTTCTGCTCCAAAGTTACCTGGGGGAGGGGGAGAAGTATTAATTTGTTGGAGGAAAGTAGTGAGTACTACTTTATCAGCAAGATATTTTTTTTTTCCTTCCAGAAGGTTTTAAGCCATGTCTCTAATGGAAAGGAGCATTAAGGCCATGCTGTTGGGTTTTTTTTTTTCCCCTTAAGATCTCTGATCTGAAGGGAGTTTTTTTATGGAATTCTTCTTTCCTAACTCTTCAAAGGCAGATTCTGTTTTGAGATACTATAGTTGTATCGAGAGGGTCACCTCCAACAATATCTAATCTGAAAATTTCTGAAAACTGGGGTCTCCAGAACTCAATAAGCTATGTCATCATCTATGTATGCTATGTCTATGGCGCATGAAATCTTTCATGACATGAAAACTTGAGAGCAAAGCCTGTGATGCCCGCACATCATGCCCTTGATAAGAAAAGAGATATTCAAATCGTGGTGCCATGTAGATAGCTGATGTTTTGTTACCAATGGCATAATAGGAGACTATGAGTGGAGTTGGCATTAAGGCACAGACAACTGGATGACTTAGCGGGATCTTAGATGGAATCCCTTCTGCTGGAAGCTCCAGGCTTCTGTCGAAGGCCTCCTTCACAGAGCTGTCACATTTCCTGATTTGGCATCCTGGTTTCCTTCAAGTAAATGGCTAAGCAAAAGCTGGCGCCCATGAAAAGACTGGCTTTCTGCACATGGAGAAAGGCAAGTCAGCTAATGCAGGTCCTCTGGTGCCAACTGTCTCAAAATGTGGCAGACTGATCTAAGCGATGATTTACTTTAGGAAGGAGGCTGGCACTCTCTTTGAGTATTTTCCTCTTCGTGTGTGTGTCCATAAACACATACACACACACATTTATATTCCTATATATCTTATATATATGTATATCTTACATAAACATATATATATTTATACACACACGCATATATTTTTAAAACATGTATATCTTTTGTACAGCCTTTATAATTTTTTAAGTAGATTTAGAGAATTATTTGTACCAATTGCATATAAGCATATTTAACATGGATTTTTGACATGTGGATGTCCTATACTTTCTAGGATTACCGTCAATCTGACACTGTGCAAAGTTACATCATTTTGGGGTGTATGCTCTGGAACTTAATTATTTAGTTCATAGATTCTTAATCTGGGGTCTATAAACTTAAAAAAAAATTTTTGATAACTGTATTTTGGGATTATAATCCCACAAATTTTGTTGAATGCTTTTGAAAACATTCTGAGAAGAGATTAATAGGTTTCATCAGAGGTGTCGTTAACTCCAAAAGGATTCAGAATTTCTTACTTCGTTGTTTTCTGCCACTTTTATTCTCACCTTCATACTTTTTAAATGCAAATTCAGTCTGAGGGACAGTGCTTACCTTATTAAGCCCAGACTTGTGGAGAAATAGTGGTATTCATCCACTTCCCCCCTCTAGCCTTATCTCTTAGTCTGGGATGCTAGAAAGCTCTCCAGGGACATATAGACAGTTAGGTGGTATAGTTAATAGAATTTCTAAATTGGGAATCAAAAAGACCTCAGTTTGAATGCTACCTGAAATACTTATTAGCTCTGTGTTCTTAGGCAAGGCAGTTAGCCTTGTCTGTTTCCTCATCTGTGAAATTGTACCTTTCTTACAGATTTGTGGTGAGGACCAAATGAGATCACACATGTCAAGCCTTTTGCAAAAACTTAGTGTTTTTATAATTGTTTATGATTAAGATGAAAGCTTGGGAAAAAATCTCTACCACCTGGAGTGAAGTTAATAAATTTCCCCAGGTTCTTGAGGCAGGAGGAATTTCCTTTACCATGTCAGTCAGTGCTGATAGCACTCTGTGCTATGGACTCAGAACTCAGTTTGAAGTGGTAAGAGATAAGCAGGTGGCACTCAGGGAGACTCCTAGGTAAATGGATAAGGACTATGACAAATTTACACAACAAATATTTTATTTCTTTAGCACCTATTATGTATAAAGACGTTAGTAAAGCAAGGGAAATTATCTCTAAATACCAAGTGGCATAAGGGAAATTTAACACTGTAATAACTAATGCTGTGAAATAACAGATAGTCATGTCACCTAAAATAGTCAGGTCACATGGTGACTTAGAACAATTCATTTTACTAATTCAATCTCCTTTTCTTCATCTGTAAAATGATGGGATTACACAAAATAATTTTTAAGCTCCCATATATCCCTAAACATATGATTTTATGTTAATCTCATGATCTCAGACAATTTTAATTTTTAAACAAACCAGTCCTTCCCCATCTTTTACCCTGTTCCAACTGCCTCCAAAAAAAAAAGTATCCTTTTCTAGTACTTTATTTGAATTTTTCAGTTTGATTTTCTTGTCCAGAGGCCAGAAATGGTTTATTATCTTTATTTCTTGCCAAAACCAAGAGGAAATCACAATAAGCAAGATCATTTAAATATCCATTTTGTCCAGTTAATCAATCAGACAATAAATATGTATTAAGTATCTTGCTATGTGACAGGCATTGGATTTAGCACTGAGAATACAAAGGAAAATAAAACAAAAATTTTTGCTCTCAAAATACTTACAATCTAATGGGAGAGACAATATTGGAGGAGCCATGTGCAAACAAGCTATAGACGGACTATGGTGAAGATAATCAATGGAGGGTGTCCACATTTTTCCTTGCTATATTCTTCAGCTGGAGAATATTCATAATTACCTTTCCTTGTTTTAGAAATGAAAAGTTAGATAGTATTAAGTATGGAATGAGTCCCAAAGACAGTTTCAGGCCAAGAAAGTGTATCTTCTTTTACCCATAGCAATGTGGGCAATTCAGAATTCCTGAAGGATGAAGTTAGAATATGACTAAGCATCCTGACATGTACCCTTGGCATGAGGAAACCATGAAGCCCACTGGTATTAGTGGTAAGCTGGGGGCCCACATCCTGTTACAAATATTCCAAGAATTGGTTCAGTGGATATAAACCATCCAGTGTCAGTTGTATCTTAATGAATAACGTTTGCATTTTGAAGAGGCCACTGAGACCAAATGGAAAACAAATGTAGGGAAGGAAGTGTGGTGTCTGAACTTCAAGAAAGGATGACAAAGGCATCCCATTCCATCCCATGCAAAACAGATTTCCCTCCTCCACTGAGTTATAGTACAGCCCTGGCGTCAATTTGGGAAAATGCATTTTGGGGGAAAATCATGAATCAAGCTGGAATACCCTTTGGTTATAACAGATGAATAAATCCTGAGAAAATTCATGATTTAGTTGTGCTTAAAGTTTAAATTTGGAGCCAATTTATGCTAATTTTTGTTTTATTTTGTCACTTACTTAAAGTACATTAGAGGCATAGTATTCCCCTAGGAAATATAAATACAGAACAATCCTATTCTCAAGTAGATTGCAATCTACTTGAGTATATAGATACATAGATCTCGATTGAATATTCAAGAAAATTTACAAACCTAACATGTGACTGGGTCACTAAAGAAAGGCCCATATTTTTCATGCTGGTATTCTTCTAGTATTGCTCACAGAATTCTTAAGATCACATAGGTTCACAGATTTAGAGATGGAAGTGAGTTTAAAGGTCATTTAGTCTAACCTCTTACTTTACAGATGTGGAAACTTAGGCCAGGAGATCTAAGTGATTTTGTACAAAATCACATTGGGTAATCAGTAAGTAACATTTATTAACATCTACTAGGTGCCAGGCACTATGCTAAGCAGTGGGGATAGAAATACAAAAAAGAAAAATACTTCCAGCCCTCAAGGAGCTTACAATCTAATGGAGGAAGGCAACACTCAAAAAGAAGCTGAAAGGCAGGGGTGAAGGAAAAGGAAGAATGATGGAGTTAGCTAGATAGGAAAGGTTAGGGAGTGTGGCTAGATAGGAAATGAAGAGATAGAAATAGACTCCTTTAAAAAGAGGTTTTGGAATTCATTGTCCAAATGGTATTTAGTTGCAAAGCTCAAATCTTAAACCAATGCAGTGGATATAGTATATGATGGGCATGATCACATTCCAGGGAAGGAATTACCAAGAAGTGGAAGACTACATCCATAATGTTGTGTGTAATCCCTGTGGCAGACAAGAAGCTTGTGGATAGATAGGAATGAACAGATTGGGGTTGGAGAGAATATCTACATAATGGAGATCTTAGATCTACTTGAGTAAATACTGGGGCAGTATAAAGTACAATAAAGGTAAGTGGATAGTATTGATCAGAGAAGGCTTTCAATAGGTGAGTATGAAGTAGTATGAAAGTTGAGAGAAGATATTGCAGTTGAAGGGAATAAGAAATGTGGAAATGTGAAAAAAATCATTGTATATGTAGGGTTGTTGATGAGTAACAATGAATGGAAAAAATGGAATAGAGATAAAGGCAGTTAGTAAAAATCTATGCAGAAGAGTTTGAATTCACTAAGTAATAGGGAGATATGCAAAGTTGTTAAGCAAGGAAGTGAATGGATAAAAATTTTAAACAATTTTTTGAAAAAAAGTTTGTCTCATTTTAATTTTTTTCTGTATTAGGATGATTGTTCTTATTCTAGTTCCTGTTCAAGTCAAAAAGTTTGATTAATCATAGGAAAAAAGATAATTGAAAAAAAAAGTTCCTTGGACTAAAGAATTCTTTTTTGTCTTGAATAAGCATCTTAGTAGTTTAGGGAACATTTTTTTAGTGAAGCCACTGATTATGAAGAACATGAAGACGGGTATGTGATTTCAGAAAACTTGTGGTTGTATCCAGAATTCTTATTGATTTTAACTTAATAGTGTGATTGTCCTCATGGAAGATAAGTAATGAGAACAATGCATAAGCTAAAAATAGGTTTGCAGTGTTAACTTCACTGAATGTTTGTAGTCTTCATACATGAGAAACATGCAGCTCAACATTCCAGGCCTGAGCCTCCTGAGAGCAGGAAGGCTCCCAGCCATGGTGAACTCTGTGATGTACTGAGATCCGTAGCTGCATCTGAAATCAACCAAAGCGAAGTATGTATTGATTAGGTTTTGGCAACATATAGAGGAAAGGCAATTCTCAAAGCCAATTCTCAGAAGATGTGAATGTTCTAGTTTCTAAGTTACCTGACACTACTTTTCCCTGGAGCTAACAGCTTTTTTATCATTGCCTTCACTTGTGGGATTTGTAGTATGATTGAGTTTGAAGGGTTCTTAGGGGAAATTAAGGTCTAAAAATGTTAAATGACTTTACCTATGGTGATAAAGTTCAGAAATGGCAAATTTGGAATCTAAACTCCAGTCTTCTGATTTTTTTCTGTTTTTTTCATCATCCCTTTCTGCCTCTCACAATGCTAGGTTGGTACTTTCCAGTACTTAGTGAAAAGGAAAAAGAAAAGAATATAGAAAAATATGTGAATTTGATAGCTGTCTTCAAATATTGTAGAAGAGGACTTATTTGCATACAGGTCTTATCTTCCTAGTATATTGTAAGCTTTTTGAATACTGAGACTGAATTTTTCTTATTTTCTTTTCTTATTCTTTGTATTCCCAGTGACTTGTGTATAGCAGCTACTTAATGAAATTTTGCCATTGTTGATTTAAATTTCTATAAGTTCAGAGTGTAGAACTAGGCCTAATGAGAAGAGTTATAAGAAATATATCAATCTCTGTGCATTTATTAAGCACTTGATAAGTGCATATGAAGCATCAGGGGTACAAAAACAAAAAAGGAAACAGTCCCTGATATAAGGAATTTATGTTCTTTAGAAAAAGGAATGTGTACACATAGAAGTGAATACAAACATTTATGCAAAAAAGTGTAAGTTTTTTGGGCTGATGGAAGGAAGCTAGGAATTCAGACAGGCAGAGTTCATTTCAGGCATGGGAAGGGGGACAGATCTACAAAGATAGATCAGGAAAAAATGGAATGATATATGGGGAAGGACAGAGGGAAAGGGATGAAGAGAGTGAGGGAAGGAGAAGAGAAAGAGGAAAACAGAGAGACAGAGATATCCAGAGACAGAGATAAATGGCCTAGGAGGCTAGTTTGGTTGAACCATAGAGCGTATCATAGAATAGGATTTAATAATACTAGAAAAATAGGTGGTAGTCAAGTTGTTAGTGGCTTTAACAAACACAGGAGTTTGTATTTTATCTTAGATCAGGGTTTCTTAAACTTTTTACACTCATGACCCATTTTCACCTGAGAATTTTTATATGACCCCAAGTATACAGATATATAAAATTGTTATAGAAATAAAATATTTACTGATAATAAATCTTAAAGAAATTGATTTTAAAACAATTGTTTGATATATAATTTTTTACATAAAGAATTACATATTTGATGCTTTTTACTGATACTTGTTAAATTTTTTGTGATCCCCACATTCAGTTACATGATCCTATATAGAGTCATGATCCACAGTTTAAGAAGCTTTGCGTTGTCATTAGTGAAGCACTAGAGATTTTTGAGCAAGGGAAACATGTTCAAATCTTTGCTTTAACAATATCACTTTCTCAGGTCTGTGAGGAGTGCATTAGAAAAGGGAGAGACTTGTTCATTAGAGACTAGAATAAAGGAAGAGAGAATAGGGATGAGGTCAAGGAGTTTTGAGATATAGTATAAGAGAGAATAGAGAAGAGGCAGATTAATTGAAAAGGGTTTATAGTCAGTCAGGAAATTTAGGATTCTTAATGATGAAAGTGGAGCTATTTGAAAATGATAATGAAATCAAGTGCACCATTTTCCCTATTTAAGGCAGCAGCACAGATAACGAAATAGCTTGATGGGTGAACTAGATATAAATGAATCCTCTTTTAAAAAATTCAAGAATTTTCTCAGGAATCAAAGTCAAACTTACTGTCTCACAGTGTACAGATTGTATTGTCTTCCCTAGTTTGGCAATGAGTTAATTTACCCTTTCCTAAATTTGCATTCTGCTTGATTTGGACTTCAGGAACATCATATCCCACATGGAATAACCTGAAATCTCAGCATCATACTGATGGATTCAGTTTGGATATACCTTCTCAGTTTTCTTGGCCCCATCTCCTGATTGGAGGACTAAAGGACTGAATTCCTCCCAAATTCTTTCTTTTTGGCAGGCTGCAATCTTGACTTTGAACTAACTCCATTTTTCATTTGTAGCAATGCTTAGGATGGTTAAACATGATGCCCTGTGCTAGGTACTCCTTGGTACTACATCCCTTGTAGCTTCCTTTTGTGTATTGTCTTCTGCTATTAGATTATAAGCTCTTTGAGGGAAAGGTCTGTTTTTTTTTCTTTTTTGTATTGACTTATCACAGAGTGTCACATAATCTAATAATCAATTAATCTGCCTCTTCTCTATTCTTTCCTATGCTATATCTCAAAACTCCTTGACTTCATCCCTATTCTCTCTTCCTTTATTCTAGTCTCTAATGAACAAGTCTCTCCCTTTTCTAATGCACTCCTCACAGACCTGAGAAAGTGATATTGTTAAAGCAAAGATTTGAACATGTTTCCCATTAATTTAAAATGAGAGTTGAGAAAAGCAAAAGTTGGTTCAATAGAAGGGATGAAAATTAACAATGGAATGGACATCCTCAGAAGCAATGAGTTTTTCATCTTTGGAGTGTTGTTCTAACTTTTAGAAGAGGACCAGTAAGTTGACTGGGTGATGTCTTGACTCACTTGTGAATTTGATTTAAATGAGACAGCATTGCACAGAGTCATCAAAGAACTGTAGTTCCTATCAATTTGGGATATCCACATTTTTAGCTGAGATAGGAGATATATATAAAGTAAGACAAGGAACCCTATATGAAACTTTATGCATCTGCTGAATTAATAAAAGATCCCGCATGTTAGCTTGGTGACACGCTTATAATATGGACAAAATCAAGTTGCAAAATCACAACAAAAATTATGAGTAATTTGGTGATGGGTCAGTGGAGAGGCAGGCAATATGCTCAGTGGCATTACTGTAGGTTACTCAACCAGTTTCCATTCTGGGGTTTGAAGGGTGGGAAGTAAGTAGGTTTGAACCTATGATTCATCAGTATGAGCAGTTCTTGGTTTAGAAGTGTAGAAATTCTCTTCACCAGTCCAGCTCTGCAACTTGCCTGTAACTTATAGTCTTAACAAGATGCCAGTGGCACAGAGATACATGTAAGAAGCATGACTAGAACCCAAGTTTTCTGACTCCAAAGCCTGCCCTTTATCCCTTCTGCTAACTGTATATTCAAACAGGCAGTTCTGGAGAAATGATTAATGTCTCAATGTTCAAATAGAAAACATAATTTAGTTTAACTTAAATGTATTAAATTAATTTAATTTAAATAATTTAGTGAAAAATTTTAAAAGCTATTTCAATTCATCAGACATTTATTAAATGCCTATTGTGTACAAACCACTGGGGACACAAAGATTTAAAAAGGCATAACCTATATTTTCAAGGGACTTCCATTCTGTTGTTTTTTTGACTTAGGGAATAATTTTTAGAGGATCCTAGAGCTGGGTAGAACTATAGTTTTTAAAAGTTGTTAAAATTATCTACTTCTAGGACAGACTCCTAAGATTTCAGAGGAAGGAGTGACTATGAACTTGTATAAAAATGCATTTTTATTTCAATAAAATTGGTTAGCTTTAAAATCATTTGTATTTCATTGTTGGTGGAATAGTGAATACATCCAACCATTCTGGAGAGCAATTTGGAACTATGCTCAAAAAGTTATCAATCTGTGATCCTTTGATCCAGCTGTATTTCTACTGGGCTTATATCCCAAAGAAATCTTAAAGAAGGGAAAGGGATCTATATGTGCAAGAATGTTTGTGGCAGCCCTCTTTGTAGTGGCCAGAAACTGGAAACTGAGTGGATGTCCATCAATTGGAGAATGGCTGAATAAATTGTGGTATATGAATATTATGGAATATTATTGTTCTGTAAGAAATGACCAGCAGGATGATTTCAGAAAGGCCTGGAGACACTTACATGAACTGATGCTAAGTGAAATGAGCAGGACCAGAAGATCATTATATACTTCAACAACAATACTATACGATGATCAATTCTGATGGATGTGGCTCTCTTCAACAATGAGATGAATCAAATCAGTTCCAATAGAGCAGTAATGAATTGAACCAGCTATGCCCAGTGAAAGAACTCTGGGAAAAGACTATGAACCATTACATAGAATTCCCAATCCCTATATTTTTGTCCGCCTGCATTTTTGATTTCCTTCACAGGCTAATAGTACACTATTTCAGTCCGATTCTTTTTGTACAGTAAAATAACTGCTAGGATATGTATACTTGTATTTAATATATACTTTAACATATTTAACATGTATTGGTCAACCTGCCATCGTGGGGAGGGGATGGGGGGAAGGAGGGGAAAAATTGGAACAAAAGGTTTGGCAGTTGTCAATGCTGTACAATTATCCATGCATATAACTTGTAAATAAAACGTTATAATAAAAAAAATCATTTGTATTTAAAACCATATTCCTGAGAAGGTACTCATAGATTCACTAGACTATAAGAAGTATCCATGCAACAAAAAAGGATAAGAACCTTTGATCTAAGATGCATTGATTCTGATTTTAAGCCACTTTATTGTATTCATTTATAAGACTCCTCAGGGAACGATCAAGATGCTCAATAGGCTCAAGGTATTCTTTCTAATAGTTGCAGCTGCCAGTTGGCATAGCCTTAGAGCCAGGAGTAGTGTGGCATTTTAGCAACAAGCCAACAAGAACTTGAGTTTGGAAGAAAATCATTGAAAGCCTTAAAGTTTCATGTATCAAATGCTTCAGCATCCTGGGAATGCTACATGAGTAGGAAGTATTGACCTCACATGGTCAATAATTCGTTTCAGTTCCAGTGAACTTTTATTAAATACTTCTTGTGTGCAGAGCATTGTGTTGGGTGCTCTGGGAGATAATAAGCTTAAATAAGACATAGTATATATCCTTTTAGAGTTGATAGTCAAGCAGAGAAATAAATCACATACAACTAAAATGTGCAATGGCAATAACTTCTTTTGGGAGGAACGATGGTTCTCAACTGTCCTTTTATTGATGTAGAATATGTCTTGGGGGGAAGAAAGTGGAAATTCTTGCCACCGATTTGGCAATTATTTGGCAATTTATAATCTTAGGGAATTGCCTTTGTACCAAGAAATAACTTGTTCAGGATAATTAGTGTGCAGAAAAATCATCCTTAGTCTATCTGTTACATCATGCAGCCTTTATTTATGATAATAAATTACATCTAGATAGTGCTTTATGGTTTACTAAGGGCTTTGTTCACAAATGCCCCATGAAGTAAGAAGTATAAATGTTATTATCTCTATTTTGTTGTTATTTAGACTCTTTATGACCCCATTTGGGTTTTTCTTGACAAAGATACTTGAATGGTTTGCCATTTCCTTCTCCAGCTCATTTTTCAGATGAGGAAACTGAGGCAAACAGGGTAAAGTAACTTTTCCTTGGTCACTCAGCTAGTAAGTTTCTGAGACAAGATTTAAACTCATATTCTCTTAACTTCAGGACTGCTGATCTATCCATTGTGCCAACTAGCTTATATAATCTATTGAATCCCCATTCTAAAGATGAAGTTGAGAATCAAGCCACATTTGATGGCATGACCATAGAATATTACAATAAGTTTCATAATCTGGTTATAGAATTCTTAAATCCAAATCCTCCAGGCTTTCCACTTTTTTTCCATGTTGCCTTTTCTACAGTAACAAATCATTGAGGCATTCATTAAAGAGGAGCAAACACAAATTTAAAAAACAGACAAAATGCAAAACCAAAGATGGAAGAATGAAAGTCATTACTTTTGAGGGGTGGGGTAGGTCAGGAATAACTTCCTGGAAGAAGTGATATTTATAATAGACTTCAAAAGGGAGGGTTAGCATTCATCAGGTTGGGGAGGATGTCTTTAGAAGCATGGGGAACAATTGTGATCAGAAGTATAGATGTGGAAAAGTTTAAGTTATTTTCAAAGAATTCAGAGTAGTCAAGTTTGGTTTGAGTATTGCGTACAGTCAGTTCTGCTGCAATGCTTGCTCATAAAATGAGAATGTGTTTCAACCGAATTAATATATTTGGGGACATTTGTAGCATAACAAGATTGGTTTGCTTCTGTTCAGTTTTTTCTGTCACCATATTTTCAATAAATCACAAGCTGTACTCTTCTATGGCCTACTGGAAAACTAACTTGGTCATATAGCTTAGAGTATAGGCCAAATAACAACTTCATGGCAGCCATTTATTCTAATAGTTATGTATTTCTTTATCATTTACCATGTATAAAACTATGCTACTGTTTTTATTAGGTTCCTATCTTTTAAAAATGTCCCTGACAAAGTTTAGAGAGTTCTACCCCAAATCCTATTTCCCCCATAAGCCATGTGATTTTTATTTGTGTAATTTTGCATAATACTTTTGGGAAACACATCTGTCATCTTTTAGCAGAACTGACTGTCCCTATATACCCTATTCCATAATGTGAAGTAATAGAAGAAATGACTGCATGGAATTGATACAGTGACCATCATATTATAAAGACACTTGAATGTCCAGCAGAAGGAGTTTAAACTTTACTTGAGGGAAAAGAGATTTATGAGGAATGATGTCATAGCTCTATGAATAAGAAAAATTATTCTGGCAGTGATATGAAAAATTGATTGGAGGGAGTAGAAAATTTAAGCAAGAAGACCTGTTTAGAAAACTATCCCAATATTTTGGCAGGTGTAAATTAGGTCCTACATTTGGGTAATTCCAACGTATATAGAGATGATTTGAAAGATGTTGCAGGGGTAGGATTGACTGGATTTAGTAACTGATTGGAGAGAAGTATGAGAGTCAAAAATAGTAATATTTCAGTTATTTGAGATTATGTGGGAAAAAGAAATATTGAAATTAAAAAAAATAAACCAGTTTGAGGGGAAAATAGAAAAAGCTTGGTTCAAGCATTGCTAGAGTTTTAGCTTCTGATACTTTTGAAGTAGAATATAGAAAACAGGAAAAATTTGTCAACAGGGTTTCTAATGTTGCAGAGAGGCCAGAGAGGATGAGGACTGAAAAAAAGCCATGAATTTGGTGATTAAGAGGTCATGAGTAAATTTTGGAAAGTGAGTGGCTAATCCCATCTTTGTCCCAGATGGAGATGTTCCCTCCCAAGTGTCTACCCACCCTTTCATTGCCCTCTCTGTCATGCTAACAACCAGTCCCCTTCCTCCTTTTTTAGTCTATTTCCTGGAGTTCTAGATGTGGGTCTGCCAAAAATCTATTTAAAAAATTTTTTAAAATCAAAATTATTCTCTTATAAGCATTTATATGGTGCCTACTACATTTAAAGCATTGTACTCATACACACACACACACACACACACACACACACACACACACACACACACATATATATATATATATATAAAATTTGATAAAACCCCTGTGAGGTAGGTGCTGTTATCATCCCCATTTTATAGTTGAGAAAAAAGGTTAAGTGACTTGCCCAGCATTCCACAGCTAGTAAATATCTGAGGCTGGATATGATTTCAGATCTTGTCTCCAGGCTCAGTGCTCAATCACCATCAGCTGCCTCAGATTAGCATATCTTACTGTGGGTGTTCAATAAATTAACTTTTAAGTTCTTTGCCAACTTTAGCCTTCCCTTAACATTTTACGGAATTATATTGGTTTACTTACTATGCTAGGTGGGTGGGATTTTTGTTATTCTTTGCCTTCTAAATTATAACCAAACAGTCATTTGAGTGTTCACTTTATTTTTAAATTCAAGTCTGAAATTTGAAACTTTGAGAGTTAAAAAAATTATTCCAAAAAGAAAAACATATGTTTGAAAACCTTAACCCCTTTAATGGTAGATAGGGAGCTTTCTTGGGTGCTAAGGGAGGCCATTTTGAGATAAAAATTTTCAAAGAGTTTTTTGATAAGTGACAATTTTAAGAGTCTGATGGGGAATAGTATATAGTACAAAATTATGGGACCTAAGTTAAGGGATGGGAGGAGTGAAGGAAAAGGGTTTGTTTTGGGAGTAAAGGAAGATTGACCTAGTTCACCTGTAGAACATTTGCCAAAATGATTTATTGATGTGAAAGGCAGAGAAACAGTGAGGATGAAGATGTACTTCAGCAAATGGAAGCACTCAACTATATAAGTACATGTATCCTTGAATAAGTTTTCTCCATAAGTCCAATAAGTGGTTGACCTATCCTGCCTGAACCTGCTAACTCTCCAAGAATGGCCCACTGCCTGTCAGAAGTACATTTCTTGATACTCAAGAGTAACAAAAGTTACATAGGTATGCTTTACAAATGGACCAATCCATGACCAGAAAACTCTATGTATCTATGATTTTAACCCATCAGCAATTAAGTAGGGACATCTATGTTTATAAAGTTTCTTTCTTGTTTAATGGCCTTACCTAAAGATTCATTAGTTACTTGGGATCTTCCTGTTTACCAATCCTTCACTGAGTAAAGTCTTGCCAGACTGACTAAGAAGAATATGTCTGGCCTAGTTGTACTGATTGGAACAAGCTGGGTCTGTCTTTAAATTGTCAAATTGTGTTTTTCATACTTGGAAGTTTCTAAATCAGCTTTGAAACATAGAAAGGAGCAGGATCAGCATGCCAGAAAGAAAACGTGAATCTATAACAGTTGATTTTTAGCCCTTCAGCCCTTATGTTTCCATTTTTCCAAAAATGGAATAGTATAAAATCAGAACAAAATACTGTTTTTAAGAAGATTTGCAGTTTTTGCCTAATTAGGCTAATTGCTTAGAAAGCTCAGTGCTCTCTTACATAAGAGAACTTGAGTCAATATTTGTTGAAAGCATGAAAGAAAAAAACAAAAATTTGAGTGCACTGCCCTTTAAATAGCATTTTTTCTTTGTTAATAAGATAGTAAGGGCTAGGTAACTATAAGATTCAGTATAATATAATAAAAAGAATCATGGAATAAGAGTCAAGAGTATTTGGGTTCCGGGTTCAGTTTTACCACTATCTGTCATTCAGATGACCAAGCTGCATTTATTAAGCAGCTCCCATGTAAAAAGGACCACTAAGTATTGCAGTGGATAAAATGCAAGGCCTGGAGTTGGGAAGACTCATCTTCTTGAGTTCAGATTATTTAAAAAAAAAACTTTTTATAATAGATGACTCTACTTTCTCACCTCCCATTTTCTTCTTTTGTTATTATTGAATCATTATTGAATCATTTCAGTACTGTCACCTCCCTGTGATCTCACTTGAGACTTTCTGAGCAAAGACATTGAATGATTTGCCATTTCCTTCTTCAGACTTTTTTATTGTGAAGAAAACAGGCAAACAAGATGACTTGACCAGGGTCATACAGCTAGTGTCTGAGGCCAGATTTGAACTCAGATACTCTTAACTCCAAGTCCAGTGCTCTCTCCACTGCACTACCTAGCTGCCCTCATTTTTTTTTTGAATTCACAAAAGAATATTTATTTAAAGATAGAAAAAACAGAAATACAAACACACCTGAGGGCACCCTCTCCCATATTGTATATGGGAGCTTGTGAAAAATGTAATTTCTACAAAGCACTTACCCAATAAGTTTGAACCTCTGTTATTCCTGGATTGGCACAGATAGGTCGCTTAGGACCTCACCTTCTGGGATCTCTGGTGGTTCACCATTCTGACCTATCAAACCCATGAGACCTGATGAAGGCAACAAACAGAAAAATAGATGAGGGCCTGAGCCAGAGCTTTAAGTGGTCCTGTCATGATTTGGATGATGGTCCAATAAAGGGTGACTACTAATAAGCCATAGCTATACAGGTAGAAGGAGATTCAGAAAAGGGCAGTATCATGAAAACACAAAAAAGAGGGAGCACACAGTAGGAAGAAGGAGGTTGTTTATCCTTGTTAGGTGCTTTATAGAGAACAAGAAGTGTAAGAACTGAGAAGTAGCCATTCCATTTGGCATTTAGGAAAGACTTTGGAGAGAGCAGCTTCAACTGAGTAATGAGGTTGAAGAGCTAGACTGAAGAGGAGTTTCTGTGTGACCTTATATATTTCTCTGATTCCTTATACATAAAATAAAGTGATTGGACTAAATTATTTCTAAAGCTTCTTCCAGTTCAAAAATTCTGTAATTTCTTTTCAAGACAAAAGTATTTTTTAATTAGCATATTTCCAAGGAACTAGGAACCATATTTGAGCATTGTTAGTATTTTATCAGTAGATTAAAGTGAAGATAGTTAAAGAATGCTGTATGTAGAGTTTTAGTTCCAGTTCTAAACATTGCTACTAGGGAAATGACTGAAGCTAATTAATTTAACTTCCCTAAACCTCAATTTTCTTTTGTACAAATTGGAGACAAGAGTCCATAATTATATGTGTTCTATGTAATATCAATATCAAAATTGTAGACAAGAGTACCTATAATAATTTACTTTATACAGTTGTATGCTCCATATAATATATAATTATGTTCTCTGTAATATCAATTATATGCTATATTATGTAGATTTAGTAGATTTAGTATATATAATATCAGTTACATAGTTATATAAACATATATGATATCGGTTATATGTCTTAGAATAATTAATACTATATTATATAATATATGATGTGGTATATTATATAGTATATAATTAAACATATACTTGATAATATATACTTCATGTATAATATAATTATATATAACATATAATTAATATTATATATAATTTAAACTTATATAATATAGGATAATTGCTATTACATAGAGTATATAATAATAAAATATATAGTATATAACTGATATACATATTATATAGTTTTTATGTATAACTGACATTATATGCTTTATTATTATTAATGTATTAAATATTATATATAATACTTGATATATACTGTATAGTATATATATAATTGATATTATGTATACCATATATAATTGATATAGGATATTGTATACATAATAAGTAAATACAGTATATTTTTATAACATATATAATAAATATATATAAGTATACATGTGCCATATATAATTAATGTAGAATATAATATACTATATACTGTATAATATATATTATAATGTAATATATAATTAGGTATGGTATATTTTATATATAACATGTAATAAATATATACTATACATATACTATATATAATTAATGTGGAATTTAGTATACATATATAAGTATATTTTATATTTAATCTATGTAATAAGTATATTTAGTATATATAATAGATATTATACTATCTAATCATATAGCAATCCTATATAATTATATTTTTATATACCCACACACACATATACAAAGTATATAAATATAAGCTATTAATACAAGAACAGTTTGCATAGTTAACTGAAAAGGTCTTAGAGAATGAAATAATAATTTAGAGCAGTGTTGAATTGCAGACATTTAGCACAATGATGGTTTTCCTTTTGTTGAGCTTAAGAATATAACTGGAATACTATCCTTTAATAGGTTTGAAGTCAGACCTGTTGCACAGGATTGAGCAGAATGGCAACATGTGACAGTCAGCGAATGGTCCTATTTCAGTTTCAACTAGATCATTTCCAACTCACTTACCTTGCTAAGACTTTTAGTCCTTACATTGTAATTGAGTTTTGTCTTGTTTTGTTTCTTTTTGTTTGTGTTTTTTGTTTGCTTGTTTTTTTTTTAACATTTCAAAGAAATCCACTATAATCACTCTAGTCCCTGTGGCAATTGGGGAGATGAGGGAAAAGAAGGAAAAACAGCAATTTTGGTCACAAATCATCCCTGACCCTGGAATGAGTTATTGGTTTTTGTTCTCCAGAAAACATTTCTCCCGTGATTTAATTTGTGATTAAGAAATATAAAGAGATTCTTTGACCTCAACAAAGTGAAATGACTATTTCCTTACTGAAAAGAGCACAATAAAACTTCTTTAACAAATTCTTCAGTTTTCTGGGCTACATTGTCAAGTACTTTACATTTATTTAATACTTTGATGTGGTTTTTATTACAGCAGTTTTTTCTCATTACATTTTGGCTGCCTGAGCCAAATGCATGTTTATATTTTAAAATCTGAATATCTGATATTGTGCTAGTTTGGCTAGACTCAAAATGGCATTGCATTTTAAAACAATCCTGTTTTCCGTGGAGAGAGTCTGGCAGGAAGGAAGGTATAGAAATTAAACATGCTTCCCTTAGCTTGGCTGGAATAACCAGGCATAAAAATAGCAGATTTCAATGCAGTAAAAGGAAGAGCTTTCTAAAAATATAGAAATATATGAAAATGCAATAGATGTTTGTACAAGTTAATGAGGTCCTCAGCATGGGAAGTTTTCAAGGACCAGTTTGATTTCTTCTTGTGAGAGAAGTTTTGGGACCCTTAAGCTCCCTTTAGACTTTGATTCTATAATTTATCTTAAAATTCTTTAGATGTGTCTTTTCCTTCCTATTTTTTTCCTCCAAATCTCTATTTTCATAAGAGTGTGATGTGACTGCCAGAAAAGGTCAGGAAATCTTTGGCTGCTATGAGAGAGGCATAGCTTCCAGGAATAAGGAGGGGATTGGCCTGATTGATCAGAGTGCATCTGGAATATTATTTGAGGCCACTATATTTCAGGAAGGATGCTTATAACTTAGGCAATCAGGATGGTAAAGGGCATGGATTTGTTATCTGAGGGTCAGTTGAGGGAGCTGAGGACATATAACAGGAAGAACAGAAGACTTGGGAAACATGATTAATTTGTGTCTGCCTCAGTTTCTTCACTTCTAAAATGAGTGGGTCTCACTAAATAACAAAAGCTAGCATTTATATAAAGTTTTAATCTTTTACAAAGAGAGATACACATACACATGTTAATTTGCTACTTGCAATAACCCTCCGAGGATGATGTTGTTATTATCCCCATTTTATATGGGGAAATTAGGGCTAAAAAAAGTGAAGTGATTTGCCTAAGGTTACACAAGTAGTAGTTTTCCTGGCTTCCTAGCTACCTGTGAACTGCCTACTTGGCTAAGTTATAATAAGGATTTCTGTTATATATAAAAATATATAACGGAATATACACACAGATGCATATAAAAACAATGTATATGTACATATATATCAATATATACATGTCTGTATCTACATGTATTTATATTAGACTAATTGGTCACTGACATTTTTTCTAACTCTTAAATTCTGGGACTTAATAGGATTTTAAGTCTGGCAGGAATATTATTATTTTATGGTTGATGAAATTAAGATTTGGGAGAGATTAAATGATTTTCCCAAGGCCACGTAACTAATTAGTCATAAAGCCAAACAAGTCTTGGATCCAGGCTTCTTGACTGCCATGTCAGCTATATTTTAATATCTTGCTCAATCTTGATAAGTTTCAGGGTAACAATTTTTCATGTTATCCAGTGGCCAAAAAACACCTGCTGAGGGGAGGAAGCAAGAATCAGAAGGTCTAAGGAATGGACTGTGCCTACTTTCACCTTATGTTGGAGCCTTCATAGAGTCAGCCCATATCAAGGAATTTGGCATTGACCTTCAGGGTGTAAATAAACTACTCATTAGTTTCATCTTAGGGTCAAGTAAAGATAACTAATCTTAGTGCCAGTCTCTTGACTAAGGTCAAGCACTATTTATCTTTGTCCCCTTTCAATTTTTTTCCCCTGGCAAAAATGTTAGATTTGGTTTTGGCACCAGTCTGTCTGAAATATGAAAAGGAAACTTTAATCAATAGATATTTACTAATTTTCTGAGAAGCAAATGATCTATAATACCTAATCACACAACTTATGAATTTATTTTATTTTTATTTTAATTATAATAAAATCTTTAATTTAAATAGATTCCATTTATTAAAATTAGCCAAAATTATAATTTATAAAAATTAATAAAATATCAGTAATAAATGTTTATCTAGTATTTAAAGGTTTACAAAGCACTTTACATGTATGACAAAAATAACATTTTAAAGTATCATTTGATTCTCACAATACACTTATAAAGTAGTAGGTATTTAATTAATGTTTATTGATTATTTGATTGAGTAAGATTATTGATTATGGTGGTGGTTGTCCTTCATTCTTGAAGAGGACCAAAGTGAAATCACTATGTCAGAGTCAAGTAACAGTATGTCTGACTGTGGCTGATCAGACCAATACAAACTCAGGATGCTTTGCCACAGGTTGGGCACAAATAGTACATATGAATACTTAGAGTGGGATTTCTAAATTTGCACATCTCAAGTTTCTTTTGACCTACTTCAGTTCTGCTTTGCTCATCATAGAGTGACCTCATCTTCTCTGATGCAGGTCCACCATATTGGGCTGCCTTGTGGGCATTCTGCTTTCTTTATCTACTGGGTTTTCCCTATATTACTCAATAGGCCAGTCCTTTTTGAGTTACTATTAACAGGTCCAACCCATAGAACTATAAAATCATAGTTTTATACTTGAAAGGGATAGTCTACTCTTTTACCCCACTCTTCCATTCCTCACAATCCTGCTAGTTTACAGATAAGAAATCTGAAACTCCAGAAATAAAATGACTTGTTCAGTGTCAGTCAATTAAGACTACATGAATCCTGCCTCTACCACACCATGCTGATTCTCTGAATGAAATTCAAAATCAAAATGTGGGTGTGTCTGACAGCTTAACATTAGAGAATTTTAGTTTGAGTTTTATTTTCTAACTTAAAAAAAAAAGATGATTAAGTATTCAGAGGTAAGATTCTGGCACAGACGATGCATATTGGTAGGAGGAAATCACATTTTTTGTATGTGTATGTCTTTCTTTCTTATACACACGCAGTAGCAGCAGTAGCAGCAGCAGCAGCAGCAGCAGCAGCAGCCCCACAGCCAAGGCTGCATTCTTCCTGAAGGGCCTAGGTTTGACCCATCATTGGTCAGTTTGAGCAAACAGTATCCATCCTCTAATTTTGTACATTCTTTAAGATTTATGACCTTTTCAGTTCTGATAGATGCCTCATTTCCAAAATATATAGAGAATTGACTCTAATTTATAAGAAATCAAACCATTCTTCAGTCGATAAATGATCAAAGGATATGAACAGACAATTCTCAGGTGAATAAATTGAAACTGTTTCTAGCCATATGAAAAGATGCTCCAAATCATTATTAATCAGAGAAATGCTAATTAAGACAACTCTGAGATACCACTACACACCTGTCAGATTGGCTAGAATGACAGGGAAAGATAATGCGGAATGTTGGAGGGGATGTGGGAAAACAGGGACACTGATACATTGTTGGTGGAATTGTGAACACATCCAGCCATTCTGGAGAGCAATTTGGAACTATGCTCAAAAAGTTATCAAACTGTGCATACCCTTTGATCCAGCAGTGTTTCTACTGGGCTTATACCCCAAAGAGATTTTAAAGAAAGGAAAAAGACCCACATGTGCCAAAATGTTTGTGGCAGCCCTCTTTGTAGTGACCAGAAACTGGAAACTGCGTGGATACCCATCAATTGGAGAACAGCTGAATAAATTGTGGTATATGAATATTATGGAATATTATTGTTTGGTAAGAAATGACCAACAGGATGATTTCAGAAAGGCCTGGAGATACTTACATGAACTGATGCTGAGTGAAATGGGCAGGACCAGGAGATCATTATATACTTCAACAACAATATTATATGATAATCAATTCTGATGGGCCTGGCCATCTTCAGCAATGAGATGAACCAAATCAGTTCCAATGGAGTAGTAATGAATTGAATCAGCTACACTCAGCGAAAGAATTCTGGGAGATGACTATGAACCATTACATAGAATTCCCAATCCCTATATTTTTGTCCACCTGCATTTTTTATTTCTTTCACAGGCTAATTGTACACTATTTCAGAGTCCTATTCTTTTTGTACAGCAAAATAATTGTTTGGACATGTATACTTATTTTGTATTTAATTTATACTTTAACATATTTAACATGTATTGGACAACCTGCCATCTGGGGGAGAGATGGGGGGGAAGAAGGGGAAAAATTGGAACAAAAGCTTTGGCAATTGTCAATGGTGTAAAATTACGCATGCATATAACTTGTAAATAAAAAGCTATAATTAAAAAAAGATTTATGAGCTTTTCTACTGTGAGGCAACTTGTATTCTTGTGATTAAGCTGCTAATGATAATGTATCATGTTTTATTTTCTATTAGAAAAATCGCCATTGGACCAAATTTAAAAAAAACCCTCTCTCTTTATGGAAATTCATATTGATGTCTGAATTATAATGCAGGAACTGGGAAGCATTTTGCTTTTTTCACCTGTAAACCTCATAGAGTGGGCTCCAAACGTTAGTCAGATTGGCTCTATTTTCAAATCCAATGTCTAGATAGTCAAAGGTAGAGTTTTTACTTACTTAATTTTATTAGAAAATTCAGTTATCATAAAGGAGGATTTCAGTTAATAGTTAGTGGGAAGAGAAAATAAATGAACAAATGGAAAGATTTTTAAAAGTTAATAAATTCAATTTGACTTTTTAAAATAAGAATAGTTTAAGTTGTATCACTGAGACTATCTCTTCCATGTCTAAGTTATAACTGCTACTCTGTCCATACCACAGATTCGATCATGTAATGAAAGGGGGTTAGAGTTCTTGTTTCATACTCTAGCTCTTTTTACTTCAGTTCTCCAGACTCATTTGGGAATAGTTAAAAGTGACCAAAGGAAACCACTTTGACCTTCACCAAATGAGATAACTGGGTATTTTTTTCTTTTTCAATGTTCCTTTCTTGGTTTCTTAGAAAGCACTTTTGTGATTTTTCTCCCAGGTGTCATTTTTTTTGACATTTCATCCCAAATCTTCGATGTTTATGAAGTCTATATCCTTAGTTCCCTTCTGTCCATTCTTCCTTGACTATCTCATGTAGTCAAGCTTCTGTTTTTACCTATACAGATGACTCCCAGATGTCTATATCCTGACATCTCTCCTGGTCCACTGACCCATATTTAAAATTTAAATTTGAACTTAGGTTCTTTCTCCCATATAAGCACCTCATTTTGATTTCCCTCTCCCCTCACCTTATCCTCCCAATGGTACTATTCTTTATCTAGTGAATCATGTTCCAAATCATAGAGCCATTTCTTCTCTCTCATTTTCACTTCCCATCTTCAATCAGTCATTAGATCTTGTCTTCTCTACCCTTTGTTTCTTTTCCCCCTTCTTATCCAGCTACTATCAGAAAAAGCAGTGTAAAGATTAAAGGCCATATGACCTACCTTCACATAAGCCCCATGACCTCTTTGTGCCTTAATTTCTTCATCCAGATCAGGCTTCTTGGTTAGACTTCTTAAACTTTATCCACTCATGACCCCTTTTCACTCAAGAAATTTTTACATTATATATAGATATATAAAATAGGTATATATATCAAACATTTATTATAATAAAACATGCTTTTGCAACCCCCAAATTGTTATGTGATCCCATATGGCATTTCAGCCCACAGTTTAAGAAACTTTGCTCTAGGAAACAAGGGAGAGAATGGTATGGTGGGTAGAGACCTAGCTTTAGAATTTAAAAACAGGGACTTGCTCATACTGGTGACATCAGAGTTGTTGTTTTTGTTGTTGTTGTTGTTGTTTTAACAAGGGGTAGGAAAAGAGTAGATCAAGTTATCTCTCAGTCCCTTTCAGTTATAAATCTTATGGTCCTATTACTGGATCTTATATCCACCCACCTTGAATTTTGCAATAGCCTTCTAATTGCTAAATTATTGGTCTCTATTTACTCCAATCGAGCCTTCAAACTGATACCTGATTAATGTCTCTGGTTCAGAGTTTTGAACTTGTTTCTCTTCTGCTCAGAATCTTCTAATTTTACACAAAATACCTAGGAAAAATGGCTTTCCACATCTGTGTCTATTCTATCCAGTATAGCTGTTTCTCCTCCTAGTCCTCTCCCTGAAGTTTCAGTCAAAACCTCCTGGATTTTCTATCTCCTCTGTTAGAATGTGAGCTCCTTGAGAGCAGAGATTGTTTTGATTTTCTAGCAAGCTTAGCATATGTTTTTGGCACTTAACCAATGCTTTTCCATTTTATTTGAAAGAATACAAAACCAGGTCATTTCCAATTTCCAATAATCATTTCCAATTAAAAGAATCAAAGAAGCCAACAATGGGAAGTAAGAATTGGAGATGAGAGTTGAATTGCAATTTGCCAAGGATGAGTAAGATTTCAAAAGCTGAATGTTAGATCAGGAAAGGACATTTTAGGCACAAACAGTGTGAACACAGACACAGGGGGTACAGAATGTAGGATATGGTTAGAGGAAAGTGAATAATCCAGGCTTGGATTGTTCAGAGCCTTAATAATTAACAGACCCTTGAATTGGGTCTGGAATTATCAAGTGAGAGGTTTAAGATTTGGGCTTCTCTTCAAATGAGTATTCTTGGGAAATCCTCAGTTTCCATTACACTCAGTAGTACCTCTTATATACTTATATTCTATTTTATTGTTCAGTCATTTTTCAATAATATATGATTCTTTTGGCGTTTTCTTGGCAAATTTACTAGAGTGTTTTGCCATTTTCTTCTCCAGTTCATTACCTCAATTGAGGCAAACAGGGTTAAGTGTCTTGCTCAGGGTCATGTAACTAGTAAGTATCTGAGATTGGCTTTGAACTGGGGTCTTCCTAAGTTCAGGCCTAGTGATCTATCTGTTGTACTACCTAGCTGCTATTATTATTACCAGTAAGGTAAAGAGGCTCTTTAGGTCTATCATTTCTTATGGTGCAATAATATTCTGTTCTATCCCTGTGCCACAATTCATTCAGCTATTACCATCAATGGACACCGATTTGTCTTTCATTTTTTTCTTAACTAAATACAAGACTGCTATAACCAGATGTTTTTATTTATTTGTTTATTTGTTTGTTTACTTATTTATTGGGCCTTTCCTTCTGTCTTTGAACTCCTTAAGAGAATTTGACTGGTAGTGGAATCACCAGAATTGTTGTTTGTACCTCTTCCTAAAGAGGATCAGTGACATCAAGAAAGTGATATTTTAACTTGCCAAGTGAGTTAGATTTAAGTGAAACAGTATTCTGTAAAGTCATAATTCTTATTTTTTCCTCCAGAGTCATCTGAGTGCAGTGGCAAACATAGGTCAAAATGAATGGAGATGGCCCTGGATACAGTGGGAGACCTTGGACTTTTTAACCTAAGGTCTTTCCAGAGTCTTAGTTTGCCTGAGGCAATACTCAGTCATTGATTTAAGGCTAGGTAAAAATTGAAGCAAAAAATGGTATATTTGCCCATTCAAAAGAGATAATTTGAGAGAGATCAATCTCAGCATTTCTGATCTGAATAGAAACAATTGCTATTTATACTTACTCTGAGCCAACAAAACCCAAACAATGAGCATAGAGATTTGGGTTGGGACTATTATTGGCCAATCATTGAGATCCATAGTGATTTGGGTTTGAAGCTCTATTTGAATGTCAGTGTGTTTTATTAAAGCCTGGGTTGTCATTAAGGTGAAGATCAGACCCCCGATGTCAAACACAAATACAATTTCACTTACCACTCTGTCACCCAAGTACATGCTTCCCTTGCTCATATAGAGTAACTTTAACTAACCTGATGTGAACCATACTCTTCTGATAAGTGGAGTAAAATAAATCATTTGATTTGACTTTTAACTTACTGATGGAGGGCAGTCCTAACTCAGTGAGAAATTTAACTTGTGTTTGGTTTTATATGTCACCCAAAGGGCAAGGCATTCAGATGCATTGGTACGAGCATGGCCTGGGCATAAAGAGACTTAGTCTTGATTTCATCACTGCCCTACTTTGTGACCATGAGCAAAAAATTAAAACTGTTTGGACTTTTGTTTTTTAATCTATCAAATACGAAAGTTAGAGAATGTCTAATGGGCCCTTTTATTCCTATAATTGGTCCAATTTCCATTGTGTTTCCATCAGTATAGGGAACTGTCATTGAAGAGACTCCTTCTTTCAATGTGGATCATCAACTGTAAATAAACTAATAATTTTGCATTTGGGATTCTTAATCATAGGTCCATAGACTACACCTTACTCCCTGTGGCATCTGTGGATAAATTTTAGAGAGTCATTGAAGTAGGGTGAGAATATAGCTTTATTTGCACTATAATTGATTTCCTTTTTAATCATTTATATTTTATGCATTTAAAAACTTTCTTTTAAAAAAAAATTCACCAGCTTGCAAAAGGGTCCCTCAAGCCCAAAAAGATTAAGGATCCCTGCCTTACAGTATCACTTCTAAAATTATATGTTCTAAATGGAGATTGACTCTGAGTCACCTTGAAGATACAAAGTTCTATTCTGAGCCCCCAATTAAAATTTTCTTTTTTAAAAAAATAATGTTTTGCTTTTTTCCCCAATTGCACATAAAATAATTTTAATATACATTTTCAAAATATAAATTTCTTACATTTTAAAAGTTAAAAATAGTTTTTAGGTCCAAATTAATACTCCCTCCTCTTCCTTCTCTTCTCCCTGAGACAGTAAGTAATCAGATAACAGGTTATACATGTGCAGTTGTGTAAAATATTTTCATGTTAGTCATTTTGTAACAAGAAGACTCAAATAAAAGCAATATTAGTTCTGTCTCTGGACATAGATAGTATGTTTCATCCTTAGTCTGTTAGGATTATCTTGAATCATTGTATTACTGAGAAAAGCCAAGAGATTCACAGTTCTTTATCAGACAATACTGCTGTTACTATATATGACTTTCTCCTGGTTCTGTTTATTTTACTTTGCATCAGTTCATATAAATCTTTCCAGGTTTTCCTGAAATCATCCTTTTTGATATTTCTTATAATTATAGAAATTATATAATTTCTTATATAGCTATATGTATATAATGTTTTCTATATAATATTCCATTATAATCACATATTTATTTAGCCTGTCCCCATCTGATGGACATCCCTTTAATTTCCAATTCTTAGCTACCACTAAAACAGCTAGTATCTTCTCTTTCTCTCTCTTTTTTTTTTTTTTTTTGGCTTTGAGATATAGACCAGTAATAGTATTGCTGGATCAAAAGATATGCACAGTTTTATACCCTTTTGGGCATAATTTCAAATTGCTCTCCAGAATTAATATTCATTTTTTAGAATTTTGAGCTCCAAATACTCTCCCTCCCTTCTTCTCTTTCTCTCTTCCTGAATTGGTAAGCAATTTGATATAGGTTATTCATGTGCAATCATGCAAAACACATTTTTTTAGTCACATTGTGAAGGAAAAAAAGATCATTAAAAACCCCAATAAAAATAGAATGAAAAATAGTATGGTTTGATCTGCATTAAAACTCATCATATGAATTCTTTTTTCTAAAGGTCGACAGCCCTTTTCATCATGAGTTCTTTGGAATTATCTTGGATAATTGTAATTCATCATTGTACAATATTGCCATTACTCACTTCACATCGTGTAACTCTTTCCAGGTTTTTCTGAAATCATTCTTGTCATTTCATACATTATTATTCTTGTCATTTCTTACAGCATTTCATTAGAATCATTTACCACAGCTTGTTCAGCCATTCCTCAATTGTGGAGCATTCTTTGCCACCACAAAAAAAGTGCTATAAATATTTTTGTTCAAAAGATATTTCCCCCTTTTCTTTGATCTTTTTAAGATATACAACTAGTGGTATTGCTAGATTAAAGGATATGTACAGTCTTTTAGACCTTTGGGCATAGTAACAAATTTCTCTCTAGAATGGTTGTATCAGTTCATAATTCTACCAACCATGTTTTATTGTCTGAATTTTCCCCCATTTATCATTTTCTTTTTCTCTCATATCAGCTATTCTGATAGGTATAAGGTAGTATCTCAGAGTTGTTTTAATTTACATTTCTCTAATTAATAATTATTTAGTGCATTTTTACATGACTATATTTTCATTTCTTCTTTGAAAACTGCCCATTCCCATTTAAAACTTTCAGGAAAAATATCATAATTCTCTTTACTTGAGAAGAATTTTTTTAGCAATTATAGTTTGATGGCTTTCATTAATTCTACGTACCTCTACTAAAGTCCTGTCCTGATGTCCCAACATGCAGTCACGGGATTATAGTAGAATCATAAAATTAGAGCTGGAAAAGATCTAAAAGGCCATTTATTTCAAACCCCTTATTTTATAATGATGACACTAAGATTCAGAGTGGTTGCATTATTCACACAGGTTCACAGAACAGGAGAATTTGAATTCAGTTTTTGTGAGTCCCAATTTAGCCCTCTAATATATAAGTAATCCCAGGTTCTTTGGAAGCTTTGCCAGTTGAGTGAAAACTCTGTTAGGTTCCTCCCTATCTGGGAAAGCTTTTAAATGTGGGCCTGGTAACAAGCTGTATATGTTTACTATTTAAGGCTAAGCCTAGCTAAATTCAGAATGACTCATAATAAATTGGACACAGAGTTGTGTGGGATGGATGCTAGACCCCTTTCCCTAAATTAATTAATCAGAGACATCTTCAGCTACAAAGAGATAGCATTTATTTAGTCCCTTTAGGAAGAGGCCCAAGCACACCTGGGAGATATCTCAGCTCCATTCAATATGTGCTTGTCAACTTGACAAGCCAGAAGCAGAACATCCCGTTAAATAACAAAGATCCAAGCCTTTCATTGGATAGATTAAAAGAAAGTAATCATCATGGTCCAATGTTCACCAATGTTATCTGTTTCCTGTGGATCAGATCACTTCCTGTAACTTCCTGTCACTGATTTAGGATCTGACCTTTAGAGACTTCTAGACCTTGAAATTATGTAACTTCCTGCAACCTGGGACTAAGACCTGATCTTCTGGCTCTGCAGACCCCTGGAAATAGGGGTCACATGACTTAGGTCTAGTCTCATTGAGTACTTGAGAAAGCTTCACCCATCTATCTCACCCAGGGTGATGAATTTTTTTTTAGCCAGAACAATTCTTGAAGATTTTCTGCTAAGTAATGAGGAGTATGGGATGTGCAGTTATAGGGGAAAAATACCCATACTGATGAAATCCAGTGTTGTTAAAGATTTGAAATGAGTAATAGGTAATTCAAGGCTTCTGAAGGCTTTGAAATCTGCTAATGTTTTATGACATATTCTTTTAAAAATTGATATCAGAATAAAGTAATATTTTTGTCTGGAAAACCTTCAATTTCTAATCACTAATATTTTTAGGCAGTTTTAGGGGTAGGGATAGGGAGTGACATTACTGTTACCTGAACCAAGGAAAAGTCTTTCTTTAAAGAACTCTTTTATATGCGCTCACCTAATTAAAATGTGGGTTCCTCGAGAATAAAAAATATTTCATTATTCTATTTGTATCTCCAGTGCCTTCTTAGCACAATCCATGACACACATCAATACATATATATATATTATTACTATAGCTTTTTATTTACAAAACATATGCATGGGTAATCTTTCAACATTGACCCTTGAAAAGCCTTCTGTTCCAAATTATCCCCTCTTTCCCTCCATCCCACCCCCCGGATGGCAGGTAGTCTAATACATGTTAACTATGTTAAAGAATATGTCAAATCCAATATATGTATACATATCTATACAGTTATCTTGCTGCCCAAGAAAAATTGGAACTAGAAAGAAAGAAAAAAACCTGAGAAGGAAAACAAAAATGCAAACAAACAACAGAAAAAGTGGAAATGCTATGTTATGGTCCATACCCGCTTCCCACAGTTCTCTCTCTGGGTGTAGATGACTCTCTTCATTACTGAACAATTAGAACTGGTTTGAATCATCTCATTGTTGAAGAGAGCCTTGTCTATCACAATTGATCTTGTAATCTGTTGTTGCTTATTGGAACATATGATTATTTCATATGGTTCTGCTCATTTCACATAGCATTAATTCATGTAAGTCTCTCCAGGCCTTTCTAAAATCATCCTATTGGTTATTTCTTACAGAACAATAATATTCCGTAACATTCATGTACCACAATTTATTAGCCATTCCCCAATTGATGGGCATCCATTCAGTTTCCAGTTTCTAGCTACTACAAAAAGGGCTGCCACAAACATTTTTGCACATATGGGTCCCTTTCTGTTCTTTAAGATCTCTTTGGGATATAAACCCAGTAGAAACACTGCTGGATCAAAGTGTATGCACAGTTTGATAATTTTTTGAACATAGTTCCAAATTGCTCTCCAGAATGGTTAGATTTGTTCACAATTCCACCAACGATATATCAGTGTCTCAGTTTTTCCACTTCCCCTCCAACATTTGTCATTATCTTTTCCTGTCATCTTAGCCAATCAGAGACATTTGTAGTGATACCTCAAAGTTATCTTAATTTGCATTTTTCTATTCAATAATGATTTGGAACACCTTTTTATATGACTAGAAATAGTTTCAATTTCTTCATCTGAAAATTGTCTGTTCATATCTTTTGACCATTTGTCAATTGGAGAATGGCTTGATTTCTTATAAATTTGAGTCAATTTTCTATATATTTTGGAAATGAGGCTTTTATCTGAACCTTTGAATGTAAAAATGTTTTCCCAGTTTATTACTTTCCTTCTAATCTTGTCTGCATTCGTTTTGTTTGTACAAAAAGTTTTTAACTTAATATAATCAAAATTATTTATTTTGTAAACAATAATAATCTCTAGTTCTTCTTTGGTCACAAATTCCTTTCCTCCTCCACAGGTCTGAGAGGTAAACTATTCTATGTTCTTCTAATTTATTTATAATCTCCTTCTTTATGAAGATCATGAAGCCATTTTGACCATATCTTGGTATATGATGTTAAGTGTGGGTGAATTCTTATCTCAAAAGCTGAGGTCTTTGGGTTTGTCAAACACTAGATTGCTATTTTGTCCTGGGAACCTAACCTATTCCACTGATCAACTAGTCTATTTCTTAGCCAGTAGCAAATGGTTTTGATGAGCACTGCTTTATAATATAGTGTTAAATCTGGTACAGCTAAGCCACCTTTATTCGATTTTTTTTTTCATAAGTTCCCTTGAAATTCTTGACCTTTTGTTCTTCCACATGAATTTTGTTATTTTTTCTAGGTCAGTAAAACAGTTTCTTGAGAGTTTGATTGATATAGCACTAAATAAATAAATTAGCTTAGGTAGTATTGTCATCTTTATTATATTCTCTCAACCTATGCAAGAGCACTTGATATTTTAACAAATGTTTGGATCTATTTGTGTGGAAAGTGTTTTGTAGTTTTGCTCATATAGTTCCTGACTTTCCCTTTTGGCAGGCAGATTCCCAAGTATTTTATACTTTCAAAGGTTGTTGGAATCTTTACAAACTGTTAAGTCAGTAGAGTTGATAGAGACAATAATTATCTAATTTAGCATAGTTCAATATGATTGATCTGATCCTACAAGGAGATGTTATGGAACAGAAGAAACAAGGTACTAAGTACAACTGATAGAAACAATGCTTGTGTTCACATCTTTAGAGAGCTCATTATAAGCAAGATGTATTTATGTACTCATTGGAGTTCACACGTTTGTGAGATTTCAGGGTTTAGTATGAGGTATCTGAATTCACACCTCCCTTAAAGCTCTTAGGGCTGGAGAGCACTCTGGGAGGAAACCCATAATCCCACTCTCTCGTATCCCACAGTCCCACTCTTGGAGAAGGAGCATAAATAAAGCTTCAGGGAGCCAGTCAAATGAGTTACTTCCGAACATTGACAGAGGTCGGAGAGGAGCACTCTGGGAGGAAGCCCACAAGCCTCTCTCGGAGGCAAGAGAGATTCATTTCAATTTTTACCTTGGTGCTGGCTGGAGGCTGAAGAGAGCAGAGGCAGAAGCCAAGGACAAAGCTGCAAGAGCTCTTGGAACCAAGCAGAGAGATAGGCCTCTGAGCTAACCGGGCCCAAGGAAAGAGATAAGAAATAAAGATCTGAACTTTTATCACTTGGCTGTGTTTGAGGTGATTATTACTTTTAACTGAAACTAAGGCTGCCTCCAGAAAACCTCCCCGAGAAACCTGCTCCCAGAGAGAATCATTATATTTTAAAGAAGAAAAACACCACAAATGGTTATTTTAAATAGAATTTCTCTTTGTATCTCTTGCTGTTGGATTTTGTTAGTGATGCATAAAAATGCTGATGATATATGAATTTATTTTGTATACTGCAACTTTGCTAAAGTTGTGAATTATTCCTAATAGCTTTTTAGGTGATTCTCTGGGGTTCTGTAAGTATACCATCATATCATCTGCAAAAGGTAATAATTTGGTTTTCTCATCATCTACTCTAATCTCTTTCATCTCTTTTTCATTTCTTATTGCCAAAGCTAGCATTTCTAATACAATATTATAACATTGTAATAATGGTCATAGTGGGAAACCTTATTTCATTCCTGACCTTATTTAATGATTCCAGTTTATCCCCATTATATATGATGCTTACTGATGGTTTTAAATAGATGCTACTGACTATTTTAAGGAAAAGTCTATTTATTCCTATACTCTCTAGTGTTTGTAATAGGAATGGCTGTTGGATTTATCAAATTTTTTTTTCTGCATCTATTAGATGCTCAATATGGTTTTTGTTAATTTGATTATTGATATAGTCAGTTATACTAATAGTTTTCCTAATATTGAACCAGCCCTGCATTCCTGGTATAAATTATGGTCATGATGTATTATCCAGGGGATAATTTTTCTGTAATTTCTTTGCTAATATTTTATTTAAGATTTTTGCATCAGTATTCATTAGGGAGATTGATCTATAGTTTTCTTTCTCTGTTTTCAACCTACCTAGTTTGTGTATCAGTACCATATCTGTGTCATAAAAGGAATTTGGTAGGAGTCCTTCATTTCCTATGTTTTCAAATAATTTATATAGTATTAGAGTTAATTGTTCTTTAAATGTTTGGTAGAATTGACATGTAAAATCCATCTGGTCCTGGGGGTTTTTTCTTAGGGAGTCCATTAATAGATTGTTCTATTTCTTTTTCTAAAATGGGACTATTTAAACAATTTACTTCCTCCTCTGTTAATCTGAGCAACCTACATATTTGTAGGTATTTCTCCATTTCACTTAGGCTATCAAATTTATTGGCATAAAATTGGGCAAAATAACTCCTAATTATTGTTCTAATTTCCTCTTTGTGAGTGGAAAGTTCTCCCTTTTCATTTTTAAGACTAACAATTTGATTTTCCTCTTTCCTTTTTCTAATCAAATTTACCAAAGGTTTATCTATTTTGCTGGGTTTTTCATAAAACCAACTCTTAGTTTTATTTCTTAATTCAATAGCTTTTTTTTTACTTTCAATTTTATTAATCTCTCCTTTTATTTTTAAATTTTCAAGTTTAATATTTGATTGGGAGGGTTTAATTTGCCCTTTTTCTAATTTTTTTAGTTGTAAGTCCAATTCATTGATCTTCTCTTTCTCTATTTTATGCAAGTAAACATCTAAAGCTATCAATTTTCTCCTTATTACCGCTTTGGCTGCATCCCACAAATTTTGGTATGTTGTCACATTATTGTCATTCTCTTGAATGAAATTATTGATTGTGTCTATGATTTGCTGTTTCACCCATTCATTCTTTAGGATGAGACTATTTAGTTTCCAATTATTTTTGGTCTATTTTCCCCTGACTTTTTATTGAATGTAATTTTTATTGCATCGTGATCTGAAAAAAATGCATTTACTATTTCTGCCTTTCTACATTTGATTTTGAGGTGTTTACATCCTAATATATGGTCAATTTTTGTATTGGTTCTATGAATTGCCGAAAAGAACGTATATTCCTTTCTGTCTCCTTTCAATTTTCTCCAAAGATTTATCATACCTAACTTTTCTAGTATTCTATTTACCTTTTTAACTTCTTTCTTATTTATTTTGTGGTTTGATTTATGTAGTTCTGTGAGTGCAAGGTTGAGATCTCCCATTATTATAGTTTTGCTGTCTATTTCTTCTTGTAACTCTCTTAACTTCTCCTTTAGAAATTTCCATGCTATACCACTTGGTGCATATATATTTAGTATTGATATTGTTTCATTATCTATGGTATCCGTTAGCAAGATATAGTTTCTTTCCTTATCTCTTTTAATTAGATCAATTTTTGCTTTTGCTTGATATGAGATCAGGATGGCTATCCCTGCTTTTTTTACTTCACCTGAAGTATAATAGATTCTGCTCCATACTTTTACTCTGTATTTATCACTCTACTTTCTCTCTCACTTTTCAATAAGGTAAGAGAAACCAAAATTAAAAAGTAAACCAAATATGTCTAATATTTTCTCTGAGCCAAATCTGATGAGACTAAGTCACATAATGTTTATCCTTCTTTTTTCCCTTCTTTCCCTCAAATATAATAGATTTCCTTTGCCTCTTCATGAGATGTAATTTCCCTCTTTTTACCTCCACTTTTCCCTTTTTTCTGGTACAATCCCCTTTCTACCTCTAGTTCCTTTTTTATATTATAACAGTAAAATCAAATTATACATGCACTCTCTATGTATACCCATAACAGAAACACAATTCTCAAGAGTTCTTTTCACCTTTTTATGTTTTTTTTGAATCCCATATTTGGAGGTCAAATTTTTTGTTTAACTCTGGTCTTTTCATCAGAAATAAATGGAATTCACCAGTTTCATTGAATGTCCATCTTCTTCTCTGGAAGAAAATGCTTAGTTTAGCAGAGTAGTTTATTCTTGGCTGCATTCCAAGTTCCTTTACCTTTCAGAATATCAGATTCCAGGCTCTTCCTTCCTTTAATGTGGAAACTGCTAGATCCTGAATAATCCTAATTGTGGCTCCTTGGTACTTGAATTGTTTTTTTCTGGCTGCTTGTAATGTTTTTAGCTTGGTCCAGTAGTTCTGAAATTTAGCCACAATATTCCTTGGAGTTTTAATTTTGGAGTCTCAGGAGGAGTTCCATGAATTCTTTCAGTATTTAATTTACCTTCTGATTCTATGACATCTAGGCGGTTCTCTTTGATGACTTCCTGTCTAGGCTCTTTTTTTTAAATCATAGTTTTCAGGGAGTCTAATAATCCTTAGATTGTCTCTCCTAGATCTATTTTCCAGGGCAGCTGTTTTCCCAAGTAGGTATTTTACATCTGTTTTAATTTCTCCTTTTTTTTTTTTTTTTTTTGGTTTTGCTTGACTGATTCTTGATGTCTCATCAAGTCATTCATTTCCATTTGTTCATTTCTGATTTTTAGTAAATTATTTTCTTCATTTACTTTTTTTACTTATTTTTGTATTCGTCCAATTGAGTTTTTAAATGAGTTGTTTTGTCCTATGGAATTTTTTTCCATTTCACAAAATTTTTTAAGGAGTTATTTTCTTTTTCCAAATCACAAATAATGTTTTCCTGGGAGTTCTTCACATAGTAAAAATTTAATAGATACATTTCTGTTAAGTAAATTATTTCTGGTTCTAGGGGGTTATGAATTTAAGCCCTCATGGAACCCAGATCTTTTCTTTGTGAGAAAATAGCAGATTTTTTTTTAATGTCTCTCAACAGGTAAGGGACAATGGGAATTTTGTTTCATTCTTTCCATCTATATTGTCTTATCCATGAACATAAACTGTCAATCTCCTTCTGTAGTCTACAAATAAAAAAATTACTCACAGTTATTTTTAGGTAAGAGAAGGAAATGAAAATCTAATTTGTATCTGTGGCCTAAGGTTATGATTTAAATTCATCCCAACCCTTTTAACTAAGTCCCAATAATAATTAAGAACCTCCTCTTCAAAAATCTTGTCTCCTCTATTTGTAGAAGCTGGAAAGTTACACTAATAGATATTCTTCCAGATGTCAGTACCTTTTAAAGACAGAGACCTGAGGGAGCTGAGTTGCTTTAAAAGGTCAGATTACTCTTTTAGTAACACTTTTTTTTTTAAATGAAGCTACTACTTTTTAATCCCATTACTGTCAGGAAACTTGGAATGTACAAATCAATAACAATCATAGTCCATCCTATCTAGCTAGCACCCACCCCTCTATAGAAAAACTCATTCTTGAGATCTGATGTCACATTACTCAGAAGATAGCTAATACTTTGGATAACAGAGCCAGAGTCCAAAAAGATAATAAGAATCCAGGATATTTTGTTGATAGAAAATTTAATAAAGATAAATGAATGGATCAATGAAAATTTATTAAACTAGCTATGTTCTAAATCCTGTGATCAATCCTAGAAATACAAATAGAAGAAGTGAGCTAGTCCCTGACCCCAAGAAGCTCATGTACTACTTGGGAGAGACAATCCCAAAGAAGGTTCAACTGCAATATAAATAATATAAATGGAAAGGTCCAAAAGTCCTAAGAATTCTTTAACAGAGTGCAGGTTAAATCAGTAGGTCAGATGAAATTGTTGGGGGGTCTAGGGGGCAAAGAAGCAGAGCAGATTGTAAGGCCTAAAGAATCTTAGGAGGCAGGGAATAAAACCTGGTGGTCCTTTATCTCAGTAGAGGAAATCAATTTAATGACCCCTATCTATCTCACCTAAATCATTTGAGCAGTTAAAGCATTTCTGATGGGTTCTGGTGACCTCTCGGTTTTCCTAGGAAAAGAGAAGAAACAAAGTGGGAAGGTAGTAGTGAAAGGGTGCCCACTTTCCAGACATCTTAGATTCATATAACTTAAACTTGGGTTTAAGAAATTTAATTCATAAGAGCAAGATGAGGGAGAGAGAACAATTCATTTGAAAAATACATGGGCACTTTATTGGATTGGAAACTCCATATGAGTCAATAATATGATATGATATCCACAAAGGATAATAAGATTTGAGACTACATTAAGAAAAGTATTAACCTCTAGGAAAAAGATGTGATAGTCCTACTGTACTCTGCCCTAGTTAAGCCACATCTTCAGTATTATGTTTAGTTCTACATTTAGAAAGGACATTGTTAATCTGGAAAGTGTCCAGAGGAGAGTTACCAGGATGATGAAGGGCTATAAGCCCATGTCATATTAATCAATAAGCATTTATTAAAAAGAGTGGTTGATTAATCATTCAATAAGCATTTATTAATGAATAGTTGAACAAACAGGGCATACATATTTAGTAATGAAGACTAAAAGGAGCATGATAGTTATATTCAAGCTTTTGATGGCTACCATGTGAAAGAGAGATTATATTTGTCCTGCTTTGCCCTAGAAGGTGAAAATGGCAGGTAAGATACTCATTGTCAGAGCAATAGGCAAAGTTAAACAGGGCCCTATTTAAACTTGATATCAGAAAAAACTTCTTAGGAATTAGCATTGGAATGGGATACAAGAAGTAACAGGTTCCTCCTCACTTCAAGCAGAGGCTCAGTGACCATTTGTCTCCTGTTCTGTTTTACCTTCCTTTTGGGACAGAGGGTTGGACTAGATATCTACTGAAATCATTTCAACTCTAGAATTCAGCAATTCTGTGATTCTTCCCTTTCAGAGAAAATGAGATAAGGAAGAAGACAATTTTGTCTAAGATGGAGACGAGCAAGTTTTTGTATGTGTAGACTCACTGATAGTCATGGAAACACTCACTTCTATATAAAGCTAAAATCTCTTGGACTTTCCATTCCTATCCCAATCTCATTCCTAAGGACTCAGGAATGTTTCTACATGTCTGAAAGCATGATGGTGTAATGAAGAGGTTTATTTAAAGAAACATGTCATTAGTAAACAGTACACATACCAACAAGAAGGAATGGTAAGAGGAAGCTAAATTGCCAATGGCTCCATCTGCTAAATGAGAAATTATGCCAGAGGCCAGGTTTCCTAGAGTTTTCCACCTCTGGCCCAGATAAATGGTGTGGAGATAATGTGGTTTTTAGTGCATCTCCTAACTTTTTATTCAGTTACACATTGTATTTCTTCCATTTTCAGTCTGTTTTATAGCTGCTTTTTTCCCTTTTGCATTCCATTAGTAATGTTTTTCCAGACACTAAAAATAATTATTGCTATTGATGGGAAGTGATTCCCTAAAGATTGTCCAGCCATAAAACTAATGTAATACTCTAAATAGAGGGGGGGAAATCTATATTTAGTAGGGTATATTCTTTGAATGATTTCTCCTGGAGAAGCAATAGGTATATATATTAATTCATCCAAATGGAGGAACAAAAAGCTTCTTCCAAAGTCTCCATTTAAGGAGGGGTGTTCAGGCTATGTATTTCTTCATTTTCTACCTGGCTATACTTCTTGGGACTTCTCCATAACACCCTTTTTCATTGCTTCAGACTGGGTATCTGTACTTCATCCAATATTCACACCTCATCATACCTTCTGATCTTCTGAGTATCTGGGGGATGGGGACCTTAGAGCTATTCCCTAATATCTTTAGTCAGGAAGATCTGAATTTAAATAAGACAATAGATTCTTACTAGATGTATGACCCTGGGTCAGTTTCCTCATCTGTAAAATGGGGATAATAGCAGCTGCCTCCACAGTTGAGGAGATGGTGAGTAAGGACCAATTGGGATATTTGTAAAGAGTTAAAACAGTGTCTGGCACATAGTAATCACTGTATAAATATTAACTAGTATTATTGTTGTTATCATTATCATTATTATTAATTCAATCCTAAATCCCATTCCTATCTTTATTCCTCCCAATCTACGATTTTAAGAATCTGCTTTCTTCCTCTTTGGAAACCAGGAAATTTATACATTTTTTGTTCTCGGACATTTTGATATGGTCACAACAATGACATCATATATGTCCTGAAATGGTAGAAGGGAATTTCTTCACCTAATTGTTCCAAGTACTAAAGAAATTATCGGTCTAGTCCCATGGATAAATTCAGAACTAGTATGAGGAGAAGTTGTAGAGCGGCAAATTAGAATTTGTATTAGGAAATTCTTCCTAACAATTAGAGTTGTCCGGAGTGGAATGAGCTGCTTTAGTAGGTAGTAGGTTCTGGCATTAGTGGAATGGATAAAAATCTTCTATCACTCCTTAAGATTGCAAGCTTGTCCATTTGTCAGAGACATTCTGAAGGAGACACCTGCTCAGGTATAACTTGAATTAGAAGACCTCTGCCTTCCCTTCCATTTCTTAGATATTTATATCATTTGATCAAGCAAACAAACAAGCATTTTAAAGCACTTTGTTCTAGGCTTTTTGCTAGGTACTGTAGTTACCAATGCCAACTGAAGACAGTTCCAGACTTTAGGAATATAAAACTATGGAAGGATATGGCAGTTATCAGGAAATAGATGCCCAGGAAACAGAGTTTTGGTCTAGATGGTCGCAAGAATTTTTAATGGAACAAAAAATAGTAAATTATATTATCCTTTGCAATAATGATGGCAGTATTAATTTAATTTGTTTCTGGAACAAAAGCTAAAAAATGGGGGAGGGGGGAATGCAAGGGGGAATATATGTGGCTAGCAGGCCAGATGGTAAGAGGTCTATACTGGCTGGGTAAAGCACCTCTAAGCGGTGTTGGACTAGAGGGTACTAATGTGAAGATTGATATATGCCTTCCAATCTGTGTAGTTTTGCCTCAAGGAAAATCTCCATGGATTAACTCCCTTGGGGTAGAAAGGGAGGAGAAAACTCCGATTGGAGGATTGGTGATCTAAGCCTGTTAATATATAAATACTACCTAATTAATCTATGAAATAATTCCTTGATTAGATTAGGAATTTTTTTTTTTTTTGATAAATGTCTTCAAATTTGGGGATGGAATGGGGAAATTTAAAAAAAAAAAAAAACACTCTGTTGTAGTCCCTTAATCTTGTATGGCTATCATCCTAGTAACTGTAAATGTAATTGTAATAAAATAATGCCCTTGGGGCTTGCCAGAAAGTACCACCAAATTGGTGGAGCCTCTGACTACAACTCCAAACCCCAACGGGTTCCACGTGCCAATAAAATCACAAATTGATCCAACCAAAAAACTCTTTGGTACCAATGATGGTGTCACTTTATAGAAATCTGCCATGGAGATGGAGTTTATGGCAGAACCCTTAAACACCTGTGTTTTTATTTGCCAGAATCATCTTGAATTTTTGCCTGAAGAATATAACTAGGACCAGATTTTCTCTTTTACTCCAAGTCATGTACAACTCTCCACTTGAATGAATATCATTATGCTATCTGGGTACTACCTGAACATTGAGAATGTCATCATTCAGCTCCCTAAAGTATTTCTTTTAAGAAATGTACTGACACCAATCACAAAATAGAAAATTTTGATTATATCAAATTAAAAAGCCTTTGTACAAACAGAACGAATGCAAACAAGATTAGTAGGGAAGTAACAAACTGGGAAAACATCTTTACAATTAAAGGTTCTGATAAAGGCCTCATTTCCAAAATATATAGAGAACTGACTCAAATTTATAAAAAATCAAGCCATTCTCCAATTGATAAATGGTCAAAGGATATGAACAGACAATTTTCAGATGAAGAAATTGAAACTATTACCACTCACATGAAAGAGTGTTCCAAATCACTATTGATCAGAGAAATGCAAATTAAGACAACTCTGAGATATCACTACACACCTGTCAGATTGGCTAAGATGACAGGAAAAAATAATGATGAGTGTTGGAGGGGATGCGGGAAAACGGGGACACTGATGCATTGTTGGTGGAGTTGTGAACGAATCCAGCCATTCTGGAGAGCGATCTGGAATTATGCCCAAAAAGTTATCAAACTGTGCATACCCTTTGATCCAGCAATGTTACTTCTCGGCTTATATCCCAAAGAGATACTAAAAAAGGGAAGGGGACCTGTATGTGCCAAAATGTTTGTAGCAGCCCTGTTTGTAGTGGCTAGAAACTGGAAAATGAATGGATGCCCATCAATTGGAGAATGGCTGGGTAAATTGTGGTATATGAATGTTATGGAATATTATTGCTCTGTAAGGAATGACCAGCAGGATGAATACAGAGAGGCTTGGAGAGACCTACATGGACTGATGCTGAGTGAGATGAGCAGAACCAGGAGATCATTATACACTTCGACAACGATATTGTGTGAGGATGTATTCTGATGGAAGTGGATTTCTCTGACAAAGAGACTTAACTGAGTTTCATTGGAGAAATGATGGACAGAAACAGCTACACCCAAAGAAGGAATACTGGGAAATGAATGTGAACTATTTGCATTTTTGATTTTCTTCCCGAGTTATTTTTACCTTCTGAATCCAATTCTCCCTGTGCAACAAGAGAACTGTTCGGTTCTGCAAATATGTATTGTATCTAGGATATACTGCAACATATTTAACATATCTAGGACTGCTTGCCATCCTGGGGGGGGGGGGAGGAGGGAGGGAGGGGAAAAAACAAAACATAAGTGATTGCAAGGGATAATGTCGTGTAAAAATTATCCTGGCATGGATTCTGTCAATACAAAGTTATTATTAAATAAAATAAAATTAAAAAAAAAAAAAAAGAAATGTACTGACATAATATTGAAATAAGAGAATCAATGGGACCACACAATAAGATATTTTTATTCCAATTATATATCAGTGGAATAATTAAGTTCCACATCATAAAATGAAATGTATTAAATGTGCTTATATTTAAATCCCTCCCTCCCCCCAAAAATATTTAATATGTTTTTGTAGTAAGATCAAATTCAAATAGAAATGAGGGACACAAAACCACAAGTAAGGATACCTGTAGGGTACATAGTAAGTTTTAAAATATATTGTTATCTTATGTCTTATTATATTTTTATTTTTTTCTTAATGTTTCTCAGTTGAATTTTAATCTGATTCACCTATAGTTGGAAGTGTTGTAGGCCACAGTAGCCCACTGGTCACATATTTGGTATCTCTGAGAGCAGAATTTAGAATTAGGAAGAATTAAGATTATGGAAAACTCATTTAATTCTGGAAGCCTTAGTTTTGTCCTGTGAAAAATGAGGATAATAAAATTTGTGAAGGTAAAAGGCACTACTATATGTAAAGCACTAAATAACTTTTTACCTATCACTAATTTAAAATATTTTTTCAATTATGAAGCATTCATTTTTTCTTTTCCACCTCTTTCTTGTCCCTTAATTGAACAAGCACAAAGAAAACCCTTATTGTCCATGCCAAAAAAAAAAAAAAAAAGCTGTCTTTTTTTGTATTTTATAGGTATCACTTCTCTGTCAGGAGATGGGTAGGGGTAGCATACTTCATCTGCAGTACTCTGGAATTGTGGTTGTTCATTGCAATGGACAGCATCCTAAAATTGTTCAAAGTTTTATAGTATTGTGGCCCCTGCATAAATTGTTTGTTTTCTCTCTTATGTTTTTTTCCCCTTTGGTCTGATTTTTCTTGCACAACAACTAAACATGGAAATATAGGCATATTCAACTTATATCAGATTGCGTGCTGTCTTGAGGAGGGAGAAGGGTAGGAAGGGAGGGAAAAAAATTTGGAACATAAAGTCTTACAAAAATGAATGTTGAAAACAATTTTTACATATATTTGGAAAAATGAAATACTATTGAAAATTTTTTTTAAAGAACCAATTGTTAAAACTTTTCAGTGTGAGCATTTACATCTTGGAAATCACCAAATGCTATCTACAATTCAGGCCCGATTGATTGTTTGGCTGATTGTCTAGACCAGGGCTTCTCAAACTTTCCATTCATGACCCCTTTTTACTTGAGAAAGTTTTATACAGCCCTGTCTTGAATCTCTGGAAGTGTTTATGTATGCATAATGCAAAATGTGCATGTTATATGTTCGGAACGAAGACTGCAGTAAAGTCACACAATGCAATGCGGGCAAGCACTGCCAGAAACATCTCAGATTCATTACATGTTTGATTTTGAATTAATTTTTGGTCGTTGTGTTCAGAAAACATTTATTGTTGCCAAATTTTTCACTATCCCCACAGTCAGTTATCTGACTCCTTATAGTTTAAGAAAAGCTTTGGTCTAGACTTAAAAGTGATAGCAAAAGTTAATTATACAGATGAAACTTACAATTATTAAGACTATTTTTTCCCTCCGAAGACAACTGATAATCTCTGGGTATCCCTATATTTGATACTTTCAGAAAGTCCCAATAATTCATACCATTTCAACCTTTTTCCTCTTTTTTCGTAGAGAATAAGTCTTTTATATTCAGGACCTAATATAGATCAGGATGAGAGTAATGGAAATCAGGCAAAGGGCCATTAAAAAAATGTAATATACTTTCTGGTTCACTTTTCATTTCCATTTTATTTGTTTTTCAAAGGAATCTAAGGCACCAGAGGATTTTCTGAAGAAAGGAGCACAATTTTGAGTGCATTTGTTCAGGGCAGATATTTATGAATAGTTAGGTTAGTGAACAATAGGTAAAGCTCTAGTAGTTTTAAGAGAAATAATAATGAGCCAGGAAATCTACTTTTCCCTTTGGCTCCTTAGACAAGACACAGGATTTAGAACTGGAAAGAAGGGTCCTTAGAGACTATTTTAGATTAACTCTTCATTTTACAGATGAAAAAACTCCCCAAGAGAGATGAAGTGACTTAACTTCAGTCACATGGGTGGCAGTCAGGATTTGAACTCATATCTTCTGTTGAAAATCCAATGTTCATTCTACCATTAAATTGGCTTGTATCAGTTGAAACAAGGCTTTTACCAAGATGGCCTTGGGGGGAAAAAAAAAAAAAAAGCATTTCTCTAGTAAACCTGGGACATACACAAGAGTATAAATGGGAAGTATGATATTTTATGTATGTATGTATCTGTTTTCACAAAAATAAATTTAACACATATCCATATCTACATATGTGTGTATACATATATACACATTATATATATATATATATATATATATATATATATATATATATATATATATATATATATATATATTATGTATCCTATATACACACATACACTTATGATACTCTGGAAAAAAGGCACACATATGTGATCAAGGCAATTCATATTCTGGTCCTAAATAACCCTCATGTCCTTTTTCATTTTGTGGTGTCCTCAAAAAATTTCTCTTAAACAGGCCACTTGATCATCTTGCTTCCCTGACTTTCAGAGTAATTCTTTCTTTAATCCATATCAGGCTCTGTTTTCTGCAGCCAAGGATCATCACACTCTTGAGAGCTGCCCTGACTCTTTTTCTTTCCTGATTCCCAATTAGTGCAGTGGCTCCTACTAGACAAGTAGCTCTGCTGTAAGACACCATGCCTTGGAGGTCCTGAGAAGAGAGAGTTCTCCCTCCTCCTCTTCTGCTTGTTCTTTGTTGTGCAAGGGGAGGAACAAAGATGGCTCCCCTCTCAAGAACTGGTTTCTTCTTTCTACTACTGGGGAGTCACACTCTTTGGAGTTGCTTTAACTGGTTCCATAGATGTTGTTTGCTTTTTTTACAGAACATTATGAATGTAACTTATTTTCCAGCCAGACAATAATGGCAAGCTAACTTCTAATGCCATCTACTCTGAATGTCTTTTTTATTCTTTATAAAGAGGATAAAAGGAATGTAAGCTTCTCTTTCCCCTTCTTTTAAAACCTTAATACCATATGGTGTCTGTCACCTGCCTATTACTTCCTGATTACATAAACTGGCTTGAGACATTCTAACCAATTCCCCCCACCTTTGTATATGCTAGGGTAATAATTAATGTAAAATTCATGAGTCACATGAAATCTTTGATGATTGAAGGTTTTTTGAAAACTATTTCAAGTTGGCACGGCATAATTGGGAAGTTTCCTAACTGTTAAGAAAAATTTCTTAGGGAGTTCACCTGGAGCTAAAATCAAAATTGACTAATCATTCACTGTAAATAAAGTAACAGACTATAAATGACCCATATTTTCCCAAAATGAGTTTTATGAGAGGAAATGATAGAAAACCACCCTCTGAATTTAAAGTTAACTACGCTCCATTTGTCAAGAGCCAAGAGGAGATTTACCTTAAAAAAACACTAAAATGTAGCCCTTCTCTTGGAGTGCTATAATGAATTGGAACCCATTTTATTCAGGAGCCCTTGGGATCAGTAAATCAGTTCTATAGACTAAATGCTAAGAGATCAGCTTCAGCTGCCAACAATCTATAGCAGTCTCTGGCATTCTCCCTGGCTTATGACAGGGAGGCAAAAAGTCCTGGCTCTTGTTGTCATTGCTGTTTATAATTCTGAGTTTTCAAAACATGACATCATGTGGTCAGTGGCATCATTTTCATTACATAGGTAAGGAAAATTTGCCATTTTAACTTTTCTACTGAACTTCTGAACAGCTGGGACTCTCAGGTCTGCATATAGTGATTTGGTTATAAGATTTCAGTCATGTTATCAGTCATCTCTGGGTCTGGCCAATTGTAAGAATATTCTAATTAGTCTCCTTTCCTCTAATCTCTTCTTCCTTCTGATTCATCCTCCATAGAGCTGCCAAATTAATATTCCTCAAGCATGGTTCCAATTTATCTCTAACCTATTTTTCCATGATCCAGCCAAATTGTCCTAAATGAATGAAAATATAAGGAGTGTGTATATGTGTGTTTGTGTGCATCTTAGTGGATAGCAAACCAATCTGGGAGTTAGAAAGATTTGGATTCAGATCCTGCCTCCAGTACATACTGGGCAAGTTACCTATCCTCTAAGTAATTCTCTAAGGCATAAGTTTTAGAGAAGATGCTATCCTGCATTGATAAAGGGGTTCCTCATCTGGGAATTCTTTATATGGCAGAAATAAAAGTTGTCATTATTGGCAATTGTCTAACTATGACATGTAGAATGGAAATCAAAGTTCAGCATAATGATTAATCTCATGCCAGAGTCATATAAGTTAAATAATATAGCTAGTGAAGTCAAATAATATCTGTTACTCTCTTGAAAGTAAGAACATGAAGCCAGACTCTAAAGCTAAAATAAATTGTCACGATTATCTGATCCAATCCCCTGATTTTAAACCTATGGGCAAAAATATTCAATTTGATGTAGTTGTGCCATTGTGGAATGCTAGTCAGCAATGAAAAGCAAAGAAAGAGAAGTCATCAGTTACTCAAAAAAAATGGAATGCAAAAGGTGAATGGGACATTCTTGTATGATCTCACAACCATAAAGAGCCCCATATAAGGTCAAGGGTGGTGAATGTACTGTAGGTGATTTGTTGTGAAAAGGAATGCTGAGCTGGTCATGTGGTAAAGACAGGCAACAGATGGACTTCTAGTTTATAGACTGGATTCCAGGGATTGTGAACCTTAAGCAGGAATGGAAGGTCAGAGAATTAAGCAAGTCATTATACTCTAATTAAGCTTATAGTTATGAAAATGCAGCCTTTTGTGATATCTTTAAAAGCCAAAGGACAGTATTATATAAAAGTCTGTCTTTCTTGCTTTCTTATAGGGAATTTAAAATAAAATTCCAGTGAAATGTCCAGGCAGAGTAGTATGGTGTAATATAGTGCAAAAATGGTAGATTTGGATTCCAATGTCTTGGGTTCACATCATGGTTCTTTCTTTTACTACCTTTGTAAATAAACATTTTTGTCTAACTTTTCTGGGCCTCCATTGGATAGCACACACCTAAAGTCTTTTCTAGTTCTAGATTTGTGATTCTAGACATGACAAAAAATTACCAGAAGCTTGAAATATTGGCATAATATGATCATTTGGATAAAATAATGTTTAAAAAATTGAATGATGACAGAATCAAATCAAAGACTAAGTGAATAGTTATCCTAGAGGAAAATCAATCACAAATTGAAAAACCTCCAGAAAAGAAAATTCCATGGCCTTTTTTTATTACTATTATTAAAGCTTTTTATTCTCAAAACATATGCATAGTAATTTTTTAACACTGCAAAACCTTGCATTCCAAATTTCCTCCTTCTTCCCCCCACCCCCTCACCTAAATGGCAAGTAAATCCAATATATGTTAAACATGTTAAAAGTATATGTTAAATCCAATATATATATATATATATATATATATATATATATATTATATATATATACATATACATATTGATATAATTATCTTGCTGCACAAGAAAATTTAGATCAAAAAGAAAACAAATGCAAGCAAACAACAACAAAAAGAGTGAAAATGCTATGTGGTGAACCACACTCATTTCCCATAGTCCTTTTTGGGGATAGATATCTCTCTTAATCACAAGACCATTGGAACTGGTTTGAATCATCTCATTGTTGAAGAGAGCCATGTCCATCAGAATTGATAATCATATAATCTTCTTGTTGCTGTGTACAATGATCTCCTGGTTTTGCTCATTTCATTCAGCATCAGTTCATGTAAGTCTCTCCAGTCCTCTCTGAAATCATCCTCTGTTGGAATCCTTACAAAGTGTAAAGTCATTAGAGTTGATAGGACACAATAATTATCTAATCTAGCATGGTTCAGTATGATTGATCTGAGCTTACAAGGAGATGTTAGGGGCCAGAAGAAACAAGGTACTAAGTGGAATTTATAGAAACAATGCTTGTGTTCACATCTTTAGAGAGCTCATATAAGCAAGAAGCTCTTAGGGCCAGAGAGCACTCTGGGAGGAAACCCATAATCCCACTCTCAGATCCCATAATCCCACTCTCTCAGAGGAGATCATATATAAGAAGCAGACAGAGGCTCAGTTGGTAGTTCAGCTGAAAAGATTGAGAGGGGAGTGTCAAGTGAGTTCAGCCAGAAGCCCTCTCTCGGAGGCAAGAGAGATTCATTCCAACTTTCACCTTGGTGCTGGCTGGAGGCTGAAGAAAGCAGAGGCAAAGGACAACTGCAAGAGCTCTTGGAACCAAGCAGAAAAATAGGCCTCTAAAAAAACCTAACCAGGCTATATTGAAGGACACAATAAAAGATTTGAACTATTATCACTTGGCTGCATTTGGGGTAATTATGACTTTTAACTGAAACTAAGGCTGCCTCCAGAAAACCTCCCCAAGAAACTGCTCCCAGAGAGAACCTTTATATTTTAAAGAAGAAAAACACCACAATCCTCCTAATCATTTCTTATAACACAATAATATTTCATAACATTCATATATATCATAATTTATTCAGTCACTTTCCAACTGATAAATATCCATTCAGTTTCCAGTTTCTTGCCACTACAAAAAGGGCTTTCCACAAACATTTTTGTACATGTGGATCCCTTTCCCTCCTTTAAGATCTCTTTGGGATATAAGCCCAGTAGAAACACTGCTGGATCAAAGGGTATGCACAGTTTGATAACTTTTTGAACATAGTTCCAAATTGCTCTTCAGAATGGCTGGATCCATTCACAATTTCACCAACAATGTATCAGTGTACCAGTTTTCCTACATCGCCTCTAACACTCGTCATTATCTTTTCCTGTCATCTTAGCCAATCTGACAGGTATGTAGTGGTATCTCAGAGTTGTCTTAATTTGCATTTCTCTGATCAATAGTGATTTGGAGCACCGTTTAATATGAGTAGAAATTGTTTCAATTTCTTCATCTGAGAATTATCTGTTTGATCCTTTGACCATTTATCAATTGGAGAATGGTTTGAATTCTTATAAATTTGAGTCAATTCTCTATATATTTTAGAAATGAGGCCTTTATCAGAACCCTTGAATGTAAAAATTTTTTCCTACTTTATTCTAATTTTATCTGTATTGGTTTTGTTTGTACAAAAACTTTTTAACTTTATATAATCAAAATTATATATTTTGTGTTCAATAATGAATTCCAGTTCTTCTTTGGTCACAAATTTATAAGAATTCAAACCATTCTGGTACACTGATACATTGTTGGTGAAATTGTGAATGGATCCAGCCATTCTGAAGAGCAATTTGAAACTAGGCCCAAAGAGCTATCAAACTGTGCATACCCTTTGTTCCAACAATGTTTCTACTGGGCTTATATCCCAAAGAGATCTTAAAGGAGGGAAAGGGATCCACATGTACAAAAATTTTGATCTTATCTTGGTATACGGCATTAGGTGTGGGTCAATGCCTAGTTTCTACCCATGGCCTCTTTTTTAATGCCATAGCATTCCAATGTTGAATAGTCCTTGTGGTCAAGGAATTCTTCCTAATGTCTAATCCAAATATTTCTTGCCACAACTTAGAGAATTTCTTCTAGTTTAGTCCTTTCTGGAGAAAAACAGAGTAAAATAAGCATAATATAGAATACTTTTCTTTATTGGGCTTATTCTTCCCCCTTTCCCCTTGTCTTTGTGCTCATTTTATGAAGTACTGCTAATTCCCCAAGTTCTTTAACTGAGTCGTACAGAATTGTAAACTTAGAATAATAGCTCATAATAATAATGAAATAACAGTTATTGTGATTTAGGGTTTACAGAAGTTTTACTATGACAATCCATGAAGTATAGGTAGGGCAAGGATCATTATCTCTGTTTAGTAGAAAAGGAAACTCAGTCTCAGACTGAGTGGTTTGCCCATAGTTATAAAGCTATTAAGTATCGAAGCTAGAATTCTAAACAGCCTTCATTACATTACTACCATGGTCTGACCAAAATACAGTGCAGAAGAAACTTGAACTCTGAGTTTTGATAGGGTGTATTTTTACTATTGCTTCACAGCTTTGTTTGGACTACAACAGTTGTACTGTGTTATTAAAAGAATGGTTATCCTTTTTTTTTAGCATCTTTTCTGTTATCTTCCAAAATAATAAATCCCCTCGTATGTGTGTATTTCCCTCTTCTACCTTCCACCTCAAAACTTTTTAAGATTTAAAAATTTTTGGAATATCCTTTTGTTTCTGTCTTACATGCCATCCCAAGAATGTTCAGTTTTCTACAAAACTTAGTTAAAAACAAAACAAAACAAAATTTCTGTCCTATTATAAAGGAGCAACTACTGCGGTCTAGCTGCGGGTCCACATACCTTTGAATAGATACTTCCAGAGGAAAGATCAACAATTTTCAATAATGTTCCATCTCAGTCTATTATTTTTTTTCATTCCCAATCTGTTCATTTCTATATGTTTATTTATTGAGATGAGTTTTTTTTATTTGTTTATTGCCTATTTATACATGAGTTGAATTCTTTCTGCTACCCTGTTAGCGTGACAAGGGCAGGGATGACTGAGTTTATCTTTGTGTCCCCCAAGTATACCCCAATACTTTCTTCTTTTCTTATAGTCCTTCCTCTCTATCCCCCAAGCTCTGGACATTAATAGACTTCTGATAAATGATAAATTCTTCAAGAAGGGAATGAAGCACAAAATGATAGGTATCATAAATCCAAGCCTGTGTCATAAAACTTGCTTCAGAAATGAAAATTAATATTATAAATTAAATTTATAAGAAATATAAAGAAATCTCAGTATATCAAGAAAATATCCAGTTTTGCATTGTAAGTTGCTTTTGTTTTTGTTTCTTTAAGACACTGGTTTTAGGTCATACATCCAACAAGGCTAAATATCTTCTCTCTATAAATTATGTACACCTCATCCAGGACGTCTCTGAGTATCTTATAGGAAAGCCTAGCTATCATGAACATTATTAGACCGAAGAGACATAAATATTCTTGAAGCAGATGGAGAGACCAAAGTTAATCTGAAACCAGGCAAACATCTTCATCTTTGAAGTTTTAAGGTGGTACAAGAAATGTATTAATCACAGTTCTCTTTAATCTGGAAAACAGCAGGGATAGAGAAGATGAGTGTTTATAAGTTTATAGTAAAATTCAATCTCTGCTAAGCCACAGAGTAATGGGAATCTAAAAATAGAATTCAGGAGGTATCAGGAACAAATAGCTTGTCCCCTGGATGTGGGAACCCTCAGGGACACACCAAATTCCTTAACATCAGAGTTGTAGTGGTGAAAGCATTATTGGGTTTCATTCTGTGTTGAGCTTTCGTTTATTGAGCAAAGGTAGCACAGCTGTAAACCAGCTGTATTTCATTTATGCTTAAAAACAGGGCCCCCTTTGTCTGTTCAATGTGATTGACCATCCCCCTCAGTTTTTTTTTAAACTTTGGCTGTTTAGAGGAGAAGTAGTTGTTGAAAGACAGTTTCACACTTTGAACACTGCTATTTACTAAAACTTAGGTCCACCCTGATATTGAATTTAAATTTGTGGAACCCTGTTTGTCATGTATAACAGTGTTTAAAAAAAAATTAGCCATGCAAACTCTAGACAAGTTTCCTGGTTTTTTGCTTCCCTTAGAATTATGAGCTTCTCTTAAAGCTCTACCACTTGATGGGGGTAATACCAGATTTTGGCAGGGCAGAGAACTCCATCTTGACCAAATTGAAAAATTGGAAAAAAAATCTTCTCAGGAGAGCCACCACAGTTCACAGAAAGGAAATGCCTGCCAGCTCCTATCTTGGGAAGCCAATCAATTTGGTGGGCTTCCAAAAATAAAACAAAAAAACAACCTAACCCCAAAACTTTGAGTTTTGTAGAAGATGATATTTTAAATAAAGTCAATTATAGAATGTCTCCAGGCTTTTGAGAACAGTGTTGACAAGAGCAATGGCAATCTTAAGATCTAATCAGAGCTTGCCTAAACAGGGACTTCATTCCTTTCAACAAATTGCATACTTTGCTGGTATTTTCTTTTGGAATCTGAACTTTATTACCCTAGTATGATATCAATTTTTCTTTCTTTGCTTCAATTTAGCAAACATTTATTAACCAACTACCATGCAAAAAGGTAAGAGGCTCCTTTTTCCTTCTTCATATCTCAAAACCCCATTGACATCATCCTTCATTCTTTTCTCCTTTACTCCTAATAAGGAAATTGATGAAGGGTCCCTTGATCCCACCTCCTTCCATGATGTTCAGCATATTACCTCTACCCCTACAGTCATATACATTCTCACTCTCTAATCTTTCAGTTTGATAAAATCAATCTCTCTTATCCTTAAAAAACCCATCCTAGACCCTCATCATCTACCTTCTGCAAGAATGAAGGATTCTCTGTTAAGTTTTTAGAGCCATTTGCAATTTGGGCCAATTCTTCCTTTCCAAACTTGTCATTGTTTCCACATTCTGTAGTCTGGATTTCTTGCTGTTTCTCATATATGATGTTCTGTAGTCCATTTCCTTGCTTTTGCAATGGACATTTTTCATCCCTAAGATGCCCTTTTTCCTCACCTTTAATTTTTAGAATTTCTTGTTTCCTTTAGAATCTAACTAAAATACCACCTTTTTCATAATGTCTTTCCTGATCCCTTAGCTGCTGATACCCTTCCATGCCAAAATTTATATTATGTTTATTGTCTGTGTAGATTTACATACAAAATACTGTATATGTTATGGTTCTGTTTTGACTTTCTTTACCACTATGTTCCAGTTACAGTATTACCCTGGAACTTCCCTCAGCACCTGGGACTTTTTTGCCCTGGAACATCCATTACCTCACCCCTTTCTCACCATGAAACATTTTTCCATCATGCCCCACCTCTTCCATTAATGAATTTCTCCTGGGCCTCCATTTTTGAGGAGGGTTCCAGTTTGGCCAACTTTTATTCTCTTCCTGATTTCAGACTTTGGATACCACGCTACTGTGTGTGTACTTTCTTTTTATTCCCTCAGTTCAACTAGCTTTTTTTTGTGTTATAATGTTCCATTACAATGTAAACTTAATTAGGGCAGACATCATCTTTCTTTTTGTTTGTATTTGTATTCCTAATCCTTAGCAGAGTGCTTGGTACACAGTAAGCACTTAATAAATACCTATTTAAATATTTTATGTACTGATAACATGCAGGCTTCTTAAGAGTAGTGTTTCTTTTTTATCTCCAGTGTCCAGTATAGTACCTAGCAAATACCAAGGACTTAATAAATATTTGGTTGATTAGTGCTCAGTTTTTCCATCTAATTGAAGGCAGAAGGTGAGAAGAAACATAGCTTTTTTCAATAAGAATAAATCTTGTTTGAAGAATCCCATATTCAAAAATAATTCGATTTTGCCTTGGAAAGAAAAGGTGGATGCATAGAAGCATAACAGTGTTAATACATTTCACAACTCCTTCTACTATGTGAAATCTATCATTGAGTGTTCAAGAAGGGATTATTTACCAGTATAAAGATGGCAGATCAACATGATAAATGTAAAATTAACTTTGCCACACTCTGAGTTCTAAATTATTCAAGGGTATTCAGGTTCTTCCAAGACTTATAATGTATTAGAAAACATTTAATTTAGGGGAAATGTAGAATGGCTCTGTCATAATAGGGTAATTGAGATGAAGAAAGAGAAAGCTGATGTGTTCAAATAAACTAAAATTGATTCCTAATGCAATTGGCACTTTCTCAGCCTCTCACATTAGCAATCTGAGGGAAAGATATTTGAAGAGGACCAAAGGATTTTTAGAATTTCAAATATAGGCTTAGCTATCACCATAGAGTCCTCCCCTCTGCTTTCCCTAAGGAAAAACCATTGTTTGTACCCTCTATTCCTAAGTGACTAGGTATTCTTTGCTGGGGAAATTCACAAAACTGTCCTATTTACCAGGTCAACTATATATTCTTACCTAAGTGAGTTGTTAAACAATGGTGGCAAAGGGAATCTACATACTAGGTCTTCCATAGGTATATAAAATTGCTAGTCTTCCTGCAAAAACCAAAGAAACAAATGGAAATCTCAACTAGTTCATCAGTAATTCTTTTGTTCATTTTTCCTTGACTCTTTATAAAAGTCCCCAATAGCCAATGTTACCAAAATTTGCCCTTTCCTATGTTCTCACCCTATTTTTTTTTCCCCTCTTTATCAACTACGGCAAATTAAAATTCTCAGAGACTGAATTTCTAGGTAATTAATAATCAATGAATTAATTAGATTAGCCAATAATCAATAAATTTATGATTAGTGGTTTCTTTTGGTAACTTATGATATCAAGGATGACCAAAACACCTTAAATCAGGTGTGTGCTGTCAGGGAACTAACAAGTGAAATTCAGCACTCATTGATGGACATTGGTGAAACTTGGCTTGATCAGCAGACTCAGCTGCTTCAAGGTATCTGGGCAGGGAAGTCTATTTCTATCCAGATCTCACTGGCTAGTTAGTTATCTCTCTCCTGAGCTTAAGAGGATCCAAGATAAGGAGATCTAACTGAAGCTGGCTTTCGTTTAAGGGACCTTCCCCAGCTAGATGCTTTGGGGCTGGAGAAGAGTACTTGATTCAAATACAGCCTTCAGAGACTGACTGACCTTTTCAGGAATGGGTTCTTGAAAATAGAAGGAAAAGGATGGGTCAGAAATTAATTAATAATTATTAATATGATGATATAATATTACTTTCTCTGGCCCTCAGCTTTACTTTCAGCAGATGACTTCACTTTTGCTATCCATGGTAGCTGTGAGCTCCATTAACTTCCCTACTGGTCACCTCAACTTCTTGGTATTTTTACTCATCTTGTTTTACTTCTGTCTCTAAAGAAGTTTACTTTCCTTCCAATGCTAATCCATTAGTTTGGTTTTGGTTTTTGTTTTTTTTAATCTCATCCTTTATTATTCTTTCTGTAGCATTGCTTTATTATCCTCTGTTTTCATCATTTCTCTGCCTACAAAGGTCCTTAATATCTCTACTATTCTAAAGAAAAACAAAATTTTCCCAATCTTTATAGTGTCATTAGTCTACTCTTTTATATCTCTCTTCTAGTCCTCTCATTTCTTTTTGAAAGAATAGCTGTCTCACTACACCCAGAGAAAGAACACTGGGAAATGAATATAAACTGCTTGCATTTTTGTTTTTCTTCCCGGGTTATTTATACCTTCTGAATTCAATTCTCCCTGTGCAACAAGAAAACTGTTCGGTTCTGCACACATATATTGTATCTAGGATATACTGCAACCCATTCAACATGTAAAGGATTGCTTGCCATCTGGAGGAAGGGGTGGAGGGAGGGAGGGGAAAAATCGGAACAGAAGTGAATGCGAGGGATAATGCTGTAAAAAATTACCCTGGCATGCGTTCTATCAATAAAAAGTTATTTAAAAAAGAAAGAAAGAAAGAATAGCTGTCTCTTTGAGGTGGCAAAGAACTGGAAATTGCAAGGATGCCCATCAATTGGGGAATGGTTGAACAAATTGTGGTATATATTTGTGATAGAAGACTACTGTGCTTTAAGAAATGATGAGCTCATTGATTTAGAAAAACAACAACATGGAAACACTTGCATGAAATCATGAAGAATGAAATGAGCAGAACCAAGAGAACATTGTATAATTATTCCTTCTACATCTTGACTTTCCTTTTTGGGGCTTCAATATATTGTGGGTTGGCATAAGGAATTAAATAGGGAGTTTTGTGGAAGCTGCATATGACATATGAAGACACAGAAAAGTTGAAAAAAATTTCATATAGTATTTTAACTTAAAAACATTGATTTATACATAGTTTATAACTAAATATTTAACCCAGATTTTATAGTAAGTGCTATAAACACCCCATAAAAGAAAAAGAAAAACTTTAGACTTCTCTGGTATGAAGGAAGGGCCACAGATTTTCTACATTAAAGGGGGAGGGGAGGTACTACATCCTTAATCCCTTCCTCCTTCCCTCTTCCCCCAACCCCCTCCGGCAATATGGAAGGGATACAGTAATGGCAATAATGTTTAAGAATGACTTCAAGTGAATAAATAATTTTGACTATTATAAATATCCAAATTAATTATGAAAAACATATGAAGAAAGAAGCTCTCTGCATCCAGAGAAAGAACTGATAAATAGAAGTATGTACAGAATAATTTTACATATATACACACCTATTTGTATCTGATGGTAGCCATTATAGGCTAAGGGGAAGGAAGGAAAAAAAGAAAAAAATTATTATATATTTTAAAAGATTAGCAAGTTTTATACAATAGATTTGGAATTTCATGTGCAATCAACTTTTTTATTTTCCCAAGTTATGTAAAAGTTTTATTCTATAAAATAAAAATGAAAAAGAGAATAGCTAATATTAGCATTCACTTTGTCTCCATTCATTTTAAGAGATTTATAATCTACCTTCTGAGCCTATCACTAAGCATTACCATTCTCCCAGCCTCCTACTTGCTGAATTTAATTGTCTTTCCTCAGTACCTGTCCTTTTCAATGAGTTACACCTGAAATTGCTGACCTCATCCTTCTTGAAAAGCTCTTCTTCCTTGGTTTATAGGACACTGAAGTTTTTCTTTAGTTTCTTTGATCTTTCATGTATCTTCTTTGTCTTCTGCCAAGCAAATTAATGGTAGTAACATGGATAATGTGATAATATCTCCAAAATAAATTTATTTCCTCATTTATAAAATGAAATGGTCAGACTAAGGGATCTCTGAAGTCTCTTTCAGTTCATGCACTTATTCCTTGATAAAATTAACTCCTGTATTTGCATCCCTAGGAGAACTCTTGCACTGTACAGACTAAAGAAATGAATTACTCTGCACTCCTTAATAATTTTAATCTTACTCAAATGGCCTCATGAAAACATTCAACAAAAGAGATGGTGAGAAAGACTTTTGCAGAGCTTTACACAATCGCTACGCACTCCCATTTTGTGTATAAATGTTAAGATTTTCTTGTTATATATCAAATGAGATTGTGCTTGCAAAAGATTTTGTCAATTTTAGTATTGTGTCAGTTATTGTTATTATAAATTTATTATTATTATTATTATTATTACTTCTTTAGCCATCATCTCCATTCTCTCTTGTCTCTTTGGCATCTACTCTATGGCTTTATCTAACAAAATGACCAATAAGTCTAATAAAAATAATATTTCATTTCATACTGATAGCAGCTTTCTTTATGATGGCAAAGAATTGGAAATCAAGGAGATGCCCATCAATTGGGAATGGCTGAACAAATAGTGGTATATGAATGTAATGGGATATTATTGTACTATAAGAAATGATGAGAGGCAGATTTCAGAAAAACCTGGGAAGACTTACATGAACTGATATTGAGTGAAGTGAATAGAACCAGCAGAACATAGTATATAACAGCATCATTATGCAATGGTTAACTTTGATAGACTTAGTTCTTCTCAGCATATGATGTTCTAGGATGATTCCAAAAGACATGAGTCTTTTCAGATAGAAAATGTATCTATATTCAGAGAAAGAGCTATGAAGTCTGAATGCAGATTAAAATATGCTATTTCCACTTTTTTCCCTTTCTCGTGGTTTTTCCATTTTGTTCTGATTCTTCTTTCATGATATGTCAACATAGGAAAATGTTTAATATAATAGTATATATATATAAAACCTATATCAGATTGTTTGCTTCACGGGGGTAGAGGAGAAAGGGAGAAAAAAAGGAAATCAGAATGTTATAAAAAATGTTAAAAACATTAACATATAACATAAAAATGTTAAAAAATCAAATACAGTTAAGTGAAAAAAAAGAATAATGTTTTAAAATAATTAGTGGAAATAAAGATGTAATTTTTTTTCTTATCCAAATTCTCTGGAATTTCTTCATGGACCCCCTTGGATTCCAGGTTAATACCCTTGTATAAATGGTTTTGATAGCTGGAAATTACTCTGGCTTGCTGACACACTAAAACCTTGTTTTGTGATCTTTATCCTCTTCTAGGAGTTGACTTCATAGGATGATAACTTGATTACTTATTTACATTTATGAAAGGATCTTTTTGCCAAGCAATAAAATGATTTTAGCTTCTGAAGTATAAACATATTAGTTATGATATACATACTTTTCTCTGAATCCAAATAATAATACTAATAACTTATGTTTCTATTGAATTTTAAGGTCTAGGAAACATTCCATTCAAAATAGCTCTGTTGTATAAGTATCCTCCCCATTTCACAGATGAAGGTTTAAAAGTTATTAAAGTGTGAAGGAAGATTTAAAAATATTAAATAACTTGCTTTATAGCTTGTAAATATAGCTCAAACTCTATGGTAAGGATCAAATGAAATGTTTCTTAAAGTCTTTGACACTATACATGTATACACATGTGTATATGTATGTATACATAAGATACAATTAAAGCATTAAAATTCTTTCCAAATAGGAATTGATACTTTTTCTTTGGCTTTTAAGTACCATCTTAACCCAATGCCTGGCACACATGGACATTTAATAAATGCTTATTTATTTATTTCTATTCTTTCAATGAATGAATTAGTACAAAATTAGGGTAGTCTCTGCTTTCATAGAGTTCATATTCTGATACAGGGAGACAACATATATAGGAAGTTTTAGCTATGAGTTGCACATAATGTTTCAGTAGTCCCAATGTTATCTTTAGTGTCATTTTTATTGATGAAATAATATCTGTTAATTCCCAAATATTTTCAAAATGTTGTAAATTCATTGTCTGGTTAGCTTTGCTACCTTACCCACCACCCAGAGTTCTGGTTTGAACCAGTTTGAGCATTTATATCATTATAATCTATTTTTTCTGATCATTTTGAGGTTTTAGGTCTTTCTGTTTCTTTTTAAATTCATTTTAAACTTAAAATTATACAAAAAAATAATATTTTCAAGTACACAGTACAATATAAAAAGAGGATTCACTATAGATTTTTGTAAATGGTGCTAAAAGGAACTCTGTTTCCACAGACCTCTTAGTAGCTTCTTCCCCAAGTCACAGAACACCTAAATACTCTTCAGATCTAAAGGGAGCAAAAGTTTAGTTTGTTTTGTGGCTGTCTTTTGCATCTAAAAAGCAAAGACAATCACATCTGGGGTTTTGATTTTTTTTTTTGAGAGGCAGATTTTAAAATGACTTACAGAGGTTTTCATCTTAGAAATGAATTGGGTTCCCAAAGTTTATTTATAGATTACTTGTTTGTGAAAACGTTCTACCATGGTTTCCCACAGAAACCATGTTATAGATGGTGGTTAGATTACCAGGCTGAGCCACAAAAGTCTGTTTAACCCATAATGTGGCTAAATTCTTTTACCTAGTGGTGGTGAGAATGGTAGGAAATCATGTTGTTTGTCATTTAGGGTCAGAATTGTAAATGTGTTGATAAAAAGAAATTCTGGATGAGGAAATTCCCTGTGCCAAAGCAGAATAAGCATTTTCTCTTCTCAAGAACTGGTGGGGACATTCACTGACTTCGGTCACAGTCATTATGTGTCAGAGATAGGATTCAAAATCATTTCTTTTTGACTGACCAGCTAGCTCTTCCACAAGTACTGTAGTGCTATTGAAATGAACCTTCCAAATAAAACTGAATAAATAAAACTGAAAATGTAACATTTCTGCTATAACTTGAGAACAAGTAGGATTACGGGAATATGAATGGGTGGCTGGGGAAAAGATCTAAGTTCAAATTTGATTTCTCACTCAGTATTTATGTGATCTTGAGCAAGTCATTTAGCTGTTTGCTCAGTTTTCTCATCTGTAAAATGAGCTGGAAAAGAAAATGATAAACCACTATAGTATCTTTGTTTAAAAAAAAAAATCCTCAAAAGGAATCACGAAGAGTGGATGTGACCAAACAATAACAAAGAGGTAGATGGAAATTTGCAGAAACTCTGAACTTGCATCAAAGCTTTATGGCTAGTTTTAAAGTGTCTTTAATCTAATTTTACTTTAAAATTATCTCAGATGCTCTATCTGTACTTTGTCAGTCACATGTCTAAGATAGTGTGAACCTCATAGATGAAATGAAGAAAATAGAGAGATCTTCCTGGGATAAAATGGACAGAGCTGTAAGAGTGCTGCCAGAAATGTTTCTGACATAATTATAAAGTGGAGAAAAGGAAATGGGGAATCCAATGAGTATGGCCAAGAAGTGGTTGAGTCAGATGATTCCCATATCACACATCAGCATGTGCTGCTCAGGGCTGAAGGTGGGGGCTGCAGCAAGCCATGTTCAAACCCTATATGTATGCTCAACATATTTGCAAAACAAGCATTTTTGAGGGAGTGGAAGAAAGGAAGCAACCACAAGTAGGTCACAAATGCTCGCAGTCTATGAACCCATAACCTCAGTTACTCTAGCACACAGAAGACCTTTGGAAACTTCCCCATTTATCTTCATTATTCAGCATACTTCCAGTATCAAGGGCAGTAGGAATCAGGAAGATTCGTTTTCCTGACTTCAGATCCAGCCTCAGAAACTTAGTAACTGTGAGACCTTGGGCAAATCACTTAATCCTATTTACCTCAGTTTCCTCATTTATAAAAAGAACTGGAGAAGGAAATGGCAAACCACTCTAAGAATCTTTGCTAAGGAAACTTCAAATGGGGTTATGAAGTTTAACCATTTAAACTTCATGACTAAACAGTTCTAAATGTGTTCTAAAATTACTAAACAGCAACAAATGAGTATGTTTAGTGATCTTCATGAAGATAGAAAGATATTATGCTCTTAAAAGACTTTAATAAACAAAGGCTTGAGAAAAATTTCTTTATCAGTTCCCACCTCTAGATTAGATTCAAACCTAGCCTGTAGCAATAGGGAAGATTCTGTTGTGGTTAAATAACCAGAATTCAGGCATCAAAGCTTCAAGCCCAAAACATGGCTTCCAGATGGATATTTTTCTGATTACAATGGTAACCTTATTGTATGGGTTTCCTTAAGTGACCTAAGGAATCCAGGGTGGTAGAATTTAAAAAGGATTCCAACTGCCCTAAACAAAAAACAAACAAAAACTGAATGATCAACCCTATGACTCTGAAGAAAAGAATAGGGTCTATGCCCACATGAGAAGATTAAATATGTATGATTCCTACTATTATCCCATAAGTGAATGTAATAGTCTTTTGTTGTGTTGCGAAGTCAAATATACCTAATTTTAAATTTAATTTAATATCTATTTTTGAGCACTGACAATATATCAATTCAATTTAAATTATTTTATATTTAATGTTATATTTTATATTATCAATTCATTTATTAGCCACTTATGTGCTTATGGTAATCAATGGCAATACAAAAGAGAAAAACACATTTTGCCCTTAAGGAGCTTACAGTCTAATAGAGGAAATACCTCAAAAGGAAACAGGTGTAAGGGATGAGGAACCAAGAACTATGATTTTCCCTGAAACCAAGCATAACTGCTGATGGAAACTGGAATTTCTTTCAAAGTTCTGATGCGAGTTCTCTATAGAAGAAAGTTTGGAAAGTTTGGTTTTACCAATGTTGTTAAGTATAAGGTTAGGGAGAGGGACTGGACTTTTGATTTCATTGGGAACTCCCAGGAAAAGGGGCCTTTCATCAGTACAGGTTGGCCCCTTCTCTTCAAGTTACAGTCTTAGAGTACAGGCTTACACAGTCAGTGTCAAAGGTAGTTCTTTAAACCATGTCTTGCTTACTGTGAGGATAACTTTTTATCCACTACCCCAAGATCCCTCTCTTCCACACATTGTATTGTATAAAAGATATATTTCTTTCCATACTCATGGTTACAAATAGCCTCTCTTCCTGCTGAGTCTGCTGTTTCATATCATATAATGTTAGAAAAGAATCTTTTTATTCTTGTTTCTTACAGTGTTATGACAATTTAAAATCATGACAAGCCTTTCTATGCTTATTGACATGGTCTTTTAAAAATACTTCTAATTAATAGGATGTTGTATAGTAATTGTTTTTCTAATATTGAACCAGCCTTCCATCTCTGGCATAAATCTTACTTGATCATGATTAACTATATTAATTAGTGAAATTGATCTATAAGTTTTCTTTTTTTGGTCTTTTGGAAGGTTTTTAAATCAAGACCATATTTGCCGCATAAAAAGTATTGGGTAGTGTTCCAGCTGTCTATTTTTAGAAACAATTCGAATTATAGAGGGATTATTTGTTCTTTCAAGGTTTGGAAAAATTTCTCCATCAAGCCATCTGCCTAGAACTTTTCTTTATTTGGATAGTTTATTGATAACTCTTTTCTCTGAAATGATCATTTAATGCTCCATTTTCTTTGGGGTTGATTTTTTAAAATATGTTATACTTTGGTAAATTCTCTGGCCTCGGCAGTGGCTGTGTAGGAAACCCTATTTTCAGCTTCCAATGCAGGATGGTAGGGAGTCTTGCTGTTGGTCCTGGGGACTGTTACTCTTGGCAACTTGAGGCCCTCCCATATTGGAGGAGCTTCTGTCTTCTCTGTCTCAGGAGCAGCTTTTGCTGGCCCTGCAAGCTCTGCTCATATTGGCTGTTAAATCAGCAACAGCTGCTGCTGCTGCTCTGGGGTTAAGCCCCTTGAAGAAACAGCTGCTCCTGGTCTGGCCAATCTGAGGCAAAGCCGGGTAAGGGGAAAGAAGCTGCTGATCAAAACTTTATGTCGACTGTAGGAGGGAGATTGATATAATTGCTGCCATAGGGGCCCCCAAGGGAGTCTCTGCTGCTACTGGCCTGGAATTCTATGCTGGGAGATGTTGCTTGCTTAGGATATTTATGAGAGCTACTTCTAGAGGAGATTTCTTCCTCAGGATTTCCCTTGTGTTTCAGGGTCCTATAGTTTTGTGGTTAGATGACTGGATTGGTTCCAGTGGACCTGAGTTCAAGTCCTAGCTACATGATTTAGTTTTTGTGTGACACTGGGTGAGCCATTTAATTTCTCTGGATCTTAGTTTTTTCATCAGTAAGGTGAGAGGGTTGTAATAGATGAGTTCTAGAACCTGTGACTTCTTTTACTTCAGAATTTGTGATTCCTTTCTGGCTAGAGAAAGTACGGTCATTGTTTTATGGGGATTCTCAAGCCAACTGTCTAGATACAGAGTTAGATGAGGCCTTAGAGGTCAGCGGCCTCCTTATATAGACAAAGAAAATACAGAGAGTTTAAGTGACTTGCCCATTTTTTAAAAGTTGATTTCAGTATTTGGAATTAACTTTAGAATAGTGACTCATGCTGTGTGTGTGTGTATGTGTATAAGGCGGATTGTGATCTGCTTATCTTTAACAATTTTTTTTCACCAACCTTGAATTCATATCTTGTAGAAAAAAAGCTTATGGAGAAATTGTCAACTTCTAATTTGCTTATAAAGTGTAATCTTAACACTGAAATGAAGAGATTGATTTATATTCTCTAGAAAGATAGCTAGTTCATTGTAAAAGGGGTAAACTCAAAATAAGAGATAAAATAAATTTTCAGAAATTGCCTAAATTTACCTCAATTTAATTTATTATTGGAAAATCCATTAAAAGTACATTTTAAACAATAGTAGAATAGTATGATCATCAGATTAATCTGGGTGCAGACATTTTTCTATGATTAGACCACTTAATCCCAGGATGTTAGAATAAGTAGGGAAAATATTCATTCTTTGTGGAATGAATTGAGAGAATGAAGAATGAAATTTAATTCATAGTTAGGTTTATTAAAGGATCTGTAGTTTTTAAAAGGATAAGAATCTCCAATAGTGGGAGTCCATGAGGATCGATATGTAAAGACATTTGATAAAGAGTATATATATTGATTATCTCCCTGCTTATATATGAGGCTTAAATTTTACTATCATGTAGATGGATGAGACTCATTAGTTGTCTGGAAATCTCTTCAGCAAAATTTATATCTTAAGGTCACTGTGTGTGGAACTAGTTCTGATTAGGTACAGAGACAAAGACTTACTATTATAATACTTAATTACATATGCAAACAAGAATTGGGGTTATAAAATGATAATTAACCACCTCACTTTCTACTTTGGTCATAGAAGATAGCTAGTGGCACAATGGAGAAAGCTTTGGGCCCAAAGTTGAGAAGACTGGAGTTTAAATATGGCTTCCTTCCTTCTTCCCTCCTCTCCTCCCTCCTTTCTTTTCATCTTTTCTCCTTTCTTCCTTCCCTCCCTTCCTTTTTCCTCTCTTTTTTTTTTTTGCTTCCTTCTCTCCCTTCTTCCTTCTTTTTTTATCTTTTTCCTTCCTTCTTCTGTCCTTCCTTCTTTTCCTTCTCTTCTCTTCCTCCTCCTTTTCTTCATTTCTCCTTTCTTCACTTTTTTCCCTCTGTCCTTCCTTCTTTTCTTCTTTTTTCCTTCCTTTTTATATTCCCTTTCCCTCTATTCCCTTTTCTTCCCTTCCCTTTCCTTCCCTTCATTCTTCCCTTTCTCCTTTCCTTCTCTCCCTTCTTTTCTTCTCTCCCTCCTTCCCTAATACTTGTACTTAGTGTTCAGTGTTTCATTGTATTATACAGCAAAGATAAACAAAACTGAGGTGGGCTTCTCTACATGGACAGTAAATATATCAAATGCTTACTTTGACAAAGTTTTCCTGTAATTCTATGCCTGTAGAAGCACAGCTAAGGGTGGGATGAGTGGGGAGAAAGCTTGACTGTTTTATAGTTGCTTTTTTTCTTTTGTTTTTCTAGGGAGTCATTCACTCACATCTTGTTATCCATTCATTGAATCTTCCAGGGAAAATTTATATTATTGCACTTAGATGTTTTCCTTTTTTCCTTTTTTTAAAATTAATCCTACAGGATGTGGTTAAAGGAATTTAAAAAAAACAAACTATATTTTTAAAACTAATACTTGCTTACCATCGATATATATTGCTTCTATGTTTTGTTTTTTGACAGTAGTTAGGCTAGAGAATATAGTGCTTTGAAAAGTCAATAAAAACTCAGATCTGTGCTTAGAAAAGCTGGCTATTGAAATCACTGAATAATTGGTTCTTCTTGATCACTAAACTAGTTTTCTCTTCCTTTGAATGAAAAAAACATATTTCTGAAAGATTTATGATCTTTCTCTTATTTTGTCAATCAAGAAAAGTCTACTATAAATATATATAAATATATAAATAATATAAAAGTAATGTGGCAGAATCAAATCCATACAATGTAAAAATGTTATGGTTTGGCACTGTTCCACTTAAATCATGCAAGCCCCTATTCTACTGAAAGAAATGTAGCAATAATTTTTAAAACTTTGTTTATCTGTACTTTTCAAAAATATTTTATAATTCTATTTAAAATTTTTCAGGATTTTTATTTTATTTTTCTCAATTACATGCAACAAAATTTTAACATTCATTTTTTAAAATTTTTGAGTTTCAAATTCTTTCCCTCCTCTTCTCTCTTCCTCTCATCTATTTATGCTGTTTTACAACAACATTTATTATGTACTATCATGTGCATTGCACTGTTAGAAGCTTAAGAGAAACCCAAAGTTTAGATGAGACAGACCTTTCCTTTGTGCTTTTGGCTGAAGGGAGAGGGGATATAAAACATATAATCAAAAAATGAACAATATTTTATAAATGCCATTTAACCTAACCAATTCATACTTGCTGTGTGCTAGTAAGAAAAACTGGAATTATTGTGAATAGAAAAAAGTAAGAGAGATATAAAAAGTATAAGATAATTTGAAGAAATAGGGAGAAGGAAAAGAGAAAGAAGGAGAAAGGAGAAAAACTAGCAATTAGGGAAAGGAAATCTAGAGCTATGGATTATAAAAGGCAGGGGTGATGAAAAAGTAAATCTAATATATTCTAAGACTATGCAAAGGCATGGTGATGGAAGATGAAACAACTTTGGAGAACAGGATTAGAAAAATTCCCAAAGCAAAATGCTGACGGAGGAATACTGTTACTGACCAGGAGCAGATCATCATAGAGGAAATTTGAATGGACTTGAAAAGGATGAAGAAGAGGTTATTGTCCGAATAAACAGTCAGAATGTATACTCTTTGAGGGCAGAGATTGCCTCTCTTGGTATCTTCTGAGCCTGGTACAAAGCAGGTACTTAGAGACTGCAGGTCATGTTTTGAGAAAAAGAGCAATCTAATTTTTTTGGTAATTTTTCTGGAAGGAGTAATATGACTCAGAGCTATAAATATGGGCTATCACTGGATTATGGAGAGGAGCCTTGAATGTCTGGCAAAGGGAGAATAATAATCTTCAATCAGGAAACCTTAGAGAACCACTGAAGATTTTTGAGCCCAAGAATGACTTGTGCTGGATCTGTGGATTCTGGCAGTGGAATAATGGATGCATTGAAAGAATGAGACATGGAGTTAGAAAGAACTTATAGGGAGACTATTGCTTTCATTCAGGCATGTCACAATGAAAATTTATACAGTTATCCCATATTGCAGGGGCTAGGGGTCTGGTGCTCCTGTGATTTAGAAAATCTGCATTTTGGTCTTCCCTTTGAACTAGAAATCTGGAACTTTTTTTCTTTTAGGAGAAATTTGCTCTACCTTATTGTAAACTTTGGGGTTGACATTATATTATATGTCTATTTTATACATTTTTGAGTATCTAAACTTTTTATGTATCATCAGGGTCTTTGTATGTCATCTGTGGCTTCCACAAACCTTTCTAGATTCCCACTTAATTTCTTATGCTGATATCAAAACTGCAATGGGGAAAGTTGTTATGAGAAAGTCTAACTGTACTATTATAGTTGGAGTGGACTAGAGTGAAAGATATAGATATGAGAAAGATTATAGAAAGGGAATTGACAGTGATTGGAAATTTATTGGATATGTAAGGTACGAAGGGAAGAGGAGTGAGAGGAAGAGTCAGATTAAAAATTCTAAAATCAGACAGTAGTAAAGTATGGAATTTTGGTGAGACTTAAAATTTTTTTAAACATTTTTATTTAAGGTTTTGACTTCCAAATTCTAACCCTCCCTATTTTTTTCTCCCTTCCCTGAAACTGTAAGCAATCTAAGTCATAATTTTAGCATTTTAAGAGGTTAATAAATTGTGTGATGTATGATAAGCAGAATTATCATGAATATTAAATTCCTCAAGGATCATGCAGAGAGTAAAATGAAAAGTAAGACTTTGGAAGGCAGTGTGAATTATTAAGTTGCCCACACGTAAGGAAGTGGGCCCTAAAGTCATTGACAGAGTTGTGAGCCTGATTTGCTTGGTAGTAAGGATGGAGAAGAGTCTGAATTTAAAGATTTAGCAGGAAGCAAAAGGGAGATATGCCATCAGCTGGATAAATGTGTCAACAGAAAGAACTCTGTGCCTAGTTCTCTATGTTTCTGCAAGCATCACCTGAAGTTCCAAAAGGCAGGCTCTCAGTAGCAGGATGCTCTATTAGACACAGTAGGAAATCATCCTTGCCACCTGGGCTTTGGGCACATTGAAGAATGGATGGGAGCAAGGAAGTGAAGGTAGTAGGATAATCCCAAGCAATGAGCAAGTCAGTCAATGAGGCACTGGGGATCAATATAGACCTGGGATCTGATAAGAAGATAATAAATGATAGTAATAATAGCATTTACGGTGTATCTTAATGTATACAAAGCACCTTAGAGATGTATTCTCACTCCATCCTTAAAGTAACTCTATGAAGGAGTTGCTGTTAATCTCTCCATTTGGGGGTTTTAGTGACTTACATAGGGTCACACAGCTAGTAAACATATAAGGACAACTCAGGTTTTCTTAACTCTTAAATCCTGTGTTCCATGCAGTATACCAAATAACGGTCTTATTATTGAAAGTGGAATGCAGGTTTCAAGCAGGACCAAGGAACAAGCTGTACTCACCTGCCAAGCTAAGGACACAGTCTTTATATTTGCCTTGTTTTTAGGGACCAGATGAGGAGTTGAGAGGGAGGAGCTAGTAAACTAAGGGAAATGAAATCAAGAAGGTCCATAAAGGCCATTCCAGCCCTAGCTAGGTTGAGAGGATTGAGATGCATTCTGGAGGGAATCCTAGTTTCATAATGCAAAAATTGCCACTGGCTTGGATTTTTAGTTGAGCAGTTTCAGAATAAAAACAAGTTTTGACCTCTTCCTCTTCTGCTGCTGCCAAGGCAGTGGTGTCATTTCCCAGAATCCTCTCCTTCAGATGTGCTGGCAAATCTTTCCAGAGGACAGCAGTGTCTTCTCTGATGTTGTAATTGTTTCCTGCATCATGATACTATATTGTGGTTAATGACAGTCCCATCAAAATTTAATTGGTGTGTACAAAGGGGCTAAATAATTTAGTGCAATAAGTGGTGTGCAGATTTGAATAGAGAGAAAAAACCACTCAAGAAGTAATAGGCTATACGTGATAAAAATTATAATTTTAAAACAAAAAAAAATTCATGCTACCAGGAAAGAGGCAGGTTACAAAATAAATACTTTTGCATAGATGGTTTATTTAAATTTTGCTACTCTGTAGGCCCATAAAATCTATAATGACAGCTGATGTTTATATAGTGTTTTATATGCTATTATCTTATTTGAACCTCACAGCAAACATTTTACAGATATTGAAACTAAAGCTCATAGAGTTTATGTCACACACAAGTAGCAAGTGTCAGGACAGGGCATGGAATTCAGATTTTGTTGATTCCAGGTTCAGATCTCTGATCTAGGAAGAAAGACACCTGAAAATCAGGTTTATTTCAAAGATATACACAGTTCATTCAATACATAAAAACTCAATTTTAATACAATTTATTATTACATGGTTTGGATATATCATATATTACATTCTTCCAAATATAATAAATATATATAATGAAAACCCAACAAAACTGTGTTAGCCATGAACACAGATATTCTATTTCCTAATGCAGAATGATATAAAAGGGATATTATGAGGAGTAATAGTGGAGTTGCAGGGTTTTCTAAGAGTTTACTGGGATGTTTTAAGTTCAGTTTAGTAGTTGACTGTCTTATTTGAATTTGACTATATCTCTTTTCATTGTCATTGTTCAATCATGTCTAATTCTTCCTGATCCTAATTGGGGTTTCCTTGGCAGAGACACTGGAGTGGCTTGACAATTCCTTCTCCAGCTCATTTTACAGATGAGAAAACTGAGGCAAATAAGGTGAAATTACTTGTCTAGGGTCATACAGCTAGTGTCTAGGCCAGATTTGAAGTCAGCAAGATGACTTCAGGCCTAATTCTATTCCATTGTGCTACCTAGCTGCCTGCCACTGCTCTGGCAATTCTCTAAGGCTATAAGGTGTAAACTTCCTTTGGTATAGGGACTTTCCTAACCTGGAAGTTTTCTATAATAATGAAACCATAGGTATAACAGAATAATATTTATGGAAGCATTTTTATAGCTATGATTATGTATGTATATATTGCATACATATACATACATACATATATCCTCATATATCTGTTTATATATGTATATAGTTTGTGTTTTTGCTGTGTAATATCTACATAAAGATAAATAGATAGAGAGATAAATAATATTCCTCACTAATGGCAAGGAAGGCAAGATCTGGCATCTAGCCCATCTTTGCAGAGGGTAGGAAGAATGCTATTTCAGCATCATCAATAGGCTAACTGGGAAGATGGTCAGCAATCCAGGACTTCTGAGGTTGAGAGATCACTCCTCTAGTCCCAATGAGGGGGGAGGGGGAAGAGCATTGTGTGTGGGAGGAAATGATGTTGAAATTCTATCTACCTGAAATCTTTCAAATATCTCTATTTAGAATAGAATAGGTATGATAGGTTCAAAGTAAAAAGTACTCGGCGGGATTGTTGTCAAGGGGAAACATGGTTCTTATTTTACCTTGGACAGTTGAGTACTTCCCTACCTAATGCTGGTTATACAAAATATAAATAAAATAAAATGCCATAAAATATCACAAAATTAAAATCATAGTGAGTAGCTAGTTAACTTCTGCATTGTAGAAAACAGAAGAAAAGAAATGACAAGTTATACAAATTTTCATAAACCAAAGAGCATACAAGAAACTGGAAGCAAGATAAAACATCTAAGACCAAAACTAGAGAGACAACATTCTCATCCAATTGTTCTCTGCCATGTCTAGAACTACAGGTATATAAAATCAAGGGATATAATGGAACCTATTGTTCCCTACAGATTTGAACCTTCAGAGAGATTCCAGTCTACTAAAAAGTTTGTACCTTATGTCTCTCTTAACCCATTTTCTCTTAACCTTTCTCTACTCACAAAACAATAGAAGTTCAGAATGCTCTCAGCCAATCAGGAGTCATCTTATGAAGCTATTTCCTTCAGAAAAACTGCCTAAGGCTTGAGAGAAAGCAGGATTACATAGAAAGTGGACATAAATAATCTGCAAAGGAAAATCCCTTGTTCTGTATAATTACACTTTTATTTGATCATGATGTCCCATTGCTTTACCATGAGGTTTCTCCACAGGCTTTCAGAGAAAAGTTCTAGATTTTCTTACATGAAATTTTCACTTTTGTTAAAGTTAAAGTCCCTGTGACCAAAAAGATGTATCTACTTACCTGCTTTCCAGGAACAAACCTAATTTAAGTGCAGAGAAATTAAATCACCAGTAGGCTTGTGCATCAACTAGATAATGAGTTCTTAGGACACAGAAATTTATAAAACAAAGAAAATTATGAGAAAGTCTTCAGTCATGTATATTTTTGTCTCTTCAGAAAAGGGGGCATGGGTAGCTTAGTGTGAACAAGAGTTTCATAGGAAGAAGTATAGATTAGTTGCAGTTTGTGACAGTGAAGGGAGTAGCACATCAACTGGGATCACAGTTCCATTCAAACAAAAAAGAATGACTGATAAACACTGAAATACAATTGTGAGAGTCTTAACAGAAGGCTGTCTCCTGGGCAAGCAGCCTAAAATGCAAATGTAGGGTTATAGTAGGATAAAGGCAGAATAAGTTTGTGTCTGGTCCGGGCACCTCTCTCTGAGAAGTGCGTGTCCATTCAGATTCAGATAACTTGTGCATTATAGTTATTAAATAAATTGTTTGCTGAATTTAGTTGACTTCCTCATAAAAAAAAAACAAACAAACTGAAGCACAGGTATTATTCATTGAAAAAAAATCACCATGTCTTTTATATGTGGTTGTGTACAAATCTGTTAAGACTCTTTCAAATTAAGTTTTTCAAAGGGTTAAAACTCTAGTCTGTCCTAAATCTAGTAAAGCCTAGAGTTTGGGGTATATAATGTAGAACATTTCCTTTCTTGAAATTAAATAAAAAAGTATTGATGTCCTTGAGTTTATTTACAATGCTGTCACATACCAATTACCTTCTCAAAATAGAAAAGTATAATTCATCAGACCTAACACATTAACCATGTCTGACAATGGATGCCTTATTCTGAATTCATAGTTCCCTCTTTACTGAATGGCAAGAAATCTGTTTTTCAGTCTTTCTTCTGGAAACATGTCTTTTTGTGATTTTCTCCACGTTATTACAAATCTTAGTTCTTGTAATTCTGCTTATTTCGGTATGTTATCAGTTAATACAACTCTTCCCAAGTTTTTCTGAATTCCTTATATTCCTTATACTTCTTACAACCCAGAAATATTTCATTCCATTACAATACCAAAGTGTGTTAAGTCATCTTCCAATTGATTCCTTTTTATTTTTAAGCATCATCAGTTTCATTCTAGTATGGAAAGAAGTGAAAAGCTACCTTAAAATACCCTTCACATTTTTTTCTATCCTCCTCATCTGTCCTTTATCACTTCTTTTTTCTTCCTCTCTTTTTCTTCACCTCCTTCAATTCTCCTTTGCCCCTACCCCTCTCTTATTCTTTCCCTAGATATCTTCTTCTTTTCTTCTTCCTTTCTTCCAAGTTTTTTCTTGTCTTTCTCTGCCCTTCCCTTCCTCATACAGATATCTCCTTCTTCCTCCATCAGTACAATGGAAAGAGGGCTGGAGTCTAGGTAAATCAGATCTAAAATTGAAGACATTTACTAGTTGTGTGACCCTGCACCTGTTTTTTAAATTGTCAGTTTCAATTTCCTCATCTGTGAAATGGGGATAATAATAGCACATATCTCCAAGAATTGTTCTTGAGTTCCAAATGAAATACCTTATGAAAGCACTTTGCAGATTTTAAAAGCTTCATCTACTTTTCCTCATCCTACTGCTTCTTTTCCTTTTCTCCCGCTCCTTTTTTGATCATCCCCTTCTTTTTTTTCTCCCTCCAGAATAAAAGATAAATAATTTACTAGTCCACTCTTCTCCTAGAGTAAGCCAAGTACCAACATACCACCATTTCACTTATCTTTGGGATCAGTAGAATGAACTTGTCTTAAAACAAGGAACAAGAAACCTGGTTTTGATGACTTCTCCCTCCAGTGAACATCAGCATTTGTTGGGGGGGGGGGGGAGAGAAGAAAAACCATCTAAATTCCTTAATCCACAAATTTTGTGGTGATTCCAGGAACCACCATTTGCTAGAATTCGAACTAGATTTCTTAATGGATAAAGCCACTGAAATCAGAAAGATCCAAGTTCAAATGTGGTCTCAGATTCTTTTATTAATTGGATGATCCTGAGGAAAATGATAATGACACTTAAATTGCATGGTTGATATAAGGATAAAATGAAAAATTTGTAAACTTGGTATAGTGCTCCAGAGTTGTGGGTGTTTAATAAATGCTACTTCTCTTCCTTTTTCTCTTCAGGATGAGACCAGAGTAGCCATTATACTCTTACATAATTTAAAACCAGTGTTTGGGGATTATAAATTCAACCACACGGTGATCTTAAAATCAGCTTACCAAGCCAGAATAGACCAAAGATAGCCTTGAGAGAATATTACTTGCAGGAGGAAAACAAGCATATCAATCTCTACATAATTCGGTATCTTGTTTCTCCCTGGTATTTCAGTTCCTGATAGCACCTATTTCCTTATTTCTCCCTCTCCCTTCTGAATGAAGCATGTGTTGTTAGAGCTGGGAAATTGTAATATCAAATTTAGCAGGTGATTTAAGTCAAGTAATGTGCAGCAGAGATAACTGAGCTTACCTATCCCTAGACCCATTAAAGCTTATGACCATAGCATAACTCATAAGCTAACCAAGTGCCATATTTATTCTCAAGTGTGGGAGAACTAATATTATCTTTATCTGAGCATACAGTGGAGATATACATATATACATATATATACATATATATATCCACATTCATTTAATTTTGAAGGATATGCCAAAGTTGAGCTGATCATAATCTGTATGACTTCTCAGTATTTTAAGTCATCATCAGTAAGCATTATGTCATTAATAGATAGTGTGGAAGAATGGGAAAAACACCTGATTTGTTGTTAGTAGAGTTGGAATCTTAACTTAGACTTAACTCTTGTGTATCTTGGACAAGTTATATAACATTTTCAACCTCAGTTTCCTCATCTGTAACTTGTACTAGATGATCCCTCAAGGTTCTTTCTAGCTCTAAATCTTTGCTATTGTGATACATCCTTCCTCTCACTACAGATCAGAAACTCAAGACTTTAAGATAAATATCATTACTTCTTGTTCAATTGTTCTTCAATTGGGTCCAACTCTTCATGGCCTCATTTGAGTTTTTTTAATTTAAATCTTTTTCATTTTTAAAACATATGCCTAGACAGTTTTCAACATCCACTCTTGCAAAACTTTGTGTTCTAAATTTTTTTTCTCCCTCCCTTCTACTACCCACTCCCCTAGATGGCAAGTAATCCAATATATGTTAAACATGTGCAATTATTCTATATATATTTCCACAATTTTCATATTATACAAGAAAATCAGATCAAAAAGAAATAAATAAGAAAGAAAACAAAATGCAAGCAAATAACAAAAAAGTGAAAATACTATGTTGTGATCCACAGTCAGTCCTTACATCCTCTCCATTTGAGATTTTCTTGACAAAGACACTTGAGTACTTTGCCATTTCCTTTTCCAGCTCATTTGACAGATGAGGCAATTGAGGCAAACAGGGTGAAATGATTCGTCACTTGGTTAATGTCTGAGGCTGGATTTTAACTTGGGAGGATGACTCGAGGCCTAGCCCTCTCTACCCAATGTGCCAAAAGTAATATGACATGAATTTAAAAACCTTCATCATCCTCTATACTCTACTCTAGATGTCCTTCACCTTATTGTGCATAATAAAATGTGGAATCCAAAACTGAACAGAATATCCTAAATATGGCTTGATTATATAGAAAGTACAATTAAGCTCTCGTGTCTTTAGTACTAGATACTATACCTTTCTTTTTTCTTAATATAGCTTTTTATTTATAAGATATATGCATGGGTAATTTTTCAGCATCGACAGTTGCAAAACCTTTTGTTCTAGTTTTTCCCCTTCTTCCCCTCACCCCCTCTCCCAGATGGCAGGTAGACCAATACATGCTAAATATGTTAAAGTATGTTAAATACAATATATGTATACATGTCCATATAGTTACTATACCTTTCGTAATGCTGAGTTTGCAATAGCTTTTTTGACCTCCATGTTATACCATTGATTCACTTTGACTTTGAGGGACACTAATTCAACCCAAAGAAGTGATTTGTACAAATTGTCAACTAGTAAATAAGCATATATAAACACTTACTGTGTGCCAGGCACTGTTTGGGAATACAAGGAAAGACAAAAGACAATTCAGGAATTCACAGTCTAATGGGACAGGTTGCTGTCTATTAAATAGAAGAGATGAGATTTGAATTTAGGTCACTGGGAAGAGGTGAAATAAAATTTAGGCAAAAGCATAAAAAGGAAGGAAAAAAGTGTGACTTTAAGGATAAGGAGAAAAAGAAAGGAAAGGAGAGAGAAAATTCAATCTTTATTCATTTCATAAATTCTTAGCTTGGACTCTTCATCCAGCTTAGGAAGCAATGCATTTACTTGTTCACTCCTTCAGGTTTTCATTCATTCAAAAAACATTTATTAAGACTTCATTAAAACATAATATGTAAGCTGTTTCCTAAAGAGAAAAGTCCTTCCCTTCCTCTCTGCTAGAATGCATCTTTTTCCTCCTTCAGCATTCTTCCTAACTGAATCTATCTTTGGTCACTCCATTCATTACAATGAGTCCTACACATTTTCTGCACTGTTTTAAAGTTATAATTAGCACTGCCCTATTTTTTATGTTCTTTGGAATCTGTCACTCTTGAGAGCTCTGTATTTCTGTTATATTTTCAGCTCCTAACAACAGGAATGAGGGCTATTGTTCCAGGTGTTTTACCCCCACAGCTATTAGATAAATAGTATTTCGTTATGTTCCAAGGAGAATATGATCTATGTGAAATTGGAGTGGGGGGAAGCTGAAATTGTAGTCTCTGTAGTTGGTAGAATGATTATTACCACCTATACAAGCTTCACTGTTCCAATGCCATAAATGTCCAGTGTCATTAGGAAAAGGAACTCAGGGTTGGTGATTTTAATTTTTCATGCTTAGTGTTATTAAGGGCATACTAAAACACTTGATTGTAAATGAGTGTTATTGGCCACTATGCTTTAGAACTAGAAAGAGACCATCTAGCTCCTCTGATCCCAGCCCCTCAATACTGAAGAGGAAACATGTCTAGAGAGCTTGCTCCAATTTGTGCAGTAAATCAGTAATAATCATAATAATAGGAGTAATAACGGCTAGCATTTATATAAAGCAAAACTTCTTAAACTTTTTTCACTCATAATCTCTTTTTGTCCAAGAAATTTTTATGTAACCCAGGGTTTATAGGCATATAAAATAAATATACAAGTAAAATATTTACTGATAATAAATCATTATTTTGTGACTCTTCCCTTACATTCCAAAGGGACATTTTTATAGTGCTTTAAATTTGCAGAGCCCATATTCATAAATACTATATCATGCAATCTTTATATGGGTTAGAAGTACTATTATTATCTCCATTTTGTAGATAAAGAAACTGAGGCAGGTAGAAGTAAATTGATTAAGAGATACCTACTAATTTTCTTAGACTGTATTTGAACTCAGATCTTCCTGACTATATATGCTATCTCCCTCATCAGCAGAGTGAAGCCTTGAATGCAGATGTGGTTTATTGTGCTTTCTACACTACACTATATTACATTATAGCCATAATCAAGGGATATTCTTATTCAGAAGTATGTCTGTGGGATGGGAAAATATTTAGTTCTTTTTATGTACCAAGAATGGAGATAAAGATAGAAAATTGATATAACTCCTGCTCTAAAGAAGCTTACATTGTATTTGGGGGAAGCAATACATATAAGAAAGTTCAGTTCATGGAAGTTACAAGGATCAGACAGAACTTAGGTTGTGAAGGGAAAAGAATAGCCTTCTGGAAGAGTAGGATACCCTAAAAATCCGAGTAATTAATTAACCGAGTATTAGTCCCATTATTCTATTCTATTCTATTCTATTCCTAAGACCTCTTAGCTCTTTTCCCATTTGGAGTTTTGTCTCACTCCCATATCCCCATACATAGTCCCTAGTTGTAGGAGGCTACAGATTGGCATTGGGAGTGTAAGAGCAGGGAATGAAGTAGAAGAAAAACAATAGAATAGTAAAAAAAAAAAAAAAAAAAAAAAGAGGGAAAAAATACAAACATGCAGACATATATTAACATATATACATTATGTACATGTATGTATATATATATAGCTGTATGTATGTGCATGTGTGTTTATTGCCTATTGTACAGGAAAAGATGCTGAAGAATTAAGGCTGATGTTTCCCAGTAGGTCTCTTATTCTTAGTATAAGAAGCAAAATGTTTTGGAGAAAAGTTCTTTCCTCAAAGTTGGGAGATAGACATTCAATATTTATTGTGTGTGGGACTTTGGGTAAAACATTTACTCTCTCTAGACAGTTTTCTCATCAGCAAAATGAGGATAAATAATCCTTTCTTTGCCTCTTCTACATGATTTTTATGCTTAAAGGAACTCTATAGGTCATCTGGTCACAGTTTAATTGAGGAAACTAAGGCTCATGGATTTTAAGTGACTTGTCTATAGTAGTACAGATTATAATCATCAAACAAATTTGAATGTAGGCCTCCTCATTTTATTGATAAGAAAACTGAGACTTAGAAACATTAAGTGAATTGGGAATTAATGTTAGAACTGGAATTAGATTTTCTGATCCAAAGTCTAGCATTTTTCTGCTTTATAAAGTTGCAGTATCCATCAGCATGTAATAGGAAATAACCCTTCTGTTTGAGTTTGTCTGAAGCTGTTTAGAAATAGATAAACATTAGAAACCATTGTTGTCCATCCTTTGTTTTCAAAGAGAACTAATATCATGGGATGATGTTTTGACTCATAGTTGAATTGTATTTAAGTGAAGCTGAGTTGCACAAATTTGTCACTCTCTCCTTCAGTCATAGAAAACAAGTGATGGGACAAAAATCAGGATGATTGGTGATGTCCCAAGATGTGGTGGATGACCCTGGATTTTTTCCAGTAAGATCATTTCCCAGGCCTCAATTTATCTGATGTAACACTTATTCAGTGACTAAAAACTAGGCAAGAATTGAGAAAAATGATGGAAAACTAATACCCATGGGAATTCCTCTTTTTTGAAAAAAAAACTATTAGATTAAGATTTGTCCTATAGATATCTTTATTGAAAGATTGTCATAGAGATCCACTGTCTATGTGCTCATACTCCATAGCAGGGGTTTTTGGCCATTTTTACATAATGGACCCCTTTGTCTTGTAAAGCCTGTTGGTCTCTTTCTCAGAATGTTTATAAAGGCATAAAATATTTATTTTTTCTATTTTTATTATTTTTGTTTTTAGTTTTAAATAGGCACAAGATAAAATGCATAGAATTACAAAGGAAATCCATTATATTGAAATACAGTTATAAAAATATTTTTTTAAAGAATACACATACCCAGACCAAGTTCACCCACCCATATTCAAGTACTCAAGTACTAAGATAACATTTCCCAATGAAATATTCCCTGGTAGATTATTTTATTCAAAGCATTAATAGGAAATTTCAGTTGTTGAAGAACTGTAATAAATTTGACATCGACAGAAAAAAAAAAAGCCTGATTGATGTTAGAATGACATTGTCACTGCTATAGAAGAAACTGTTGGGAGCAATATTTTATTTCTGTGCTGTTCTTTAATAGAAAGCCACCTTATTGAAGCAATAAAGTACGTTGTTTGCATTTCACAAGTATTTTTGAATTTCATAAGGTTTACATTTCAAAGCAGGGAGCCTGGCCCAGCAAATACAGGGTCAGTAAATTTCAGGGTTGGAAGAAACCTTGGCCACCTATTCTAATCCATACTGTCCCAAGGAATCCCAGAACAACATAACCAGTGAGTGAGTGGTCACCCAACCTCTGACTGAACAACTCAAGTGAATCCCCAACTCCCTAAGACAGTAGATTCTATTTTGCATAGCTTCAATTGTTAGGGAGTTTTTCCTTACCTCAAGCTTAAATCTGCCTTCCGCTTAGTTCAATACTTCAGAACAAAATGTAATAAATGTTTTCAAAGTGACTTATACCTTGGGCTCTGCATCTCTGTTCCTTCAGGCTAAACATCCTCAATTTCTTTTCCTACTTATTGTGGTTTGCCTCCCTTTAAGATCTTCTCTAGCTTATCACTGTTTCCTCAGAAAATGTAGCCCAGTAAATTCCAGATGTGGCCATAGCGAGACAGAAATCTGAGGGACTTATCCCCGTCTTGCTGTTGGAAGCTATACCTCCCTTTATGCAATAAAATTAGACTGCTTTTGGTTTTTGTTTGTTTTATTTTGTTTTGTTTTCTTGCCATATCTCACTCTTGATTCTCCAAACCTATTCAAACAAATTTCTGTCTAACTATGTTTTCTTCATACTGTAATTATGAAATCAGTTTTTTGGATCCAAGGAAAAAACTTTATTTTTATCCTCCTTCCATGTAATCTTATTATATCTGTTCTAATTTTCAGGTTTAAAAAGCTCTTTCTGGTCTCCAACTCTAGGATTTAGTGTGTTAACCATCCAGTGTGGCATCAGCTAATTTGATAAGCATCTTAGATATGCTTTATCCAAAGCATTAATTTAAAAAAACACACACACACATTAAACAGCTCAGGAACAACCACAGCTTCTCAGAGCATGTCACCAGAAATGTGTTGTCAACTTGATATTGAGACATTAATACTTACTCTTTGAGTCTGGCCATTGGACTTGTTTTGAATTCATGTGATTTCACATACGTCTTTCCATCTTGTCTGTGAAATCACATGACATACTTTATCAAAGTGATGAGAATTGGGATGAGATTTGTGATTTTATGAATAATGGAAGTTCCAACTGAGAAATTTCCTTACTATTACAGGGAATGTAGACTAGTTTCAACATTAGGACAACTAAAAATATAATAGATGAAAAATAAAACAGACCAAACAGGTTAAAAACAATAAAAACAATGTTATTATATCAACAGATATAGATAAAATTTTTTGACAAAATATGACATCCCATTTCTGTTTTTAAAAAAGCATTGAAATTATAACAATAACTTTATAGCTTTTTTAATATGGTGAATGATAATTCATTTGTAATAGAAAAGTGCTAGGAGAGCTTTCCAGTAAGATTTGGAGTAAAATTCAAATGTCCCTTATTACCACTATCATTATATAATTCTAGAAAAGCTAACCATAGCAATGAGATGAATAAAAGAAATGGAGCAACTAACTATGGGCAGAAAAGAAACAAAATTATTATATGGAGCATATAACATGATATAATTAGAGAACTTTAGGGAATCAGTTAAAATTAATTTAAAAAATAACTTTATTAAAGTAGAGATTATAAAATAATCCCCCATAATCAATCATTCTATTAACAATAAAACATAATAAGAAGAGGAAGATTAATTCTATTCAAATTAATATATAATAGCTAATAAATTCAATTAGACATAACTATAAAATGAGTAAAATCCCTGAGTGTAGTTACCAAGAAATATACAGGAATTATACAAATAAAACTACAAAATACTCTTTACAAAAGTAAAGACATAAATAACTGGATATTAACTATTGTTCATGGTTAGTCTGTGTCAATATGATAAAAATGAAAATATTAAATTAACAGAATCAATGCCATACCAAACTTATTAAGATGTTATTTTATAGAACTAAAAAAAGGTAACAAAATTCATCTAGAACAAGAGGTTAAGAATCAAAAGGGCAAGACTTTGAATATTCTTAGGAATGGGAATAAAGATTAGATCTTTTTATGTCAGTGGTATAAGAAGTTCCCAGGTGAGGAAACTTTTTCTCCTGAGGCAGATCAGCATTTCACTAAAACTTATCATTGTGTAGAGCAATAAAAAATTAAGAAATTTGACCAAGATCATATACCTAATATGTACATCTTAAGAGATATTTGATTTTAAAAAAATATCAGTTGATCACTTTCCTTCTTATCCTAAATGTCTTAGGGGTGGGGGAGGAATAAGGTGGGAGAACAATGGGGGAGGCCTAAAAAAATCTTTTCAATTTATTGTAATCAAAATTTTGTCTTTTTCAATTGCCTTTTTCCTTTTGTTTGGTTAAAAATTCATTCCATACCAATAGCTATGAAAAGTATATGAACCAATTTTCTTCTAATTTTTATAGTATAATTTTTAATATTTTAGTCATGTGTATTTTGAAATCATTGTAAAATATGATGTAAAATGAGGCCTAGGCCTCATTTTTTGGCCAGATTGTTTCCAGTTTTCTCAGTTCCTATCAAATAGAGAGTTCTCTGCTGGGTAATTTATTTTTTTCAAATTTATCCAACACTGGGTTATTGAGTTCAATTATTTCTGTGACTGAATGAATATTTAAACTGTCTCAAGAACACTGTTTTTAGTGCTTTAGGAGCACTCAATTATACATTATTAGTTACAAAGCTAACATACAGGTGAAATTGTAATAACTCATGCTTATCTTTGATTAAAACAGATGAAGCATTCCCTTTAGCAGCATGTCTTGGCATTTCTTGCTATAATTCTATTTTTTTGCTTGGAGAATATTTCACTTGCAGGGAAACAGGTTATCACATGACAAGAGAACTGGAGAATCTCACTGTTAAACCATGTAGGGCTCATCACTAAGCTATGGAACTACAATGTATTATAATGAAGGGAGAGAAATTATACCTGCTAGCTAGGAGCTGTTTTCTTTTTTTTTTCTTTTTGCATTAAAATATTCCACATTAAGTCAAATATTAATCAAGAAATGATCCAGGGCCTTAGGCATCCCCCTCCCCTCCAAAAATATCTCTAGCTGACTTGCCAATCCTGAATTCTGGCTTCATAGAGCTGCTCAAGAACTGCATAGCAGAAGGTCACTTTTAATTTCCTATTTCCAATTATCCTCAAGCCCGTAAGGAAGATTAATCAGTCAAATGGAAGATGCTTATCTCAAGCACAATCCAAATATATGGAAAGAAGGAAAAGTCCTAGCCACATACCAGGACTACATTTGTTGATGAAGCCTTGTGGTTATTACAAAATGAAAATTTGTATTTTAAAGGGCTGATATGGTAGAACGATAACACATTGGTATTAAATCTCATGATTCAAAGGATATTATGAAGTGTGTGTTAATGGAATGTATCAATTTTTTGCAGAATACTCAAGACTAGTACTTCAGAAAGAACACTGAGATTGGGGTTCACACTAATACTGGCACTTATTGTCACTACTGTGACCCCAAGATAGTAATTTAACTTAATCTGGGCCCACAGATGATTTTATGCCATGAAATTTCCCACAAAGCTTGTTTGTTTTGCCAGAATTATCTGGATAATTGTCATAATTCTAAATTTTACTTAAATGAGTAAATACACAATTTAAAAAAAAACACATAGCAACCATTAATGACTTCTTTCCCCTCTAATTTCTTGGTTGGATAGATAGTACAGCCTCTTTAAAGAAAAAGAGATATGGGGCAAAACAAAACACAGAAAACAGTCTCATATGATTATGAAGTTAAATTTAGAACAGGTGAACCTTAGGCAACTTTTCTTTGATCTAAAATGCTGCTGTAAATGAAAAGAACGTGAATAACGTCACATTGATTGAAGAGCTCTCTCTGGGCACAACACAAAGCAATCTGGCATAGGCAGAGTAGAATTAGATGATGAAAACACAATGAACTGGACCTGGAAGTAGGAAACCTTTGGGTCCCAGTCTCAACTCTTCCAATGACTACTAGCTTTGTGACTTTAGACAATTCACATGTTGACTTAGAGGTCTCCTGAGGTCTCTTTCAATACAGGAATTCTTATGTTCCACCACACTGAGTCTTAATTTTCTCATGTATAAAATCAGGCTATTAATCTTTAAGGCTATATTAATAAGGCTTAAAATTCCAAAATTCCGATTCATTTTGAACATGAGCAGTGCCTCTGGCTTATAAAACAAAACAACCAAAAAATTTCTCAAATGATGAAACTGTTTAAGGAAGATTTCATGGGTTGTTAGAATGTATTCTCAGCATGGAAAATGCTGTAGTTTGGACATCTGGACTTTGCAGTATTTGTATACAAGGACATTATCTCCAAATACAAAGGACAATGAGAGAGAGAGTGTGTCTTTCTGAGCATGAGAATTGCGATATTGTGAATTGAAGTGTATTCAGGGAGTCCCATTGTATCTCTGATTTCTCAAATGGCTCATTGAGTATTTGTGTGTTTGCCCAGGAATTCCCCTGCAAATTACTATTCTGATGGTGAGATGGGAGATCCTGCAGAAGCAGCTCCCTAGTCTCTTCTTCCTAACGTTTGGCTAAGGAAAGTTTTACTTAATAGTTTTAAGTCCCAAATGGCAAGATGGGAGTAGAGGGAAGAGAATGGAAGTGGGAAGAACTATGCATGCCCTAGCTCTGACATTCATACTATACAAGGTTTTGCAAGAGTGAATGCTAAAAACTATCTTTGCATATATTTTAAAAATAAAAAGCTATTATTTAATTTAAAAAAAAAAAAGAAAAGAAACATCAATAGCCCTGACATTTAATTGGAAATCATCACCATCTAAAACATAAGACTTATAACAACTTAAAACAAAAATAATCATTGCAAGGCAGGTGTCCTTTCTAAGGTCATGGAGGGGTCTAGGGACCAGTTTAGAACCTGGTCCTTTAATTGGTACATAGTTATCCTTTTAGTAAGATTATATTCAATCTACTAATGGATAAGCATTTATTAAGCACTTTTATATATATACACACACATACACACACACACACACACACACACACACACACACACACACACATACAACACTTGCTATATTCCATTTACTATGCTAAATGCTAAGGCAAAAGTAAAACCAGTGCTTCAGGAAACATCTTATGCACTCTTAAATGTGTTAAGTTTGTATGCATGCACAGTGTGTTTATATACATATAAAAATATAGACATATATGCATGCATGTATATAAATGTATGATATATAAATTATATAAACATGTTGTGTAAAGTGTACATGCATGCATATGTGTGTATATATGTGTTTAAATATAAATATGATGTTTGAAAGCTCCCTCTGGTGACCCTGTGCAAGTTATAGATAATAGAGATCCAAGGTCAGGTTTCTAAATGATGGTTTCCAAATTAAAAAAAAAATAGTCCCCTCTTCCAACAACAAGAAAAAAAATCATGATATCTTATTTAAACTTTCGTGGTCTTTCATGGTCACCAAGCTGTCAAGAAGCTATAAGTACATTGTCTCATTTTCTTTAATATTTTGTCAATTATTACATGTGGATAATAATTACTTTGGCAACCTCATATGACTGATTAATTCTGTGCATAAATACTCCTAGAGTCTCATGTCCCACCCTTTTTTTTGCTAGCTCCATAATTTCATTTATGAGGGAACTTCCTGATAAAGAAACTTCCTCTATCAATGTAGATTGGCACAGAGGGTCGTGCAGTCAATATTACACATTGGGGCAAAACTTGAACACTGCTGGACTTCCAGACTCCAAAGTCTGGCTTTCCATACAGTCATCCACAGCCATTTCTCACTAATAAAACCCCAAAATAGCATCTCAGCTAGATACTATCCTGAGCGAATCACATGTGCAAGTATAGCATGGTAGAGGCAGTTATTCTATACAAGGTGTATAGTATATGAGCTAAGTTGTGTTTTTCTGGAGTTGAAGAGTCAACGAACATACCCTGTACAGTGGGATAAAATTTTCATTTGTAGTCAATTCCCCCCACTCTGCTGCTAGCCCTTTTGTACCATTCTATAGCAGATGGAAACCGGGGGGGGGGGGAGGAAAGTGGGGGGGGGGAATGCAGGGGGAAGTGGGGGAGAGACAAACAGAGACAGAGAGAGAAACAAAGAGACATACACAGAGACAAACCGACAGAGAGAGAAAGACGGGGGGGTGGGGGGGGAGGGAAGGAGAGAGGAGAGAGGAGGGAAGAGAGAGAGGAGAGAGAGAGAGAGAGAGAGAGAGAGAGAGAGAGAGAGAGAGAGAGAGAGAACGAGCGAGCGAGCAAGCGAGCCTGCCATTTGCAGGCTTTATTGAGAAAAAAGTAATCTAGCACTAAAGAAAGGGATTCATTAACTCCTCAAGAAAACCTCCAGGGAAATGTCAGCTGAACTCATTCATTCTTACATTTTTGATGCACTTCTTTTTACATAGTAGTTTGCTCCCAGATAGTTATATATCAGTCAACATTTTGTAAATGTACTCATGACATGAGAGCAACTTTGTAGTTAATTCAACAGTAAAATAAATAATCCTCTGTGTGTGTGTGTGTGTGTGTGTGTGTGTGTGTGTGTGGGTGTGTGTGTGGGGGGGGCGGTGTTTGACACTGATTCAAGTTTATCTCTGCTGTAGGTGTCACTCTGTAGATGGATTTTTTAAAAGCAAAGAGCCCCTTGAGTAATAGTAATTAGAAACATAAATTCTCTCAATGTACATAGAACTTTGCCATTGATGGCTCACTATTTCCCAGCAGAGCAAAACTCATGCTATGTAGATCATCTCTAAAGTCAAATTAAGTTAATGCCTACTCTATGCCGGGGACCATGCTAAGTGCTGGGGCTGCAAAGAAAGTCAAAACATGACGGCTGTCATGTCAGAGAACTCATAATTTAATGGGGGAGGGAACATGCAAACAACCTTAAATAAACAAGATATTCAGGTCTTTTTTCAGTTGCCTCTGATTCTCTGTGACCCCATTTTGGGGTTTTCTTGGCAAAGATACTAGAATAATTTAGCCATTTCATTTTATAAAATGAAAAAAAAAAAGCTCATTTTATAAAAAAGGAACCTGAGGGAAACAGGGTCACACAGCTAGGAAATATTTAAGGCCAGATTCTGTAATGCCGGAGAAACTGAGACAGGAGAGAGATTAGAGAGTTTTTAATATTTTATTAATGGGAGAATAAGATTGACTGGACAAGACTCTCATCTCAAATTATCCAGTCAGACAGAAATAAAGATATATGAGGATCAAGGAATCCATGTTGGTCCCAGGGCTGGAGGAGATTGTCATCCCAAAGAATCCAGTGTCCAGCATCCTGCCACCAGCCGCCATCCTCCAGCAATGAATGGAGGAACCCCAACTTCTTAAATACCTTTTCTCTGAACAAAGGAAGGGGTAAGAAGCTGTCAGGATGGGGGAGGCCATAAATCCTAAAAAAAAACCCAGAGACAGGATATACAGAGATATCTTGGAATATTTTAGAGGGATATTGTAAATTCTTGAGGACAGAAAAGAGTCAGGAGAGCTACTCTCTTGTTTATCTTGCTTGGGCTAACAATTTATAACCTTAGAGTAATTGGTCCTTAGTCTTAATGGACCAGAGGGAGATTTACAGCTTAGGGGATTGACACAGAACAGTTAAAGAAACTGAGACAAGGGAAACTAGTGCAGGGAAACTGAGTCAAGACAGTTAAAGAGAACTGTGGCATAACAATTTAACTTAAGAAGATGAGTCTCCTTGGCACTCCATCTACCATGCCACCGATGGCCCTTAAACAAGATAAGTGAGATTATACAGCCTTATTCCAAATTTTCCCTTATTATTGCGTCTATATTCCCTCAAGATAGCTTTATTTTTGTTCCTGAACTCAGCCTTACATATTTTCCTCATCCATGTGTACAAGCTGGCCCCCCCCAATACTTAAAGTGCATTTCTCCCACCTCCCAACTCAGAATCTTCAGCTTCCTTTCAGAGTTCAACTTCGTTGCCTCTTCCTATTAGAAGCCTTTCATCATTCCCCTGATTGCTAATTCTATCTCCCGTCTCAAATTACCTTATATTTACTAATCTGGTTACAGGTTGTAACCCCAGTAGACTCTAAGCTTCATTAGAGGCAGGGGCTGGACTGTTAATTTTTTTTTATTTGCAACCTTAGCACCTGAACTTATAAGCAGCACTTAGTAAAGATTTGTTCGATTGAATTGAGTTGAATAAAATAAAGTACTAGTCTGGTTCTAGTTTCAGTCTTCTCTGCACCTTTAATCAATTGGTAGAGTAGTGATAGAGCCTTCCATGGTGTTTTTTTTTTTTTTTTTAATGCTGCATCAATTATAAGAAAGGACCTCCCAGATCATCTTGTCAACCCTTCTCATTTTTACAGATATGGTGGTTGAAACCCCAGAGAGGACAAATGATTTTGTCAAAAGCACCTATTATTCATTCTCTAGCATAGCTGTTGACTTTTGATTCAAAAAATTTTAAAGGAAATTGGTCAAAATAAATCATAAACATTATAATGATGCACGATTTTGTGATCTTTTTCACGGGCATTTGTTTTCCTTCTCCACAAGGCAGGTAGCTGGGGGAAATAGCACTGGGTTTGTACTGTTGTGACACATTTCAGGAGATCCCTCGAGGACATTCATCCCCTAGAGATTGGAAGCAGAACCTAGCCTGCCAAGCTCACTAACACCTGACTTCGAAGCCACTTTCACTACCCCACTTGGGGCTCTGAACTGGCTTGCTTCAATTAGTGCATTTGGAGTGAAGACCTTAAAGAAAAGGATGATGGGAATATTGTAGAAGAAAGAAGGGACACGGGGACAGGAGACAGCAGGAGGTAATTCTGGGTTTTAAAAATCTTTTTTGTTTAAGTCATAAGGTGGGATTTCTTGGAGTTCAGGTAGCCTTTCTGTCCGTTAGTCTGGTGCTCTCTCTCTTCCCCTGCACTCAGGTTTCCCATGTGTTCTGATCACAGTCTCAGAAGATGCTGGGGGCCATCGTGTACAAGGAGTATTTGGTGCTAGGCAGCAATCTTGTAAGTGATGGTTGGTGCAATTAAATTTTCCACTTTTGAAGCGCAGGAGGAGGAAGAGGAAAGCAGGTTCTTAGTCACATGAGAGCCTGCTATTCAGTAAGGGAAGAGAAAGATGAGGAGGTGGACTTGTGGGAGTGGGGCAGCCTGTCTCCCTGCAGAAGTAATGCTGGGTGTGTGTAATTGCAATGTTGCACATTAGGGAAAGAAAACTGCCTTTTACTTCTCAGCAGAAGCTGATAGAGGTGATCACTCAGTATATGTGTGTGCATATGTAGACATACATATATACTTAGGCGCAAGGAGAAGGAACGGACCCATGATATTATTGATACACAAAGTTCATGATGAGAAAACTCTTATCTTCTCTGCGATTTATCTTCAAAAAACTTTATTTTTGACTCTATAGGTTCAGATGACTTGCCTGGGATTACTCAGCAAAGATGTGTAAAAGACAGGCATAAGCCATATAATCCTGAGTTTTTTCCTTAATTTTCCCTAACAGGGGACAATTTGTCCTAGATTATTGGAAATGCCCTTTACTATTATTAGCAGATTCTCAGATTGCTATTTCATAGAAAAGTGACTTCAGAGAGTTGAGGAAATATATTTCCTTCTTCTCTTTGCATAGGTAGTATACTGTGGGTGTGTCAGACTATTAGATGTGGTCAATATGTTGATTTTGCTGATTTGATTTTTGAAAAAATTCTTTATTACCTTTGTTTACAAGGGATGACTTGATGACAAAGAAAAGGGGAGTGATAAATTTAGAATCAGGATGATATAATAACAAATAATATCAATAAAATGTGGTTCTTTTAAAAAGCAACTTTGGTTCTTGAGCTACCTGTTAAGTTCTTTAGGACGAGGATTAGGAAGAGGAAGAAAGAGGACTGTCAAGATTCCCAATTTTGTGGAGAATTGATTTTTTTAAGTTTACTACCAGATCATGTCATTTAAAAATACCAACATGGAGGTGCAATGTTATCTAGAAATAACATCTCAAGACATAAAGGAAGTTTAATAACAAATTCCCCAAAGAAACTGACACTTATCTGGAAGGATGCTATTTTTCTCAATATATATATACACATATACATATACATATACATATACATATACATATACATATACATATATATATATACATATATATATATATATATTTATCAGCATGGTATAATGCTTCATACTAGATTTTCATTTTCTTTTGTTTTAAGTTTCCCATGTCTACAGCCATGCCTTTTCTTCTCCTAGTTTCTCTGTGAGAGACCGATGGGAAAGAAGCTGGTATTGTTAGTCCACCAAATTATTGATTCAAAACTAGAGATGAATAAGAGGTGAATCAGAAAGTGGAAGAGGGCAGGGAATGATGAAGAAGTTTTAAAAGTTAGTTTTTATAAAAGTACATAATTTTAATACTGAAAAAAATCTGCATTCATTTGTAATGTGAGTGATGCTGGTGTGGAAGGATCCACACCTACCAACCTAAAATCATTCTCGCTATTACCCTGGTGGTAGACTTTCTCTGCTATCTGAGCACTAGCTTAGTTAAGTTCAGAGATGCTTATATGTGAGCCAACTGAGGGATGAATTTGTTTCAGTCACAGCAACTCATGAACACGATTTACTAAGATATAGACAAATTCTGCTATCTAGTTGCTATTTAGTGAGGGGGTTACCTGTATACTGCAATCATGGCTCCTTAAACAATTAATTTATCCAATTAACCATATCAGAGAGGGACATTATGAGAGTTACAATTATGAACCCTTGCAATTATGAAAGCACATAAATATCTTAGCCCAGCTCTTGTTGGCATTCAATTCAGTTGTCTCATGAATTCTCTAATTTACTTTAGAGAGTGGATTTTCACTAGTACCTGTTCTTAGTATTCAAGACTATTCTGCTCAACTCAGAGCTAATGTATGCAAATTATTGCCTAACCAATACTTTGGGAGAAGAGCAATTATCAGCAGGGACATAGGCCATAGTCTGGGTGGTGAGTAATTGCTAACATTTATACAGTATCTCAAGGTTTGCAAAGTACCTGTGGTGGATGCTGTTATCACTCCCATTTTACAGATGAGAAAACAGAGACTAGGAGAGTTTAAGTGATTTGCCGAAGTCCAAACAGCTAGTAAGTGTCTGAGGCTGGTTTCTACCTCCATTGTCACCTGGTTGCCTTTTTATGAAGATAAACTAGAAACCAAGAAGTATGGAAATATGCGAGGAGCCCTGAAATCCAAGGACATGAGATGAGTAGTACAATAGACCAGAAGAAAATCAGAGAGATTAAATGACTTGTCTAGAACTAGTTAATCTCTGAAGCAGGATTAAAATCCAAGGCTTCCGATTGAGGTCACGCCATTCACTATTCTATGCTGCTTCTCTCAAACAAAGAAAAGGACATTAGAGAAGGCCACACAGCTATTAAGTGAAACAAGGACTTATACTCTGGACCTGAAAGCTTCAAAGTCATCATTATCCTACTAGTGCCTCTGGGCCAGCTAGGTGACACAGTGGATAGAATACTGAGCTTTGGATCAGGAGGACTCATCTTTAGAAGTTCAAATCCAGCTTCAGACTCTGTGACCCTGAATGAGTCACTTAACCCTGTCTGCCTCAGTTTCCTCATCTGTAAAATGAGCTTGAGAAAGAAATAGCAAGCCACCCAAATATCTTTGCCAAGAACACCCCCATAGGGTCACAGACAGTTGGACATGACTTAAACAACAAAAAACACCATCTGAATGTGTTTCCTAAGGACACATCTCTTCAATTACAGAATTCAGGACATGAGTAGTAGTCATGAAATTGAATTTAATGCAAAAAATCTGGTATTGATTAAATTGTGGGGCAAGCTGGATGTATTCTACATTCATATGGTCAATATAGACAATGGTGATGTAATGTACTCCTTTTAAATGGTACTTTTGAGTCTTAGTCGTGTTTATATAAAGATCATTTTCTATATATGTGTGTGTGAGAATATCCATATATGTGATTGTATGTATATATGGGTTTAGATATGTCAGGATAGAGGCTGGGGTAAACAAGTGAACCAACAGATTGATGAGATGTCCCACCAAGGAAAATTTGGAGAGACAATGATTCTAATAATAGTAATGTATATTTATTTAACACTTTTAGATTTGTAAAAACACTTTACATATATCATCTCCTTTGAAACTCACAACAACCCTAAGTAGAAAGACTGTTATGTAACAGTTTAGTTGACTATCTACAAGAAGGATAGGAGTTTCCATATCAGGAAATTCCTGCACTAGAAATTAAGCAGTATCAAGATGTGTGAAGAGCAATTAAAATAATTTATAAAAAACTAATGAAATACAAAGATTTGGATAAAGAAAGCAAATTGGCATTGTTGATGTTACTATATAAGACATAAGACCTGCATCTTGGTCTGCCTAGGATCTGCCATTTATTAGATATATGGGTAATCCTCAGTTAGTCAATACATATTTATTAAGCACCTATTATGTTCCAGACATTGTGCTAAATGCTTCTGAGGATGCAAAAAAAAAGTCCCTGACAGTTCTTGTATTCAAGGACCTCAGTTTACTGGGGCAGAAAACTACGTGCACACGAACAAGCTTTATATAAAACCAGTAGAAAATAGTCAGCAGAAGGAAGGCTCTAGAATTGAGAGGGATTGGGAAAGTCTTCCTGTGGAAAGTGGGGTATGAAAAACCAGAGAAGTCAAGACAAAGAGGAAGGGCATTCTAGACAGGGAGGATATGCCAGTAAAAATTCCTAAAGCCTCAGTTCCTTCACTTCTAAACAAAAGGGTAATTTCTATGCAATGTCAAAGGGCTGTTATAGAAATCAAACAACAGTGAGAGGACTTTGAAATTTTAAAACATTATATAAATGCAATAATTATTACAATAGGAAGCATAAGCTCCTGTTTAAGCTTCTTTGGAGAGGATACTGTCTGTGAACATGTCTCTGTGGTTTGTATCTTACCTATAGTAACATTTATACACACAGCTGTATATGGTGAATTTGCTCTAATTGTAGGGGGAAATAGATAACTGACCAGATAATAATATAAAACTGCAGGTAAGTTGACCAAGTAGGATATTCAGCAACCTTGCATAAATTATGACATAATCTTCCATGCTGCCTTGCTCATCATAGTCTTAATCAGTCTTTGTCCCTACAGGCAACTTCCAAAGAAGAGAAGTGGTGGTTATTTTATAGATTAATTAGCTTTCAGCCTGTTGGCAAGAAAAATTGATGTCTTCTTTTAGCATAGCCCCAGTTAGGAAACTCACTCAACAAAAAATGACATGGAAAACGTATTATAAGCCTGCAGTAATACAAAGAAGACCTAGAAATAAATGATTAAAGGAACAGGCTCATTTAAGGAAAAAGGAAAAGCATTGATGTCAGTCCATGAAAATATAATGGACTCTATTTTTGACCCTACAACTGAAGGTTACTTGTCATGGTACTGTCCTGGGCAGAGGAAATTGCCTCTTTCTCTGTCCTCTTCTCATATTCCATGCAGGTGAGCATAAATTCCCTGAAATGAGGAATAACCTAGCCAACTATTTTAATTGTCCTTTCAACTGCATTACAGCTGAGAGAGGGATACAGTAATAGTGTAAACATGATCATGGAGAGGTTTATGTCCAACCTTTATTCTACTCTCCTGTTTCTTACATCATCACATAATCCATTTCTATTCTCACTTCTGGAGAATAGGGTGTTAACCAAGATTTATCTTAATGTTCTGTTTACATTCTTTTTTTTACAGTCCCCAATCATTCATTTATTTTGATCTATCTTCATTAAGATTATTAGTAGCCAAATTAATGATTTTGTGCTTGCATTTTTTAATTTTCTTTTTTATTATGAGCTTCACAAACATGAGAATTTCAATTATAAAGAACAGGAAAAGAATAGTTTTATATTTATTTTATTTTTAAACACATTAAATTGAGAACAATAGCAGTGAATCTGTCATTATCCCCTTCTGAACTTCTCTCTACATTCTTTCCTGTATTTAAAAAAAGTTTCCTTGATCCTTTCCTCTTTTCTTTTTTTCTTCCCAGCATTACCCACTAACTTTCCCATACCTTTAGAAGTTCTTTTTATTAAGTCATTTTTCAGTCATGTCCAATTTTTGGGTTTTCTTAATTTTATTTATTTAGTATTTTTTCTTAGTTACATTCAAAACATTTTTTTAACATTTGTTTTTAAAATGTTTGAGTTCTATGTTGTCTTCCTTTTCCCCACTCATAATTAAGAAATCACATATGAAGTTATGCATAAAAGTCCATAAAAGCCAAGTTGTAAAAGAAAACATAGATCTCCTACTTTGATGAAAATTAAAATCCTCAAGAAAATTAAATGAGAGAGAGAAGAGAACAAGAGAGAATACTTCAATCTGTATTCAAACAAAATCAGTTCCTTTTCTGAGTATGGATAGGATTTTTCATCATGTCTTTCATTTCCTTCTTCAGCTCATTTTACAGATGAGGAAATCAAGGCAAGGTTTAAGTGATTTGCCCAGGGTCACACAGCTAGTCTGAGGCCAAATTTAAGCCCAGAAAGAGAAGTCATTCTCCAAGTTCAGCACCCTGACCATTCTGGAACGCTACCCCTTATGTTAGTTGAATTGTTCGTGTTTTGGTATTCATTGCATTCCATTTATAAGAGTCATGGACAATCAGGTAAAGTGTTTGCCTGTGGTAAAGTGCTAGTTCTCTGTAAGATTTGTAGTTACACACTTACTAAATACATATTACTTCATTTGTTGAGTGTTCCGTTTGTCAAAAGAAGAGAAAAAATAATATTCTGCTTTGATCAGGCTTTTCTGTCACACTCTTGTAAGTCAAAACAGTTGGCTTCTGAGAGGTGCAACCTTAGCTTTTTCTTTGAAGCAAGTAAAAATGGGTCAAACTATCCTAAGTGGCTAAGAAGGATGGAAGACTGGTCTGTATCAAGAGAAACTGAATCAAGAGAAATAACTGTCACAGTCATAAAAGAATGCAGACAACTATTTATCAGAGATTAATCTCCCACCACTTCTTAAACTGAAAAGTAGAATGATTCAGTGCCTGGTTCTTCTTGTGTCTGTAGGCTTAGTTGTAACTAAGGACCAGGACTGAAACATACAAGAAAAGAAAGAACTGGGGGAATCTTGCTCTACTTAAGTGGTTTTTTTTGTTCCCTGAATACCTTTTGATTACAATTTAAAAAATGTGTCATTAAACCCGGGGTCATTTAATATATATATATATATATATATATATTACATATAATATTTTACAGGCACCATTATGTAATTTTTAGCGTGAACCTCTTGGAACATTATCACAAACCCAGGTGTTCTGCAAACTGCTAAATGGGAATCACCATTTCTTATGTGCATTGTGAATTATGCTCCAACATTCAGGAATCTAAAAGACTAGATCATCCTTGAAAAAGACTTTTTAAAAATAACTACTAATTAACTGAATAACTAGATAATAACTTATAAAGCCTCTTTGTATCTCAGGGTCTTTGTTTACATAATAAGAGAGTTGGATTAGGTAGATTTCTAAATTCTGTTTCACCTCTAAAATATGATGTATGGGTATATATATATAGCAATATTTTTTGTGAGGCAGTTGGGATTAAATAACTTGCCCAGATTCATACAACTAGGATGTGTTAAGTGTCTGGGGTTTAGATTTAAACTTAATTCCTCCTGACTCCAGAGCTGGTTCTCTATTTATCCACTGTGCCATCTGGGTTCCCCTATAGAATAGTTTTTATATGTACCTGTATATTATATAGAAACTTTACATGTATCTATATATGTATCTAATCTACATGTTTCTATATTTCTATACCAATTCTGAGTCTAGCTTTGTAAATAGGTCATGTTCTACAAATGAAATAATAGATCATAGATTTAGTTTAGAACTGAGGAAGGAGTGCTCTCCAAGAATGAAAAATAGTCATTGCAAAGGCACAGAGATAGAGATGGTGGGAGTATTGTATTGATCAAGCTCGAGGAAGAGTAAGGAGACCATTTTAGCTGGATTTTAAAAGTGTATAGAGGACAGAATTGATCTATAAAGAAGATTGGAAATATAAATGAGAGCCAGGATGTGAAGGGCTTTAAGTGCCACACTTAAGGATTATGTTGTAGTGGAAATAGGGTGTCATTGCTTACAGAATATAGCCAGAATCATGCATTGCTAGATATGAATATTGAATTTTCCAATATAACATCAATTTACTTATCTAATGGCTCTTATTATATAAACATTTAGCATTTAAATGGCACTATCTTTTTTTCTTTAAGCTACATTATTGAATATATGTTAAATAAATATTTGATTTACTTTATTGTGATTTGGTAGTCATTAAAGAGGTGATTGATCCCCAATTTGCCAGGCATATGACATTGGTTCTAGGTATGCAGAAAACTCATATTTTTAATAGCAACTGACTTTTGTGGATTATTCAGGAACTTTTCTTTTCCTTCTCCTTCTTCTCCTTTTCCTCATTCTCCTTCTTTCGTTCAAGGTTGAATTATTTCCACAAAAGCAGCTAGGAATAAAACTCTCATAGTGAGCTATTCCTCAACAGAGTTTCTACAGGTCAAATATTGCATTGTGCTCCAAGATAGTAAGAAGATACTTCATTTGTGGGTCTTCAGATCTTTTCATTGCTTGTTACCTCTATTTCAATGTGAGGAAAAGGAGGCAAAATCTTTGTTAGCAATTCTGTTTTTCAAAAAGAGCAAAGGAGAAAGATATTAGCTCAAATAAAGTTTAGCAGTAATTTGTAAATTGCATTTATTTGTAACTGCATGTATTTTTCCTTGTAAGAAAGAGTTAGCTTTATCTTAAGAAGTCTGTGTCAATCTGGAGTGTGTCCAAGGGAGATAGACAAAGGTTTAGAATGATATGAAATAGTTTGATTAACATTAAAGGAGGTATTGATTAGGAAAGCACAGAAGGAACCAAAATTACGTTAAAAGTTTCCCCAAAATGAAAAAAATAATAATTAATTTTTTGAAAGACTTAGGAAACTCTGATTAATACAATGAATAGCCACAGTTCTAAAAAATTCATGATGAAATATGGTACCAAACTCCTATTTATTTTACATAACTATACATACTACAAGAGGTTTGTTTTTCCTTATTTTTCAATTGAGGTAAGAAGTGGGAAGGAGAGAAAGCAGATTTTGATTAATGGAAAAAAAAATAATATAAAAGTATGCCCCAGATAAAGACCTATCTTAGGAAATTTTAAGCACTGCCAAAGAAATCATAGCACTTTTGATATAGAAGGGATCATATTATCCATTTTCCTCATTTTATAGATCAGAATAGGATAAATTTAGAGCTGTAAAGGACCTTAGAAGCCAGATATTAACATTTATGTAACCTTTAAAATTTTTTAAAGTATTTTACATATATTACCTCATTTGTTCCTCTCAATAACTCTGTGAGATATTCTTATTTTCATTTTACAAATGAAGAAGTTGAGGCCTTAAATAATAAGTATCTGAAGTAGGATCCACTTTCAGATTTTTCCAGATCCCAAAGCCCATTCTCTCGCCACTATACTACCTATCTGCCCAGGCTAACCTCCCCTTATTTGATAGGGAGGTTAGGTTTACATTTAGAACTGAAAGAGGAAATTGAGATATATGGAGTTTAAGTGATTTGCATGAAGTCACACAGGTAGATGACAAAAATTAAATCTAGAAAAGGGAAATCACTTTTTGGCTTAATACAAGTGGCTGGGGCTAGAATTGAAGCTTTCCCAGCTTCTTATCCAGCCATAATTTCTGCTAAAATACATCACATTTCATATGTTTCCATTTTCTTACTAAGCTTTTCCTGAAAGACATTATGATGTAGTAGCTAGAGAGTTAGCCTCAGAGTCAGGAAGACTGGTTTCAGAAAAGAAGTCTTTCCTATTAATACTTTTGGGCCCTGTACCAGTATTAGACTAACCCCTTGGAGAACAACTGAACATTTGCTTGGTGGCCTGTTGAGTAACTTGAGCTTTTTCAAGCCAGTGAGGGTAATGGAGCAAGAAATTTTGCCTAGCAACTTGGCAACATGAGATTATGGCCTGCCTCCTTTTTGGAAGTGGTTTGATCTACCTGAGTTCCAAGAGGACATGACTTCTCACTGATTGGAAAGATATAGTGAGCTTAGATACAGAGCCAGTACATCCTATCTCAATGAACCTTACTTCTTCTCTAACCACAATCCAGGTTAGAACCATAGTGAATTCCTTTAATAGGTGAATCTGGGCCATTATAAATAAAACTCTTGTTAACTTTTTTACTATCACTTGAAATTGACATTGAAGTTCTTATAGAATTTCTACTTTATGTAAAACAGAAGAGTAATAATTAAAGGACTTGTGTTATACATAGGATTAAATTGTATTAATCCTGTGTACTAAAACAGATACAGTATTAGTATCATGGCAACCTAGATTTAGAGCTGGAAGAGACCATAAGGGTTTTTTTTTTAACCCTCATTTTTCAAATGAAACCAGATTCTGGAAAATTTAAATACTTCTCCAAGCTCACATAAGTATAAGGGACAGCAAAGATAAGAACCCAGTATCCTAGCTCCAAATCCATTCCTGTTTCCACTCTGTCAATAATTACCAGGTAAAAAAGTTAGCATTAGCTATGAACATCACTCATGATTTTTCTGAGAAAGAGCCATTAAAATGCTTTCTCCAAAAGCATTCTCTTTAAACCCTTCATGCTCTACAAGCTCAATTCTAAAATCTGGCAAGGTATGCATTTTCTCTTTCTTTTTCCCCTTATTATAAAATCAACTTTAACTATCAGCTTTAGGAATATAATTGACAAGTCTTTATCAGTAAAACCTAACCTATCTCTCTTAAACTAGATCTAGTGTCTTAGGTCTAAGCAAGCCTACTGGCCTTTACTTTTGGAGTGTTCCTTCATGACCTCAAGATTGGTGTAGCTAGGTGGTGCAATGGATAGAGAACTAGCCCTGAAGACAGGACCTGATTTCAAATTGACCCAAGAATCTTACTAGCTATATTACCCAGGGCAAGTCACCTAACCCAATTGCCTCCAAAAGCAAACAAACAATATTGAGGTACCTAAAATGAAATTATATTCCCCTTAATTGGTTTCTGCTCTTGACACCCAACTGCTGTCAATGGTATATATGTTAGTAGGGACTTAGATAAGATCTTGACAATCAGGAAGTTCTGAGTTCAGGTTCTGCCTCTGATTAAATGAGATAATATCTGCAAAGAAATTTAGTGCTGACACAGAGTAACTAACCATTTAAAAGACATTTATTCTCTCTTCCTCCTCTGACATAAAAGCTGGACATTAATGCAATAAATATTAAAGTTGTCCATTCGACACATCTCACTCTTAACATGACTTGACCACCTCTTTTCTGAAAATAAATGTCCTTGATGATTTTTATATCATTCTTTGCACATTATAGTTGGAAACAAGCTGAAAATTACCTTTGCCTAATATACCTCTCATCATAACCCTTTAGATCATTCACAGCTTCAGGTTTTAGGGTGGGTTTTTTTTTTTTGAGAGATTGTAGAATTCCAGTATTTTCAGCAGTATAACATCATTGATGAAAGTCTGTCTTTGGGAATGATTCTTGAGTATCTGGGCTTTTACTTTATTGCCAGAAAATCCAATATGGCAATAAACTGCCTTAATCTGAAATTCTAGTGTATCACTTTGCATGTGTGAATAAAGGAAGATATTACAGTACAGTGAGCTATTCTAAGCAGTATTGGAAACTATACTGATTCTGGAATCAGGAGGGTCTAAGTTCAAATTTGGCCTCAGACACTTGACACTAACTTGTGTAACCTTTGGCAAGTTGCTTAATCCCAATTTCCTTGCCGAAAGAAAGAAAGAAAGAAATCAAACCCAAACTACAGCAAAATAAAGCCCATACCATTGTGAATTAGTTCAGTTCAAATTCTTTTTTTAATCATTTCAATTGAGAATTAGAAGAGAAGCTATATGCACATGGATGGGAAAATGATTTTTCTATGAATACATTTTAAAATATCAAAGGTAAGAAAAATAAAGTATCTTTTCAAATATTACATGATTGCAATATTTCACCACTCTGGGTATTTCTTTAGACTAGTTCTGGTCATAATCACTTAGTTAGTACTTCTTAATAAATAACTATCATAAAGCAAATAAACTACATATAGATATATATACACACAGATATATGCATATATAAACACACATACATAAAACTCTTCAATAATATATCATAATAATTATTGTTTTCAACTTAACTAGACTTTTTAAGATCATACTCATTAATCCCATAGTCTAAGCCTTTCAAACTTCAAAGAATCTCACATAGATTGATAAAGTTGACAAAAAAAAAAAGGAAAAATGACAAACATTGGAGGAGCTGTGGGAAAAAGAGGAATATTGTTTCAATATTGGTCGATCTATGAGTCAGTTTAACCATTCTGGAAGACTATTTAGAAGTTTGCCCCTCAAAATACTAAGTTGTGCAGACCCTTTCATCTGGCAATATCACTTATTAAGTCTATACCCTAAAGAGATCAAAGAAACAAAGGATCTGTATTACAGAAATATTTTTGGCAGCTTTTTTTGTAGTGGAAAAGAATCAGAAATGCAGGGGGTACCTACCAATTGGGGGATGGTCAAAGAACATGTAGCATATGAATATAGTGGAATATTATTGTGCTGTAAGAAATGATGAAATTAATGGTTTCAGAGAAACCTGGGAACACTCAAAAGAAGTTATGTAGAACAAATTTGGACAATAACAGCACTGTAAAATGACATGGAAAGACATAAGAATTCTGATGACGACTGATAAAATATATCACTCGCCTCCTACAAAGAGGTGAATCAAGGGGCAGAATGAGACATAAATTTTTTAATTTAATCTACTGGAAATTTGTTTTGTTTGATTATGTGCATTTGTTTATTGTTCTATTTTCCTAAGAAGGAGGCAGAAGAGAAAATAAATATCTGTTAATTTAAAAAAATGAAAGATTTGTTACATTTTTTAGAACTTGTATTCCTCTAAGTATGCCCTTTACAAACCTAGGTTTGCCTTCATACCATCTATTACTATAGGATTTGAGAGAGGTGTTTTGGGTTTGATTTAGGGTGGGGGGGGGGAGAGATAGGGAGAAGGCACCAGGTAATTGGAGTTAAGTAACTTGCCCAGGGTAACACAGCTAGTAGGTGTTAAGTGTCTGAGTTTGAATTTGAACTCAGATCCTTCTGACTTCAACCATTGCTGTAGCCATTGCACCATCTAGCTGCCTTAGGAAGAGGTATTTTGTTGTTGTTTCTTTCAGCCATGACTGATTCTTAGTGATCCCATTTTGGACTTTTCTGGCAAAGATACTGTAGTGGTTTGCCATTTCCTTCCCTATGTCATTTTACAGATGAGGAAACTGAGGCAAACAGGGTTAAGTGACTTGCCTAGGATCACACAATTAGTATCTCTGGTTGGATTTGAATTTAAAAAAAAAAATTTGGACCTTGGAGTAAATGTTTGGAATCTGGGAGTTCCTTTATTCAGTATAATCTTCAAAGGCTAAAGTTATCAAACACCTATTCTGTCATCTCTTTGGTAGTTCATTGTTGAATGAGTAAATTCTTACTTAGTGAGTAAATATTTTCAGTAGCTTTGCCTAATACAATTAATTTTACTTTATTGGGAGAGGGAGTGGGAGTCTTTAAATCTTGCTTGAACAGAGCCATCACCATAAAATTTTCCATTTTTTTATCTATCACACTTGAAATATATTTGAATAAAAGACTTCCCTGTCTCTTATTATTTTTCTTTTAATAAATCACACACTGTTCAATAAAGAATATTAACAGAAGACTCAGAACATGACTGTGGAGTGAAGAGGGTGGGTTAAAGTTCTCTGCTTTTGCTCTGGATTAAACTGAGGCTTCTTGATGTGAAGCTGAGTGGGGAGGATTCCTCCTACTTGCTGAACAAGTAGCTAACCCACAGCAGACACGTTCCGAGAATGCTGCTATTCGCAACATGCTTGCAGACAGAAGCAGGTGACACTGCGTGTGTGCCCAGCATCCCTGGAAGCATGTGTACAGATGTTCTCTGCCTCTGTTTCTTTTTGCTATTTTGAAATCATTGGAACCAACACCTACCCGGTCTTACAGGCGCTCTCACTTTATTTTTAAAGGAAAAAAGAAAAAGACAGACTGAAATAGAAGGCAAGAGGCAGCAGCTTGAGGAACAGATCCTTCAGCTGCAGCATTCCAAGGTAAGAGGCTGTGCCAGGAAGCAAAAGCTGGCGAAATCTCTTCATTATTAGACATGCAGATCACACATTCAGAAAGCCAGGAAGAGCCTGCACTGACATGAAGGAGGTTTCAGGGACAGAGCTGGGTCGAGTTAATTATAAAATCACCACTTCGCTTTTTCTTGGGTGTTTCTCAAATGCAGTGAGTGCATTGTTAAAGGAACATTTGGATTTCAGCAAGGATGAAGAGATGACACTGTGTATGTGGATAGGGTGGGGGAGGATTTCTGTGCATGCATATGAAATACAATTGTTAAATATCTGAGATAGGAATACCACATATTGAAAGCACATAGTTCCAATGAGACACTGTCCATGTGTTTATGCTTTCAGTGTATACACTGTGTGTAGGTGTGTCAAAATATGCTTATAAATGCATTGAACAAAATAATGCTTTATTTTAAAGAGGCACTTTAAAATAAACAACTTCTTGATGTCATAAATGGAAGGTTAACAATGATTGATACAGAGGATTATTTCTAGTCATTTCATGTTAATGCTTTTATATGTTTCTGATTTAAGTGTGATCATTTTTTAGGATAAAATGTAGCTCATCAGAGGCTGGATTGGTATGTTAGATTTCACTTGTACCCAAAATACATGTTTATCATTCTTGCATCATTCAGCCAAAAAAAAAAAAAAAGGCGGGGTGAGGGGGTGGGGAAAAGCAAAATGCATTTTTCTAACATTTTAATATCTAAGCACGGTAGTGATTACACTCTAGGCTAAAGCTCTACCACTGTCCCCTAGAACCTACTAGTGACAGAATGTTGCCTCCTGCATTATCAGAGAATAAAGCAATTGCATTCCTGTGGAACAGCATGAGTTCCCATTTTACTGAGACTGCAATTGATTCTTTAGTAAAATGTTTCTGCTGTTCACCCTAAGTTATTGCGACATCAGATGTGCAAAATGGCATCATCTGTAATAGACAATGTAATATTTATCTATTTCCCACAGCACCCCTAGAATACTGCATTATAAATAGGAGACACTTAATAAAAAAATGTTATGTTAAATTTTGTTGAATAAGTGTTGTTGGTTGTGATAGTAATAGAGGAATTAATATTGATTTTCAGGATGTGTGTGTGTGTGTGTGTGTGTGTGTGTGTGTGTACAGTTAATGGGATTGTGTCTCTATTCCTTCCTTTTTCACCTGCCCCCTAAAAACAAGATTGTGTTACATTTTCTGTACTGGGATTTTTGACAAGTTAATTACTGATTTGAGAAATTAAATGTAAATATTTCTGTCTAACATGGTTATTTCCTTCTATTCATTGTTAAAAACAAAAAAACTATACCAGTGATTTTTTTAAACTGCAAAAAGAATATGTGATAAAGGAAGAATAACCTATGACAATCCACTGGATAGAATATGAGTCCTAGAGTCCTAGAACTTGAGCTAGAGCCTAGTTGTGTGACCCTGGGCAAGTCACTCCATTCTGCCTTAGTTTCCTCACCTGTAAAATGAGCTAGAGAAGAAAATGCTAAATCACTCTAGTATTTTTGCTAAAAATAATAATAATAATAAAACCCAAAAGTGGTAACAGACTCAGACAAGACTGAAAACAATTCAACTACAATAACAACGATGACTTTTAGCAAATTCATCCTTTTTTTCTTTTGAGGAAGTTACTGTGCTTAAGAATTACAGAGTCCAGAATCTCAGGAGTAGTAGGAACTCAGAGGTCCAATTTCCACTCTATAACATCAGAAAAGTGAACGGGAACCTACAGCCTCCCAAGTCAGGCCCATTTACTTTTTGGACAGCTAAAATTGGTAGGAAGTTTTCCTTATTTTCAGCCAAAATTTGTCTCTCGTCATCTTTTACTCACAGCTTCCATTTTTCAATACAGAGATTGTCTGTCTCTGTCCATTGAGTATTCTCTAGGACAAATATCCAAAGTCTTTCCTCATGTAGTTTTATATCCCCTTCTCTGAACTCATTGAATGTCCTCAATATTTGATGATTCATATTGAGCTTGCAATTCACTAAAATTTCTGGTATTTTTTACATGCACTATGGGTTAGTTATGTCTCCCCCATCTTCTGCTTATGCAACTTGTTTTTTAAAAAAATAAGTTTTTACTGATGTCTTCTGTTTTTACATAATCATAGTTATCCCCTGTATTCCTCTTTATTCCCCAACACAAACAGCATTTTGTACAATTTATTTTTAACCTAAATGTAGACTTTACATTTATTTCTATAAAATGTGATCTTTCTAGATTTGACCCATTGTACAATATTCTACTTTGTTATTCATCATTGAACTCTCCTTTCTGGCTTCTTGCCATATCAAAATTGGATGAATTGTCCATCTATACTCCCATCCAAGACATTGATAAACATGCTGATCCAGAACAAGATCAAAGACAGATCCCTTGGAGTAGAGACTCCACAATAACTGTACCTTTAGGATGATATCAATCTATTAATTACTCTGGTTAAGATTCAGCCATACAACTCATATTTGCCTAGTCTATTAACATAAAGCTCTTGCCACTTTATCGTGTCCACAAGGTTATAATGAAAGACCTTGTCAAATGCTTGATGAAAACTAGATGTGTTATTTCTACACAGTTCCTTCAATTTACAAGGTTTGTATCCTGTCCCCCCAAAAAATGAGATTAATGGGTTATGCCCTGCTCTTGAAGAGCTGATCATAAAACTATCTTTTACTAAAGATTTCAATTTTTGTTAGGAATTTTATTCAGGCTTAGAAATGTTGGGAGCATCATAAAGAAATAGACAGAGAGCTGGTTTTAGATTCAAGAAGACTTTGATTTAGGTCCTGCTTCAGACATATCTTGTCTGAGTGACCATGGCTAAATTATTAATCCCTTAGTGCTTCAGTAATTCTTCTAGATTATAGGTCCACATCTGCATTTAGTAGAAAGAATTTTCATCCACAAAAATCCCTTTTCGCTAAAGAAATAATAAGGCAGCAAATGGTATAGTGGATACATTATCAGACTTGGAGTCAGGAAAACTCATCTTTGTGAGTTCAAATCACAAATAAGTGCCTCAGACACTTACTAGTTGTGTAACTCTGAGCATATCACTGAACCCTGTTTACCTCAGTTTCCTCATCTGTAAACTGGAGCAGGAAATGGTAGATCATTCCAGTATCCTTGCCAAGAAAACTCCAAAAGAGTTGGATACAACTGGAAAACAATTCTATAACAACAATGAAATCACAACTCCACTCTCTCACTTTGCATTTTTCCAAAATTCCAAGTGACTAAGAACATCATTGTGTTCTTAAAGACAACCTAAACACACTTAACAAGGGAAAGTGAGCTGTCCAAGGTCACAGCTAGCTAATCAGATTCAGGTCTTAAACCTTGGCCCACAGCTTTCAGATTTGCTCCCTGTAAAAGAGTAAAAACACAAGGAGCTCAAAGAAAGTCAAAAACTTTGCTTGAAAAAAAAATGTAAATGTCTTTTTTCTTCTTCCTGTGCTTAGAGAGAATAAGAGGAATAGGATTAATTTCTAGATACAGAGATGCCATGTTTTTATACAATGATAGCACTGTTATTTCTAGTTTGTTTGGAGAATTGCATTGCACACAGGAAAAACAAGATTCCAAAACACTTTGTGAACTTCCATGTCATTTGAATTATTTCTAAAACTTTTTCTGACAACATACAGCATTTTGTTAGCCCTTTTCATAACAGTGAAATATTGTGCCGTTGTTTCCATAAAACGGTCTGCACATGGTTGCTCTTTTCCCATCTTAAATTGTAAGAATAATTTGAACTATTTTTTACTAAAACTTACATTTACTCTACCCTTATTGAAATTCAGCTGGAGTTTTCTGCTATTTTTAACAGTTTTTCCTGTCCTTTTCCCTCAACGGTTTGACATCTTACTTGGAAGAGCTTAATGTCATCTATTTATTTGGAGTGTATGCTTTGCATTCTTTATTACAGTTGACTTTATCAAAATGTTTTAAATAAGATTGGCTTCAGCATCCCCAAGGAAGAGGGAATTCCATTGTTATTAGTGAACTCCAAAGAAATGGGCATAGAGAGAAAGGCCTATTTATTCTCTCCTATTAATCTATCAAGAAACACTTATTAAGTATCTGCTATGTGCCAGGCAGTGTAATAAGCATGAGGAATACAAAAAGAGGCAAAAGACAGTCCTTTTTCCTCAAGGCAGAGCAACTAGTTATGTAGTTTATAGAGTACCAGTTCTAGAGTCAAGAAGATTCATCTTCCTGAGTTCAAATTTGACTTCAGACATGCTAGGTGATGCTGGGCAAGTCACTTTACCCTGCTTGCCTCAGTTTCCTCATCTGCAAAAATGAACAAGAAAAGGAAATTATAGACAGTTCCAGCATCTCAACCGAGAAAACCCCAAAGGGTATCTATCATGAAGAGTCAGAGCGAAATACTGAATAACAAGAAAAAGCCCTCAAAGAGTTTACAATCTAATGGGGGAGACAATATGCAAATAAATACATACAAAGCAAGCAGGATAAATAGGAAATAATTAAATATTTAAATTAATAAATAATTTTTTAAAAGGAAAGCACTGGAATTAAAAGGATTTAGGGAAGATTCTCTATAGAAAATGGGATTTTTGTTGGGACTTAAAGGAAGCCAAGGAGATCAATAGTCAGCACAGAAGAAGGAGAGCATTCCTGCTTCTAATTCAGATTTCCAAATATGAAAAAATGGGACAGTTTGATGGCAGAATAGATAGAGCACCAGCCCTGGAATCAGGAGGATCAAACATGGAAAAAATATATTAGTTGTAATCCTTTGTCAGCTATGATTTTACTTTCAAGACTGTTTTCAAATGAGACATGCATTAGGACAGTACTTGACCCATAGTAAGTGATTACTAAATACTTATTCCCTTCTTTCTTCCCCCTTTTCAGATGATTCTTTTGAATTGCCTAATTTATTATCTTCCCAGGAACTTTGTGTGTGTGTGTGTGTGTGTGTGTGTGTGTGTGTGTGTGTAGTCTAGTTTCTCTAGTCTCACCTTTAAAATCATATAATTTTCTTAAAAAGAAAATAGGGAGAGCTAAATAAGGGTAGTGGATAGAGAATAGCCCTGAAGTCAGGCCTTGAGTTCAAATTCAGTCTTAGACTCTTACTTAGCTGTATGACCCTGGGCAAGTTACTTAACTCCAATTGTCTCTTATGAATGAATTAATAAGTAAGGGGAAAGAAAGACATATTTTCTCTCTTTGTTATTTGACCAGCTAACTATGCTCGAATTTTGTATGAGAGTTTGATATTTGTATATTGGCTTGAATGTTGCATACATTGTATATAGTTTCATGGAAAGAGCACAAATCAGCTTTGCTATTTTCTTTGTGACTTTGGGCAAGCCTTTGCCTCTTGAGTATTCCATATCTCAATCTAAAACTTCTATAATCACTGGCTGCAAAAGTCAAGAAGTGTGTAGGCAGCAAAGCTCACCAAGAATTGAGATAGCAAAGTGGCCAGCTGTACCTGCGCGGTGTAAAGTGATCATGCATACAAATCAGTTCTTGCAGTGATTGCTTACCACTGTTGCAGCCTTCATTTAGACTGCAGTTGTATCTGCATAATAATAGGCTAGAAATATGCCTTGAAAGCTCACTGATTTTTCATCCCCCATGTTAACTAGGACATGTTAAATATCAGAATACCTTACTGTAATGTAGTAGTATTTTCAGTCATGCTCTAGACTACATTAAGATTCTAAAGATATAAAGGAAACTTTAAGAGTCTCATTTGAAAAAAAAAAAGTATCAAAGAAGGTACTTTTCCCAACTCCTTTCCTGAAGGAGGGGTCCTTTGGGTATAAAACATTGCTTATAGTCTCAGATTTCTTCAATTTATTGATCAGGTTTTGTTGCCCTCTCCCTTTCTTTCTTAAAAAAAAAAAAAACAACTTTGTTATATAGAATGGCTCTCTTATTTCAGGAGGAGGATACATGGGGAAATTTAATGAATATAAAAACAAAAGACATTGGTTTTGGAGGAAAAGAGCATCTATGTTTCAGCTTGGGTAGCAGACAGAATAATGGGGGTCATTTTGTGAATCTATATACTTTATCCTTTTTGCACGATTTGGATCCCCTATGATAGATTGTTACCTTTAATTTAAATCCCAGAAGTATTTTATTTTTCTAATTACATGTAGTCTTTATCATTCATTTTTGTAAGATTTTGAGTTCCAATTTTTTTCTCCTTTCCTTATCTGCTCCTCCCCAAGATAAAAATCAATCTGTTATAGGTTATACATGTACAATAATTTTAAACATATATCCATATTATGAACTATTATCTTTTGAAAGCTTTTTTGTACAATGCTGATTACAGATTATGATTTTGGCATAGAAACATCTAATAAAATTATTGTTCTTTAAAAAAAAAAACACATCATAGCCCTTTTAGATGATAGGCTGTTTTCTCCTTATTATAACAGAATTTGAGGAAGATGACTGTCAATCGCCCAGTATTCTGCTTTATATCTAATTACATCCCAGGTTCTTTGTCTGAGTCCAGGAGGTCCAGGATCGTATCTTGCCACTCATCCCTTCAGCCCTCACCCTGAGACTGTTACCACTCATAGCATGTATAGCTAGTCTCAGTCATTCAAATCTGAATGTCATGGTTAAACAAATATTTTAATTAGATTTGCTAAAAGCTTATTAAAACCCCCAAGCATTAACCATTTGTATCAAAAGATGTGACATTCTAAACTCTTATCAGTTTCATCTACTAAGGCAAACCTTGCTTCTTAGGTTAAAGTCCTTTTCTGTTCTCCTTAGTCTATAAACTACAAGAAAGAGATACCCAGGAAGTTCATTTGTTCGATAAAATCTTCCATCTCCTCACCCTGTTAGTAGTGAACGATTAAAATAGTTAATCAACTTATTTAACTCCCAAATAGTTGCTATAATGCAGAGGCTTTAAATACACACCACTCCTCAGTGAGTTTGAACCAAATTAAAACGTAATTTGGATATAGTTAACAAAATAAATAAAAATATGATAAGACATGGATAATGCTAAAAATGTGGTTTTCTAAGTTATATGCAGCCTGTGGATGGTTTTTATTAGGAAAGATGTTATTGTTAGTCCTTCCTTCTTGAAGAGGATCAATAATATCAGGAAGGTAAAGTCTTGAAATGAATTGGATTTTAGTGAGGCAGGGCTGCACAAAATCATCAGCTTCCTTCTCTCAGACTCATGAGTTCAGTAGTAAAACATAGGTCAGGACCACTGACTGGGAAGGGTAGCTTGTACTAGATACCATTAACTGCACACTTTAAGCTGCTTTCTTCTTTTTTAGCCAGTGCTCCCCAGTGCCACCTCCTTACCTGTCTGGCTCCTATTTGTGGGTCTCTGTAAGTTACTGACATGGGGAGCTTCCCTGCCCAGCTCTGAAGGTCTGTAAATGGGAAGAAATGCTTCTCTATTATGCTATTTCTCTGCATATTAGCCCTCCAGAGCTCCCTCCACATAGTGATATGTATGGCTGCTTCATGCATAGCACCCAAGGAATCCATGCAGTCTTTTTTCCAAATCCTTTTGGGAGATGTGATCTAGACAGAAAGTACTTAACTATCCAGACATTAGCTCAGGTGCCTTCTTCAGCAAAACAGTCTTAATAAAAGATGAACGGTATTTTCTGTGGTTTAGACATTTCTTCCCCATATATAAAAAGAAAAACATGAGATCCAATTCTTCCTGTGAAACTTTTTATTTTAAACTTTTTGTCCGGAAAATTTTTGTGCTTATCATCAGTTGCAAACTCTTTCCTAAGGCTGTGGTCATTGGTTTTCAAAAATTTAGACCAGGGGTGTCAAACACAAAAAGAAACATCCCTGTGGTTGTGTCGTGACTTTTTAAAAATCACAAACTAACATGATATTACTGTGCTTCTATTTATTTTGTTAAACATTTCCCAGATACATTTTAATTTGGTTTGGGCCTAACACAGTTTTACGGATTGATTATGGCTCATTGACCTCAAATTTAACATCTCTGGTTAGACAGTAAGATGACTCAGAAGAATTTGTGGGGGTAGTTCCTTTGCACAGAAGAACCAATAGTCTGTTAACAGCTCATAATTTCTCAATAGCTTAGGTTTTATAAATTGCTTTCTTTAAGATTTATAGTACAAATGTCATTGAGTAACTATGACTCAATGGACAGTGCCAGTCTTGGAGTTAGGAAAATTCATCTCCTCTGGTCTCAAACACTTGGTAGCTTTGTGACACTGAGCAAGTCACTATACCTTGTTTGCCTCAGTTTGCTCATCTGTAAAATGGCAAATTACTTCAGTATCTTTGCCAAGAAAATTTGCCATTTGTGACAAATGGAGTCACAAAGAGTTAGACAATTGAACAGCAATAACAAATGCTGTTCTTACTCATTTTAGAGCTGAGGACCCTGAGGCTTAGAAGTGACCTGTTTAAGATCATATAGCAAATAAATGGAAGGTCTGGAATTGTAATCAAATCTTTTTGCTCCAACTCTTGTATTTTCCCCCTGGTGCCATGATACATTATAGTGAGCTCAACTACTTTGTACCACAACTCAAATATGGAAATTCTACTTTTTAATTTTAGTAAGTGTCAAAGATATCAGCTTTTCACCAAAATAAATAAACTTTCTTAGTAGAAACAAAGCAAATAGCAGAGCACTGAAGTTAGATTTTACTATGATGAGACCAACATTCTCTTTTTAAAATGTTTTGTAGGACTCTTATTAGTTTTCACTAGGAGGTTATCATGAATAATTTATATTAAACAACTGTTCAGTAATGAAAATAGGCAGCATACAACTTTTGGCATCTTGATAATTTTGTCTTGCTTTGATTCACTTAATTTGCCAAATGTTGGTTTATACAGTGAATGAACTGGCAGATTAGGCTAATCTCACTTTGTATTTGGCCAATCACAAATTCCTTTAGCACCAAATAGAGAACAACTATTAAGCATGAGAGCTCTAAACATGAAATATTAATCTATTAGTTCCTGCAGCTTAGGCAATCTGAGAGCTGCAAGGAACCTAACCCAATTAATTCCTTAATTTCCTTTTTCTAGAACTTCGTCTATAATTAGTGTCCTAGTAATAGTTCAAAATAAGGATGCTGGAAAAATATGTGTGTTGGAATGATTACTTTTAAGTAGACTACCTATCAATTTTAGCTAAGTTAAGTAGAGATTTGTGACAATTCTTCCAGAGACTAAAGTTTATTGGGGGGGAGGGGGAGAGGAACTGTTTTTAAGAAAATGTTATGGACAAGATTGGAGGGGAAATGTGTGAATTCTTTAAGAGATTACATTGTTTTCAAGTCAAAAGTTTAATTATAAGAGGCTTGGTATAGTTAATAGAGGAGCAGCTTTGGACCTAGGCAGGCCTTAGTGCAAATTCTATCCATGACATACTAGTTTCACTTGTGATCGTGGAATCATGAATCCCCAGAAGGTCCCACAACTCTCAGTAACAAGTGAATTGGCTTTGTGTGTTGGAAGTGGGAATTTCCACTACTAGAATTAATTCTACTCATTGAAGAAATTACAGATTGTACAAAAATAAAAAGCAACATGTAAATTGTGATAAATTATTTTAAAGTAGCTTTCCCCAAAGAACTCTGATTTTCAGAAAGAAAGAAAGAAAGAAAAAAGGAAGGAAGGAAGGAAGGAAGGAAGGAAGGAAGGAAAGAAAGAAAGAAAGAAAGAAAGAAAGAAAGAAAGAAAGAAAGAAAGAAGAAAGAAAGAAAGAAAGAAAGAAGAAAGAAAGAAAGGAGGGAGAAAGGGAGGGAAGAAGGAAAGAAGGGAGGAGGGAAGGAGGAAGGGAGGGAGGGAGGGAAGAGAGGGAAAAAGAGAAGGAGGAAAGGAGGGAGGGAGGAAGGGAGGGAGGGAGGGAAGAGAAGGAAAAAGGGAAGGAGGGAAGGAGGGAAGGAGGGAGGGAGGAAGGGGGGAAGGAAGGAACTCACCAACTTTGTTAGCCTGTTCAACTAAATTCCTACCATAATGTCTCACTGAGGAATACAGATGACCCTTAATTCTCAAAGGCAGTTCTCAAAGGCTTCAGGAAGAATTGATAACAGAAAATATCAGTGTTTTTGTCATCCTAGGGCTAATTTGACTTAATTCAAAGAAGATCACATAGAGGTTGGCTACAGAATCATAAATTTTTCAGCCAAAACAATTCTTGAAAACACCTATAAAATCAGATGTGTTGAATGTTTAGAATGTATTAGCTTTTTAGGAGAAAGGAATTTGAATATAGGTTTCTGATTATAGAAAACAGTGCTCTGTACAGTACATTGAATTTAAAGCCCATTTCAACAGCATGGTTCTAGCTTATCTTTTTAGTCCTGTTATTCTCTTTTACATATGTTCCCTGCAATCAACTTCTCCATTCCATTGTATAAATTGCCCCCTACTCCTAGAATGTTGTTCCTACTCATCTCCCCTGTCTTAGAAATATATATATATATATATATATATATATCTCCCCCTCCTATGTCCTTGCTGTTAGTGCCCCAAAATTACCATATTTAAATAACAGATTTACATATATGTAATGTAAGCTCTTTGAAGTTGATGACTAATTTTTGCCTTTCATAAACAGAATTTATCACAGTGCTGGGGCAGCAAGATGGTCTAGTGATGGCACCTGGAGTCAGGAAGACTCATCTTCCTGAGTTCATATATGGCCTCAGACACTTGTTAGCTGTGTAACCCTGGGCAACTCATTTAATTCTGTTTGTCTCAGTTTCCTCATCTGTAAAATGCGCTGGAGAAGGAAGTGGCAAATTACTCCAGTATTTCTGCCAAGAAAATCGCAAATGGATCACAAAGAATTGGATACAACTCAAAATGACTGAAAAATAACAATACTGTAGTACCTAGCATATAGTAGGCCCATAATAAATGGCTGATTGATCTGATAGTGGTTCTGTGTAGCCAATTAATGAACTTTATTGTCAGAATTTTCTGCTACCTCCATCATTTCTTAGGTGAGTAAAAGCATTTACGACAGATTTTAAACATTTTTGGTATGTGATAAACACCTTTGAAAACTTGGCAAAACCTGTAGATTCCTTTTTAAATGATTGTAAATGCACAAGATAAAAAATACAAAGGATTACAAATTATATTGAAATAAATTCTATATCAGAATATTGAAATAAAACTATCAAAATATTTTCTAAAGATACAAATTCATGAACCTCAGGTTAAAAATCTCTGCTTTCGAGGTTTGTGTAAAGTCCATGACCTATGATATAGGGACAAAAAGGACTGGGTAGCAATTGTTATCAAATGCTTTTAATGTGACTAATGCCATACTAGGTCATGTAAAGTATACAAAAGAAATAGAAAATATAGTGAGTGTCCTTCGAGAATCTTATAGAAAACAGCGTTTAAGAGAATGGAAGAAATACTAATGATTCACATATAATCCATAATTAGATGAAATTGATGCTTGCCATTTATGAAACAATTTGGAGTTGACTGAATATTCAGAACTTCAATGTCTTCAAACAACTTCTAACTTCAACTTCAAACTTCAAACAAACAAACAAACAAAAAAACATAACCCTTTGATGAAAGGACTTAATCAGAGAATGTATTGGGAAACAAAAACAAAAAAGCAACCTTTTTTTTTTTGTCCCTGAGCCAATGTTACCTCCTATTTCTATTCTAGCAGCTTGGACTATAACCCTTTCACAATAAGGTTGAAAAACTAGTTCTGGTACATTTATATGGTATAAAAGAGTTTGCCCTAGAGTCAGGAGGACCCGAGTTCAAATTTAGACTTAGGTACTTAATAGACCTGGGTAAGTCACTTAATCCTAATTGCCTTGAAAGGAAAAAAAAAAAAAAAAAAAAAAACAAGCCAATAATAAAATCTATTAAGGGCAGCAGTCCATGAAATATTAGACTTGGAATCAGGAAGACTTGAATTCAGATCTAATCTCAGATACTAGTTGTATGACCCTATGCAAGTCATTTAACCTCTTTGAGCATCAGATTCCTCTCCTGTAAAAGGGAGATAATAATGGCACTTTCCTCCCAGAGTTGTTTGAAGACAAAACAAGCTAATTCTTTTTTTTAATTTATTTTTGTTTGATTACATATGTACATTCTTTTTTTAAAAAACCATATTTCCTTATGAATCATGTTGGGAGAGAAAAATCAGAACAAAAAGGAAAAATCACAAGCAAAAAAGAAAATGGAAGAAAAAGAAAAAAGAAAGTGGACATAGCATGTGTTGATTTACCTTCAGTCTCCATAGTTCTCTGCCTGGATGTGGATAGTGTTTTCCATCCAAAGTTAATTAAGATTGTTTTGGATCACTGAATCACTGAGAAGAATCAAATATATTATAGTTGATCATTACACAGTCTTGCTGTTATTGTGTGTAATCTATTTCTGGTTTTGCTTATTTCACTCAGCATCAGTTTGTGTAAATCTTTCCAGGCCTTTCTAAAATCAGTTTGTTCGATATTTTTTAAAGTACAATAACATTCCACTATTTTCATATACCATAACTTACTTAGCCATTCCCCAATTTATGGACATCTACAAAATGAGATAATTCTTGTAAAGTGTTTTGCAAAGTATGTAAATTTTAGTTGTTGTTATTATAACTGTTCAAAACACTGTACTAGGTCTGGGGAATAAATAAAAATGCCAGTCCCAGGCTTCAAGAAAGGTACATTGTTTGAAAAATAGGTGGTTGTTGTTCAGTCATTTCAGTTATGTTTGATTATTTAACCCTCTTTTGGGGTTTTCAAGGTAAAGATACTGGAGTTGCTTGCCATATCCTTCTCCAATAAAACATGTACACAGATAAATATAACAGCTAGTTATAATGGCATATGCCTATCACTTTTGCTACAGAAGAGGCTGCTGCATGTAGGTTGGGGATTTCTGAGATGTAGTAAGGTTGACATTATTTTGGGGGCCACACTTAAGTCTAAAACTAAACATGGTAAACCCCAAGGAAGAAAGAATTCTCAGCTTGCCTGAGGAAGAATGAAATGACCCATGTCAAGTTCTGTGCTAGTTCAGATTGCAGTCAGACCTGTGAATGAAGCTTGGGACAAAATAAAATGTTTCTGCCTTTCAAGAAGTTTCCATTCTAAATATGTTTGGAAGAATTGCATATGTATAATCTATATTGGATTACTGGCTGTCTAAGGGAGGGGGAGGGAGAAAGGGAGAGAAAAATATTTGGAACACAAGGTTTTGCAAGAGCAAATGTTGAAATCTTTGATGTATTTTGAAAATAAGCTATTATATTAAAAAAATTAAATTTAAAAAGAGGTTTCCATTCTACAGAAGTTTGGGCTATAGAATGAGTGTGTGTATGTGAGAGTGTCAGAGTATAATGTGAAATAAAGCTAAAAACATAAATAGAAATCTAATTCTGAGGGGGTCTGAAATGGCAGTTGAGGGGGTTTTTATTTTAATGTGTAAAGAATTGGAAGGAAGTCATTGAAAGTTCAAATCAGTAGTTTTCTTTTTATATACAGGCATGTTGTGTTTCAGTTCTAGATCACTACAATAAAGCAAGTCACACTAATTTTTTGGTTTTCTAATGCATATAAAAGTTATGTTTATATTATGCTGTAGCATATTAACTGTGCTAATAGTACTATGTCTAAAAAATATACATACCTTCATTAAAAATACTTTATTGTTAAGAAATGCTAACCATCATCTGAGTCTTCAGTGAGTCATACACCGTCTTTTTGTTGGTGGAGAGTCTTATCTCGATGTCAGTGGCTATTGATTGACCATGGTTGTGATTGCCACAGGTTGGGGTGGTTGTGGCAATTTCTTAAAATAAGACAAGGATGAAGTTTGTCATGTTGTTTGACTCTTTCTTTCATTTGAGGCCATTGCAAGGTCATTAATTGATCTAATTTAGTATTATTATGTTTCAGGATAGGTAGGTCAGAGGAGAGGGAAACAGGAAAACAGGTAGGTGCAACAGTCAGAACAGATAAATATTTATTAAGTTAGTCATCTTATATGGGTAAAGTTCATGGTGCCTCAAAACAAATACCATAGGAACATCAAAGAGCCCTGATCACAGATCACCATAACAAATATAATAATAATAAAAATGTCTGAAATATTCCAAGAATTACCAAAATATGGCACAGAGACATGATGTGAAGTCATGCTTTTGGGAAAATCGTGTTGATAGACTTTCTTGATGTATATTTTCAGTCCTCCCTTTGACACATATCACCTATGTGAGTCAAATATCCTAACTTCTCAATACAATTATCTCTTCCACATTGCAACTTTCTCCATTATTTCTATATAACTCTGGTTGTTATGTAAAATTAAATAGGAATATTTGGGGAATTTTGTAGAAGCTTCAGGCAACATATAAAGGCCAGTAGATGACACAGAAAAAATTAGAAACTCAGAAATGCATAAAACATATGTATAGTTTTATATAATATCAGTCCAAATTTTATAATAAAAATAAGAAAAAAGGAATAATTCAAACTTTTTCTAAATATGAAGGCAGGACCAAAAATGCTTACGTAAATTCTCCAAATTATAAGGGTGCAGTGCCCCTAATCTCTGCAAGGTAGAAGGGATAACCGTAAGTCCTGAAAAATCTCTAAGACTAGGAATTGCAAGTATAATTTATAATGTATAAATTAATGGATGTGCATACATATATATACTATGGTATAATAAAGTTGTATAGATAATAATAAAAAACTCTATCTGAAACTTTTCTTCTACATTCATACTCCATAACTTGTTCAACCATTCCCTACTGCCCAATTCTTTGCCAACCACACAAAAATGTTTTTTATATATTTGGTCCTTTCTCCTTTTTATGATTTCTTTGGGACACAGACCTAGTAGTGCCATTGCTAGATCAAAGGGTATGCAGAGTTTGATTGCCCTTTGGACATAGTTCCAAATTGCTCTCCAGAATGGTTGAATCAGTTCACAACTCTACCAATAATGCATTAGTAGGACTTAGTACTTCTTGTGCCAGTCCATTCTACTTTGTGGTAGTTCTTAATCTGAATAATTTTTTCTTACATGAATGCTATTTTTTTTTCAAGTATTACCCATTGCCTCTAGCCCTTCTCTTTGTGACCAAGCCTAATCCCCCAACCTTTCATATACCTATAGATGGTGATAGTGTCTATCTTGTACTTTTCCTTTTTCAGGTTAAACATCGTCAGTTCCTATAAATGATGCTCATTTTAGTGAACATAATGCCACTGCAATGACATGTCTGTAATTATGAGAGAGAGGAAAAGAAAGAGGGAGTGATTGAAGGAGCTAAAACAGAGAAGGGCAGAGGTATAGAACCTCAAAATACATGCTTATTTGATTTTAGTCTTCTCTCTTTAATCAAGATAGAGTTTAAATGCCACAGATCAATTCCACATTTAAGAACTAATTTGTTTTATTTGGAGTAAGAGATCAGGCTTGGGTCTACTGTAGTGCTGAGTCCATTAGAATAATATATAAATTTAAACATACCTAATAGTACAATCTATGGTTGACCTAAGTGGCTTTTGTAACATGAAAGCTTTGGCAGGGAGATTATATTCCTTCAGTCAAATAGCTCTGAAGTGTGGAAAATCACTTAAGGGCATTCAAAGCTAACTGAAGTGTAAATCTGTTTGAAAATGGGATCATCAAATCATTTCTGATTTAAGCTTTAAGAATAAGCAATGGTAATGTCTTTGAATGGTGTTTTATATTTTATTGCAAGATGCCTCCAAATATGTTATTTGTTGATCCTTGCAATAACTCTCCGTTTTACATATGAAATTAATATAAAGTGTTCTCTCCATTTTATATATGAAAAAAACAGCAGCAAATCATTCCACTTCTCTCACTTCATCTTGTCCATTAGTCTACTCTTCCTATATAGGAATCCCTTTAGCCTAGATCCCATGGTATTCCAGTTTCATTGTGTCTATTTCACTATTTGTATCACACATGACCATGCATATTGTACTAGTTCTTCACCTTCACCATCATAATTATTTTTATCATTATAATTCTGTTCCTGGAGAAAGGAACATTGCCAAACAAAGAAAACTAGCCCAGTACAAAATTGTACTTTCTTCAACTATGTCTCTTCAATGGCCTGCAATCGGCTACACATCTTTGTATGCACTTTTCATTGAAAACTGAGCAAACTCCTCATTATGCCCTGATCCAGAATATCTTCTCTCTTTTTGAACTATTAGTGTTTTCACTCTTAGCTAAAGACTTTGCCTCTTCCACCAAGAAAATTAGAGATATCCAAAATTAACGCTTATTTCTACCTTCACTCCCAGTTCTACACATCTCTTTCTCTATACATACACTTTTCTGTTCCCCTCAATCTGAGAAAAAGAGCTGTCATTCCATTTAATAATATTAAGCCTTTAGACTTACTTGTGTTCCTGATACCTCAGCCACTTTATTTTTTTTTAATACGTCTTCTCTTTTTCTGGCCTCTTCAATTGATCTCCTATCCTGACTTCTTTTTTCCTCTAGCCTTTCACTCTCACAATTATCCTAGAAAAACCTTTACCCACTTCTATATACTCTTCAAACTGTCATTTTTTTATTGCTAGGTTTCTTCAAGGACTAGCTCAAATGTCACCTCTTTTATGAAGTAATCTCTCAAGTAAAAACTGATTTTATTTTGTTAATTTCTCAGCATTTTTAGTTTCTTGTTCAAATCCTTGATCTTTCTTTTCTTTCTTTTGCTAAGATAAGTGTTTAAAGATATAAAGAGCTCCCTTAGGACTGCTTTAGCTCCACTCTACAAATCTGAGTATGTGAACTTCTTGTTAATAACTTTCCTTAATATAATTATTCATTATTTCTAATAGTCTTCTTTGATATTTTTATTAAAGACAATATTATTTAGTCTGTGTCTTTCATTCATATTCTCTTTTGTAATTATACATTGTATTGTTATGAGTTGTGAAACATTTAACATGCCTCTCTGCATTTATTGATTTTTTTCCACTTAATATTTTATTTTTTCCAATGACATATAAAGATAGCTATCACTATTCTTTTTCGAAGATTTTGAGTAGCAAATTTTTCTCCTGCAGTCCCTCTCCTCAACCCTCCCTAAGACAGCAATCTGATATAGGATACACATGTACAATCATGCTATACATATTTCCACATTAGACATATTGTGAAAGAAGAATCAAAACAAGAGGGAAAAGGCATGAGAAATAAAAAAAACAAAGTGAAAATAATATGCTTTGATCTTCATTCAGACTCCATAGTTCTTTCTCTGAATGTCTTTTGGAATTATCTTGGATTATTGTTTGGCTGAGAAAAGCAAAGTCAATCATAACTGATCATTGCATAATGTTGTTATTGTATGTAATGTTCTTCTGGCTCTGCTCACTTTATTCAGCATCAGTTGATGTAAGTCTTTCCAGGTTTTTCTGAAATCTGTCTGCTTATCATTTCTTAGAGAATAATAGTATTCCATTACATTCATATACTACAACTTATTAAGCCATTCCCTAATAGATGGGCATCCTCTTAATTTCCAAATCTTTATCACCACAAAAAGAGCTTATGCATTTATTTGTAAATTCTTTATATCCCAGAAAGTTATCAGCTTCTACAAAATAATTAGATATGCTGAAAAAAGAATACTACTTAAGATTTCAAATCAGTAATTGCCAAAAATCTATCGTTTCCAGTTTTTCTAATGTTACATCCTTAATTGATTGTTTAAATTTCTGCTGAATTCTGAATGATTGCCACACCAATAAGTTCTTTGATTTCTATCAAGATGTAATTATTTTCATAGTTTGTCATTATCTTCAATAGTCTCTTTTTGAAGCTTCTAAATCTAATGTTCAGGATCTAAGGTGGTTTGAGGTTTTCTTTAATTAAATTTTACATTTTTAATGAACAGAAATCTATTTTATCTCCCTCTCATGTCCATCCCCATTGAAAAAAGAAAAAATATCAAGTTCCATGCAAAGTCAAGTAAAAGAAAAATCCCTCATTGGTTATATTTGAAGAAATATATCTCATTCTATATATACTCTAAGAATAGTATTTATTAAAATGTGGCTACTGGATTATCAGACTGGGTAGTGTTGGTTCAGACTTAAAAAAGGTAGGGAAAGCAACGTATGATGAGTCATCAAAGTACTTCTGGAATCTTCTCTCTCCTTTCCTCTAGCTCTCCATTCCTCCTTTCCTCCCTCTTTCCTTCCTTCCATGTCTGTCTCTCTCTTTCTCTGTCTCTGTCTCTCTCTGTCTCTTTCTCTGTCTCTGTCTCTCTCTTCCTCTCTGTCTCTCTCTCTCTTCCTCCCTCCCTCCCTCCCTCCCTCTCCCTCCTTCTCTCTCTCTCTCTCCTCTCTCTCTCTCTCTCTCTCTCTCTCTCTCTCTCTCTCTCTCTCTCTCTCTCTCTCTCTCTCTCTCCCCTTCTTTATCTTTCTCTCTCTGTTTCTGTCTCTTTTTCTCACTGTCTCTCTCTCTACATACACTTCCCATCTCTTCTCTCTTATACACACATAAAGATACATGTAGGTACACATGCTATACAAATGTGGATTGATACATGAAGTGAAGAATGAGCTATCCTCTCACTGGCTCTTTGCAATGATTTCTAGAGTTTTCTAAGTTTTTTTCCTAGTGGATTTATGGACTTGCTTTCCCCTGAAAGGACCTAGCAGGACTGTACAAATATAGATTGCTTGATATAAAACTCTAATCTTTTGTAGGTCCAATCTTAGCTATTATCTAGAGAACTCTTTGGAAAAGACTTAATTTATAAAATTTTCAAATCTGTAAAAATTGAAAGATGATCTTAATATGACCCTTTGTTTTACCATTTTCATCATGTTTAAATACATCAAAATCTGGGTAACTGAGGCAGCTGGTACACACACATACACAGAGAGAGAGAGAGAAAAAAAAAGAGAGAAAGAGAGAGAGAGAGAGAGAGAGAGAGAGAGAGAGAGAGAGAGAGAGAGAGAGAATTGTTCACTTTTTTGCTCTCCAAAAGCTATTTCTATGGTTGCCCTTGTTCAGCATGCCTCAGTACGGTTATATATCAGATGCCTAAAATTTAAAAATAAATAAATAAATAAACCTGCAGTGGGTTAAGGAAGCCTTTGAAGTTAAATGTATCTGAATTATTAATTTCCCTTGACAGTCCCCCAAAAGAAGAAAACAACTGTGCTTTTTTTTCCCCATGCTGTCAAAACACATTCCCAACAGCCTTCATAGAGACGGACATACATTTCTTTTTTTAGATCATCATTTCCTATCTCTCAAACCAAGAAGCTTATTGGTGCCTCTTCAAAATAAAATCATTGCCACAAGAAGATGGAGTGGTAAAAGATTGTGCACACATGCATTTAAAACTGTATATATGCCCACTAGTTTGCATTCCCAAAGGGTACCATGTCTATAGTACTTTGATCTAAATCAGCTGAAGATGTATGAGGCACTTAATTGTGGGCTCAAAGAAAATAACCCAAAATAAGGTTTTGAACTTTTGCGATTGTGCTGGTTGCTTTACATTTATAGAGATGGAAGTGTGTTGCATCAAAGGCAGATAGAGTCAGAGTGTAGAAAAGGGAAAGAGACTTTAAGGGAAGAAAATGAGGGAGCAGAATTTCATGAAAGGCATCCAGTGGCAACTTTTTTCTCAATATCTTGACAGATATTCTTCTAACCAACTTGCTTAATTTCTCCCCAACCTCATCACCATATATGTTCAATTTTAATAAGCATGATACTAGAGAACAAGTGCTGGATGAATAGTAGATCCAGTTTTGAATCCCAGCCCTTCTATTTACTACCTTTGTGATCTTGGACAGTGAGTTTAGGAAAATCTTGGGAAACCAAGGTACACAGAATCCAAACAAACACAACCAGCTTGAAGAATCAGCTTTCTATTTCTGTAAAAAAAAAAAAAAACAAAAACCAAGGCATAGGAAATGCTTTCATTGATGTACCAGACTGGAGATGTGATACAATCACAAGACAGAATGGTTAGAATAGCCCTGTCGCCAATGCAAAAGCTCTGAGGATTAGCACAACATGAATATCTGTGAATTTTGAGCCTTGAGCACAGCCGTCTCCAAGGTACTATTAAAGATTTTTTTTTCTTCCTTAATGTTTGCCTGGAGGTTTGGGCCACACAGCTGCTATAAATTTCTATAAATTTTGCCATTCCAAAGAAGCCTGAAAATGTGATTCTCCCTTTCTCTCTCCCAAATAAAATATAAATTTCTGATTCTGATATATAAGGACTTCCATAAGGTCAATAAAAAGAAAATGATGAGTTTAAGAAAATCATCTAAATATCTTTCTCTTTCCTCATTTCCACAGTCCAAAGCACTCCGAGAAAAATGGCTGCTACAAGGAATGCCAGCTGGTACTGCCGAAGAAGAAGAAGCTAGAAAGCGACAATCTGAGGAAGATGAGTTCAGAGTTAAAAAACTTGAAGATAATATTCACAGGTACGTGGTTTCATGTGTGCAATGGACACTATTTAACCAAAGAATCTGTGGTCTTTTCTTTTCCCCCTTCTTTCTTTACTCTTAAATCTAATTTTGGCTTCAATTTATATTGGACTGTTTTATGTGAAATTGTCAAGGAATATACGTAATTTCCATGAAACTGAAGCATATGTCCTTCAAGAACAAATGCTTTTTATTTTAAGTGTAAACTCTTTTGAGTAGAAAACTTTATTGAATAAATTGTATTCTTTTCTGTCTTGTTAATCAGGATATATTGAAGAGCATTTAACATTTTTTTGATGACAATGAATCATCATTATATTATACTGTGCTATAATTCAATGCATTCAGGATTTATTGAGATATGTAAGGCTAATTGTCCTCAGGTTACCATGGCTTTTGAAGTTCCCAAGTCTGTTTTTTTATGGATTTTTTGTCAGTTTCTGCTGTCCTCTCAAGTTTCTAGTTGTTTAATTGTTGTCATTGTCCCCAACTTTTAACTAAGGAGTTCTGTAAAAAAAATTTAATATATCAATCACTGTATTTCAGTATTATTGGTTTACTTTGTATTTAATCTTATGCATTCAGAAACATTGTTGAGAAGAAATAAATTTCAACAGATTGCCGGAGGGATCCCTAACAACAAAAAAGGTTAAGGAGAATTCTACTCTTATTATTAATCAGGGAAATGCAAGTACTACACACCTCTCAGATTGGCTAGGATGACAGAAAAAGATAATAGTGAATGTTGGAGGGGATGTGGGCAAACTGGGACACTGATACATTGTTGGTGGAATTGTGAATACATCCAGCCATTCTGGAGAACGATTTGGAACTATGCTCAAAAAGTTATCAAACTGTGCATACCCTTTGATCCAGCAGTGTTACTACTGGGCTTATATCCCAAGGAAATCTTAAAGAAGGGAAAGGGATCTGTATGTACAAAAATGTTTGTGGCAGCCTCTTTGTAATGGCCAGAAACTGGAAACTGAGTGGATGCTCATTAATTGGGGAATGGCTGAAATAAATTGTGGTATATGAATATTATGGAATATTATTGTTCTGTAAGAAATGACCAGCAGGTTAATTTCAGAAAGCCTGGAGAGACTTGCATGAACTGATGCTGAGTGAAAAGAGCAGGACCAGGAGATCATTATATATTTCAACAACAATACTATATGATGATCAATTCTGATGAACATGGCTCTCTTCAATAATGAGATGAACCAAATCAGTTCCAATAGAGCAGTAATGAACTGAACCAGCTACACGTAGCAAAAGACCTCTGGGAGATGACTATGAACCATTACATAGAATTCCCAATCCCTCTGTTTTTGTCTGCTTGCATTTTTTATTTCCTTCACAGGTTAATTGTACGTTATTTCAAAGTCAGTTTGTCTTGTGCAGCAAAATAACTGTATGGATATGTATACATATATTGTATTTAATATATACTTTAACATATTTTTTAAAAATATGGTAGAGATCATTAAAAAAAAGAAAAGAAAAGAATTCTGCTCCAGAATATATCATCCACAAACTTCTTTTCAGTTTTTGTTTACCATCTCCAGAAGGCTGGGTAACAAGATAACCATAAAAAACATAGATTGTTGTTGAATTCTTTCTAACTCTTCAAAATTCCATTTGGATTTTCTTAGCAAAGATACTAGAGTGGTTGGCCATTTTCTTCTCCAACTCATTTCACAGATGAGGAACCTGAGGCACGCCAGACCTGCACTATACCTACTGTCCCACCTAGATATTAAAATCGTGTCTTAAATCATAATAAATGGGTTCTCACTGATGTGGTGAATGACTTTCCTGTGAAAGATATATATATAAATCATCTTTGTTCCACAGCTTTAGGGATGTCTGTTTTGACTTTTGAAAGGCATGATTCTCAGCAATGTTCTAAGTGTTTGAAGTTACTGACTGGGTAAATGACCTCAGGGCAAATCTGGATTAAGGAGGGTTAGGTTGGGTAAACAATTGACTAAAGTGTATTATACCAAAAAGGCAAGGGGATTACAACAAGGAACACATTTTAATAAGGCTTACAACAGAGTGCGTGAAGGCAAGTAGTCTTTGGTGAAGTTGGACAAGTAGGATCGATCCAGATTGAGAATGTTCTTATATATCAGAATCAGAAGTTTATTTTTTATTTGGTGGTATTTGGTAGTAAAGGGGCTATAAGAAGCAGGGAAATATTATCAAAACAGTGTAGAAGGAAAATGACTAGTCAAGCAGTATGAAGAAAGGATAAAATAAAGGATAGGAGGGCATGAAAACTCATTAGTGGCTTGATTACCGGAATAACCTAAGAAGAGATCAGGACCTGGATTGATATGGGTATAGGAGAAATTGTAAAGAAGGGATACATACAAGAAATGTCTCAGAGGCATATTCCATGGATTTTGTCAGCTGATTGGATGTGTGGGGTGGGAAGGAGGATGTGTAGAAAAGAAGTGATCTCAAGGATACAAGCCTTGGTGATGGGAAGGATAATAATATAACTTAAAAGATAGAAAAGTTAGAAAGAGAGGCTCGTTTGGAATGGATGGAAAACCAGGAGTTGAGTTTTGAACATGTAGGTAAGAGTAACTATGTGGCCACAGAAAATACAGGTCAGGAACAATTGAGATAAAATTGGAAATAGAGATGGAGATTGGAAAGTTTCCAAAGAGGTCAAGCCTTGGGAGTAGATAAAATAACTAAGAAGAATGTGAAAAGAAGAGGGAAAAAAAGACACTGGCCAGAACCTTAGCAGACATTCTTATTTCAGAAGCAGGAGGAATATTCAAGAAGATAAAGGAATAGTTTGACATCTAGAGAGTAGGAATATAATATTACAGAAGACAGAAGGAAAGTAGGACTGAAAAGCAGGGAATAAATAGGCCACTGAATCATTTGCTTCAAAGTGGTCAAGGATGATAAAGACCCCAAAAAGATAATTGGATTGAGTGAGGAGGAGGCTGTCAGTTTCAGACAATAGAGTTTCAGAACAACCGCTATACCAGAAGCTTCCTTTCCATAATATGTTCCTGAATTCAAAAACCAACCCCCTACCACCTGAAAGGTATGAAAAAGGATAGAAGAGATCTGCTACGTTTTGCTAATCTTAAAAGACAAGTAGAAAAACAGAAGAAGAATATACTAGGGGAAGAAAAGGGAGAGGAAAGATGGGAGAAATTATCTCACTTAATCTGTGCACAAGGAGAAATCTGTCAAATAAGGAGGAAAGAGGTGGGACCAGAGCTCACACTTAAACCTTACTTTCATTATGATTGGTCAAAGGAGAGAAGAATGTGCATAGATATAGAGAAATGTACAGTTGTGTACAGAAATGCATTTCACTCAACAGGAAAAGAGGAAAAGGGGAGAAAAAAATAAAGAAAAATAAGGAGAATAGCTTGAGGGAAAATTAAGTCCTAAGCAAAACAAACTCTAAGGATATCCAAAAATATCATGGCAGCTCTTTTTCCAGGGCAAAGAATAGTAAACTATGGGTGGTGCTCATCAATTGGGGGATGGTTGAACAAGCTATATGATTGTGATGACCATTTAGTAATACTGTTGTGCTATAAGAAATAATGATGGGAATGATTTCAAACAAACCTGAGAAGACTTGTATGAATGAAGTGAACGAATCCAGGAGGACCGTTTTTTATGATAGCAGTGGTGTAAAGCAAACAACTTTGAAAGACTTAGAAACTTTCATTATTGCAATGAAGGACTCAGGATGAAGCGTATCTCCTGACAGACAAAAGAGATTTAAAATTGAGACATATTTTGAGGGGGAAATGATCAGTGTAGGAATTTGTTTTGTTTATCTATACATGTTTGTAATCATTTTTTTTCTTCTCACTTGGAGGGTAAAGGGATGGAAAAGAGAAGACAGAATTTTGTTTGTTTAAAAAAAAGTGTAATAGTTTAGTTTATAAATATTTTATATTCAAAATGAAAATTTATAATTAATAAATTTTTAAATAAATATCATAAAGAAAAGACATTGGTCTTGGAGTCATGGGGCCTGAGCTCTTCTTCCACCGTCAGTTCTGCCCCCTGTGACAGCTTGGACAAATCACTGATTGAGCCTCAGTTTCCTCCTCTATAAAATGAATAGCTTAAACTAGATGGTCTCTAAGCTCCTTTTCTGATTCTAACATTTCTTAGCTTAAGGTTTTGATCTCTATCAAGATGTAAATCTTCTTAGGATAACTATAAATACTGTACTTTTGACTATTTTTTAATCATTCCCACTTAGTGTGAAGGAAAGATTCACATTTTAAAAACAGGAGGAAGAAATACAGCATGATATTTTACAGGGTAGCACTGAAGCAGGGAAAAGGCCTGAAATAGTGAGGTCATGGCCTTCAATAACAAATTTTGGCCCACTTCATGATTTTTTTCCCTAGAACTCCAGCCCCACCTTTTATAATAAATCAAAGAGCAACCTTGTCAAGCAAACCTTGTTTTCAGCAAATGCAAAGAAAAGCAAAGTATAATTTTCTAAGAGAGAAAGTCAGTCCCTTCACCAGTGTAGAATAGCAAATCAACTTTATGAAAATGGAAATATGTAGGATTTTAGAAGAAAAATTTAGAAGCCCAGAAAAGCCTAGAAAACTGAAGCAACTAGCCAAAATGAGGGAAGGTTGAATCTTAAAAGATCTGATTTGTTGAACTTTCTGTGTTTCATTTTCCTCAATGGCAACTCAGCTCACCACTTAAACTGCTTGCCAAAATCTTAGAGAGAGTGATTCAAGCCAAGGATTACTGGAAACATTTACAAGAAGGGGGAGGGGGTAGGAGAAGTCAGCTCTGTGAAATGACTTAAAAGGAAGTTTGCTTTCAGGTCTGTTAAAGTGGCCCCATATAGTGGCCACATATACTTTATTCTTGTCGTTGTGGTGACAGCTGGGTTTCAGACATTGGCCACCGTTTTCCTTTCCTTTACAGACTCTTTCCAAAAATGTAGACTGAATTCTTCCCACTAATGATAAGCAACAGAAAATAATTTATGGCATAAATGAATCCCTCTGTATTTCACATTGTGTTAGGCTCATTATGGAAAAGATATGGGGTCTCTAGTTCTCCTTGGCAAAATACTGTGCTATAAAAGTCTATTTTGTTTCCCATGCAATTATAATACCATATTGGCCTGAATATAAACATGCCTCCTCCTCAAAAAAAAAAATATTGCTTGCTCCTGTAAAATCAAATCTCTCTGAAAAGAAAACTATCAAATACACACAGAGGCTTACAGTGAAAATAATTATTCAGAATTAAAGACCTGTTTATATCAATAAGAGTTCACATAATATAGAGAATAGAAAGCCAGTCCGGAATATCAGGATTTAAGACCCACCTCTGACATATACTCATATGTGTCCATAGACAAGTAACTTAATTTTTGAGTGCCCCCAGACAACTTTCTAAGACTATAATGATAGTATTTATATAGCACTTTAAGATTTGCAGAATACCTTAATATATTATTTCATTTGATCATCATCACTAACATTTATGAAGTGGTTATTATGCGTCAGGTACTGTGTTAAATGTTTTACAATTACTATCTCATTTTATTCTTGGTATGTTAACTTCATCCTACAGATGAAGAAACTAAAATAAACAGTAGTTAAGAGAATACGCCTGAATTGATAGGATTTCCTCACCTGATAATTCTCTAAATTTATGAAACCATAAGTTTAGTTTGTATATACATATTTTCTCCCTAATTAGTTACTATGTGAGTTCTTTCAGGGTAGACAACAGTTTACCTTTCTTTGCATCCTCTATGCTTGGTACATAACAAGAACTTAACATTGTCTCCTTATATGACTGATTATCTCTATTTGGGTAATATTTGTATAAATTTCTGCCACATACAGCATACAAAGCATCCTAGTGAGTTCATTGAAATCCAGAAAAGTGAAGAAATTTAGGAAGGTAGACAAATGGGGGAAGTTGGAGAAAATATTATGGAAAAAAACTTTAATTGAAAATTTTAACTTTCTATTACATTTAATCTAAACTTACCAAATTAATATGAATAATTTTTAAATTCATTCATTGTATTCAATATAGCTTTATGGCATATACAATGGCTATTGGTTTCCATTGAGTTTCAGACTGGACTCCTGGCTACCATTGAAGAAATAGGAGTTCACTTCCCCAGTCCTGCCACCATTTCATTGACTTTGGTCTAACTTGTATACAGTTATTCCTTCCCATATCATGACTTTGCTCATTGTGGTTTCAACATATCTACAGGTCGACATAAGAAATCAAATGGGAATTTTGGGGAAGTTTTTGAGAAGCTGTAGATGATACACATGTTAGCAGATGACACAGAAAAAGTTTAGAAACTCAGAAATGCATAAAATGTATGTATAGTACTATATAATATCAATTCAAATTTAAAAAGAAAAAAATTCAGACTCCTTTGGTATGAAGAGAGGGACAAAAAGTTTTACTTGGATTTTCCAGATCACAGAAATGCTGTGCCCTTAAACCCTCTCTATACTCACAAACAATGTGGAAGGGATAACTGTATGTTTTTATTAATGTAATATTTTATTCTGATATCACAATAATTCAGGCAGTTGTGCACATAGCTTTTCTTCTGTCTTGAAGTTTAGTCTGAGGTTGATTTGTCATAGCTTCATAGCTCCCCTGCTGTGCTTTCCTGGCATGTTTCTTTAGGTCTCCAATATCACTTGAATGGTGACATTCTTAGTTCTGCTCTAGTACACTTGCTTTTGCCATTGTATTGGATAGTGATTCCTGAATGTTCTCCCTTGTGAGGCTTAAACCACCTACTCTATGAATCACATTGGCTCCCTTTTGCCTGTCTTCAGATTAGAACAGTTTCCCAGCATATCAAATTGAAGAATTCCAGAGATTTTTACTGACTAGTGAGCAATATCTTCAGAATCTTGCTTCTCTCCAACTTTCCACATATTCATAATTTATTCAGGCACAATGGTGTGATATGCTCATATGATTTTTTTCTTGGAAAAAATTTTCTCAGGATTTAAAAATAATAAAAAAATTAATTTTTTTAAAATTTTAAAATAAAATAATATATACTCAGATTTTTTTCTGCCATTTCCTAATCAATGAACCAACGGGCATTACTGTGTTTTGATTTTTTTTTTTTGGCTACCACAAAAAAGTTCTGTTATTAGTATTTTGTGATACATGTGACCTTTCTGTCTTTGACCACCTTGAGTGGTATCATAGGTCAAGCCTGATTTGGATTAATACAAAATGAGATAGTCATTAGCCATCCAACACTTTAAAAAGTTTATCTTAAAATAACATGCAAAGATAAAGGTTTAGGTTGATTCAGTTCTGTTCATCTCCATAAAGAAAATGTACAATATAAAGGATGTGCTATATCAAAAGGTCATTTTGGCTTTGGAAGTCAAACATCTATCAAGTCTGAGAATCAGTAATTCTTTTGGATCTGAAAAAGTCTCATTAAAAACCAAATCCCAGTTCTTTGGACACCTGTACTTCTATTTGGGAGGGAAAAATAGCCCAGCTTATAAAGTAGGATCTTAGGCAAAAATAGTCCAGCCTAGGTGGGGAGGGCCTTAGCTATTTATCATTTAACAAGTGTGTATTAGGTTCCAGGCTTTGTGTTAAGCACTGGGACTACATAGAGCATCCTTCTTTCAAGAAACTCAACAGTTTAATGGGGAAATAGCATACAACTACTTATTTTTAAGATATATACAGAATGAATTGGAGATAATTAACAGAGGAAAGACAACAGCATTAATAGGGATAAATAAAGACTTCTTATAAAAGGTTAGCTCTGAACCTAGCTTCCTTGAAACCTGGGGGGCAGAGATGGGAAGGAAGCAAATTCCATATAGGGGGAACATCTAATGAAAGTTGAGTGTCTTAGATCAAATGTAATCATTTCTTACCGTCTGGAATAGCAAGGCCTGAGAAAATGGGCAAGAGCTCAGAAAATACTATTAGTCACCCTGCCATCAATGACCTTGGGGCCCAACACCATCAATACTGCTGAAGCTTTTATGTATCAGTAAGGGACTTTGGCCTTTAGCAAAGCAGGTCACAAAGGGAAAGTCCTTTAGGTAAGCACCTATGCAAAACTGTCCTGCTGCTCCTACAGACTCTTCCCTCAAGTCTCTTGGTAACTCTGTTTAGTTCCTAGTACATGAATCAATTTAAGAACAGCAAACCAAAAGCTAGGTTGCCTGCTTTTATGATAGCAAAAAGCATCAGAGAAGAGAAATATTTTCATCCTCATCACAGCATTGGTAATAACTTCTATCTTCTTGGCCCAGAGGTACATTTTTCTGCCTCCCCAGTTTTGGTAACAACAGAATGAATTAGCCTTATAAACAAAAGATCTGGATTTGAATTCTCCATTTGTCAATTATTTAGGCAAATGTGAATCAGTAAAAGTCAACTTCTTTTTTTTCTGAGGCTTAATTGCTTCCTTATAAAATGAAACTAATAATATTTCTATCACCCAGAGTTGTTGTGACAATCAAGTAAGATAATATAAAATGCTATATAAATATCGTTATTTTGCTTCACCTTGCTTCTATTTGTTCCACTACTGAAATGGCTATTTAAAGTTTTAACTCCAATAAACAGAATCTTTCTGCCATTACTCAAGAGGACGAAAAGTCATTTCATTCCAATTTGCTGTAATATTGAACCAACCGTGGCTTTTTTCCCCTCATTCAAGCAACTGTATTAAAATGATACTTCAAAGTCTCATTTTAAACTTTAGCATGTTGCAATGAAAATAACTTGCAATTGAATCTTAGAAGCAAAGCAAACTATGCATAGGACTCCCTGAGGAATACATTTTCAGATTTAATAACTTTTACCAATGCAGGGACTAACTACAATGCCACAGAACCAATGGTAAAGCATGCTGTTCACCTTACTGAGAGGTGATAGATTCAAGCTACAGAATGGCAGTTTGGGTCACAGCCAACATGGGAATTTGCTTTGTTTGACTATGCATATTTATTACACTGATTTTTTTTTTTCCTTTTTAGAAACAATTTAGGAGAGGTGGGAAAGAGTAGAACTGGAGATAGAATTCCCCTTTCTTCTTGTAAAAAAAAAAAAGGAATTGAAACATTTTACCAAAAATGCATAGAAGAGAATATAAGGAAAGCTAGAAGAAAAAAGAAACAATTGAGCTAGTTTTGAAAATTTCATCTTGAATTTATCACATTACAGGTATCCCCAGTCTTATCATAGTTTTAAGCCGTTGAGGCCTAGAGCATGCTTTTTTGAGTCCGTGTCTCATGTCTCATAACATTCCCTTCTGCTTCAAATGCTTACTCTGCCCCTCGCTTCCATTTCTTCTTTACTTTTGGAAACTATCCTTCAAAGCTATGCTAAACTTATCCTTCAGAGCTCAGGTCAAATGCCAACTCTTCCATGAAGCCTTCATTGATTTACCCTGCAACTCACCTTCATTTTGACTTTTCCTTATTTTGACCTGTAAGACTTTTTATCTCTTATGTGCTCCTATTATATTCTAGGATAGTGGATAATTATCTCATAGGATTGGATAATGTTAGATATTTTGGTATACTTCATTCCACTTTTGTCATCAATTTGAGCCAGCCTGATAATAGTGGAAAGAATGCTGCACTTATAGAAAAGCCCTGAATCAAAGTGCCATTATTTAGCTATTAAGTCACTTAATCTTTCCCAGCCTCAATTTTCTTATCTGCAAAATGTGTATTATAATAGATTGTTGTGAGGATAAAATGAGATTGTGTTAACACAATGCTTTGTCAATTTCTGACACTAATTAAACTTAGGTTTTCCTGACTCCAGGCCCAGCATTCTATCTAGTGTAGCCCTTTTCAGTTCATTATGCTATTTTTCCATTGGTAATTTTTACTCCACTTTTGGAATTCAAATTATTATTGGTAACATGCTTAATCCTACTTCCATTCTACATCTTTTCATTGCTCTTTGGGCTATTTGAAATTTTAATCTTTCTGAATTTATGATGTTCCATGATTTACAACCGTTATAATATTGCCAGGTGAATATTATTATCAAAAAGATTAGCTTCTAGCAGCAAAGAGATCAATGAAAGCACGGTTATTTTTCCCAAATGAGATCACCCACAATTACCTTTCTTGTTCAATTCTAGGCCTACCTCATTATCACAATAGCATATATCTAACATACACATAAAAATAATAAGGTTGTCCATAAAGTAGCCTGTTGTAATTTAGATGAAATGTTTTTCATCCACTTTATTTGCTTTGTCTAGATAGTCAAGGAAAACTCTTTTTAATACAAAAATCTACAAACACTGTAGATTTAGGTTTTTCATAGGATCATATATCTACAGCCAAAAAAACCCTAAAAAGTAGCACTTAATCTAATCCCAGTGTTTTGTAGATAAGAAAACTGAGACCTAAAAAGCTTATGTAATTTGCTCAGGTTCTGGATCTTGATATATTAGTGTATCTGCAAATAGGCAGATTTAGAGACACTATAATTTTAGAGTCACTATAATAATAATAATCAGTTATTTCATTTGATCTTTAAACAGCTCATCCTCCATTGGTTCACCTTTGGTGAACATGCTTCTTCCTGTTTAATACCCTTGCTTGATCTCATTAGTCAACAGAACATTAAACAAAGTAATCATTGTAACCATTCAATCAAAATTACTTATTAAGAGCCACCTGGAGTTGCAGAGACAAAACAATGTCTCAGTGTGCTTATATTATTTAACTTTGTTATAGAATTCTGATATATGATTGCTATGAGGTAAGTATTCAAGTGTTCATTTTGCTCTGCTAAATAAATATTTTCAACATTTATTTATTAAGTACTTGCTATGTGCCAAATATCATGGTAAGCACTAAAGAGAAAAACCCAAAAAATGAGTTATTGTGGTGAGTTGGATTAATAATTTTTATAATTAAGCCATCTTTTGTCTTAATTCTTACCTAGCCCTTAGTCATCAAATGGGTGTGACCTCAGACAGAGTCCAAAGCCAAGCTCACAAGCTGCATCAGGCAATTGTCTTGAATTTTGTCTTGCCTCCCAACTTTAATAATTCTGGAGGAAAGAGATGACTTTGTATAGCTTTGCTTCCCATAGATCCAATTTACTTACAAATCAAGACATCACTCTTGTGATATCATTGGTCTTCTTGAAGTTGAAAGACAAACAACAATGAGTGTGATGGGTGAAAGATAAAATGACACATTGAAAAGGGAAAAGGACCCACTTGTGCAAAAATGTTTGTGGCAGTCCTTTTTGTAGTGGTTAGAAACTGGAAATTGAGTGGATGTCCTTCAGTTGGAGAACGGCTGAATAAATTATGACATATGAATGTTATGGACTATTATTGTTCTATAAGAAATGATCAGCAGGATGATTTCAGAGAGACCTGAAGAGACTTACATGAACTGATGCTAAGTGAAGTGAGCAGAACCAGGAAATCATTGTTCATGCAACAAGATTAAATGATGATCAATTCTGATGGCAATAGCTCTTTTCAACAATGAGATAATTGAGGCCAGTTCCAATGATCTTGGGATGGAGAGAGCCATCTGCACCCAGACAGAGGACTGTGAGGACTGATGATAGATCACAACATAGTATTTTCACTTTTTTGTTTTTGTTTGCTTGCATTTTGTTTTCTTTCTAGTTTTTTCTTTTTTGATCCGATTTTTCTTGTGCAGCACCATGATTGTGAAAATATGTATAGAAGAATTGTACATGTTTAATATATATTGGATTACCTGTTCTCTAGGAAAAGGGGTGAGGGGAAAGGAGGAAAAAAAAATTTGGAACACAAGATTTTGCAAAGATGACTGTTGAAAACGATGTATACCTATGTTTTGAAAATAAAAAGCTTTAAAAATTTTAAAAAGTAAATGTTAAAAAAAAGTAAAAGATAAAATAACAGAGGAAACAAAGGTTCAAGCTTCTCAGTATATTATCGATTTATATAATGCATGCCAGTTGCCTACCTCCACCTCAAGATTTGGCACTGTACCTTGAATACAGGGCAAAATAAACTTTTATGTATGAAAAACAATCAAATATCAGTTAATTAAAAGAAAACAATTAAATAGGATACAAAATTAGGTAATCTGATTTCTTCTTGGAGAAAAAATTAAGGACTTTTTCTGAGTTGGGAGGGGGAGTATACAAGTGAAATAAGAAAAGTGAAAGAAGAAGAGGAAGAAGAAAAGGAAGAAGAAAAAGGAAGAGGAAGAAGAAGAAAAGGAAGAAGAGGAATAATAACAGGAGGAAGAAGAGGAAGAACAAGAAGAAGAAAAAGGAAAAAGAAAAAGAGATTCCTGCTATCCCCAAGTGAATCCATTCAATCAAAGGAAATATATAACTGGCATGGAAATAATAACTAGTATGGGCCCAGTTTTCAGAGAAGACATGTGAGTTGCTTGAGATGTACAATTATGAGAAAATTTCTTGCATCAATCTTTGGATCTGACTGGGTTTCTGGTCAATATAACTTAAGTCCTTAATTGAGAGTCTCTAAGTAACAGGTAAAGGTATTCCAGCTTCCCAGAAAAGCAGGACTAGTTTCAATTAATTCAATAATGTTTTCTCTCAGTTTCCACAATTGAATAAAAAGTTCTTACAAGACAGAATTTTGACTAGACTTATAATTGAATATAAAGTAAACTTAGCTTCTAAATTGTTACAAAATGGAGTCTGTGAGATTCACTCAATTCCCACAATTAACTACTTGTTCTAATCCCTTCAGTGATCTCTCAAGATTACATCAATAAACAATAAACACAGTAGGAATTTAAATTTTTCACACCTCAGCAATGTTTGTAATCATAAAGGTATATTCATTTGTGTCTATAAAAATCAATTAGTGTGCTATCTCAACTCAGATACAAGAGCCTTTTCATGGCATGGGGAACAAAGCAAGAAGGCTGGGAAAATCTATAATGAGCAAAGCTTCATTTCTAGTGAGATCAAAAGCAAGAGCTGCATTGTTGAGAGTAGAAAAGAAATCTACTAGTAGGAAATAGAAAGAAATAGGAAAACAAGACAGGAGGTTTAATTTTGTATTGTATCAGTAGATTATCAATGCAGACAAAATAAGAGAGATAATAAGGCAAAAAGAGTAATTATGTGATTTTCAATGAGAAGAGATCACTGAAATGTTACTTTCTCTTTTTGTTTTGTGCCAGTGTATTTTTCTTCTGTTTTGACTGGAGGTCCACTCTGGATAAACTGGATCATTTTGGGTTTCATGACAATTTCTTGAGACTTTAGCTTACTTTTTTTCTTCAAATTCCTATCACAATTCAGTGAGGTGGTTGTGCTTGTAAATTTTCAGTGGTCCTCCATTGTGATGTTTAGCACATTTTTAGAATATTCTAGATGTTTTTGTTCCTGAATATATGTTTTTCTACTTTCTCTCAAGTGGATGTTTAATGGCTAAGGAGATTTCTGCACTCTGCACTTCCTTATTGTAGTACCTGTTTGATGTCATTTCTTTAGGAAATGGTGATCGAGTCATTATCTTTATTTTTATATGTTTTCTCTTAAGGAGTTGATAGTTTGTCAGAGTTAGATTGGAGTTGCCAAAATCACATATGTAATATGACAAACATTTATTAAGTGCTAATTGTCTAACAGCTACTAAGCTAAGCTCTGGACAGACAAATAAGAAGAATGAAAAACAGCCTTGTCTTCAAGGAGCTTACAGTCTCTAATGGGGGATGACAGTACACACAAGGAAGCTGAAAATGGGGAAAGAATACTAAAGAGTATCTAGAGAGGCATGGTGGATTGACAGTGGAGTTAAAACCAAAGAGAGAAGCTACTGATAAATGAAGAGATGACAAGCATTTTGAGCCTTCTAGAAAGGGAAGCTATAAGAGGAGCTTCTTCATCTTTATCTTTTCTTCTAATTTGATGAGGTGTTTTGTTTTTTGTTTTAGCATTTGCCCTGATCAGTCAGTGAACTAATTGCACAGAAATAGCTGATCTAAAATGACAGCTATGTTTACAATCACAGAATCTGAGATTTAGAAAGGTCTTCAGTGACCATCTCGTCCAACCTATACAACCCATCATCTCCTTCCTCTTTGATAAGATAATCAATTTCATTTTATTATATTTTCAGTTCCCTGATAATTTGACATATTCATGTCAAAGATTGTCAATACTTCAGACGAGTATGTTTCAGGAACTGCCAGATATTGGCCCAATGAATAAAGCATTAGACTGTCTTCATAGTTCAAATCTGGCCAAGACACTTATCTGTGTGACACTGGGCAAGTCACTTAACACTGTTTGCCTCAGTTTCCTTAACTGTAAACTAATATACTTTCCAAGAGAGATGATCATAAAGATTAAGACATGAATGAAAATAACTGAACTTCAATGGCTAGATATCACAAACTGATTTGTTACCTGACAAGCATGGGTCATAGCCTCAGCTTGCTCCCATAACCCAAAAGACAGATAAAACAGTATTTGTTTTACCTAACAGAGACATGCATGATCAGCTTCCTGAGCTTTGAGTTGTGTGGAAGGAAATTCCAGGGAGCAGCTCTAATTCACAAATAGGAGAATGAAGAGGATGGCAGCCTAAGGATGTATTAACTTCCCTGAATTCATAGTCTAATTCTAATTCACCAAGTTCTGTCTTTTGTGTGCTGTAGACATGCTCTGACTTCTCCAGAGCTAAGTGGGCCTATGTCCACATTAATGGTAGAAGCCAGTGTTCTGATATTGCCTTATATAGCCCTCCTGTTGATCAGTGGTGGTGCTGAGAAGGGATTGGAAGCAGCTGCTTCCAGTGGCTGGCTGATTCACTGATGCATCTGGGTTCCTTGATGTGATGACATCATCACATGCTGCTAACTAATTCTACGACCTCAATCAGGACTTCAATGTTTAAGCCTCAGTGTCCTATAGCTTCCTTTCCCCCTCCTTCCCTTACCTATGAAATGAGAATTCAACTAGAAAGTCTCCAACATTCCTTTCAGCTATAATTTTTTATTATTTTTGTAAAATCCTGATATAATACGCCTATATGACCTGTTCCTAGTCCCTGTGCTTTAAAAGGCAGGGAAAAGAGTGCTGAACTTGGAATCAGGAACAGCTGAGTTCAGATGTGGCCTCCAAAGCTCACTTAAGCCTCAGTTTTCTTGTTTCCAAAATGTGGGAAGTAATAGCTCCTATCTTTCAGGCTTGTTGAGAGGATCAAATGAGAGAATTTTATAATGTGCTTATCTTGGTGCCTAGCACATAGTATAGATGCTTTAGAAAACCTCGACTGTTCCTTATTGCCATAATCCTCAAAAGATTCAGCATTATCTGTGCCAAAGGGAATTGGTACTCTTGTGGTGAAAGGATATACAGACATCACTTAATATATTGCCTTTTAAGTCATTTTTGTTTATTTCTCTTAGATCTTATTACCAAAACATGAAAGGCAGTTGGATTTAATAAATCATTATTACATATTACTCCAACAGAGTGGTCAAGTAGTCAGCACATAATCAAAGTGAGTTTCAGATCAGCACACTTAGTTTACAGTGGGATTTGTGGTGAAAGCTGTGGTGTAAGTTTGTAAGAGGCAATCTGGTCCCTTCAAGTTCTAATCTATGTTGTGTCTGTGTTCAGTTGTTTCATGTTGGGGTTTTCTTTGCAAGGATACAGGAGTGGTTTGCCATTTACTTCTCTAACTCATTTTTACAGATGAGGAAACTGGGGTAAACGGGGAATAAGTGACTTGCCCAGGATCACCCAGCACATATGGCCAGTATCTAAGATCAGATTTGAATTCGGGAAGATGAGATGAATCTTTCTGATTCCAAATGAGCTATTCACCATGGTACCTAGTTATCCCCAGTTTTGATACTGTTTTGATTCATTTTCATCCATTCTCATATTTTGTGATCTATGTACATATTTTTATTTTTAACTTGTCCACGATCCTTCTCTGTAAGATTTTATAGACTAGTTTATATTCTAATTTGGTCTTTCCTTTGGCGGCTATCTCTCTATATTTGGCAAGTAAGCAAAAATATTTGCTGATCAAAGTTCCTTTTGAGCTCTTTTATTATGGCAGTAAATTTACATAGGTTTGACTTTTGGATGAAATGATTATAGTCAATGTCAAGATCATTTCTGTTCTCCATTTCCCATTCAGTAACTGGTTTAAATAATTCATTGACTAATTTCATTGTCTTTTACATAACTCACTAACTGTATTACATCACTAATCTCAGCTATCTATCTGAAAAATGCATGGTTTTGGTCTTAGCCACAAAAGGAAATGGACAAAAGAATGTGGATGGTGCATAAACACAAATCTGTCACCAATCAATATTAGTTAAAGGGAAAAACTCAAATTATCATGCATGAGGAATGGCAGTTAATTAAGAGCCCATTCTAGAACATACACAGCCTTAGAGAGAAAATATTAATAACAAAGAAGTAACAATAACATTGAGAAAATAAATAATATGCAAGAAAATCAGAAAAAAAACCTTTTTCTTTGCTTCTAACTTACTCTAAATCATATGACACAGCATTAAAAACAATAAAAACACTTTGGAAAATGCCCCTCTTAAAGCCAAGAAGACTCACAGACAAGCAGAACAGATTTGAAAGTTGCATTTTGAATTTACATAACTAGCATTTATATAGCACTTTAAGGATGGCAAAGCACTTTGGATGTGTTACCTTAAGTATGTGCAGGATTCACAGCAATCCTAAGAGCAGGTGCTATTATTATTTCCATTTTACAGACAAAGGAAACTGAGGCTGAGAGGGTAAATGATCCTTGCTTAGGTCACAGATCTAATCAGTGTCTGTGGCAGGAATTGACCTCAAATTTCAAGTCTAACACGCTATCCACTCTGCCACTTAGCAGCGCTCTTCATTTTAACAGAAAAGCAAGTTGCATATAATAGATTCAGAATTTCACATACAATCCTCTCTTTCTGTTAATTATATATATATATATATATATATATATATATATATATATATATATATAATATATATATATATATATATATATATATATATATATATATATAAAACCACTTTAAGTAGAATATACCTTAATGACTCTCAGCCCTGATGTTCTTGGGGGGAGGGGGGAGGGGGAAAGGAAGAAAGTTCTTATAGAATTATTAGAAGGGGAACTGCATACGCATGTGTAACAAAACAACTACTGTTGTTGTTATCATCACTTGTCATCAGCAAAAGTTGTAGCATAAATAATGTTTTTTAAAAAACAAATGGATCAATTATTGGACTTGGAATCAGGAAGGCCTGGATTCTAAATATACCTCTGGTATATTAACTGTGTGACTGTCGACATGTCTAGATTTGAAATGTAGTCTTCTGACTCCAGGCCTAGCATGCTGTCAGCTGTGTCACCTAGCCACCTCTTCAGTTATTTTTCAGTCATGTCTGACTCTTCATGACCCCATTTAGGTTTTTCTTGGCAAAGACACTGGCAAAGAAACTGGAGTGGTTTGCCATTTCCTTCTCCATTCATTTTACAGATGAATAAACTAAGGCAGGAGGATAAGTGACTTGCTCAGGTCCACACAGCAATAAGCATCTCTCCAGAGTATTTCTGACTCCAGATCCAGCATTGTCTCCCAGCTGCCTACCTGTCATATGGTTGGTTGATTGTTATCCTTTGTTCTTGAAAAAGATCAAAATGGCATCATTGTGTTGGCCTAGATAAATTGTGTCTGACTTTGGCTGATCAGAACAATATGTGCTCAGAAAGCTCTATTATATGTCAGGTACAAATAGTTCATATGAACATTTGAAGTGGAGAGCTGTACATCTCAGCTGTCACATAGTGGGTCTTTAATAAATACTTTTTTGACTGATTATGATAGTTCGGTTTTATACTAAGATCCAATACCACTCACAAACACTTGTGGAAACCCTACTTCACTTCACAGGATTGTTGTTTTGAAGATCAAATATTATAACACATATAAAGCACTTTATTAGCTGTTATTTCCTTAGTCAGCAGATATTAATAGTCCCTTCCAAGTTAAGAACTATTTCTCTAGATGAAAGTTTCTCTGGATAGTTATTCTCTCTGAAAGAGACCAGCTCTCAAGCTAATTTTTTTACCTTATTAAAAACAGACTAATAACCCATGTAAATAAAGAAGAAGCAAAGGAAAGTTTGATGGTTAAGGAAATCTTCTCTCCTCTTCAAGGATTTGAAGCCAGAATGAAAAGATTTGTGGCCTGAAAATAAATTAGAAAGGTTGAAGAGGGAGAATGAAATTCATTTAGTGCCATGTACAATTAGATTCTTATTCATTCTGACATATTTTCCATGTATAATACGTGCACATACCAAACAACTAGGTAATTTTCCTGGCTCTCTCTAGTGGCCAGAAGGAAAATTGGCCTTGCTGAACACATAAGTTCCAAATTGACGAAATCAAAATTTGCACACGTTTTTGTTCAGTTTTAACATTTTTTCCCCCTTCACTTTGGAAAAACCAAGAGGAGCTCCTCACCTGCTTGAGTTGATTTTTTAAGATGCTATCTCTACTACATCATTTATCTGCCACATGTTTGAGTAATGGGAACTTTCCTAGTGAATTTCAAATTCAACTCATGAGTGTCTGTGTTCATTTGACTTGTTGTCCTGAGGTTTGCTTTCTGGTTTTCTCATCTTGAGTCCCCCAGAGATTTCTATCAGTTTTCATTCAGGCTTCTGATGTTATGTCAGTCAGTCAAGAAACATTTATTAAATACCTACTATATGCCAGGTAATGGATACAAAGAAAGGAAAAGACACTGGTTCCCAAACAACTCACAGTTTAAGGGGAGAAATGATAAAAGGAACAACTACTGTCATATACAAACGAGCCATTAATAGGATAAATTTGAAATAATCAACAGAGGAAATGCACTAAAATTTACATGGATGAGGAAAGATGGCAGGCAACCAACCAAGATATGGGGATAGCCTGCAAAATGCTAGAAGTCAGGAAATGGAATGTCTCCTTTAAGGAACAGTAAAGAGGCCAGGATTATTGGATCAAAGGCTGCATAGAGCTGTGGGTGGTATATAAGTATAAGGCATTTATTTGTAAAACCTCGATAGAAAATACTGGAATTTTTTCACAAAGATGGGGAGGAAATCACGGAAACTCAACATGTTAACTAAGTCAGGCCTTGAGTTAATGGTATATTTTGAATAGAACTCAGTACTGAAATGAGGTAAATGTGCATTGTCACAAATACTAATTAAACTAGCATTTTACAAAGAATTCCCAAGATAAAAGCATAACTATCAATTGCTGTGCCTGACTGAAGATACCCAATTGATCTAATATTAAGAAAATGGAATTGAATAAAACTGGGTTGTAAGCCACAGCTGTGTTATAGAATTTTAACTTCAGGGTTCACTTCACTTTCAGTGTTGAAAGGATACTTGAATTGGAAAATTAGAGACTACTATTAACTCTTAACACTCTCCCATCCTGGTGAACCTTGGGGCACAGGGTAACTTGAATGGATTAGGTCAGAAGTAGTTTTATTTATTGTTGGGTATGCAGCTGATAGAAGGAATCGGGAGCTGTGTGTGATAAACCCAGAGTGATATAGATTTAGCATGAGGAAGGCTTGGGTCCAAAACCCACTTCTACCATATCATATTTTGGTGACAATGCAGCAAGTCACTTAAACTCTCTCATTCTCCATTTATAAAATGAGAGAGCTTTACTAGATGGCTTCTGAGATTCCTTGTAGCTCAAAAAAATAACCATTAATTCTAAATTTTCCAGTTCTTTCAGTTGTTGCTATTGTCATTTTTTAATCATGTCTGACTCTTTATGACTCTTTGTGTATTCTTATTTGATATCTTTATCATCAAAAATCCCCAAGAAAAAGGTTAAATGACTAGCCCAGGGTCACATGACTAGTAAGTGTCTGAGGCCACATTTGAATTCAGGAAGATGAGTCTTCGTGACTCCAGGTTCAACACTCTACCCATTGTGTCACTTAGCTTCCAATTTTTTCAGTGACCTGTATTAAATCAAACAATACTCACAAGCACTTGTAGGAAGCCTTCATATTTTTCCATCTGTCTCCCTCCCTCAAGTCCCACTTTGTCGTACCAGCAGACCCAGGTTTACTTATAGAAAACCCCATAGTCAGATTCCTTTGCAAAAATCATTTCTTCAGCCAATCATTGCATCCTATTTATTTATACAATATGGTTAAGTTCTTCCTTGGATATGTTTAAGTTTAAATTTACCTTCAAACAGGCTGTTCCCCATAAGTTCCCAGCCACAGAAGAGTTTGTTGAATTTGTAACTTCTTGGATCTCTGCTGAAGGGGAAATAGACTTTATCATTCTTTTTATGATTTATGATGATGATTTTTCACTGCATCACACTTTATTTGTGATCTCTCTTTTGGACTCTCAGCTCCTTGAGAACAGGGACTGTGTTTGTACTTTTCCTTTGTATTCTCAGCACTAAGCACAGGGCCTGACTCATAGTGGCTTAATACATAACACTTAATAAATGCTTGTTGACTGTTAGTACATTACTTATCTATTGTTCTTGTTTGATATTTTTATAATCAAAAAATCCCAAGAAAAGTTTGTATTCCCAAATGTATCCTAATAACATTAAGCATGCACATACATTTTTAAAAAGTTGCAGGAATTTCACAACAAAAATAAACTAAAATCAATTTCAAATGTTTATCCTAGAAAAGGCAGCCACAAAAGGATTTGGTAAATTTATACAGATACTTTTTTGAATCTCCTTTGTAAAGGAAACAGACTTTGGAATTCATTGTATGATTCATGGTGGTTATTTTTAACTGCATGACACTCTGTTATTTTATAGTAGTGAATGGAAAATTGGTATATTCCACATCTGTGCGTTAATAGCCAGTTTTCCCAACATTAGTCAGCCCACACACAGCAGTATAGTTCTTTTTAAGGTTTTTCCCCAAAAAAATTTACAAGATAAATTTTATGATATTAGCAGTTGTCACAGTGGATATTAACAGCCTACAGAAGGGCAGATTCAAGGACAGAAAACTTGAGTTCAAATCATATGCTGACTAATTCACTAATCTTAGACAACTCATTTAAATTTCTTTCTGAACAACAGTTTCTCCATCTCTAAAATGAGGATAATAAAATCCAGACTGTTCACTTCACAATGTCATAAGTTTCAAATGAGATATTATATATGTAAAGCAATTTGAAATTTTCAAAAGCACTCTCCAAATGCCTGCTATGCTTATTATATTCATCAATATTTGATCACTGGATGAAATCTGCAGCCTTTGAGGGCATATTTTACAAAGCTGAACTAAAGATGTTGCCTTCATTCAGTGCCAACAATGCCAGCTAGAGGATTGAGTGTATATAATAGAGTAATGAGAGTTTGATGATCTGCAGAGATATTTTGGATGGGGGACTCAAGTCTCGAAGAGATGACCTAACTCATTTTTTGAGAAGTTGTAGCAAGCCCTGCAGGCTTTTAATGAAAAAGCATAAGGAATTGTGTAAAGATTCAATCTAAAAAAAATAGGCCATAAGGAAAAAAGTCCTTCAGTCAGTGAAACTGTGGACAGCTAAACTTGAAGGTTACCAAAACAGATTATTGTAATTTATGGCACATTAGATTGACTAGTTAATGTTGAGAAAAATATGCAAAGTAAACTTTGCACATCTTATTTTATGATATTAGCAGTTGTCACAGTGATTAACTGCCTACAAAAAGGCAGGATTTTTTTAGAGGTAGCTGAACTTGGGGGGTCAAGAAGAAGTCACTTACCCTTTCTGTGCTTCAGTTTCTTCATCTGCAAATTGGGGATAATAAATAGCACATATCTCCCAAGGTTGTGAGAATCAAATGAAATATTTATAAAGCATTTTACGAGCCTCAAAGCACTATATAAATGTTAGTTATTATTGCTATTATTATTTGTTTTGTTTAGTTTTAATGTGATTTCATCAGTATAGGAAACTCACAATGTGAAAAATGCCTTCCATCAATATATATCTGCCACTTGTTTGTAATTTACAGTTTCAGAGATTTGCCTGGAGATAAGCATATATATGACAGAGAGAGATTTGAATTTGACTTGTTTTGATGAAAAGGCTGAAGGACCTCACTATTTGTAAAGAAACCTTTTTAATCTTTCCACTATATTATTGACAATCTAGATATAAATTAAAAAAATAAAAAGAAGCTTTAGCTATAAAAAATATAAAGGTAGAAAATACAAATAAGTTTTCAGTTTCATAGGTTGTTCTACTAAAGTGAATAAAGGAACTGAAAGAGGTGGTGTAATAGTTCACCTAGAGGCAATAAAAAACACCATATATAGGACACTTGGGCGTCGTGCTTCATTAATTGGTTGTTGTTTTTCATTCTCAAAGGGGCCCCAAAATGACATTGCTATATTAGAGTTGAGGTATTAGTGTTTCTGTGTCTGATCAGATTAATACAAGCTCAAAATGCTCTGCCATTGATCAGATACAAATAACTTTGTGCCTTGCCCACAGAGCCCATTTTCTTCTCTGATGAGGATATGTCATGTTGGGCAGTCTTGTGTCAGTGTCTTCCTTGTAACACAATCAATTTTAAAGTTCTTAACAGGACCTTGAGAGTGTCCTTTGTCACCTTTTCTGACCATCTTGTGAGCTCTTGCCCTGTGTGTGTTCTCCATAAAAGTCTTTTTGGCAAATGTACATTTAGCATTTGAACAATGTGGCCTCTGTAGCAGAGTTGTGTTCTCTGTAGTAGAGTTGAGGGTAATTAAAGAGTTTCAAACTCTACAGTGAGTTAGGAGGATGTCTACTCCAAGCATGTGAAGATTTCACCCGGCTGAATGGGCAAATGAGAATAATTTGTTCTGATGGCAGTGAAGGCAGGGGAAACAGGTGCTGTGGAGTGTCTAGAGCTTGGTTAGACATCGAAGACATCAGTTTCATCCACTGCACCTCGAATCATTACCACTTGTCTTGACTCTATCCTGCCACTGGGTAATTACAACTCTGGAACAGAGAGTGAGGCTGACAACTTCGTGCAACTCTGCTTCACTTATATCCAATTTATGCATGAGTCAAAAGACATGACCATTTTGCCATTTCTATCTATATGAAAGCCCTGTGGCAACCGGTGAGTGACAAAACAGCAGGTGCAAATACACTGAGAGCTATAGTCCCTGCATACAGGCGGCCCAGGCCATAGAGTCGGCTGCTCACTGAAAACAGCAGTGGGATTTGGTAGCCTCTTGGGTGTCTGAGCAACCTTTTAAGGATCACATTGCTCATGTACTGCTTACAGTGATCATAAATAAAAGAATAGCTTTATGTATCAGCAGCTATTGCAGAGGATACAGAAATATTTTCTAAAATAAAATTGACAAGACGCTTCAAATCAAGTCACCACATAATTTGACATTGAGCCACTTGAGAACAAAGAAGACTTTTTTAATGTTGAAAATGCTAATAGATTTTGAAAAGAAAAAAGGTCAAGAGCATTTAGAGTACTTAGAAGCTTCATAACTGTCATCCATATTTGTGTTGTTGAATATGAAGATCTTTGAGTGACATCACAAGAATTGAAACTGACTAAACATTAAATGGACAGGAAATGACTGGTTACCAGTGTGGCAAATATTTCAGAAATGGCTATCTGTGTCCAGTCAAATCATTTGCAGAGGCAAATCAAACTAGTTAAAACAGAGGTCAAAATCAATGCCAAATTAGAAGGATCAAGATGAGAAGAAAACCTTCATGTAATTATGGAAGCTCTAACCTTGTCTATTTAAGTATCACCATTTCTTGGAGTTTAACTGATATAAAATCGTCACCAGGGAGGCAAGAAGAGCCCCGAAACTACCCCATCCAGCAAACCTTTAATCTTCTTGACAAATGGAGAAACATGTCAGCCAAATGGAACATTTGAAACAGAAATGAACAGAAAGATGATGGAAGATTTTCAGAGCAAATATTACTCCCCTTTGTTTTGGGGTTGTTTTTCAAATATGTTTGAATCATGACCCTATTTTGGGGTTTTCTTAGCAAAGATTCTAGAGTGTCCAACTCATTTTACAGATAAGGAACTGAGGCAAACAAGGTTAAGTGACTTGTCCAGGAATATATAGCTAGTAAGAGGGATTTGAACTCTAGAAGATGAGTCGTTCTTTACTTCAGGCCTGGCACTCTATCCACCACCAATCTAACTGGCCCTTTACTGTTCCTCACAAAATAGTAAAAAGCCATGTAGGGGGAAATGAGTTTGCAGAAAATAACTTTATCTTTTAAATACTCCCCCAAATTGTGAATCAAATAAAATCATTATTATTCCCTGTCAACTTTAGGCAATACAACAAAGCCAGGCCTTTTCAGTACATTCTATGCAGAATGAGAACATTATTTAGTGGGCCAGACATTTATTACATTCAGAACAATCATCATTATCCTTATCATTTTTTGCCTTAAAGGATTTTAATGGCCTTGATCTTCAAATTTTCTGTTTGAATGATATCACATTGGCAGCTTTTAAGGCTTTTTAAAAATTTTGACAATTCTTTCTTTTCTTTTCAAAGTAATTTGGAGGGGAGGTAGGAGTAAAAGTAGAGTGGATTTTTCTTGATCAGGTCATTGGAATACAATTACTTTCCTGGTTTAATTCTTAACTAAGATAGTTTCTGAGAGTCAGAAAAAATATAGTAGATAGTGAAAGTCCTGACTCCACGAAATCAGGAAGACAAGTTCATGTCTTGTTCTGAGATACAAGTTGTGGAACTTTGGAAGACTCACAAAACTCCTCAGTGATGAACATCTCTCCAATATTAGAAGTAACCAAGACTTACTCATCTTTATCATTGGAGTGATTTACTCCACTGAGAGTTGCATACATGGGGAAATGACAAGTCAGAAAGCACCACTCACCTCCCTAGAGTACTTCCAGTGTAATGATTCATTTCCAGTATTGCTGTGGAGAGCCAGTGTAAACATTTGCTTTTAAAGTTAATTGTATTGTGTGAGAGTTTTTTTTCATTGTACAATTTCAACTTTAGATCTCCAAGCATTTCCATCCTACTCTTGTGAGAAGCAGTCAACAACAAATATCTAGCTAAGATGAACCAGTAAAGATTATGCTCAGTGAGTGAGTATTCTGTGATTTTGTGATTCATCCCAAAGAAGAAAAAGAATACTTGGGTTTACTGAAATGATTTCTAAAAGGGCAGTCTTTTCACAAAAAGCCAAATAATGTGGGGAAAATTTCAGGAGGCCTAAGGCAAAAAAGAGAGGGAAAAAAAATCATGAGAAGAAGAGGTCAGAAATTGTTGGAAATTGTTAGTAGCTACAATAAAAATGGAAAGGGAGGCAATAAATATTCGCTAGCAGAAAAAAAAAGCAGAAAGTAAAGAAGACAGAATTTTCTTGTAGTCAGTGAGTAGAGGCTAGAAGCCAATTCCTGAAAATGAGAGAAATAGGTCTCTTATAAATGTGGATAGTACCTTGGATAGAGTACTGGGCCTACACATTAAATGGATAGGAAACTGTGTGGCTCTGTGTCACACAAATTACTTTACCTTTCTGTTTGCTTTAGTTTTCTCAACTGAAAATGGGAATACTACTACTAATAATAATAATAACACTACTTTTTAAAGACCTACTTCTTAAGACTGTTATCTTAAAAAACGTGATATTTGTAAGGCACAGTAGGTGCTTAATAAATATTTTAAATATTAATAAATATTTTTTCCTTCTTTCCTTTCCATGTAAATGAATATACGTTAATGTGTCATGGAACACAGCAATCTTTATCCCAGTACTCTCTGCAGGTGTCAGAATGCTATTCTGGAGGTAAATTGGTTAGTTATATCCAACTCTTCATGACTCCATTTAGGGTTTTCTTGGCAAAGATACTACAGTATCTTCCTTCACCCACTCATTACCTCAAATGAGGCAAACAGAATTAAGTGACCTGCCCAGAGTCACATAAAATAGTAAATATTGGAGGCCAGATTTGAATTCACATCTTCCTAACTCCAAGTCTGTTGCTATATCCCCTGCACTATCTAGCTGCCTCCATGTTGGAGACATAACAAAGTGGTATTGGCACTTCAAATTGACACTCAACATTGAAAGGTAATTTTAGCAAATTAAATAAAAAATATAAAGCAAATTGAATGTGATAGAGTAGAGTCAGAAAGAGTCATCATCTTGAGTTCAAATTCTATTAGCTGTGTGACTCTGGTCAATCACTTAACCCCAGTTTGCCTCAGTTTTCTCTTCTGTAAAATAAGCTAGAAAAGGAAAGGACAACCCACTCTAAGAAAACCCCAAGTTAGGCTATGAAGAGTAAGACATGACTGAAAATCATTGAACGACAACAGTTTGCACTTCAAATTGACACGCAACACTGAAAGGGAATTTTAACAAATTAAATAGGGCATACAAAACAAATTGAAAATACTTAGGGAACTATGACTACAAAATCATTTCAGAGCTTTTTCAAAAAACTTTTTTCTGCCTGCAGTACATACTCTAAACAGTTTATAATGCTGATGAAAGTGATCTGTTTGGTGATACATGCCCCCTGTTATGCTTTTGGGGCCAGTGATTCAATGTACACAGATTTAAGAGTGACCATTTTTTGTGCTGATGCTACAGGCTCTTATAAGATATTTCATTGCTTATAGCAAACTCTCAGATTATTACAGAAATTTACAGTTGAAAGGGAAGTTCAGTTTCTTCTAGTCTAACCTACAAGTAAAGTGAAGCTATAGCATTAGAGGGACTTACCTGGAGTTTCACAACCAATAGCAGATAGAGTTGACAGTCATTCCAGACCCTCTGATGCCATAGCCAGTAATCTTTCTAAAAACTCCATGCTGTCTGTCTATGCATTTCTTTTTTGTTTTTTTAAGTAGTATTTTTTTCCAAATACATGTAAAAATAGTTTTCAACATTTATTTTTGTAAAACTTTGTGTTCTAAAATTTTCCCCCTTTCTCCCTTGCCTTCTCCCACCCGAAGACAACAGGCAATCTGATATAGCTTAACATGTGCAATCCTTTTAAACATTTTTCTGTATTTGTCATGTTGTGCAAGAAAAATCAGACTAAAGGGAGGATAAAAAACATGAGAAAGAAAACAAGAGATAAAATAGTGAAAATACTATGCTTCAATCCACATTCGACTGTCTATGCATTTCATAGCAGACATTTACACATTCACATTTACATATTTCACTAGTAAAATGACTTTTACTAGCCGTGTAACTCCAGGCAAGTCATCTAAGCTCTGTTTGCCTCAGTATCCTCATCTATAAAATGGGCATAATAAAACACCTATCTCACAAGGTTGTTGTGAGGATCAAATGATATCAAAATTGTAAAAAAACTTAATACAGTGTCAGACACATGCTAAGCACTACATAAATGTTGGGGATTGGCTAAGTGAAATAGTGGATAGAGTACTAGCCTGGAGTTGTAAAGGTCTGAGTTTAATATGACCTTAGATCCTTACTAACTGGGCAACCAGGGGCAAGTGACTTGCCCCTGTTTACCTCAGTTTCCTCATTTGTAAAAATGAGTTTGAGAAGGAAAGGCCAAACTACTTTAGTATATTTGCTAAGAAAACCCCAAATGGGGGTGCAAAGAGTTGGACAAAACTGCAGTGATTAAACATATAAATGTTAACATTATTGCTTTTTCCAGCATGCCGTTTTCTGCATGGAAGAAAAAAGAAATGAGATTATCTAAAAATCAGTTTTATCATCTTTCTATCTGCTATGTCAGGTCATCCCAGAGTCACAACATACCTGAAGAGAACAAAGCTTGTTTAGGAATGGAAAATTATAGCTTCCATCCTAAGGAAATTGGGTTAGTGTCCTATAATATTTTTATTGGCTTCTTGGCTTTCAGCATTATTTCAGTCCCAACCTAATCACCAAAATGTCATTCTCTTATGTTATTTATAAATGGGATTTTATTAGAAATTTTAATTAGAAATTAGAATTTTAATTAGAAATTAGATTTTATTAGAAATTCAATCTTATAATTCAAATAATATACAAAACTGTCAATCTCATATTAACATAGATTCTTATGCCTTGAATTCTAATAAAGGTTAAATAAATATTGAGGAAAGCTTTGAGAAATTGTGACCTGGTATTATATTTATATATGTATGGTCTTGTTCTTCACAATAATAACTACAATAACAAGCACTTATATAGCATCTATTTTTAAATCTACTGACACTTACGTGGCATATATTTGTACATAACTGGAAGGAGCTTTTTCCCAAGTGATTTCTAACTCTGGAAAAATTATCATTTTCTTCAATTTTGCTAAAAGTATTCACTGACATTTTCATCATTCAAAAATAATGTCAATATTTCATGTGTTAAATTGTGCTTAAATGCTTTACAAATAATTACTTTAATATCCTCACAATAACCCTAGGTGCCATTATTGTTCTCATTTTACAGCTGAAGAAGCTGACTTGCCCAGAGTTACATCGCTGTTAAGTTTCTGAGATATGATTTGAACTTGTCTACCTGATTCTAGTCCAAACACTGTAGCTGCTATGTATCATCTAGTTTCCTGCAAAATTGAAGATGCTAAAGATTTTGCAGGCTTTGGAAAAAGTTCTAAAATGTGCAAACACAAATTCTTGAAATCATGAGGGAAGCCTTTCTTCAAATTCCCCCCCAATTTATATACAAGTGAGCAAAAGCTTATGAGGGGCGCAGCTAGGTGGCAGATAGCGTGTGCCCTGAAGTCAGGAGGAACTGAGGTCAAATCCGACCTCAGACAATTAACACTTCCGAGCTCTGTGATCCTGGGCAAGTTACTTAACCCCAACTGCCTCAGCCAAAAAAAAAAAAAATATATATATATATATATATATATATATATATAGCTTATGAGGCATCTATGGTATATCTTGTTACTAACAATAATAGCATTTATGTAGTGCTTCAAGGTTTTACAAAGTGCTTTGCATATATTATCTTTACATAAATTACCTCATTTGATCTGATTAGTAGCCATAAGTTGTATACATCATTTCTGAATGATGAAAATGTCAGTGAATACTTTGTTATGTTTAAGATGATAATTTTCCAGAGATCAAGAAATCACATGGGAAAAGGCTCCTTCTAGCTTTATTCAATAATTACATTTATAGAAAGCATAATGCTTCTCAGGAGGATGTGCAACTGGATATGCTTCACTTCACCTTTGTAATAGAGTCAATTGATTGGAAGTCAAATTGATATCAAGCACGTCTTTAATAAAGAGAGTTTTAGCCACACTGGAGAGATCAATCTCTATTCCACCCTCTAATCCCACACCATTGACATATTGCTTATTCTTTAAGCATTCTGCTTTGCTGAAATTTTGCTATAACTTGAGGAGGTTTCACAAATCTTTATAGTGCCTTAAGCTGTATTTATTATGTAATTGAGAAAATATTTGAAATGACAAAATTAAAGGAACAGTTGTACTATTCACATAAATATTTTATTTGATTTCAGGAATCATTAAGCTAATAACTATTCCAGACTTTTTACTATGAACACAGTTGATATTCCAGGCTTAGTTTTTTGTCAACCATACCACTTCCACAAAAAAGAGTTATGCTTGTTAACATGATGTTTAAAAAAAAGATAATTAAGATATAGTTCTGCCATCATGTATTTTACAATATAGCATTTTTTTCAGCATAGGCATATCAAGTTTCCAAGACAAGGGGATTAAGAAATCACTAGAAACACATGGGCTATTACAGACCAATTTTGGAAGGCAAAAGGAGCAGTCATGACACTGAAGTGACAGAACAGCTTGATCCCCGACTCAGACTCTCAGCAATCTCCTATACATGTATTACATGTTGGCTATTCAGGATAAGGTTCTATTCAGGGCTCTGTGCTCCATTTTAGTTACACTTAGGGATTTCAACAGGAATGCCGGGCTTAGGGTACTTGCCATGAGAATTATAGCCTCACTTGAGCAAAAAGAGGGAAGATAGCTATATAATCTCTCTGACAAACACAGGAAAAAGAAACTGGATACTTCTGGACTTTAATTTGGGAATAATGAAAAGATAGATGTATTCTTTTAAGAGCATTCATTAAGTTCACCAATGTTGCCAAAGTGATGCATAAAGGAGATGGAATAATAATATAGCTCAAATGTATATAGACTTTAAGATTTATAGAGTATTTTGTAAAATCATTAACTGTGAAAAAGTTAGCAACTCTAATCAATACAATGATCCATGACAATTCCAGTGAATTTATAAAGAAACATCCTTTTCAAACCTCAAATGGCGTCCAGATTGGATTTACTCAGACTGGAGATTGAGCCTATTTTTCTTCTTTCTTTGTTTTTTTTTTTTTTTGTTTTGTTTTGTTTTGTTTTGTTTTTTGTTTGTTTGTTTGTTTTTGTTTGTTTTTTGTTTTTTTTTGCTTTGGGAGTGGGGAAGTAGGAGAAGGGTATGGTTAATATAGAAATGTGTTTCATATGTGTAGTGAATATGCATTCCTTGTCTTCTCAATGGGTAGAGAAAGGTTTGGAAAGAGGGAGAGAATTTAGAACTGAAAAAAATATTTTTTTAAAAAAGTGCATCAAGTAAAATACCAAAAAAGTGCTTTGCATATGTCTTCTTATCTGATCCTAAAGGAACTTGCCTTACGAAATTTAAAAGAATACTTAATAGCTATCATACAGAGTATTTTGTAATAAATGGGCGCTTAAATACAATTTGTTTTGACAGTAGGTTAATAGTATCATGTGTTTACACTGGAGCAAATAGATATCTAGCCTGAATTCCTTATGATGACTGACTTCACTGAGAACAAAACATGAAAAGCAGAGTTGCTCAGTGGAGTCAGACACAATTTGCAAAAGTTTTTTATAAACTTAAGATTATTATTAAATTTTCTCATCAGACTTTTTTTTAAACTGAATAATCTCAGTCTGCCTAATTTTTCTCTCTCCCCTTCTTTCAATCCAAGTTCTTCTAGCTGCTGAATATTTCTCCTGAGAATCCTCTCCCTGTTCTTTTCATTTCTCTCTCTCTTTTTTTTAATAATCCAAAATGAGACACAGTAGTTTAATGCTTCACCCATGTAGAAGGAAAATTGGGATCCTTGTGAAAAATTTTGGTCACTTTGCTTGGATTCATATTGCTTTGGAATCAGTTTGCTATCTATTGTGTTTCTTAGATTTATTATACCTATCCTTTTTAGTGCACGAGTCTTTCGTGCCTTGACTGAACATTGGTATTTCAAGCAAACTCTAGGTATTAGCGCATTCCAAATTAGCCTCAGTTATCTGAAAGTATAGAATGAGATTCTCAAGTTAATATACATAAACTGAGAGAAAGTGTTGAACAGTGGGAAAAAAAATCTGTGCTTGGTATCAGGAAAACTTGGGTGCCTTTCTCTGATACCTAGTTGTTATGAGACTATGGACAAATTATTTAGTCACTTAGGCCCTCAATAATTCTCTAAAACCTTAAATTGCAGGCTAGTTGGCAGAAGGAATTTCCTCCCCCAGAAATCCTCTACAACAATGAAATCACAGGTCCAGTTAAAAAAAATCTATCCTATCTCAGTGTGGACACACGTACACACACACACACCATGTGCATATATACTGCATGTGGCAGGTACATGTTTTTATTTGTACAAGTGAATATGCATATGTGTGTACTTTTTCCTTTTTAAAAAACTAGAAGACTTTTGGATCAATCAATAATTAAACTCTCCTACAGCTGAATGCACAGCACCATCAGAGATTAACTCCTGAACAGTGTTAGCAGTATTCCATCTCTAGAGCAGCAGTGTCTCAGCCTGGTCCACAAAAAAGGGTTTCCTTATATTCTCTCTGTTTTCCTGGCTATTTCACTATCATAAACAGGAGAAAGCAGATAATCTTCGAGACCCAAGACACTTGTAGGGACAGGTGCATTGACCAGCTTCAACTCAATTCCTGTCTTCCCCCCCCCCCTCCTACTTACTTTGCTTGGGATGATTATTCTCAGAAAATTGTGGAATCAAGTCATTAAATGAAAATAACATGAGCTCTGCTTCTTTATATGTATTGACTGAGGCAACTCCAACATGGAAAAAGGCAGGGGTACTTCTTGGAGTCATTGTCTGCTAATGTAAGTCTTCCTGTGCCTGTTAACCCAGCTGCACTGCCTTATCCACTGTACTAACAGGAGAATAATAAGATTCTGTCCCAGCTTTTTCTGTCTTCATTTATAATCCTTTTTCTTAAATGAGAGGAGGAAAAGGAATAAGATTATGTGTAGCTCCCTTATTGTTCCAGGAACTGTGCTATGTGCTTTATAGACATTATCTCATTTGAGCTTCATAATAATCCTGAGATGTAGGTGCCATTATAATTCTCTTTTTACAATTGAGGAAATCAAGGCAAGGCAAGTAGAGGTTAAGTGGCTTACCCAAGATCACACAACTAATAAATATCTGACTCCAGACCCAGCAAACCACCTACCTGCCTCCAGATAATGAGTTCATTAATCATGGTAGCCTGGAGAATTTAGGAACTGGTTTATTCAAAAATATTTCTTAAGTACATTTGTATTTAAAAACAAATTATGGGTAATCATGTTAACCAAACAAAAAATTAGAAATTGATAGGGAAAAAATAAATTGCTTAAGTGTAATATGAAATCTCATTTTGTGGCTCTGTTCTCTCTTTTTTTTTAATAACTTTTTATTGATAGAACCCATGCCAGGGTAATTTTTTACAGCATTATCCCTTGCATTCACTTCTGTTCCAACTTTTCCCCTCCCTCCTCCACCTCCTCCCCCAGATGGCAAGCAGTCCTTTACATGTTGAATAGGTTACAGTATATCCTAGATAGAATATGTGTGTGCAGAACTGAACAGTTTTCTTGTTGCACAGGGAGAATTGAATTCAGAAGGTATAAATAACCCGGGAAGAAAAACAAAAATGCAAGCAGTTTATATTCATTTCCCAGTGTTCTTTCTTTGGGTGTAGCTGCTTCTGCCCATCTTTGATCAATTGAAACTGAATTAGCTCTCTTTATCGAAGAGATCCACTTCCATCAGAATACATCCTCAAACAGTATCGTTGTTGAGGTATATAATGATCTCCTGGTTCTGCTCATTTCACTTAGCATCAGGTTATGTAAGTCTCGCCAGTCCTCTCTGTATTCATCCTGCTGGTCATTCCTTACAGAACAATAATATTCCATAACGTTCATATATTGTGGCTCTATTCTCAAAGGAAAATTAATACAGATTTAATGTTTTAAAGGTCATTGAACAACTTCTTAAAAGGAGATTATACAGTTTAGCGATGCCTTATTTCCCTTTCAATCTTCATGTACTCCACACCATAAGTGTCAGACACATGGTCCACAGTGGTCCCAAGTGCAGCGAGAACTAAATGCAAATGTAATTGGGAATATTTAATAAATAACAACAAAACAGATATGACATCAATATGTGGTTTTTTAAGTCAGTATGTAGCCTTCAGGGATCCCAATATTAGGTTTAGTGACCCCCATTTCTCTTTGAATTTGACAGCCCTGTGTTATGCACTTTTACTACTCTGTAGGGGCAAGAAATCTGCCACCAATTGGTGGAGAGTTTTATCCATCTGCATACACATTGTTCAGGTGTTTGCTAAGATTTTCTGCCTTCTCTCTTTATTTTCCCTTCTGTACTATCTGCTTTGAATCCACACAACCGTTTAGGCCACTGTTTCTTTTTTCTTGCTTTCTCTTGATGATAATATTTATTTTCTGGCTTTGTATGTATATATGTATGTATTAAAAATATGTTTGGGGTGAGTTACTAATTTTCAAAGTGACAAAATTGACAGGTATTTCCTTCAGCAGGAAATATTTATTCTGTGTTATCATTTTATTGCAAGTTGTTTAGTCAGCCTCAGAACACCAGATTAAGAGAGCTGACAGTATAGCCCATTTCTGTGAACTTCCTAGAAAGGCACAGCTAGCTTTGCAACAACCTGAAATCATCTAGGGCCTCTAGCACCAAAACCCACATGATTCCTGTCTGTTCACAGACATTTCTGGCTGGAAATGAAAGCTTTTGTTTTCATTACTGAGGGACTGTGAATTTTTAAAAGGGTAATATATTCTTGAGAGGTGGCGATGTGTAATACTGTGTCAGTTTCAAATAGAAACAGTAAATTGAACATAAGGATCCCTGAAGGCACATATTCATCTAGAAAACCTCATATTAGCATTATCTCTGTGTTACTGTTTTTTTATTTATTTTGTTAAATATTGCTCAATTATATTTTCATCTGATTTGACCTGTCCAAGTAGTGTTGTAGATCACGTTTAACAGCTCTAGACTGTGGGGAATATTGTCTTGGAAGATCTGATTTTAAGTCCCACTTTGGTAGTGACTCTGGCCATGAGCCAACCCCTCTTTGGGCCTCAGGCACCTTTCTTAGACTATAAATTATGCATGTATTCTATGTGATCTCTGTAACTGTTTATAGGAGAGAGTACTCAAAATATGATGCAATTTCCTTGGTGTGAATGGCTGTGGGATTTTTAGGTTTGAGCAAATAATAAACTAAACCATTAAAAGATACTATATTTCTGCCATACTATTAAGAAGTTAGTTAATATAGATTTCATTTCAAATATCAATAGAAATAATAACTCCAATTAAATAGTGCTTTAAATCTTACAAATCTCTTTTCATATATTATCCCATTTGATATATTACCCTCATCTTATGATGAGAGAGCTGAACATCTATCAATAGTATTTCTTTACAGGGCTTATTATACCTCATAATGTGTTAAGTACTTATACAACAAATTATACAAAGTTCAATAGTTTAAAAAGCACTATACTTTTGTTCTTGCTAAATCTACTATTTATTGCTGTTCAATCATTTTTCTGTCATGTCCAACTCTTTGTGACCCCATTTGGGTCACATCTTGCCAGAACCCACTCCAGAGTGGTTTGCCATTTTCTTCTCCAGCTCATTTTATCAATGAATAAACTGATTTTAAATGGGGTGAGATTTGAACTCAGGAACTGACTTCAGGCTTGTCACTCTATCCACTGGGCCACCTAGCTATCCCTCAAACCTAGTAATGAAGGTGCTATTATTATCATCATCTGTAAAATGAGAAAACTGAGGCTAAGGCTAAATCTAGATGAAAACTAGATGATTTTCACAAATTACATCACAAATAAGTTGCTGAGGCAGGATTTGAATGAAGGTCTTCCTGACTCTGAATATAGTACTTTATTCACTATATCACCCAGCTACCTCTGAATCTAGTCCTTTAGTCAAAGGTGTGCTAGATTCAACTCACATCAGGTTTGTGAGAATCCTTTGTTTAATTCTCAGTGAGCATTTGCTCTTCAGAAGACCTCAATCCCTACAAATCAGGGCTTGATTTCGTATTTTATTGGTTGCCTAGACTTAAGGAACTGTTAGTAATACAGATTAAAATTAAAAGTCGGCATGCATACATTTTTCCCGGAGTCCCCAGGTGCTAAATCTTATCAGCCCCCCTCTCCAGTCATATTCTACTATAAACAGTGCTTGAGTTCAGCAGAAGTCCTATAAGAAGCACAGGAATGAAGTCTAGTGAACATAAGCTAAAACTAATCATAATAATAACTGCCATTTATGTAGATCTTTAAAATTTGCAAAATGCTGTACATTCATGACATCATTTGAGCCTCATAATACCCCAATAATTAATTAATTTAATTAGATTACAATCAATTGTTCAATTGTAGCACTAATTAAATGACTGGATTTCAGAGAAGGAAAAGATCAAGGCTGTGTAAAAGAGTATTTATTTGTACATAGCCCATTTGCAAATGTAATTTTACTGAACCTGAGAAAAGGGGATTTTCAAACACCTAAAGAAGCAAGGGAACACAACAGGTAGAGTGCCAAGCCTGGAATCAGGAAGATTCATCTTTCTGAATTCAAAACTGGCTTCAAATACTTACTATCTGTGTGATCCTGGACAGTCATTTAATCTCCTTTAGCTTGGTTTCCTCATTGTAAAATTACCTGGAGAAGGAAAGAACAAACTGCTTTTGTACTTTTGTCAAGAAAACTCCAAGGGGATCCCCAAAATTTGGACATAATTGAAATTTCTGAATAAACAAACAAAAAACAGTCTTCTTTTGGTTCTTTCTCCTAGGAAAACTAAAGGATCTCTCTTCCTAATTTAAAGTCTAATTCCATAAACATTAATAAGTATGCCTTCCTAAACCCAAAATTAAACAGACCCAGGCAATAAAGAATTTCTTTAATTTCCTTTACTCTTATTTTCATAATGAGCAATTTGCATGGCTTTGTTAAAAAGTCTTTCTAGAATCTTTGTCATGTCAGAGAAGGATAGACAATTTTTTATGTTTGAATTTCATTAGTCCTTTTGCTTTTTTAGATTTTAATGGTCTTTTGGGGTTTTGGGTTTTTTTTTAATTTTTTAAAATAATTATACCTTTTTTATTGACAGAACCTATGCCAGCGTAATTTTTTACAACATTATCCCTTGCACTCACTTCTGTTTCGATTTTTCCCTTCCCTCCTTCCATCCCCTCCCCCAGATGGCAAGCAGTCCTTTACATGTTAAATAGGTTAGAATATATCCTCAAGACAATATATGTGTGCAGAACCGAACAGTTCTCTTGTTGCACAGGAAGAATTGGATTCAGAAGGTAAAAATAACCTGGGAAGAAAAACAAAAATGCAAACAGTTTACATTCAGTTCCCAGTGTTCTTTCTTTGGGTGTAGTTGCTTCTGTCCATCATTGATCAATTGAAATTGAATTAGATCTTCTCTTTGTCGAAGAAATCCACTTCCATCAGAATACATCCTCATACAGTATCGTTGTTGAAGTATATAATGATCTCTTGGTTCTCCTCATTTCACTTAGCATCAGTTCATGTAAGTCTCTCCAAGCCTCTCTGTATTCATCCTGCTGGTCATTCCTTACAGAACAATAATATTCCATAACATTCATATTCTCCAATTGATGGGCATCCTGACATTATTCCACAAACATTTTGGCACATACAGGTCCCTTTCCCTTCTTTAGTATCTCTTTGGGGTATAAGCCCAGTAGAAACACTGCTGGATCAAAAGGTATGCACAGTTTGATAACTTTTTGGGCATAATTCCAGATTGTTCTCCAGAATGGTTGGATTCGTTCACAACTCCACCAACAATGCATCAGTACCCCAGTTTTCCCGCATCCCCTCCAACATTCATCATTATTTTTTCCTGTCTTCTTAGCCAATCTGACAGGTGTGTAGTGTATCTCAGAGTTGTCTTAATTTGCATTTCTCTGATCAATAGTGATTTGGAACATTCTTTCATATGAGTGGTAATAGTTTCAATTTCATCCTCTGAAAATTGTTCATATCTCTTGACCATTTATCAATTGGAAAATGGCTTGATTTCTTATAAATTAGAGTCAATTCTCTATATATTTTGGAAATGAGGCCTTTATCAGAACCTTTAACTGTGAAGATGTTTTCCCAGTTTGTGCTTTCCTTCTAATCTTGTTTGCATTAGTTTTGTTTATACAAAGGCTTTTTAATTTGATGTAATCAAAATTTTCTATTTTGTGATCAATAATGGTCTCTAATTCATCTTTGGTCACAAATTTCTTCCTCCTCCACAAGTCTGAGAGATAAACTATCCTATGTTCCTCTAATTTATTTATAATCTCATTTTTTTATTTTATAATAACTTCATATTGACAGAATCCATGCCAGGGTAATTTTTTTACAACATTATCCCTTGCACTTATTTCTGTTCCGATTTTTCCCCTCCCTCCCTCCACCCCCTCCCCTAGATGGCAAGAAGTCCTATATATGTTAGATATGTTGCAGTATATACTAGATACAATATATGTTTGCAGAACCAAACAGTTCTCTTATTGCACAGGGAGAATTGGATTCAGAAGGTAAAAATAACCCAGGAAGAAAAACAAAAATGCAAATAGTTCACATTCGTTTCCCAGTGTTCTTTCTTTGAATGTAGCTGCTTCTGTCCATCATTGATCAATTGAAATTGAGTTAAATCTTTTTGTCAAAGAAATCCACTTCCATCAGAATACATCTTCATACAGTATCGTTGTTGAAGTATATAATGATCTCTTGGTTCTGCTCGTTTCACTTAACATCAGTTCATGTAAGTCTCTCCAAGCCTCTCTGTATTCATCCTGCTGGTCATTTCTTATAGAACAATAATATTCCATAACATTCATATACCACAATTTACCCAGCCATTCTCCAATTGATGGGCATCCATTCAATTTCCAATTTCTAGCCACTACAAACAGGGCTGCCACAAACATTTTGGCACATACAGGTCCCTTTCCCTTCTTTAGTATCTCTTTGGGATATAAGCCCAGTAGTAGCACTGCTGGATCAAAGAGTATGCACAGTTTGATAACTTTTTGGGCATAATTCCAGATTGCTCTCCAGAATGGTTGGATTCGTTCACAGTTCCACCAACAATGCATCAGTGTCCCAGTTTTCCCGCATCCCCTCCAACATTCATCATTATTTTTTCCTGTCATCTTAGCCAATCTGACAGGTGTGTAGTGGTATCTCAGAGTTGTCTTAATTTGCATTTTTCTGATCAATAGTGATTTGGAACATTCTTTCATATGAGTGGTAATAGTTTCAATTTCATCATCTGAAAATTGTTCATATCCTTTGACCATTTATCAATTGGAGAATGGCTTGATTTCTTATAAATTAGAGTCAGTTCTCTATATATTTTGGAAATGAGGCCTTTATCAGAACCTTTAACTGTGAAAATGTTTTCCCAGTTTGTTGCTTCCCTTCTAATCTTGTTTACATTAGTTTTGTTTGTACAAAGGCTTTTTAATTTGATATAATCAAAATTTTCTATTTTGTGATCAGTAATGGTCTCTAGTTCATCTTTGGTCACAAATTTCTTTCTCTTCCACAAGTCTGAGAGATAAACTATCCTATGTTCCTCTAATTTATTTATAATCTCGTTCTTTATGCCTAGGTCATGGACCCATTTTGATCTTACCTTGGTATATGGTGTTAGGTGTGGGTCCATGCCTAATTTCTGCCATACTAATTTCCAGTTATCCTAGCTGTTTTTGTCAAATAATGAATTCTTATCCCAAAACTTAGGATCTTTGGGTTTGTCAAACATTAGATTGCTATAGTTGACTATTTTGTCTTGTGAACCTAACCTATTCCACTGATCAACTAATCTATTTCTTAGCCAGTACCAAATGGTTTTGGTGACTACTGCTTTATAATATAGTTTTAGATCAGATACAGCTAGGCCACCCTCATTTGATTTTTTTTTCATTAATTCCCTTGAGATTCTCGATCTTTTCTTCTTCCATATGAATTTTGTTGTTATTTTTTCTAGGTCATTAAAATATTTTCTTGGAAGTCTGATTGGTATAGCACTAAATAAATAGAATAGTTTAGGGAGTATTGTCATCTTTATTATATTCACTGGGCCTATCCAAGAGCACTTAATATTTTTCCAGTTATTTAAATCTGACTTTATTTGTGTGGAAAGTTTTTTGTAATTTTGCTTATATAATTACTGACTTTCTTTTGGTAGATAGATTCCCAAATATTTTATGCTGTTGACAGTTATTTTGAATGGAATTTCTCTTTGTATCTCTTGCTGTTGGATTTTGTTGGTGATATATAAAAATGCTGAGGATTTATGGGGATTTATTTTGTATCCTGAAACTTAGCTAAAGTTATGAATTATCTCTAATAGCTTTTTAGTAGAATCTCTGGGGTATACCATCATATCATCTGCAAAGAGTGATAGTTTGGTTTCCTCATTGCCTACTCTAATTCTTTTAATCTCTTTTTTGACTCTTATATTGCCGAGGCTAGTGTTTCTAGTACAATATTGAATAATAATGGTGATAGTGGGCAACCTTGCTTCACTCCAGATCTTACTGGGAAAGGTTCCAGTTTTTCTCCATTGCATATGATGCTTACTTAAATATATGCTCCTGACTATTTTAAGAAAAAGTCATTTAATGGTCTTTTTGATTTTATATCATAGTCATTTCCCAATATCAACTGCTCCCCCTACCAATGATAAAACCCTCTTTTGTTAAAAATTAAAAAAACCAAAAGGCCAAAATAACCCATCTAAAAGCATATGCACAATTTTCACTTCTCTATCCAGCATATGAAACTATATTTTCTTAGGTTTTTTTGCAGGAACTAAGATTGTTGTTACAATTTATTGGAATTCAGCTGCCTTTTGGTGTTATTTTCACTCCTGTTATTGTAGTCACTATATGTATTGTTCAACTGGATCTGCTTGCTTTGTTCTATAACAGTTCCTACAGGTTTTCCTGCACCTCTTTGAATTCCTCATATTCACCTTTTCTTACCATGCAGTAATGTTTCATCACATTTATAAACCACAATATGTTCAACCATTTCCTCAATCAGTTTTGTTTCCAGTTTTTTAACCTGTGAATTTTTATAATGCTTCAAGTCTGAACTGCTTAGTCTTCCTAAATATAGATCTTTGATGCTCTCCCCTGTAAAACAGTTTCTTAAAAGAAATGAAGATCTAGTATGAAAAACAGTATTTCATTCATGCTCCAAAATGAAATTCCAGCCTCAGAAGCCAAGAAATATAAAAGGCTTGTTGTGAAATGATTTGGATGACTAACATTTAGTTGAAGAACATGTCATCTATGTTTTCACAGGAAAAAAACAATCAAAATGTGCACTTTCACAAATAATACCTATTTATTCTATCTGCTGTGCTGAGGCTAATAGCTCAGTTCCTCCTTTAGACCACTTTGCCCTGGAAACTAAATCATAGTTTTGGAGCAGGACATTGAGTCACTGACTGATAAAGTCATCAGTAAAGTATGGCCAGATGGGAGCCGAGAGTCTGGAGCATGAATGCTTGGCAGATTATACATTAAGTGCTAGCTAGCAGTGTGTCATGAGAGTTCTATGCAGACAGATAGCTTTTTTGGCACAGCCTGGTTTTCAGGCATATCCACCTGTTATAAACAAATCAGACTGAATTTTTATGTGTTTTCAGGGTGACACCATCTCTGGTACATGAGAGAAGAGAACAGGATGGTGGTAGAGCACCTTAATCTTTATATTACTACTTTCACTGTGAAGCACCTGCAGCTCTTCCTGGCAGAATGTTCCATGCCTTGCTTTCCTGTTTCTCTGTGTGTATAAAAGAAGCCGGTCTTGCCAAGAGTTTTGGCATCCATCCTCTCTGATTGTGGAGGCAGGATGAATTTTTGAAGTGGAATCATCAGTTTGACCATAATAGAGTATTCAAAGAGAAGGGCAGCCATTTGGGAGACCAGATTGTGAAGGACCTTGAGGACTAAGCTAAGGATTCTGAACTTCTTTTAGGCAATTGGAAACCATCATAAATTTTTGAGCAAGGAAATTTTTAGAAATGAAACTGCCAGTTTTTAGAAGAAATCAAAGCTATCTATAGTTATATAAAAATGCTTTAAATAACTTTTTATTAAAGAAATGCAAATTGAAATAATTCTGGGGAACTACTTCAGATTGTCTAACATGATAGGAAAGGAAAATGACAAGTGTTGGAGGGAATGTGGAAATATTGGGATACTAGTGCACTGTTAGTGGAATTATTAAGCTAGTCCAACCATTCTGGAGAACAATTTGGAAGTATGCCCAAAGGGCTATAAAATTGTATATGTTTTTGACCTAGAAATATCAATACTAGGTCTGTATCCCAAAAAGATTTTTAAAAAAGGATAAGGAGCTATCTGTACAAAAATATTTATAGAAGTTCTTTTTGTGGTAATAAAGAATTGGAAATTGAGGGAATGTCCATCCATTGGGGAATGACTGAAAAAGTTGTAGCTTACAATTGTAATGGAACATTGTACTATTAAAAAAATTTATGAGCAGAATGGTTTCAGAAAAGCCTGGGAAGTGACATCTGCAAAATGAGCAGAACCAAAAGAACATTGTATACAGTAACAGGAATATTGTAACAATAATCAAATGAAAAGACCTAGCTACTCTGATTAGTACCGTGACCCACAACAGTCCAAAGGACTCATTAAGAAAAATGCCATCAGCCAGCTAGGTAGCGCAGTGGATAGAGCACCATCCCTAAAGTCAGAAGGACCTGAGTTCAGATATGACCTCAGACATTTAACACTTCCTAGCTGTGTGACCCTGGACAAGTCACTTTACCCCAGTTGCCCCAGCCGAAAGAGGGAGGGAGGGAGGGAGGGAGGGAGGAAAGAAGGGAGAGAGAGAGAGAGAGAGAGAGAGAGAGAGAGAGAGAGAGAGAGAGGAAGGAAGGGAGGGAGGGAGGGAGAGAGAGAGAGAGAGAAAGAGAGAGAGAGAAAGGAAAAATACCATCCACCTCCAAAGAGAGAGAGAGAGAGAGAGAGAGAGAGAGAGAGAGAGAAAGGAAAAATACCATCCACCTCCAGAGAGAGAGAGAGAAAGGAAAAATACCATCCACCTCCAGAGAGAAAATTAATAAACTCTAAGTACAATATTGGAGTATAATTGTTTCTCTTTATTTTTTCTTGGTTTAAAAAAATGATTAATATGGAAACCATTTTTGCATGATTTCACATATATAATTGACTTGTTTGCATTCTCAGTGGGTATGAGAGGGAGGGAGAGAGAATTCAGAATTCAAATGAATTTTTTAAAATAAATAACAAATTTGTTTTAAGAGAAAGGAAGAAATGAGGCTACCAGTGGCCATAGTATGTGACTTACACAGAAGTAGTTGAAGTCATATAATATGTAGATCGGGATTCAAGTAGAGGATTCAGGGAAAGGATAAGTGAAAGTCAAATCATACCTTTTTAGGGATTGCAAGCTGACTTGGAAAGTGATGATAAAAATGGATGGGACCAGGGATATGGCTCTGAGAGTGGTAGAAGAGGAACTTTTAAAGGATTTCAGATTTTTAAAAAATGTTGGATCCCTGAATTAGGCTTGCAGTCAGAAAGTCAGTACCCTAACTTAATGTTGTATGCATGTGTCTATTTATGTGGGTATATGTGATAGACCCCTTTGGCAGCCTTGTTATCCTCTTAGTAATGTCTTTAAATATACAAAATAAAATACATAAAATTGTAAGAGAATCCAATTATATTGAAGTGCAATTATTTTTTTTAAAAAATTAAAGCGAATTTATGGACTCCAGTTTAAGAACCTCTGCTTTAAAACAATGCCTTCCTTTTTATTGTGGATAGTAGTCCAGTGCTACAGGTTAACACAGCGACCCAAATCTTGATTGTTTATCTTGCTCATATACAGTGAGACCAAGGCAAGGATGTCACATTTCCCAGCATTATATTATGGACAGAACACTGGACTTGGAATAGGAAATTCTAAACTCAAATCCCAACTCTATTACTTAAAAACTATATGATCATAGACACATAACCTAATTTCTCAGATCCTCAATTTCTTCTTCTATAAAACATATATTACCTATTGTTACAGGATTGTCATGAGAGGATTAAGATGAGGTCCCGTTTAATCCTTTTCAGTCATATCCAATTCTTTGTGACCCCATTTGAAATTTTCTTGGCAAAGATACTGAAATGGCTTACCATTTCCTTCTATACTTCATTTACAGAAGCAAACAGGGTTGAGTGACTTGCCCAGTCAGATTTGAACTCAGGAAGATGAGTCTTCCTTATCCAGGACTCCCGGACACTTTCTCATCTACCTCTCTGATGATGGTAGTGGTGGTGGTGATGGTGATACAATCTAATTCTTATGCTAGAAATTTGGCCAGACTTTTTTAATGACCTCACTGCCCCTCCTGTTGTGATGTAAAATTCCTAGATTCTAATTTTCTTCATCCTTCTACCCATTTATAATGACTATTCCACAGAAGTCATTTAAAAATTTCTCCCTTTTTTTGTTCATGAAGCATTTCATAATTTCTTCTAGCAAAGGTTGACTGGAAGAGAGCCAAAACAAATCTATCATCAGGTAGTTCCAGAGTAACATTTGAGGCTCTTGGAATCCCCAAGCTCTGTAGTCATCCCATCTAAAGTCATCCAGTCCTCCCAAATAGAATGGTACAGATGCATTCTACCAGCTTAGTTCCTCTTGTGAATTCTTCCAACATCAGCATAACTTTGACTCAGAATGTAGTTACCTTTAACTTTTGACAAGTGTTAGTTGGACCAGTGGTTAAAGTTGCTAAGCCTCATATAGACCTGAGTTCAAGCCCTCCCTCAGATATTTTAATCCATGTGACTGGTCAAAGTCCACTTAACTTTTGTCTAACTCAGTTTCCTCAACCACAAAATGGATTCTTGTAAGAATCAGATTAGATTGTAGTTGTAAAGTAATTAGCAAAGGGGCAGTTAACTCCTTTATTTCCTAGCTTTTAGACCTCTCAGAAGTGACATAACCAAACATTGAAGTCAGCAAATTCAGCATAACTTACTTTAGACATTGTGTTCAAATATCATGCCTAAATATTCATCAGCACTGAGAAGCTGGCTATTTAAAAGAATCCACTCTCTATAAATGATTACCTGCTAATATATTTGTTTTATAAGCTCATATTTTTGACTCCGATTTTTCTTTAGGTATGTTAAGGTATTTCTTAAGATATCTGTAATTATGTACAAGTTGAGACAACTTGGAATTGGGACAGAAATAATAAAATAAAAACCCAGAAAGATTAAGTGACAGAATTATTTTACAAGCTTTATGAAATACTTGCTTTCAGCTAGGTACCTGTTAAGCCAGGAAATACAAAGACATAAACAAATCAATCCATCAAGCTTTCAGTGAATTAAAGAAAAATAACATGTGCACAGATAAGTATATATAAAATCCATCCATAGACTTTGGGAGAACAGCTAACAATTAGGGAAATCAGGGATGCGTTTTATGAAGCACATGGGAGGATAGAGTCTCTCCAGGCATGAGAAACTGTTTATTCAAAGGCATACAGACAGGAGTTGTAATGTAATATGTGGAGAACAAGTAGACTTATTTAGCTGAAGTGTTGAGAACCTGGGATGGAAAGAATTAATGGGTAATCAGCCTGGAAAAAAAAGGTTGAAGTTAGATTGTAAAAGGCTTTAAATTACAGTGAGAAAAATGTGTACTTATTCTTGGAAGCAGGAAGGAGTTACTACAAGTTCTTGAGCAAAACCTGTTTTTAGCAACACCAGTTGACAACTGGAATAGATAAGATTGGAAAGGAAAGCAATTAGAGGCAGGAAAGCCAATTGGGAGACTTCTGTAGCAGTTCAGATAAGAAATGATGAGGATCTGAATTTGAATCATACTCCAAGTAGATAGAGACCTATATAAGAGATATTTTGGAAATAGATTTGGATTTATAATTGATTGGTTATGGGAAGTGAATGAGGGTGAGTCAAGAATAATTTCCATATTAAGACTCTATGTGACTGGAAGAATGATGTGACTTTTGGCAGAAAAAGGTAAGTTAAGAGGAGTGGGTTTAGTGGATGAGTCATTTTGATTATTAAAAACATCCATATTAACTACAAAGGGCACTAGAAGGAAAACATTATCTGCATCCAGAGAAGGAACTGATAAATAGCAGGATGTATAGAATAATATTACCTATATGTGTGCATACATGTATATGTGTGTGTATATATATATATACATATATATATATGCACATACATTTGTGTCTAATGGTAATCATCTCTAAGTGGTTTGAAAGGAAGAAAAGAAATAAATATACATGGTAATTTTATGACATATTTTAAAGGAATAGCAAGTTATATATAATGACTAGCAGTTGATGTGCATCATTTTATTATACTATGCTATGAAAACACTTGTTTTAGTTAATAAATTAAAAATAAAATTTAAAAAGTGAGTTCAAACTCAGCATATCAAATTTACATGAGTTGAATTTGATATGCCTATGGTATTTCCTACTAGAGCTCTATTATATCTCTAAATCTAGAAATATAAATAAGAATTAAGAATTCTATATGTAGACTTGGATGTCATCGTCATGGAGTTGATGGTTGAACCCATGGCAGTTAATGAAATCACCCATCAAGTATAGACAGAAAAAATAAGACAAAATAAAGTCCTGGCGTATATCTATGCTCAGGCAATGGGATGGATGATGCTGATTCTTTTTAAAAAAATAAATAATAACCCTCAGAAGGAGCATGCAGAAAAGGAAGAGAACCATTAACTATCAGCTTTCAAGTCTCATGGCTCTCCTTGTGTCTATGAGAATTTAAAGCTGCTATTATATATTTGGGAGGACTATAAGGAAGGGGGATAGTGTTTGAGAGCATAGGATTAAACTACCATTCAGTGTCATTTAGAAACTAGCATACTAAAAAAAAAAAAAGTTGGCCCGGGGGGAAAATGGATGCAACATAAAATGCCCAACAACAGAGATATTGCTTAAAAAATTATTAATTAATGTGATGGAATTTTTTATACTTATTGAAAATGTTAAATACTTGAATTATAGCAATACATGGAGATAAATAAAAATGCCAGGACAACCAGTAGGTGAGTACATAGTAACTGAAGTCATAAAAACATGGTGGACATTAATAGGCTATAACACATTTTGGATGAGCAATTTATGCAGGAAAAGTAGCAAAATTATTTTTTATCAAAAAATGTATAACATTTAAAAAACAGGCCAGTCATATAGTGGTGTATAATAAGAATATCTGGTAGAAATCTCTTGTTCTACATTCATATAAATTTGATGTCAAGAGATTGAAAGGAAGCCCCCTATCTTGTTAGATGGACTTCCCTTGATAAATTTGCTGCAGAACATGAATGGAAATAGGCATGCATCATTTGGATTCTGTTTATTAGAAGAGTACCCACATTAATGAAATCACAATACCATTGAAGTATTAAAATGTGAATATTAACAAAAGTTGGAAATGAATTTGGATATATGGAAAGAGAGTACCAGTGTACAGTCTTCTAGAAGAAGTTCAATATGGAGAGATATATTTTAACCACTGTTTTTAATATATAACATAAATACAGTTATGTTCCCCAAAGGAATGGCAATCATTTACAATCATTTTAATTTATGAAATGTAACAGGAATCTACCCTTCTACTGGAGACCTATTTTCCTGGATAACACCATAGGTAAGGTTTATAACTTTTTTTCTGTCTAAAAGACTCATCAGTTGGAGTATGAGAAATGGCTGCTTCAACAACAATCAAAAGGACTTCATGCTTACCAACAATTGCGGGGAACATAATTTCTTAACACAATTTATCATGGATAAAACCAAACATACAAAGAAAATTTGTTGGAGTAGTCTAAGGGCAGATAGATGGTACAATAAAGTCCCTAGCTTGAAGTCAGGAAAACCTGAATTCAAATCTGGCCTCATACACTTACTAGTTGTGTGACCCGAGACAAATCATTTAACTCTGTTTACCTCAGTTTCCTCTTCTGGAGAATGAAATAGCAAGCCACAATATCAAATGCAGTCACAAAAAAATTGGATAAACTGAGGGACATCTAGCCCCATCTAAATAATCCAGTCATCTGAATGCTATGCAAGGCAATATGGTTAGCACTAAAATGGACTCATGATGAGGCAATTAGCATTGTAGAAAGATTCTACCCAGGATGGTAAGAACTCAATCTGTACCAGACACTGTCATAAATATCCAGACAAGAGCTGATATTTTAGCATCTTATTTTTTAACTTAACATGAAAATCAGTAATTGCCTGAAGAGAATCAGACTAGGGTATCATTTATAAAATAGATAAATTAATTTCATGGTATACACAGATGATTTGGCCATTATACCTGACACCCCTGCCTTCTTGACCAAAATGCTGAGCAATGTAGAACTACCTTTTAAAGGAACTAAATTTGTGTCCTTATTTATTGGTGTCTGGAAAAAGATATTCCCTATAAAGTTTCCAGGGAAATCTCAGTAATGTTTGAGGAAAACACCTATTCTTACCTGAATCCCCACTGTAAATTCTGCCAAGGATATGATAACTAACATGATTATATTCCTTGTGAACAAGTCTAAAGCAGAAAATAGATCCAGTAAATATTTTCATTCTACTCTATATCTCATACTACCTTTAAAATGTTGTGGTCCCCAAGAGTACTCACAAACTCTTGGACAGAAAATTATAAAGAGATGCCAAGACATGGTTATATCTCTCCAAAAAGCTGAAATTGAGCCCCTATAACTCCCCTATAAAATGAGGAAGATGAATCTACTCCCATTATTTGTAGCAACAGATGTTAGGTTGATCATGAAATAAGGCTTCTGACAGCAACCAATCTGGGCCAACTTTCCCACTGTTCTCTTAATGATGTAGGGAGAAGCAAAATCAAATGTGACTCTCAACTGGAAGGCCTAACCACTTATTTAAATGGCCTTTGGGAAGACAATTTGGATACAAGGACACTGTAGCATCTTTTTTCTTATTCCAACCATGAGTAGTTTTCAAACAATAATTGTGAGCTAAAATCTCAATTCAGTAGAAAGTAAAAAATGGCATCTTGATCCTATGGCTGAAAGATAGTCTGTGTATCCCTACTCACATCAAGTAGGAGTAGAGAACTTGAAATAAATACCAAGATATTATTTTAAATGGTAGCTAGTTGGCGAATTCAGTCAGGGTAAAGTGCAATCTGTTAACTCAGTGGTAGCAGCCTATTTTTATGAGGAAAGGATCTTTTACCTAATTTGTGAACTGGCAGTTTATTCATTGATCCAAATTAGATTGTATTCCATTGAATAGAGTCAGATTTGGCTCTGGAAAAAAGCCCTTTCATTAGTATAAGGCATCAAATAAAATGCTCCTACAAGTTCTCTGCCATTGTGCTTGGTCATCAGCTTATTAGGACTATCACGAGATAGTGTGATGACATTTTATATAAATTTGTTAAAATTATCAGAGTGCCAGGAAAAATTGAGATTCTGGTAAATTCGATGATTCCAGAAATGAGAGAGTCCTTATGATCTGACTTAGTCATGTTGGACAATAAGAACTATAGTGCCACTATGATTAATATTATCATATCCTTTGAAAATAAATACTGTGCTTTCCAATCAGTCATGGCTTCAGACTAAGAAACAGATAGTCTATTATTATCTGTCTTAGGAAGGCTAGAGGGTATGTTGCAACTCACTGATTGATAGTGGAAGCCTTAGGAGGATAGGATCCAGCTAATGACATTGTATTGTCTAAATTAAGGATTAGTCTGAAGTATGCTAACCATATGAAGAAGTTGATGGTACAGGATATGGATAAACCACATCTAAATTTCATCTATTATCAAAGGAATTGCACAATGATCAGAATGAGCTCTTGAGAAAAATATAGTAAGCGACTTTATTAATTTATATACAGTGTTCCATAATGTCTCCTTGTAATTTTTTATGGCTGAAATGTACATATGTTATGCTTATTTCTAAAGGTTTTATATTGCAGTTTAACTATTATGGAGTAATTATTTATCTCTGTAGAAGGTATTATGTAATCACAACTACCTATTAAGTCTCTTCACTTCAGCATTAGTTGAATAAAGTAAAGTTTGTTTTTCCCCTTGTGGAGTTGTTTTAATTCTTTTTTTTTTTTTTTTTCAAAAAAAAAAAAGCAGTGATTGACAAAACCTAAAACTTACTCTAAAAAGTATTACATTTAAAGAAGAGAAATAAAATTGGAACAAATCAAATATATACTGGCTTTCACTTAGAATATGAAACTAGTATTTGGGGAAGCAGAAAAGAAACCTATTAACATTGTTTATCATTTGCTCTCTCTGTGTATCCCTACTCACATCAAACAGTAACAGCAACTACACACACACACACACACACACACACATACACATACACACACACACACATACACACACACACATACACACACACAAAATCCCAATATCCCACATATCCATATATAATCAAAAGTTTATTTCTTTCCACAGACTTTTACTAAGTTCCAAGCATACTCACCAAAGAGGAAATGATTTTACTGGCCACCAGAGGGCCTTCTAGACAGATGAAAAAAGTTTTCTTTGTATCAAAATTCATCTTGACTTTCTAGGTATTATTTTTAAAACATATGTATATTAGAACAAAACAAAAGTCGACCTAAAAATCCTCAAACTTTTCACCATTGTCACGTTTTCCAATTAATACAACAAACATATATCTCTTCCCCTCCCATCTCCCAGGATTTTTCTTGTTCCTGACATTGAAGTTTAAAATAAGTCCAGTAATGGCTTTCCAGCACTGCAAAGTTGTCCAAGCCTAAGACCCCAGCGTCTGTCTGTTGTTTCACTGACACGGCTACCTCTCACCCTGCAGAGGCAAATACTCCCTGGCAAAGTTTCTTAACTAAATATGATTAAATTAGATTTATATGATTTTTGAGCAAACTGTTCTACTTAATTAGTGTACATATACTTTAAGAAGTTTCATATGTTTATAATTTATTAAATAATTGATTAAATATACTGCAGTTATCTCTTTAAAATGCTGGATAATGATTCTGGAATGTAAATTTCCTAATATATATATATATAATTTTTTTTTCCCTCTGTGGGGAAATCAGATTCTGTTTACATTGCTTTGATTTGTAGCACATTTTCTGGGACTATGACCCCATTAGCAACTGAAAGATTGCCTATATTTGATTTTGAACTTTATCCTCAAAAGCCCAACTTGACCTTTCCTGCTAGGACTAGATTTTCTAATCCTAGTTACTTAGTAAGTGGCTATTTTAAAAATGGTTGTTAAATACCTAGAAGCAGTGTGCACAAAAGCAGCAAGGTTTCATCAAGAACAGATCCTCCCATCATTATATACCTCAACAACGATACTGTTTGAGGATGTATTCTGATGGAAGTGGATCTTTTCGATAAAGAGAGCTAATTCAGTTTCAATTGAACAAGAATGGACAGAAGCAGCTACACCCAAAGAAAGAACACTGGGAAATGAATATAAACTGCTTGCATTTTTGTTTTTCTTCCCAGGTTATTTATACCTTCTGAATCCAATTTTCCCTGTGCAACAAGAAAACTTCAGTTCTGCACACATATATTGTATCTAGGATATACTGTAATCTATTCAACATGTAAAGGACTGCTTGCCATCTGGGGGAGGGGATGGAGGGAAGGAGGGGAAAAATCGGAACAGAAGTGAGTGCAAGGGATAATGCTGTAAAAAATTACCCTGGCATGGGTTCTGTCAATAAAAAGTTATTTAAAGAAAAAGAAAAAAGAACAGATCATCCCAGACTACCTTTGTTTCCTTTTTTTTTTTTTTTTTGAGAAGAACATGAACTTATTAGATGAGGAGAATACTATGGATATACTTTACCTAGATTTTAGTACAGTTTTTGACAAATTGCACTATATATTATTCTTATGAGCAAGATGGAGAGAGATGGTGTAGACAGTATGATCAAATGGGTTCAGAAGTGGTTGGGTAGCCAAAGTCAAAGAGCTAGACATCTTTAACTTGAAGGAAAAAAGAAGATCCAGGAATGAATTCAAGTATTTGAAGGGCTATCACATAGAGAATATGGGCAGAAGGCTTCTCCTCTAAATTCCAGTTGCATCCTTTATCATCAATAATCCCTTTTAAAGATAGTTTAGGTATAAGATAGCCAAAAAAAAAAAAAAGACAATTAAATTCAATTCTGCTAGATTACATCTCAAAACTGTTCTTGTGTGAAGCATGGAGGGACTCAGGGTTTAGTTGGATTGTAGACTAAGTTGAGTTTTGAGAGAGAGTGCCTTAACTTTTTAAAAGAAACTTTCACAATACCTGTACAATATAGGAAACAAGCCATGAGGTCTGCAGGGCTCCTGACTAGTCAGGTTTTATGGCAACGGGTGACTGTAAAATACATTAAGAACACATGGGGTGTCCAAATTAATAGAACATGTGTACAGTCTGCTTGTAGTATTATCAAAGCCAGCCCATGCTGTCAGTGGCGTCAGGGAACTGTAAGTGAGGCCAGAAGCACTCAACCACAAGTGTGTCAAATTTCAAATCCTTCCCTTGGAGCTGTCATAAAGGACCCGGTATGTGTATGTGCTATTCTCTCACTCTGAATGCCCTGTTCCCCAAGAGTGCCCCCTGTATGCCAGCCTTTCCCACCTCTTCATAATAGAGTTTAGTTGGTACCTACAGATTGTTTAGTCTGGCTTGTCACATGCTGTTATTACAGTGTAGGCCACCTTAAGCAGGCCCATTCTGAGGTTAAATGGGGATATGCTTTGAAATGGCTGGTCCTTTTCTTAACTTATTTAGAAATCTTGTGATCTACTTATTTTTAATTACTCAAAATACATTAACCATATAAAATGGGGAGTGTTGTCCTCAACAAATAGATGAACTCACTCTTTTCCTTTTTTCTATGCCTTTTTTCTTTGTTCTCTCCCTTTTCTTTCTCCTTTTCCTTTGTTTTTTCTCTCTGAATTTTTGTCTGACCCTCCTTCTCCTCCCTACCCTCCTGCCCTTCCTTTCTTCATTCTTTCTCCCCTCACTTCACTATCTCTTCTCCCACACTGTCTCTCTTTCTCTCTCCCTCCTCTCCTCCTTCCTCTTCTCTCTCCCCCCTTTCCCCCTTTTCACTCCCTCTTTTCTCTCTTCTTTTTCATTCTCTCTTTACCCCCGGCACCCCATCTCTCTACACAACACATATAATACATACACACACACACACACACACACACACACACACACACCCCATAGTTTGGACAGTCCTGCATTGCCTTCTTAAGAATTTAACCATCTCTTGTCAAGTACTTATTGTGTGCAGAAGCACTTTGCTTTGTTCTGGTGATAGAAAAATGAAAACCAAAACAGAATCAACCCCTTTTAAGAGTATAATCTTCTATTAGGGAGCATGGTGTGCACATAAATAAATAGGTAATTTAAAGTAAAAGTGTTAAGGGGGAAAGTAGAAATCCACAAAAATTTTAAAGTGGAAATGGATATGACACTTTCTTTGATAGTTTCAATGAAAAAATAACACTGGAGCTCAAACTTTTGTTATTAATCATTTTCAGTTATATTCAATTGTTTGTGATCCCATTTAGGGTTTTCTTGTCAAAGATATCGGAATGGTTTGCTATTTTCTTTCCTAATTCATTTTAAAGATGAGGAAACTAAGAAAAATAGAGCTAAATGATTTCCCCTGGATAATATAACTAATAAGTTTCTAAGACCAGATTTGAAGTTAGGAAAATGAATAGTCCGATTTCAGACCCACCATTGTATCACATACACTACCTAGCTACCCTATTTATCCTTAAGAGATGGGATGGTATCAGGCATATATTTAAAGGGTCAGGTAAGGGATATTTTGTGAAAGCATAGAAATAGAGTATAACAAAATGAGCTTAGGGCACAGCCAGGGAAATGCATAGAGCATGGGTGTCCTGCTGTACCTGGTCTATGCTTTGTGAATGCCATGAGGAATAATTGAAATCCAGTTCAACTGGATCATAAAGTAATTGAATTATTTTAAATTATGGATGGAATCAATTGGAGCCCAATTGTGTAGGGTTTTATATGCTAGGCTAGGAAGTTTGTATTTTATCTTATAGGTAATAGGAAATCACTAAGGATTGTTGAACTGGGTGGAAAATACCAAGGTCTGCCACATGCATTAGAAAGATTATTTTGGTAACTGATGGACAAGAGAAGGGTGAGATTGGAGGCAGAAGCACTGGTAAAGAAGCTTTAATAATAGATTCTCAAGGGATGATAAGAACCCAATTGATGTTAAGAGTAGGATGAGTAAAACAGAGGTGATAGATACTTGGTGGATTTGATGATCTATAGGATGCAAATGAAAAGAAAAGCATGAAAAGGTTTTAAACCATCATCACAACCCATTGTTGAGACAACCCACAGACTCACCGATTAACTATAAGCATTTATGCTCCATTCCAGAAAATTCACAACCTTTGCTTCATCAAACTTGGGCTTCCATGCCTAGGTGGTGTAATAAAGTATAGATTAAGTAGCCCTGAAAATTGGGTGATATATTTTTGCTAGTCAGCCACTAGAGGGCATTATAGTCAAAGGATAATTCCTCATTCCCATGGATCAGGTTTTTCCAGGAGAGGGCAGGCCTGCACTGACATTATAAAATCTGTGTATCCTTCCTGTCCAGTATTTGCTGAGAAGATATGATTGTACAATAATTGGGAAGTTGTATCTGGAGTTTCTCATTTTAAATATATAGAGGTAATCACAGAGTATAAGAACATTCATATTTGCAGACTGAGGAAAGGAGGGAATAATTAGTGATGAATTTTAAGTTCTAAAATATTTTAGAATTTGATACATTAACTACTTAGTGTAAAGCAAACTAATGAATAAGTAAGCTGCTACGTTTAAAGAAATACCTGAAAACATTTTTGAAGTGATTTCTTTTGAATAGAAGGCATATTCTTGTTTGCACCATTAATTTATATAGGGACCAGTTTAATAAAAAGATCAACATTGAGGGGACTTGAGTTGAATTAATTTCAAACATCATAATTAGCTAAGTCTAAGCCTTAATTTTTTTTCAGAATATGGAACAAAGTTTTTATAATCTTGTCTGTGTAAAATATTGCACCCATATATCTATGTGCTTCCTTCTTGGTGGAAAGAATAACCAGAGGAATTTCTAGTAGGCCAAACTACTCTGGCAGCTGAGTGGAAGACGGATTGGAGTAGGGAATGTCTTGAGACAAGGAGACAAATTAGGAGGCTATTGTGACATTCCAAACTGTGCAGTAATAAGGGCCAGAAATAGTGGGATGACCCTGTGAGCAGAGAAAAGGTTGCTTAATAATAAGATTTTGTCAGGAACTGGATTTGTGAGATGAGGTTGAAAAGTCCAGTATTCTAATGAGTTTTCAAATTTGGGTGACTGGAAGGATGCATAGTACTTTCAACCATTATCTGAGTTTGGATTGGGGAGAAGACTAGGGATTCTGCTGGACCTGGAGGTGCATGCCTATAATTCTAAGGAAATTGAGGCTATTGGAACTCTGGAGCTCAAGAATTCTTAGCTACAGGGGATAGATCAGGTATCTACAGAAAGTTCAATATGGTGAATCCCTGGGAGCTGGTGTGGGGTAGAATGGTGCACCAGGTTGCCTGAGGAGAAGTGAAATAGTCCTTGTTATAAAAAAAAAAAAAAAAGACTCCAAAGTTGTGATGATCAGTAGAAGGAATAATCTTTATACTTCCAGATTAAGTGGAATGGGGAAAGCAAAAGGAAAGGGAGAGAAAGGAGAGAAGAAGAGACAGGAGGGGAAGGGAGAGGAAAAGGAGAAGAAAGAGGGGAAAGATGAGGGAAGAAGAGGAAAAGAAAGAAAAAAGAAGTAGGGAAGTATAATTAACTCCATTCTCATCTGATTCGTCCTCCTTTTCACCTAGTAAAGTTGGCACTTCTCCCTCCTGCACTTTCTTTTTCTTCATTCTAACACTTAAATAACTTCTTATAGCCAATTGTATTAAATTATATGTATTAAGTATGTTTTTGAAAATTGCATTTTTATTGCAGAATTGACAAAGATCCTCTCCTTCTAATTTCCACTCCATTGAATTTAGATTAGATCTGTAATATTCACCCAGTTTTTCTTCTATTAATTTCCACTCGTCTAAATCCAATTCCTTTTCTGTAGAGAACCAAGGACATAAAGGATGGGAAATGTGGAATATGTTGAGTTTGGGCTAACTATTGGACATCTAAAAGGCAATGGATTGGTGGCGTTGGTCTAGAACTTGGTAGGGAGGAGGCGGGAGAGGGGAAGGAAGGTGAGAAGGAAGGAAGAAAGAGAGAGTAGGAAATAGGGAGAGGGAGGGAGAGAGAGAAAAGGGAAGAGGAACTGGCAGCAAATTGCTTTGATACCTCAATTCAGCTTGTGGGATTCTTTGGAAGACAGGAAAATAGAAGCAAATATGGGGAATAAGTTCTGTGGGGAATAGAATTGATAATAAATTAAGAAGGAATAAAGGGATTGCTTTGCTCCAGTGAAAGCCCATTTGAAATTAGATTATATAAATTTGTAGCAGACTCTATCACCATAGTTTTGTGACTTCTAGCTCCATTTGTCAAGATGTGGGTAAGCAGAGAAAGGAGATTTTTAGAAGTAATCCAGGATTGCAGTTAGGCAAGACCTAAATAACAAGAAAACAAGGGAGCAAAGAATTTGAAAATAAAAGTTTGTAGAGTTGAAGTGGTTCACTAAGAAGTTGAAATTAAAGGAAAAGACTCAAACTTGAAGTAGGATAGAGTCTAAGGAATGGAGAAATTGGTGGTTCAAGTAAGAATGAAGGTCTGGAAGGAGTAAGATTTAAGAAAAAGTGGAATAGAAAATTATCTAAAAGAGGAATTTCAGAGTTCATGATCATAGAACAATCATTGAAAAATTTATTAAGTAGAATATGAGCATGTAAGTAATATCAATTTAGTAATGCATCTTTTAGGGGGTTTTGCACCTAGGTAGGACACTGGATCTACAGTCAGGGAGATTCATATTCCTGAGTCCAAATCTGGCCTCAGATACTTCCTACCTGTGTGAACCTGTTTGCCTTAGTTTTCTGATCTGTAAAATGAGCTGGAGAAGGAAATATCAAACTACTTAAGTATCTTTTCCAAGAACACCCAAGATAGGGTCCCCAAAAGTCAGACATGACTGAAAAACAACTGAACAACAATAGTGTTCACATTCTAGTCTAGTGCCACATGTTTACATAGACATATTTTTATTAAAACTTTTTATTTTCTAAACATATACATAAATAATTTTCAACTTTCACCTTTACAAAACCTTGTGTTCCAATTTTTTTTCCTTTTCCCCCTGCCCCCTTCCCTAGATGGCAAGTAATCCAATATATGTTAAGTAATCCAATATATGTTAAACATGTGCAATTCCTCTATCTATACATATTTCCACAATTATCGTTTTGCACAAGAAAAATCATATCAAAAAGGAAAAATATGAGAAATAAAACAAAATGCAAGCAAACAACAACAAAAAGAATGAAAATACTATGTCATGTTCCACATTCGATCCCCACAGTCTTCTGTCTGAGTGTAGAGGGCTCTCTTCATCACAAGACCATTGGAACTGGCCTGAATCATCTCATTGTTGAAAACAGCCACGTCCATCCACTAGGGAATAGTGAATTTCATATCACTAGAAATCTTTAAGCAGAGGCTTGTTGAGGTTGTAGAAGAGAATGTTGTACAAGTGTAGGGCTTGGGACAAATAAGGTGACACCCGAGACTATTCTGTCTCTGAGGTTTCATCATTTTGTCATGGGCAAGTTATTGAATCTCTCAGAATCTCTTTGTCCTCATCTGTCAAAGATTTTTATTCTGCTTACTTCACATGATTGTTACTTTGCAAACTATAGCTACAATATTGATATGTTATTAACGTTATTTGTAACATATAAAGAATAGGTAACTTACAAAAGGAGTTACAAAAAGATGTATACAATACATCTTATTCACTAACTCCAGCAAAAGGATATCTTAGTTGTACACGTATAAATGATATCTGATTTCCTGCCATTTTGGGAAAGGTCTCATATCAAACACTTCCCCTCAGTTTTTTCCTCTGGATACATTAGACAAGAAGATCTCTCATGTCCCTTCTAGTTCTACATTTGTTCGTTTCTTGGATCCACAGGAGCCAGGTGGATTTGGGGTGAATTTGAACTCCTAGCAGATTCCCCAGTCCTTTTATTCTTTGACTCATTCTGGACCAGTAGGATTGAAATCTTTGGCGAGTTTTCTGGGCTGAGAGTGAAATTCCTGACCCTTTGGACTAAGCCACACACAAGCAGGAAATGGGCCGACTAGGTTTCATCCCCACAGCTTGCTCTCTGCAAGAAATAAATGTGAAATTCACCTTCCCACAGTTCAGGATTACAGCCTTCCAACTTTCCATGCCGGGAAAGGAATTTCTTATGTTATCTCTTAAGAAGAAAAAAAAAGAAAAGATATTATTAAGTAAGGTTTCAGGGAAAATACAAGGAGAAAGTAAATAATGCATAATCACAGATTCTGAAACACCCAGATTTCACAAGGTACAGGAAATAAATGACTAGGAACAGTAAATTCCAATCCTACTCTTCCCCCCCAAAAAAAGGTTATAATGATACATTCCTGTATTCTTCCAAAAGACAAGCATGTAGCAAGCAGATTCCTGTTTGATTGTCCCTTAAAATACTAAACACAGTGTCTGGCATGTAGTAGGGGCTAAATAAGTACCTCTCCCTTTTTGTCCGACCTATGAATTTAAAAATAAAGATTACTGACAGATGGAAGGTTTGCAAAGAGATATGATGATATCTCTTTTATATGATATCATTATCAAATAATATCTCAATTATATAATTATCCTTGTGATATAAGCAGTATAGCACTTATTATCCATATTTTATACATAAGAAACCTAGAAAGTTTAGGAATAATAATAACTAGTAATAGCTAATATTCATATAGCATTAACTGTATGCTAGGCACTATACTAAAAACTTTACAATTATCATCTCATTTGATCCTTACAACAACCCTGGGTGGTAGGTGCTACTATTATTAACCCACCTTTACAGTTGAAATTCAGGCAAGCTAATAGCAGCAACTAACATTTATACAGCTCTTACTATATTTTAAGCACTATACTCATACTTTACAATTATTTTCTTATTTGATCCTCACAACATTCAAGGCAGAGTAGATAAATTATCCCCATTTTTCTGTTAAAGAAACTGAAGTAGACATAAGTTAAATAACTTGCTCAAAGTCACACAGCTAGTTAAACTCTTAAGCTCTGAATCCTTTCTGACTCCAGGTCATTGATCTGTCTATTGTGCTACCAGCTACAAGCTGCCTCCCGATTAGGAAGTATTGATTTATATTAGTATACTTGGCAGTTCTGTCATTCCAAGAGATAAAACAACGTTATTGGTGTGGTTGTTAATAGTTGTTCTATTTCAATCATTTTGACTCTCACTGGCCCCATTTTAGATTTTCTTGGCAAAGATACTAGAGTAGTTTGCCATTTCCTCTTCTAGTTCATTTTACCAGTGAGGAACTGAGGCAAACAGGGTGAAGTGACTTACCTAGGATCACACAGTTAATGAGTGCCTGAAGCTGGATTTGAACTCATTTCCTTCTGATTCCATAATGTGCTCTCTATTCACTGTGCTCTATATTTGCCCTTAAAACATTTTACTGTGCAGTAATTATAATGCCAAAGTAAGAAGTCTTCTACCATAATTTAAAAAACTGATAAACTAAAGCACAGAAGTGAAAGCTAGTATCTCTATTCAAGCCAAATAAATAGGGATAACTAGAGAAGAAAATTGACTTCCAAATGATTTTTAATTTCTTTAGACCTTAAGTAAGGGAGACAATAGAGTGTGGTGGAAGGAATCTTGGAACAGGAATTAGTAAATCTAGAAAGATTTGAATCCCCTACCTTCCACTTACTACCTGTGTAGCTGGAGGCAAAAAACATATTCTCTCCTGGCCCCATCATTTTTCTGAGTCCCTTAAATCTCTGTAACCTTGTGGGGAAAGAACCATAAAATTTCTTCCTTCTCCTCTCCTTTATCCCTTACTCCTGGAAAGCAGAAAACTATCTAATTAGTAAGAATAGACATGTGAGTTCATTGGAAATAGGATTCACAAAGAGATTAGGGAACTTTCTTTACCAATGTAGGTTAGCAGTGAGCTAATGGAGGAAGACTGATACATTTGTTAGCCAACTGTTAGTTGTAAGATCATGAGCAAGTCATTAAACAAGTCTGCATCTCAGATTTCTTTGTCTATTAAATATAGTAGCTATATTGTGTATCTCAGAGTTCTTATTAGGATCAGCTAAGAAATTCTTTATAAAATACTTTGCAAATCTGAAGTACTAAGGAAATGTTACCAGCTATTATTGTATTTATAGCCTGTGCAAGTAGCCTAATGTAGATTGAGATTTAGATTGTAGATTTAGAGATAAAAAGAACCTTTGTGCTCCAAGACCTTCATTTCACATATAAGGAAACTGAGGAACGGAGAAATTTAGGGATTTGCCCAAAATGATACACTTATATATTGTAAATAGGGAGTTTCCCACATCTCCCACAAGGATGGGAGAGACAACCCTTAACAAAGGTAGTCTGGACATGTACCTAAACCCTGTTACCCTTAAGGAAAAAGAAAAACTAAAATGTTTATAAAAGATTATGTGATATAGTAGAGAAATGTCTTTGAAATCAGATCTTACTTAAAATCTTGTCTTTTGACATATCCTGGCTTTGTGACTGGATAAATCAGTTGCTGATCTCTTCACCTGGGAATTCTCAATACCAATGAAATCACAGGTGTTCTCTCTCTCTCTCTCTCTCTCTCTCTCTCTCTCTCTCTCTCTCTCTCTCTCTCTCTCTCTCTCTCTCTCTCTCCCTCCCTCCCCCTCTCTCTCCCCCTCTCTCTCCTGTCTCTCTCTCTCTCTCTCTCTCCCCCTCTCTCTCTTGTCTCTTCTCTCTCTCCTCTCTATGTGTGTTTCTCTGTTTCTGTCTCTAGGTTTGTCTCTGTCTCTCTGTGTGTGTATTATAGCAATTTAAAATTAGCTAAATGGCATACATATATGAGGTGTTCCAAAAGCCATAGTGCAATTTTAAGGGGTTTGTTGTTGTTGTTTTAATAGCTTATACTCTCAGAGCTATTATCAAGATCAAGTGAGAAAATATAGGTTGTCCCAAAAGTACAGTATCAATTACATTAGTACAGTTAATTTTGGGGTACCCTATATTCTCTCACTTGAACTAGAATTATTACTATCTTCATTCTGAGGAAATAAAGATTGAAAAAAGTTAAATGATTTATCAACCAATCTAATAAACATCAGTATCAGAATTTAAATTCGGTTTTTCTTCACTTCAGATTAACTCTCTGTCTACTATATCTATTATACCATGAAGCTCCTGGTAGCAGAACTTTAATTCAGATCACAGTCTTCTGACTTAAAAACTGATGGTCTTTCTACTATGAGTTACTATCATTTCAACAATATTTCTTGACCTGAATTTCATTGAATCCAATCCTTTCAAAATTAGACTTTTGCAATTCAATGATTCCAAATTAAATGAAGTTAAAGGATTAAAAAGATTTTTCAAGTATTCTCCCCAGAGGGCAGAAGGATAATCCTGAACCCTGTCCCAACACTCCTTTCTTTGTACATTTCTCATGTCATCCAGGATTCCTGGAGCCAGGACTCTAGAGTAAAATATGAGAGGAAGCCAGAGCTTAGATTTAGGGTTTTTTCTTCCATTCAAAAGTGGGAAATGTAGGTAGGGAAGGAATGAACAAATGGTATCATTTCCATGAATCTTCATCCCCGAGTGACTTCTCACAATTAGCCATTGACCTTTCAGTTTGATAGCCTTCCCTCTATGTTTCCACCAGAACCTTTACAGGACTTCCTCTGGGCATGCAGCCATATTCTTCTAACATTTTGTGATATGGCTTCACCTCCTGTTACTCTGCTAGAATGTTCATGAGGGAGATGTGGGGTGGTCTCCTTTAAACTTCCATCCCATTTATCACTTTGGGTGCATCATCCCAAAGTTTGGATATATTTGGGGAAATCACAGAGCCAAATCATCTCAAGGCAAAAGCAAACAAGTGTGGTGTCTCAAATGCAAATGCATTTGGGCATGCCTAGAAACGCTGAGAGAACTAGGAGGGTCCATGGTAGCCACACCACTAAGAAAAACGATTAAGAACAATCGCAGGAAACTTCTAAGGGTGGAAACAATAAACTGAACGCAAACCAGAGTTGGAGGAGCTTCCTGATTGGCTTGATCAGCACCAAGCAGGAACACTTAGAATAACCTTGAGATTATCCCCATGGGATGACATATCTCTATGTTCAGGAGGAATTCATCATGTGATCATGTACAACATGGGAAGCTTTTGAAAAACAACATCCTTTAAAAGGGTCACTGGGAGGATGAATCTGGAGGTTACCATGCTTGTACTCTATAACAATGGTCTCCAATTTTTTTTTATTTCTATCTTTCTTAAGTAAAAAGGCTTTCAGAACATTACATAGACATGCATATCTATTTACTAATTTATCTTGAAAAAAAGAAATTGAAGAAGGATGAGATTAATGCTGAAATAAGATTTGATTCTAGAGTCAATAAGGAGCTATTTTTGTTTATCAAGGAAAGGAAAGGAAGGAAAGGAGGGGGAAAAGGAAGGGAATAATTATTTACACAGTTCTTAGTAAGTGCAAAACACTGTACTAAGTGCTTTTTTACAAATATTATCGCATTTGAACCTCACAGCCACCCTGGGAAGAAGGTGCTATTATCCCCATTTTATGTTTGAGAAAACTGAGGCAAACAGATTAAGTGACTTGACTGGGATTATGCAGTAATCTGTGTCTAAAACCTGATTTGAGTTCATTCTAAGCCATTGTTCCAATAGCTACTTCTAGAGGAATAACATGGATAGTATAAATATTCTTTGTGGAAGATGATATAATTTGTTGTTTAGTTGTTTCAGTTGTGTAGTAATCTTGTTGATCCCTTGTTGAGGTTTTCTTGGCAAAGATATGAGAATGGTTTGCCTTTGCCTTTTCCAGCTCATTTTACAGATAAGGAAACTGAGGCAAACAGGGTTAAGTGACTTGGCCAGGATCATACAGCTAGTGTCTGAGGCCAGATTTGAACTTGGGTCAGCCATACAAGCAAGATGAGTCTTCCTGACTTCAGGCCTGGAGCTCCAACCATCCAAGTGACACAATGGCATAGTCTGGAGCCAGAAAAGACCAGCCTCAGACACTTCTTAGCTGTATGATCTTGAGCAAATCACTTTACTCTGTCTGCCTCAGTTCCTTGATCTATAAAATGAACAGGAGAAGAAAATGGCAAATCACTCCAATGTGTCTGCCAAAGAAATCCTCCAAATGAGCTCACAAAGAATCAGATAATTTAAGTCTTCTTCAATAATTAGGCAAGAGATGATAAGGAGCTAAATGAGAATGGTAGCTGTATAAGTAAGAGAGGAGGGGATAGTTAGGAGCGATGTTATGGAGATAAATATAAAATTTGGCAACTGATAAGTTATGTGGGATGAAGGATATTGAAGATGATACTTGGGTTGTAATCCTACGTGAATGGAAAGATGCTTAAAGGGAAATGTAGGAGAGAGAGCTGAGATTAAAGATCCCAGTACTTCCATACCAGCTCATCTTGGGTAACTTTTACTCTATTCCACCTAAAACGAAAAGGGAGGAAATGGATTCCTACTTATAAGTAAGTGTTCTGGAACATCATCTGGAACACCAAACTTGCTCTCCAAGAACTGTGTTTCTCAAAGCACCTATAGTTAGGAAGTAATTCAGCACAGGGAAATTTAGGGAGTGAAATTTTATGACCAATTTCATAATTGGGTACCCATATGGCAGCTAGAACTGAGTGAGGAAGGTAGCTTGCAACACTGCAGGTAGAAGATGGGAGTGGAGGTATTGATTACTTGGGTAGGTGAAATATAATTCATCTTTTTCCATCCTGCAACTAATATCAAGACCATGATTCAAGACTGAGTTTACCACCCATAATTCAGTTTCTTTCTGTCAACCTCCTTTGTTCCTGTTCTAACTTTCATTTTAAAACTACTTTTGGACCCGTCAATTTTTTATTCACTTTCTCCATTATAATTTGACCTTTTGTGCTAAAAAAAATAAAGCAAGATATTAGAGAGTTTATATTTTGTGGTTTCTTTGATGAGTTTTTTCAGAACCTGGACTGTAGCCAATTTTGTAAACATTCAAAAGTAAATATTATTTTTTAGATCTAATTGGAAGACTGATCCTAGAAAATAACTATTATAATTTCTAAGCAGATGACTTTCAGATCTTGTTTGCTAAACTTCTCTCCTGACCTCCATTCTCACATTTCCAACTTTGCCTATTAGATATGTGGAGTTGGATGTTCCATAATCTTCTTAAACTCAGAATGCTAAACCGAACTCACCAACTTTTCCTGTAAATTCTTCCCCTTCTTAACTTCCCTATTACTATCACGAGCACTACCATCCTTATAATCACCCACGTTTATAATTTAGGTGTCATCCTTGATGAATCATTCTTTCTTGTCCCATGGATCCAGGTCTGTTCCAAAGTTGTTGATTCTACCTTCATATCATCTATTGTATAATCCATATTTTATGTGTTGTTGTTTTTTTATAGCTTTTTATTTATAAGTTATATGCATGGGTAATTTTACAGCATTGACAATTGCCAAACCTTTTGTTCCAATTTTCCCCCTCCTTCCCCCCACCCTCTTCCCCAGATGGCAGGTTGACCAATACATGTTAAATATGTTAAAGTATAAATTAAATACAAAATAAGTATACATGTCCAAACAGTTACTTTGCTGTAAAAAAAAGAATCAGACACTGAAATATTGTACAATTAGCCTATGAAGGAAATCAAAAATTCAGGCAGACAAAAATATAGGGATTGGGAATTCTATGTAATGGTTCTTAGTCATCTCCCAGAGTTTTTTCGCTGGGTGTAGCTGGTTCAATTCTTTACTGCTCTATTGGAGCTAATTTGATTTATCTCATTGTTGAAGAGGGCCAGGTCCATCAGAATTGATCATCATATAGTATTGTTGATGAAGTATGTAATGATCTCTTGGTTCTGCTCATTTCATTCAGCATCAGTTCATGTAAGTCTCTTCAGGCTTTTCTGAAATCATCCTGCTGGTCATTTCTTACTGAACAATAATATTCCATAGTATTTTATGTGGTTTTTATGAAGGATTTTCTCAAGTGGCAGGGAGAGAGGGAAGAAATGCAGAGAAACACACTTTAAACTTAATTTGTCATCATTAACATTTTCTTAAGTCTACAATTAGCAAAATAATAAATCATCTCTCTGACTGTCCCTAGTGCATGGAAATATGGGACTAATATTTAGACTACTGTAATAGTTTTCCAGTTGGATTTCCCCCCCCCCCCCAAGTCTCTCTTCATTTGAGTATATTTTCCATTCATTTTTCAAAGTGATCTTCCTAAAATGCTGGTCTGGCAATGTTTCTCAATCTCTGTCTCTGTCTCTTTCTGTCTCCATCTCTGGTGTGTGTCGCTGTCTGTCTCTGTCTCCTCTCCCTTCTTTCTCTTTCTTGTTCACTCTCACTCACTCACTCTTGCTCTGTGTGTGTTTCTGTCTTTTTGTCTTTTTGTCTGTGTGTCTCTCTCTTATTCTTACATACATGTGTAACTATTGCTCCAGTACTTCCCTTTTGCCCCCATCAAAATGTTTTAATTCTCTGTTTGACTTTTAAAACCCTTATAACTTTCCCCCTTTCTCTTTCCTACTTTTACACTCCCCCTACAAACACATCTACCTCAAAGTATTCTGCAATCTAGTGATACTAGTCTAATTTATGCCTCTCCATGACACTCCATCTCCTGGACATTTTCATTGGTTTCCTCTAAGCTTGGAGAAAGCTTGTTCAAATGAAGTTGTGTGAATGTAGTCTTTCCCAGAGGGCAGGGGATGAGTATTTGCTTGGCATATTGTAGGTGCTTAATACTTAATAAATGCTAGCTAATTTGTTGAAATATAGTTCTTACTCTACAAAGAGTATAAATAGATTTCTCTGAGGAAATGACTTTTAAGTTTCAACTTGGATTCCCAGAAGCCTACCTTCTTCTAATGCAAGAACAATACCCAATATGCTATCCTTGATAGATAATATAGGAAAATAAGAATTTTCCAGTTTTCACTGACGAGCATCCTGATGGTCCCAAGTTTCTCTTATTTATTTCAAGGGTCTTCTGCTATCACCCTCAATCATAATTTCTCTTCCTCCAGATGAAACCTAAAACAGCCCTTTGTAATAATTGGTAAGCCTGTCCTCTGTTGGTCACTTAATATGAACAGTAGATATTTATGCCAACTTTGTACACGGAGCACTAGAATTGGGATTCAGGAAGATTTATGTTCAAATCCTGCCCCAGAAATTTGCTAGCTATAAGCCCCTGGACAATCCACATAGCCTCTGTCTTCTCCAAAATGGGATTGAGGGTGATCTTGATGGCCACTTTTAACTCTCCTAATGTGACCCGATAACCCCATAACCATGGGACAAATCATCATCCATGTGAGCACAAATGATGCATTCAAAGCAACATAAAAAAGGTTACCAAGGATTATGAAGTATCCACCATTATTGAAAATTTTCATCACTACTACCCATGATGTTAAAGGACATTAGAATAGAACAGCAGCTGATTAAAATGGCTTGAGAATATGATTTTGATTTCTGAGTTATAACCTAAAATATAGGGGTCATGTGTGGGTTATACCAAACAAAGAATAATAAAAATATATATTTGCCTGGATATTTGTCTATTTGATTTGATAGAGTAATCTCCTAGAAAGAGAAAGAAAAAGATGTCTGACAATCAATTATCTTAGAGGATAAAAAGTATAATAGAGAAAGTATAATAGAGAAAGATGTAAATGAAAGGGGGCTTTTAAAGTTAAATTAGATGTGAAGAGATTAAAGATCCCTCTTAGTTATGACTTCCAGATTCATTCTCCCAAAGACCCTTGATAAAGAAATATTTGAGGTTTTTGTTGTTGTCAGTTTTTTTGTTTGTTTGTTTTATTTTGTTTTGTTTTTAAAAATAGTCAGAATGAAATGTTTTCTCTATCTAGATAGAATCATTATGCCAAGAATCTGGGAAATTGAGACAAATCCTATAGTGGGATGAAGGAAAGTAAGACAGCAACATCAGGAATGCTTAAGACCATATGGTATAGTAAAATCAGCATAATTGCAGCACCTATTGCAGGAAATGAAAAGGTAAAGAAATGTCATAAAGAACTTTAGAAAATCCTCAAACCATTATTAACAATTAATTTGATACTTTTTGACTTCAGAAAGAAGGAAAAGATACATATATATTTCATGCTGGGAAAAAGGCAAAGATGTTGGAAATCTCAACTGAGAATAACGTACACAAAGTATTTTACAAATTCTGTATAAATGAGCTGTATAAGTGCAGTTATCCAAATTCTGTATAAATGAGCTGTATAAGTGCAGTTCTAGTTCCAAGGCCTCTAGTCTCATGCTAACTTCATTCCTGAACGTTCTTCTGAACTTTTACTGAATTCCACCAACATTTACAGAGCAACACAGGAGTATGTTGGTAAATGTTTAACAATGAGGCAGTCTGGAGGGGGGAAAATGCATGAATACCCAAGTTAAAGCTTAGTTAGCATTATTAACACTTTTGGAAGTCTAAACAAGTAACAGAATAATAAATCAAGTTCTTATTTGTGGCAATTGCTCTGGCAATTCTAAGAAGCAAAAGCTCAGAGTGAAAATGTAATAGTTAGCTCTCTCAAGCTAGTTACACCTGGCTCCAGCACATCCCTGAAATTAGGGCTTGGTTTTGAAAAACTCTAGGGATGTCAGTTAGGACTAAATTGAGCTTAGATTACATAAATTTATGTCTTCTAACTCCTGATCTAGGTTTCTTTCTACTATGTCCTATTACCTTCCCATAAACCCACTGTTTAAAAAGTTATCAGACCATTAATGTTACAAAACATGTTACAAAGAGATTATACACTGACTTGATTGCTCTGTCAATAAATACAAAGTCACAAGTTAACATAGTCTTCTATATCTAACTGGCCTCAAAACAAGCCATACTATGCTTTTTTATTCAATTCATCTTTCTTCCCTATCTATCTTGTTACCACCATAAGTGTTTAATCTACCCCTGCCACCTATTTTTTTATCTGTTGCTCAGGAAATTTTAATTAAACCAGTACTATCATTACTTCTAGAAAGAATATATCAGTTATAAAAGAATTGCTTGTGGTTATACTAATCATCCTTGTGTCTTCCAAGACCAAACTCTCCTTCTTTGGAGGCTACCAAGATGTTTGCCTCCCTCTTTTGGAATGTAAGCTTCTTTGAAGCAAAATGTTTTGCTTTTATGTTTGTATCCCTAGTACTTAGCACAGTGTTTGATACACATATAACAAATGCTTTGTAAACCATTTCTTAATTCACTCAGATAACATATACGTATGTGTGCATATTCACATAAAAATGTGAATTCATCCTACTACTATGTTACTTTTTTTTTTCATTATATATATTATCATATACATTAGTCTTTGGGAACATGACAAAATTAGTTTATCTGTACTTAATGTGGATTTTTCTATATCTGCTTCTATGAATTCTAAGTGATATCTAGACCTTTTCTAAAGGAAGGAATTTCTTCTATGCCATTTCTCATACTAAATGATCTTTCATTTTCTATTCCTACTTTTTGATAATGTAAGGTCTTGTCCTTTATAAGTAAAGCTGGAATCCAAAGTTAATATAAGGTCCACTTAAATACCTTTCAGAACAGAAAACCAAAGAAAATGGCATGACTTAAAATTGATTGAAGGGTGTGTGTGTGTGTGTGTGTGTGTGTGTGTGTGTGTGTGTCTAAATTAATTGAGTCACAAATGAGAAATATTTATATAACTACTATGGAAACCATTGTATTATCTTTGGGGAAATGGAAATAGTTCTCACTGCCTAAGTCATTACAGATCTTCATAATGTTCTAATTGAGATAGATTTTTCCCTAAAACTCATAAATAAAACAAAACAAAAGAGTTTTATGGACTTCATTACATGTAGTTTTACTTAAACGCAGTGTAAAACACCAACTTTCCATGAAAGGTCAACTTTATTTAGTCATTTATAATTATATTTGACAATTTGCAACCTCATTTGGGGTTTTCTTAGCAAAGATACTGGAATGGTTTGTCATTTCCTTTTCTAGCACATTTTACAAATGATTAACTCGGGAAAACAAGTGATATGCCCAGGATCACACAATTAGTAAGCCAGATTTGAATTCAGAAAGATGAGTCTTCCTGACTTCAGGTCTGGCACTCTATCCATTAAGTCACCCATTGTCCATGCATGAAACATAGTAAGTGTCTAATAATGCTTGTTGACTAGTTCAACAAGTTGACTGACTCGATTTATGTAAATAATTGGGAATAGAGGGATTAGAATTAACAAATCAATTTGTTTGAATTTTTAACTTGCCTCCTTTCCATCTGCCACACAGACCGGTATTCTTGATGTTCTCTGGGACATACACAAACATACCACATGATGCATAGTTGTGGATGTCTTTGTTTTTTAGATGTTTCCTGTAGGTAATAGGTTAGAGGTTTTTTGTTTTTTGTTTTGTTTTTTTACTTGTCCAATCTGTCAGTTGCTTTTGTTGTTGCTGTTTGTTTTACTGAATTGTTTATTCTATTTACATTTGATGTTATGAAAATTAGGTTTATATCTTCCTTCATCTGTCTCTAATTATTTTTTATAAAATTATGATTTTTAATCAGGAACTATACGAGCAAAGCTACAAAACACTTTCCACACAAATAAAGTCAGATCTAAACAATTGAAAAAATATTAAATGCTCTTGGATAGGTCAAGCGTATATAATAAAGATGACAATACTACCTAAATTAACCTATTCATTTAGTGCTCTATCAATCAAACTCCCAAGAAGCTATTTTAATGACCTAGGGGAAAAAACAACAAAATTCATCTGGAAGAACAAAAGATCAAGAATTTCAAGGGAACTAATGAAAAAAAAATCAAATGAAGGTGGCCTAGCTGTACCTAATCTAAAACTATATTATAAAGCAGCAGTCACCAAAACCATTTGGTATTGGCTAAGAAATAGACTAGTTGATCAGTGGAATAGGTTAGGTTCCCAGGACAAAATAGTTAATAACTATAATAATCTAGTGTTTGACAAATCCAAAGACCCCAACTTTTGGATAAGATTTCACTATTTGACAAAAACTGCTGGGAAAATTGAAAATTAGTATGGCAGAAATTAGGCATTGACTCACACTTAGCACCATATACCAAGATAAGATCAAAATGGGTTCATGATCTAGGAATAAAGAATGAGATTATAAATAAATCCTCCTGTGGAGGAGGAAAGAATTTGTGACTAAAGAAGAACTAGAGATCGTTATTGATTACAAAATAGAAAATTTTGATTATATCAAGTTAAAAAGCTTTTGTACAAACAAAATTAATGCAGACAAGATTAGAAGGGAAGCAATAAACTGGGAAAACATTTTACTGTCAAAAATTCTGATAAAGTCCTCATTTCTAAAATATAGAGAGAATTGACTCAAATTTATAAGGAATCAAGCCATTCTCCAATTGATAAATGGTCAAAGAATATGAACAATTTTCAGATGATGAAATTGAAACTATTTCTACCTATATAAAAAGGTGTTCCAAATCACTATTGATCAGAGAAATGCAAATTAAGACAACTCTGAGATACCACTACACATGTCTCAAATGGGCTAAGATGACAGGAAAAGATAATGACGAATGTTGGAGGGGATGTGGGAAAACTGAGACACTGATGATTGTTGGTGGAGTTGTGAATGGATCCAACCATTCTGGAGAGCAATCTGGAATTATGCCCCAAAAGTAATCCAACTGTGCATACCCTTTGATCCAGCAGTGGACTTATACCCCAAAGAGATATTAAAGAAGGGAAAGAGTCCTGTATATGCAAAAATGTTTGTGGCAGCCCTGTTTGTAGTGGCTAGAAGCTGGAAATTGAATGGATGACCATCAATTGGAGAATGTCTAAGAAAATTGTGGTATATGAATGTTATGGAATATTATTGTTCTTTAAGAAATGACCAACAGGATGAATATAGAGAGGCTTGGAGAGACTTACATGAACTGATGCTAAGTGAAATGAGCAGAACCAGGAGATCAGTATACACTTCAACAACAATACTATATGAGGATCAGTTCTGATGGAAGTGGCCCTCTTCAACAATGAGAGGATCCATATCAGTTCCAATTGATCAGTAATGCACAGAACCAGCTACACCCAGCAAAAGAACACTGGGAAATGAGTGTGGACCACAATATAGCATTTCCACTCTTTCTGTTATTGTTTGCTTGCATTTTTGTTTTTCTTCCCAAGTTATTTTTGCCTTCTTTCTAAATCCCACTTTTCTTGTATAGCAAGACAACTATATAAATATGTATAGATATATTGTATTTAATACATACTTTAACATATTTAACATGTATGGGACTATCTGCCATCTAGGGGAGAGGGGGTAGAAGGAAGGAGGGGAAAAGTCAGAAGAGAAGTTTTTGCAAGGGTCATTGTTGAAAAATTACCCATGCATATGTTTTGTCAATCAAAAGCTATAATAAAAAAATAAAATTATGATTTTTATTCCCCTTCTCTTATATACACAGTAAGTACTCTATTCTTTCAGTTACTTTATCTTAATCTTTTAAAAAGGTGGATCTGGGAACAGGCTCTCATCCCTGATTCCTTCCTCCCATTTGTTACCTCTTTGGGATTTTTGCTTATTAATTCCTTTGGCTCTTCTGTTTTTATTTTTTTATATAATTCTTTCCTCCTTTTTTCTTCTCGGTTAATGAAGATTGCCCCCTCCTCTACTCCACTTCAACTAGCCCTACTCGTTTTTTAAATTTTTAATTTAATTCCTGTTTCCAAAAAGTATTTCTGACATTTTTCATTATATATGCTCTCTTTCTGTCTACACTAGACCCTCATTCTTTTATTATGACCCTTATAATTGTTCCCCTCCCTTGGAAGTTTCTGCCATTGTTTGTAGAGTTTGCCTCTCCTGCTTCCCCCTTTCCCTTATACCTCACTCTCAGAACAATACTAATTATTGTAGGGATCAGGCCGAACACTAACGCATCATGTCTCTCTATATGCAATACATCACTCTTCTGTGTGCCCTTCCCTGGCTCCCTTCTCCTTTTTGCCATTTGCCTTGAAATCTTCTCTCTGGGTTTATGCTCTCCTTCTCCCCCAGGTGCCTCCAAGAGTTCCATCTCCCTCCCAAGGTAAGATAAGTAGACTTTTCAAGTACCAAATCCTTCAGGTCACACTCAGTCCAAGTCCTTATCTCCCTTCATTGACTCTTTTACTCATAGAAATATTCATCAGTGGTGTTCTCTCCCACCACTAAGCAAGACCCCCAGTTGACTCTTTCTTTTTAAGACCACAGAGGTAATTTTTCCCCTAGGAATCCTAATCCTTGTTTTGATCCGAGCACATCACATATTCCTCTCTATTTTCTTGTTCCCCTCTTAAACATACTTTACCTGAGAGTAAGGTAGTTTGAAAACCAAAACAAACCAAAACAAAAAACATCTATTCATAGGCAAGGGTATTGGTTCTTTCCATAAGACCTAATTTAGGAAGGAAAGACACCAGTCTCTCTGCTATCACTCTGTTGTTGCTGCTCTCTTTTATTACTGCATTTCTTCAGTCCTCCTGTATTTCTGTTGTATGGAGTATTCAAGAAGCTCATAGTTTTATATCTGATTTTCTTTCTAAAAATATTTCAAAATATTTTGAATATCTACATTATTAAATATCCTTCCTTTTTTCCCCCCATGTATTGCTAAGTTCAGATTTATAGGGTAGGTTACCTTAGGATGCATCCTGAGCTCTATTGCTCTACATTGCTCTTCCATTTCCTTCTGTTTCTTTTTGGTGGATACAGAATAGTCATGCATTTGAATTTCCTTTCCTTTATATAAGAAGGTCTTTCTCCTGATCATTTGCAAAATTTATTTCTGAATTGAATTGTTAAATTTCTATGTCTTAGAGTTTACAGCTTTAGTTGCTATTGTTGTTTTTCCAGAAATGATCCTGTGAATTTTATCAATTGATATTTCATTTTCTGTGTGAAGTTCTAGATAGTTATATTCTATTATTTCCCACATTATGGTATCAAGGTTGTTTTTTTTTTATCCTGCCATAATCTTCTGGAACACCTATGATCTTTAGGTTATCTCTACACATCCTATTTTTAAGAGCAATGTGTTTTGCTTACATAATGAGCATATTTTCTTTTAATGGGTTTTTGGGGTTTTTTTTTTTCTTTTTCTAGATTGTCCTTCACTTCTGTGTATTTGTGCCCCAAGCAGTTGCTCTCTTTTTGTTCCTTTGGTGAAACTTGCCATCAAAGATTCCAGTTTTTCTTTTCATTATTTTTACTGCACTCTCATGATAATGATAATTATAATCATAATTGAATAATTCAAGAACAAAGGGTTATGATTCCATATCCTCAAATTCCATATGATCTTCTGTTTCATCAAGTGTTGGCTTAATTTCCTTTTTTTTAGTATTTATTTGTAGTATTTGTGGTATTTTTGTAGTACTAGATATCTGAACTCTCTTATTAAATCTAGAGGCCATATTTCTTTCTATTGTTGATGATTTCCTTATTGATGTATCTGTTGATATCCAACATCTTTTCTTCCCAAAATCTTTGGTAATTTCCATCTTTTTTTTTCTTCTGATTTTCCACTACTTCCTGATGCTGTCCCTTCTGATGTTGCTTTACTTGGAAGCCATTTATCAAATTATCTCAGCTTTCTCCCACATTGGACACTTCACAGTTCACCAAACTAATTTTGTACCCCAAGTCACTTTTAAGTGATCAGAATTAGTCCAAGCTGGATGCTGTGCTCATTCTCTCAAACTTAATAGAGCTCTGTACTCCCCCTTTCCAACACCCTATTTCCCAGCCACATGCACACATAGATAAATAGTAACCTGTCTCCCTCTGTTAGTTGGTTCTCTGGCCTGGCACTATCAGTTTAGGAAACCACCACACTGGTGCTACAGCTTCCCTAATAGCAATAGTTCAGCTTTCAGAAAGATGGAATAAACAAAACTTTTTAGTAATAGAAGGATATGAGACATGAGTTGATGCAATTTTTAAAACAAAGCTTCTTATTTTCAAAACATATGGATGGATAATTTGACAACATTGACGCTTAGCCTTGTGTTTCAGATGTTCTCCTCCTTCCCCTCCATTCCCTCCCCTAAATGGCAAGCAATCCAATATATATTAAATATTTTAACATATATGTTAAATGCAATATGTATATACATATTTATATAATTCTCTTGCTGCACAAGAGAAATCAGATTAAAAAAAGAAAGTAAATAAGAAAACAAAATGCAAGCGAACAACAACAAAAAGAGAGAGAATGTTATTTTGTGATCCACATTCAGTTCCTACAGTCCTCTCTCTGAGTGTAGATGACTCTCTTCGTCACAAGATCACTGGACTTGGCATCAATCATCTCATTGTTGGAAAGTCACGTGCATCAGAATTGATCATCATATGATATTGATGTTGCTATGTACAATGATCTCCTAGTTCTGCTCATTTTACTCAGCATCAGTTCGTGTAAGTCTCTCCAGACCTTTCTAAAATCATCCTCCTGATCATTTCTTATAGAACAATAATATTCCATAACATTCATATAACCATAACTTATTTAGCCATTCTCCAACTGATGTTTATCCACTCAGTTTCCAGCTTCTTGCCACTATGAAAAGGGCTGCCACAAACATTTTTGCACATGTGGGTCCTTTTCTTTCCTTTAAGATCTCTTTGGGATATAGGACCAATAGAAACATTATGGGGTCAAAGAGTATGCACAGTTTGATAACTTTTTTTAACATAGTTCCAAATAATGCAATTTTTAAAAATTACTATAATTTCTTTTATCTGTGTTTTAAAATATAGATGATTACAAGCAGATATTCTCACTTTACTCTGAAATTTTAAAAAAGTTTGTTGAATTTTTTTTCTTTTCCTCAAGGATAATAAAAATGCATTGTACTAATTAACTAATTAATTTCCCAGCCCAAAATGCTGTGCAAGATCTTCTTCTACTATAGTTCTATACTTCTACCATAAAGTGACACCAGATATATATTTCCTTGTTGCTTTCAGAAGGGATCACCAGAAGTCTTTCTGTACTCATTTCCTTTTATATATCTTTGCAATAAGATCCTTTGCAATGTGACTTTTCCAGCTGTTGTTCCATGTATTTATAGGCAAAGAAAGTTAAAGACCTTTATGAAAGCCGAGCTTTCTTTGACATGGTTTGCAGTGTTTGCTACACCATAGGGAAAGGCTTCCAAGATTCTCTTGTTCCCTAGGAAACAGTGATCTCTGAGTCCCAATTCTAAAAAATATAGCACCAAACTAAGGACTTCCTGAAGCTACCCAAATTCACAACTGTGTATTTTAAGAAAGATATTGATAAAATGGATTTCATACCCCTAAAGCCAACCAGAATGGTGACTTTGAATTTATGTCATTTGAAGGAACTAGGGAAGTTAAACCTTATAAAAGAAAAAACTGGGGGAAGATATGGAGGGTTGATAGCTGACTTCAAGTATTTGAGGAGCTGAATACCAAGGGGGAAAAAAGGAATTAGACTTATTTTGCTTGGCTCAAAGAATAGAACTTGTAATATAAATTGCAATGAAAGAAGGATTTAGACTTGATATAAAGAAAAGATTCTTAGCATTTAAAACAATCTAGAAGGGAAAGGGGGAATACATTGCCTCGGGAGGCTATGTATTCTCCCTCCTCTGAGTTCTTCAAGAAAATTCTAGGTGACAGATTCTCAAGTTTGTTGTAGAGAAAATCTTTTTTCAGTTATAAATGTAAGAATATTTAAAAAGGCCTAAAGAAGTCCTTAGTGACCCATACATATAAATGAAACTCAAAACACTGAGCTAGTTAAAATATTAGCAGTCTAAAATTTTAGAGCCAACAAATAAGATAGCTTTTGGTTTTCTCTATATCTAGGTCAATTTAGTGAAAGAATTTAGTACATGAACAGAGCAGTGTCCTAGATAGAAACTTAGTAGATTTTAAGGGTATCAAGAAATGTCATGAAGGAACAGCATTGTAAAAGATTCTAATTCACTTATAGAGTTTTATTTTTTTAATTTTTCCCAAAAAAGAAAAATAATAACTGCTACATAGCTCCAAACCTACAGCATTACAAAAACAAAATAAACAAAACTTTTAGCTGTTTGATTATCATCACATACTGCAGAACTCTATGGTTTTTGTTACCTTCTTTCTTGGCCCCTCCAGCCCCCATTTACTTCTCCTCCCATCCCCCACCACCACCATCACTGCCTTTTTGGATTAACAAGGAGTGGAAACTGACAAAATTTTATTCTGAAAGGTTGAAAAGCCAAGATTCTCATCAATTCCAATCCCCTTCCGGCTCTCAAGAATAGGTTCTACAGAAAGAGTAGACATCTTCCTTTGAAAGCTCTTGTCAAAAAAAGAGATCAAGGAGGAGAGATAGATGCAGAATGTTTGTTTCCTTCCTCCTTCTATCTCTCTACCACCCCCTACCTGATGCAGTGGCAGTCAGAAGCAAGAACACCACTCATAGAGACTCAAACTATAGTCTGGGTAGGGAATATGGGGGAGAAGAGACTCCCATTATTCACTTCACCCAGCCTACTCTTGTCCAGTCACGTCAAAGCAAAGAAATAGAAAATTTGAATAGGGGATAACCTAATGAGGGGCTCTCCTCCAAAGAGTCAGTGAGCACAGCAATTTTTTAAATGCTAAAAAAAGCATTTAAGATTGAATGGAAAAGAGGATGTGTATTATTTTGAATGTACTATACATTAAAAAGAAGCTTTTAGGTGGAAAGATTTGAATGTACTAACAGCACCTACCTCCCAGGGTTGTCCTGACAATTCTAGGAGATAATAATTGTTAAAAAGCTTGATACAGTATCTAGTACATTGTCAGTACTATGTCAGTATTAGTTATGATGAAAATGATGGTGATAATGATTTCAACCTGTTAATTTTACACACATGAAGAAACTGACAACAAGAAAAGTAAAACAAATTATCCACAATAGTATATGGCAACCCTTAGAGTGCTCCTTCCTCTGTACCAAAATTTATAATATATTTATAATATGTTGGCCAATTAACATCTTCTTCCCTTCCATACTGAATATGAGATATTTTCCCTTGAATTGAATTTCCTTGCTCCAAAATTATGGAGCAAAAGTAAGAACAAAGAGTAGAATCAGTTTCCATGTTGAGACACCAATATCAACAACCATACATGCTGGTTCATGTCCAATATGTATTTGTTTCCAGGGAGTCTAGATGATGTAGGAGAAATGCTCCTAAACTGCTTTAGGATTCAGAAGCATTAGGTTCTAATATCAACTCTGCCACCTCTTAGTATGTGAGATTAAGTTCCCTGAAGTCTGTGGTCTATAGACTTCTCATCTGTAAAATTAGAAGATTGTGGGAAATGTTCTCTAAAGTGCCTTCCAATCTTAATAGTCCATTATTCTAACCACAGCCTTAATGAAGCATTTTTTAAGACAATGATGAGCCATTGACTCGAAGTAGAATGGAACCCTTAATATGACCTCTGTGAGTAAAGTGGGTCAGGAAATCATAAACAGTTGACCTGGATGGAAACTTAGAGATTATTTATCCCAAAAGTTTTGTTTCATACATGAAGAAAAGCAGTCCAAAGAGGGGAACTGATTTCCATACATTCAACCAACTATTAAGTGCTGAACTAGAACCCAGAATCTGGAACTTAGTAAATGGAGAAATAGAATTAGGTCTTATGACTGCCAGTTCACCTTCTTTGACTAAAGCACTTATATAATCCAGTCACAATCAATGATGATTGGCTCTTGATAGCTAAGGGTGATGCTTTTTTGGTTCATTGTTGCCCATATGGAGAGTAATATTATTTAGATATGTAATTAAAATTAGGCATCCAAGTCTTTGTTCAGGGCCAACATTTATAAGGGCCCATTTTTCCTCACAGGATTCTGTGCTATATGACCAGCCAGGATTCCAATCCAGTTTCCATTGCAATCTCATACTTCTCCTCAATATCTCACCTTTTCCTTGCTTGTTATTTTCCATATTGTGTTTCTAGGGAGTGAGGAAACAAAGGTTGAGGATCATCAGCCATGTGATGGGTGGTGCTGGACTCTTTGACCATAAATTACCCCCTTCTCTTGGTAGGATTGCTTGCTACTGGGACTTGTCTCACATCTGTCACAGATTTCTAGTTTCAACAACAATACAGATGCATGCTGACCAAGTTGAGATCTTTTAAGCCTTTCTGATACATGGTGAATTCTCTATCTCAGTTGCCGTTCAACTGAATCTGCTCAAAGTTCCTGTTTGAGCCCCTATCCTCATACATTTTTTGGTACTTTTTCTATGTTAAACTCAAGCCAGCTATAAAAATAAACAAGAATCAGTGCTCTTACCATTTTTGTGTGTGTCACATACTTCTTGAGCAGTATTCCCTTCTCAAAAGAATACATTTCTAGTGCATCAAAAACATGGTTTACAAACTTATAACTGATAATATGATCAGTAGGATAACTGATCAGTGTATACATTTGTGTATGTCTGTGTGTGTATATATTTAAAATTCTCAGATTTTCTATTTAAGAATACCTGACCTGGAAGGTAGAAAAAACTAAGAATAATGATGACAATAATAATAAGTTACATATCAGTAGTGTGATACAGTTTTAAAAGTACTTTCACATATATTAGGTCTATCACTTCTCCTAACATGTTGCATTGACCTCGTTTAATAGATTAAAAGTACAAAGTGAGCCTTGAATTAGGAAAACCTAAGTTTAGTCACAAACTATTGCTTAATTTTTCAGTGTCCTAGGGCTGGCAACTCTCTGCCATAGAGCAGAGTGAAAGTAGGTCTTTTATTCTAGAATTCTCTATACCTATGAAATGACAGATTTGGTCCAAAAAGATAAACAAATTGATGAGGGAACTGAAGCCCATAGCGATTAAGTACTGTATCTAAGAGGTGACCAACTGGGAACTCAGTTCTAATACCACTATTCTGTGTGTGGCTTGGTTGCCCCAGCTCTTAAGAATATCAGAACCACTCCATAGCACCCTAAATTTGAATATTGCAATTTTCTTTTGGAGCACTGAGCAGCTTTGTAGAGGGGGGAAAAAGTAAATAATGGGGCATTACACACCCCCCTGCCCCTCATTGTTCTCAGCTACCCAAGAGCACTCATACATACAACAGTCCAGAAGTTTGCTTATAACCCTCTTTCAACCTCTTGTTTCTCCAGATTTCTGTCAGGATACAAATAACAGAATCTAATTTGATTAAATCATTGGCATCTGCCAAAGGAGCCACAACCCTTTTGGCAAAAGTACCATAATGTATTATTGGACTGATTCACTCATTGAAAAGCAAAGCAACCAGGTTGATGCTGTTTAATTTTCATGCATAGCTCATCAGAAGCAGCTTACTCTACAGAATAGGACCCTGTGAAGATAGTCTCTGCCCAGTGGAATGCAAACTGGTATGCACATGTGTACATATGTATATACTAGAGTAGACTTATAAAGCTACAACAAACATTCAAACATGTATAAGGCTACAACAGGCATTTATAAAAGGAAGAAAGAGAAGAAGAAGGAGGAAGAGGAAGGAAGGAAGGAAATTTAAAAAGAAAGGAAGAAACAAAGAAAAGAAAAATTTATTAAGCAGCTTTTATGGAGTGGTACTATGCTAGGTACTGGGGAATATAAAGAACAATAACAAATAACTTAAAGCTCATATCAAGGAGCCTACATTCTATTGGTAGGTCCTAAAATGTTAGGGTTTTGTTTGTTTTGAAGTTGTTGGGCAGGGAGTTTTCCTTTTTAAAACTATCACTTATTTTGGGATTTCAATGTATGGACAAAATCAATTAATAAATGTTGGTGATCATTAATGTATTAAGATTCCTCAGGCTACAAAGTATTTTTTTTCCTACTATTAAGCTGTTAATGAGGCTTGGTGCTAATGATTAGCTGCTGCCCTGAATAATCAGAATTCTTCACAGAAACATGCAAGATATCCTTATCTTATCTTCCCTTCAAGCAGCACCTGCTATTCTGAAGGATCTTATTTTGGCAGAGTCCCTGAGAAGTTAGGCATCCTACTTGACTATCTAATTATGAAATTCCAATTCAAGATCAGAGTACAGACTGGAATTAAGAACTTTTCACCAGCTCTATCAACATCTTATAGGCTAATGGTATGCACAAAGAATTTAATTCCCCCCCCCCACATCACCTTCTAGTATAGGTATGTATGTATGTGCGTGTGTGTGTGTGTGTGTGTGTGTGTGTGTGTGTGGTATATACACGCACACACTCACACATCAAGGTGATGCAATAGATAGAGGATAAGAGTTAGAATCAGGAAGACTCATCTTCCTGAATTCAAATCCAGCCTCTGATACTTACTGGGCAAGTCACTTAACCCTATTTGCCTCAGTTTCTCTTCTGTAAAGTGAGCTGAAGAAGCCCAGAGAGGTTAATCTGGATAGCACAATTTTCTTTTGGAGCACTGAAGCAGTTTTACATGCAGGTAATTAGAAGAGGAAAAAGAAAACCACCCCACAGTCTGACAAGAAAATCCCACATGGGGTCATACATATGACTAAAACAACTAAACAATGAACTGAACTGAAGATTTGAAGAAAACATGGAAAGACTACAGAAGGAAAAAAAGGCAAATACATTTAAAGTAAAAACTAAAATAAATGTTAAGACTACAAAAAGCTGGATTGCTGTACTAACAAATATCATTTGTAATAGAATCAAGAAATTGAAGTTCATTTCAAAGAGATTCACCTCCTTGTGGAAATTCTTGCTGACAGTTCAAATGTTGTCTTCTTCAGAAATTTTTACTACTATTTATGGTCATTTCCAGTGATAACACATCAGTGTATAGGAAGAAGCTACATGTCTAAGTCAGACTCCCATTATAATATTAGCACATTGAATTCTATTAAACAAAAATCATGGAGGACTCAGATAATAAAGAAGCTAACAGCCTCAGGATAAAGAAGGAATGAAAGATTTATATATGTAATGGCAAGCAAGATTATATTGTCTGATGACAGCTGTATATACTCACAGTGATTGAGTTTATGAACTGGAAAAGCTGGGGTTACTATGCCCACGGCCTTTGGTATAATAGAGGAGAGTTTGTTGTCAGGCAGTGTGGTGGGCACAGGCATGCTGGAAGGATAATTCCCTCAGTGACAAAACTCAGAATATCAGCCACTGTCAAAATAAATAACATGGAGAAACTCAATAAAAATAGTAATTCTCCTAAAAGTCAATCATGAATTATCTAGGGAAGAGATATAACATTCATTTTATATTTATAAAGTCGCTGTAACCTCGAGCTATTATTCCTGGTTGAAAAACCATTCCAGAGCAATCTCTGGGAACTTCCATGCTGAGTTATTAGCCTGCATTTGTAGAGATGGCAGGCAATGCTGATTCATCTCAAACCCTCTAAGAAGAAAAAAAAATATTGGTGTGGGGGGGGGGGCAGATTGTCCAGCTGATCAGTGCTCAGGTTCAAATTACAAGGTGATATGGTTCTGGAATGTGGTTCTGGTTTTGTCTTGTCCACAAGTATTTTTGTTATGAACAAGAAGTTGCATCCAACTCTTCATGACTCTATATTGTTCATGGGGTTTTCTTGCCAAAGATTTTGGAGTGGTTTGCTATTTCCTTCTCTACAGGAGATCACCTTTTGTCAGAATTCTTCACTATGAACTTGTCCCTCTTGGGTAACCCTGCACAGTATAGCTCGTAGTTTAATTGAGCTACACAAGTCCCTCTGCTACAACAAGGCAGTGATCCAAGAAGGGACCCACAAATATAGAGAGCACTAATTATGTGGGGAATCAGGAAGGGCTTGGAATATGAGGCCACACCTGAGCCACACCTCAAAAGAATCTCAGGAGTTTGAGAAGTAATGGTGAGGAATGAGAACATTCCAAAGCTAGGACATTCCCCATACAAACCTGTGTACAAAATATGCGGATGTGCAAGAAATGGAATGTCACATACTGAGAACACATAAAAAGAAGTCATAGAAAGTCAAATTAGAATAGGCAAAATGGAAGCCATATTGTGGAATGTTTTATATGACAGACTGATAATTTAATATTTTTTTCCCTGAGCCTACAAGGAGCAATGGAAAGAGAGAGTTACAAGGTTAGTTATGTTTATTAAAAGACATGTGGCTGTCTCGTGGAAATTAGCAGTCCAATGATCCATTCCCTCTAGTCCTAAAGTGGCAGCCCCATTTAATATAACTGGCCTGGAATCCCAACTTCCTGTTATTTACAATGGGATATAGGTCCCACAAATCAAAGGTTCATAACCAAAAAAAAGGCAGGACATTGTTTCAACACTGAATCAGTTGACCTTCTTCCATAGCCAAAGGATCTTTATTTCCCAAAAGAAACCTAGATGGAAAAGTCCAGAAAATACTCTCATAATTTTTGTCATGTTTCTTGAAAGAAGTTACCCCAGGGGAAAACAGAGGACTGAAAGAAACTTCTGGTAACTACAAGCCTGGAAAGGGAGCCACATGAGCTGGGATACTATAATTCCTGGGAAATAAAAAATTGAGCAGAAAAAAATAAAAATAAAAGCCTACGTACTTGACTGTCATACGGCAGCCAAGACAAACTGTAACTCCTTAGAACACTTTCTGACTTTACGAATTTCTCTAGATGAAAAATGAATCAGCCTATGATCAATCTGTTTATGAGCAAGCTCTTCAGACTTAGAATGGTTCTTGCATAAGAAATATTCAGTTAGCATTTAGTCTTTTACAGGCTTATGCTCAAAACCTTTTCAGCTGGGTGGGACTTACCATCTGGGACCTGAGCTACTCTTAAGAACCCAAGTTCACGCCAACACAATTATGAGCTCTCAGAGAAGGATTTTATTACCAATCTACTGAACTAGAATACCCCATAAACACCCCAGCATATTGAAACTGAAATGCTAGAAGAGGGCATACATAGACAGATCTCTATATGATAACATGTCTTAAGTGCAAACAACTTACCCAAGATGATTTTTATTTTTTGTGCTTGGTAAAAAGGCATCAAGACACATCCTAAAAACTATCTCTTTCTACTGGATCCATGATATTTACTGTATTGTTGCTCATATTTGGTGGCAAGCCAAGACAGCAGGATTGTCACATGAGATGCTTTCTTTTTTCAAATTTTTCTGCTTCTTTTAAGAACTTTCAGTCATGTAATATGCAAGAAAGAAGAGTATTAGGTGTCTTGAAATTGAAAAACACAATGAGGAGAAGGGAGGCCATAATGATTTTATACATGAAATGAGAAAGGATTAAAATTGCTTCAGAATGGTAATTGAATTCTTTGTTTCTATAGTTATAGCAAAGGATCTAAGAAATCAAATCAATCCCCTCATTTTACAGATGAAGAGATTAAATGATTTGTCTCAGATCACATGTACAAGACACTTCAGTCTAAGAATCCACATTTAGTTCTTTCTGACTCCACTAGGACTACCTGACTGCAAAACCACTAAAACAATTAGAATGTCTATCAATAGAACTTTGACTTCCTCAAGGTTAATATTTGGCCCTAGGATAAAACAAAAAGTAGGGTTGGATTTTTTCCCCCCATAACAGACAAATTCAACAAACTTGTGGCATAGGACAGAAACTTTGGGTCAAAAGACATAACTTTGAATATGATCTCAAACACTTATGAGCTATTTAGCCATGGGCAAGTCTCTCTCTCTCTCTCTCTTTTTTAATTTATTTTAATTTATTTATTTATTTTAATAACTTTTTATTGACAGACCCCATGGCAGGGTAATTTTTTACAGCATTATCCCTTGCATTCACTTCTGTTCCGATTTTTCCCCTCCCTCCCTCCACCCCCTCCCCCAGATGGCAAGCAGTCCTTTACATGTTAAATGGGTTACAGTATATCCTAGATACAATACATGTGTGCAGAACCAAAGAGTTTTCTTGTTGCACAGGGAGAATTAAATTCAGAAGGTATAAATAACCTGGGAAGAAAAACCAAAATGCAAGCAGTTTATATTCATTTCCATGGGCAGTCTCTTAAAACTTGGCCTTTATATTCATAAAATAAGGATAATGATACTTGCATTTTATTAATTAGTATTAATAATACTTGCTCTAACTGATAGGATTGTTGTGAGAAAAACACTGTATACTTTCTCCCCATTAAAATTTGAGCTCCTAAGAACAGTGACAGACTTACTTTTCCCTTGATAACTCCAGCATTTAGCATAGTTATCCATAGCAAGCATATAGCAAGATACTCATTCATTCTTCTATAAATGAAAGGGTTAGGTTACTTTTTAGATTAGGATATTGAAGTTAGGTAGGAATTTCAAAGACTATTTGACCTTGCAGATGAACTTTAGCCAATGAATTAAACTCATATCCTTGTAATATTTCACCATTCCCCCCATAGTCTTTTCTATTTTTCTTTCAGTTCTAGAGAAATTAATTAAACAAGCTAGTGTTAGGCCGTTATGCATATTTGTTACCTCATCCTAAAGACTAAATTAACCTTTGATATATAAATTGCTTATCTTTCTGATCCTTTGTTTTTAGCACTGAAATGTCTATTTTACATCTCAAGGCTTATTGCAATTATCTCTGGTTCTTGAGCTTTGGAATCCGGGATTTGGAACAGGGAAATCAAAAACTATGACATTTCCTGTCCTGTTGGGAGAATCTGTCAGCCCCAGAACCACTTGCTTTTGGGGCAACTATTCAGTCCTGGAGCCCAAGCCTTTCCTAAGGATAGATTTTAGGGGATCTTGACCTTTGATGGAAAAAAAAAGTATATCTTCATTTTCACTAATCTCTAATTGAAATTTATTATTTTGTTCAATTCAAAAAAAAAACATTCTTTCTGTAAAAAGATTGGATAATCCTCTACCCTATCACCAAAGTGGTCTGATATATACAAAAGATTAATTCCTGATCTAATCCAATGTATTCTTTTAAGATTTGGCCCAAGAAATTGTGAATACATCCAGCCATTCTGTAGAGCAGTTTGGAACTATGCACAAAAAGCTATCAAACTGTGCATACCCTTTGACCCAGCAGTGTTACTACTGATCTTATATCCCAAAGAGATTTTAAAGAAGGAAAAGGGACCTGTATGTGCAAGAATGTTTGTGGCAGCCCTCTTTGTAGTGGCTAGAAACTGGAAACTGAGTGGATGCCCATCAATTGGAGAATGGCTGAATAAATTGTGGTATATGAATATTATGGAATATTATTGTTCTGTAAGAAATGACCAGCAAGATGATTTCAGAAAGACCTGGAGAGACTTACATGAACTGATGCTGAGTGAAATGAACAGGACCAGGAGATCATTATATACTTCAACAACAATACTATATGATGATCAATTCTGATGGACCTGGCCCTCTTCAACAATGAGATGAACCAAAACAGTTCCAATAGAGCAGTAATGAACTGAACCAGCTACACCCAGGGAAAGAACTCTAGGAGATGACTATGAACCACTATATAAAATTCCCAATCCCTCTATTTTTGTCCGCCTGCATCTTTGATTTCCTTCACAGGCTAATTGTACACTATTTCAAAGTCAACTCTTTTTTGTACAGCAAAATAACTGTTTGGACATGTATACATATATTGTATTTAACTTAAACATATTTAACATGTATTGGTCAACCTGCCATCTGGGGGAAGGGGTGGGAATAAGGAGGGAAAAAGTTGGAAAAAAAAGAATTTGCAACTGTCGATGCTGAAAAATTACCTATGCATATATCTTGGAAATAAAAAGCTATAATTAAAAAAAACAAAAAACAAAAACAAAAAAGACTTGGCCCAAGATTCAGGTATATGAGTTCTACAGGTTCTACAGGTTTCTTCACATAATGATATCATTTAAACGTATAGTATTTGCCTTTACATAAACTGCACTTTATCCCCACTCCATTTTTTGGAAGAAGTTTTTGTTACAGTTATCTTGAAGGTTTTTGTTTCTTTGCTTTTCTCTTTTCTTCTTCCTTTTCAGTTTCCCGCTATCACTGACCCAAATCTCCAGAATCTTAACTTATGCTTTAGAGATGAGATAGTCATGTTGAACTAGGAAAAAGCCGAGGAGGAATAGTGAGGGTTTCCAAAACACTTTACAGGACCATCAGGCTGAGATCTAATTCTGAGCTTCTAAAGTTTTATTCAAAAACAAAAACAACAAAAGGAAGGATGGAAACAAGCATTGATTAAACACCTACTATATGCTGAGCAATGTGTTAAGCTCATTAAAAATATTTCATTTTATCTTCACAACCCTGCTGTTATTATCCCGCCATTTAACAATTGAGTAACCAAGGTAATCAGAAATTAAATGACTTGTTCAGTATCCCACAGTTAGTAAATATCTGAGGCCATATTTGAACTCAGGCTTTCCTGACTTCAGGTTCATCTCTTTACTGAACCACCTATTATTGTACCTAGAAGTATGGTTGTTATTTAATTGAATCTGGCTCTTCAAGACTCCAATTGGGGTTTTCTTGGCAAAAACTTTGCCATTTCCTTCTTCTACGGATTAAGGCAAACAGGGTTAAGTGACTTGCCAGGCTTACAACAGTAAGTGTCTGAGGCCAGATCTGAAATAGGCCTTCCTGATTCCAGGCTCAGTACTCTATCCACTGAGCCACCTAGCTGCCTCTTAGATGCAACTACTAGCACATATTCAGACTTCTACCATACTATTCTATGTTAGAGAGAGGCACAATGGTGCAGGGGACAGATATCTGCCCTCATAGTAAAGATGACCTGAATTTAAAAATCATTTAAATGCTAAGTAAAGTGAATAGAATCAAAAGAACATTGTACACAGCAATAGCATGAGTGTGTGATTATCAACCGGCATAGATTTGGCTCTTCTCAACAATGAGGTTATTCAAGGCAATTCCAATAGACTTGTGATAGAAACTGCTATCTGCATCTAGAGAGAGAGAACTATAAAGACTGAATGTGGATCAAAGCTTACTATTTTCACCTTTTTGTTGTTTGATTTGTTTGTTTGCTTTTTTTTTCTCTTTCTTGTTTTTTTTTCCCTTTTGATCTTGATTTTTCTTGTACAGGGTGATAAATATAGAAATACATTTAGAAGAATTGCACATATTTAACCTATATTGAATTGCTTGCTGTCTAGAGAAGGGGAAAGGAGAAGAGGGAGGGAGAATAATTTGGAAAACAAGGTTTTGCAAAGGTAAATATCAAAAGTTATCTTTGCATGTATTTGAAAATTTTTAAAGCTATTTTTTTTAAAGTCAAACTCTGCATCCTGTGCAACTTTCTGAAATTATAAGTTGTAAACAAAATGCCAGTGTGTATTGGTAGAGGGGATTTTGTCATAAGATTTGGAGTTCTTTTTATCAGTGGAATCACAGGTTTAGTCCCTAGAGAGCTAGACTTGAAATCAAGAAGATAAGTTTATATCTAACTTCAAATACTGAGCAAGTCATTTCATTTCTGTCTGCCTCAATTTTCTTATCTATAAAGTGGAGATAACAGTAACATCTACTTCCCAGGATTATCATGAAGCTAAAACAAAATAATATCTGTTAAGTACTTTGTAAACATTAAAGCTACATATGAATGAGAGCTTATTAATTATTTTGCAAAGGTTTAGTCTGGAAAGGCTTCTATAAATAATCTATTCAGTTGAAGAAACAGGCAGATGGGGGCTTTTTTTCTTTCCTGCCAAACTTTCAGATCTCCATGCATTCAGTGTGTAATTGAAATGCTAAAGATCAAGAATTAATACTTCTATTTTTAGCTGACATGATTTTCTAAAGGTATTGAGTAGAAATGACCTGACTTTTTTGTGACTTATTTTCCATATTCCCCAAAGAATAAGCCCAGATCTCTCAAGTACAGAGACAGGATTTTTCCCTTAGTATTCATTCCAAGAAATACTCACTCACTAGCTTGTAGACAAAAGAGAATTTTTTCTTATCTTGCATGTTCCTAAAAGAGTCTCATAAAAGTATTACAACATGAATTTACCAATGTACTGGGAGTACATACATATGTCTCCATTTATCCATGAGGAGTAACCACAACATGAACAAGGGAGTAAGAAAGTCTGTCAATGTGTTAGAGTTAATACGTCAACCTGAAGAACCCTCCTTCCAGTTCCGTTTTGGAAGATGCTTCAATTTTGACAGTCTTTGGGAATTATAAATCTATATCAAAAAGATATTAGAGAGGAACACACTAGAGAGTGGGCCTTTAGATAAAGAAACTCTAGCCCCAAGAAGCAAAAGAGTTAAAGATGTTATAGGAGCAACTAGATTGTCCTCCTAATTCATTCCCAGATACTAATTTCTACCTATAACTAACTTCTTTTGAGTAGCTTATGGCATATTCCTTTCAGATGGTAAGTCATTAGCTTGATGATCTATCAGACAATCATACCTGAATTTAAAACTCCAAATAAACATCAACTTCAGTTCCAAGAGATTTTATCTCCTATAACAATTCTCATCAATCAAAGCTTCAGATGAATCTAGCTCAAGTATCATAGTAAGAGGTTTATCCTAGAAAGTTCACAGCTTATCTTTCATAAATAAGCAGATTGTTCTGAGTTCAACATTACACAGATCATTTTGCTTTCAAAATGCCTAATACATAAAAAAATTCTAAATTGCATATTGTTCATAACAGAAACATTTTCAAAAGACAAAGACAAAAACTATTATTCTCAGTCCCTTTAAATAAGGATATAACTTTAAGATGACTCAATATGATCAATTAAAACTCGTACAGACTGTCTTATTTCTACATAAAATAACCTTTCAGATTTAACATTAATAATTTCTTCCTTCTTATAAAAATGTTAAATCAACTTCCTCCAACTGAAGAGTCCTTATTAAGCTTTTTTGAAAATAGCCCTTTATGAATATAAATTGCTTGCATTTTTGTTTTTCTTCCCGGGTTATTTATACCTTCTGAATTCAATCCTCCCTGTGCAACAAGAGAACTGTTCAGTTCTGCACACATATATTGTATCTAGGATATACTGTAACCTATTCAACATGTAAAGGACTGCTTGCCATCTGGGGGAGGGGGTGGAAGGAGGGAGGGGAAAAATCGGAACAGAAGTGAATGCAGGGGATAATGCTGTAAAAAATTACCCTGGCATGGGTTCTATCAATAAAAAGTTATTAAAAAAAAAAAGAAACGAAACGAAAATAGCCCTATAAACTTATCAGATCATATTAAAATTCTTCTCTAGGTTTGATAAACATTAAATAATTTGCTGGAGACAGCTGGGATACCTTAGTAGAAATAAGTCACTTTCAGAAAACTTACAGTTCCAACAAACCTCTTAGAGCAGCTATTGGCTTGAAAAACAACCATTATTAATACCATGTAAATGTAGGCTGTTCCTTTAAACAATATAAGCTATTAATGTTTCATTCAGCGATGTACTCTTCTCCGAAACCAATAACCCTTCTAATTAGATGCTTCATTTAAACTATTAATTGCTTTTGCAACTCCATCTTTCTTGTCCCTTGTCTTTTAACTTTAAACTTTAAGATTCACAATTAAATAACTTTGTACCAGATTTCATAAAACATACATATATCCAGCAGAGCTGACAAAATTTTAAGGCATACCTCATAATTTTACAAATTACCCAATACTTCTAGAAAGCAACATATCATCTAATTAGGGGAATACAAATGTGACCCCACTAAGGTAAGCTACCGGAATATAATAACTTATATTTTAACTTAAAATCCAATTAAACACAGCTTTAAATTTCCAATAATACAAAACTGCTTTTGTTATCATATCTCAAATAATGAATTACACTAAACTGAAGAAAAAGACTCTCTTTACTCTATGCACTATCCTCCTCCAAGAGGTCCCCAATTTAATTGAATTGCTTTGGAATTTTGAAATGACCAATTGCCAAATTCCCCAATTATTATTCTCAATGGACTTTTCCTAAAGTTCCAACTTTGTCCAGAGCTGGAGCCACAGGAAAGTCAGGCCTTTCTCTCTTTTTTTTTGCCCCTAACAAATTCTAGCTCACAGAACAGTCATGACAAAGACATTCTGCACAAAGACACAAACACAGACAAAAATTACATGGAAGAGAACCATCCCTTCCCCACATACAACAAAAATACTCAAGTGTCTTTTTTTTTCCTTTTTGCTCCAAAATTGGTGACTTGGCAGATCAGGTTCAGAAGGAGTTTGCCTACCTTCCCGGCCAACTGCAGACCACCCCTGTCCTGTACCATTAAAAGAATTTCCTTGGCTGGCCCTTATCCCTTAATGCGGATCATCTAAGGCTTGATGATCCCAGGGCCTGCCCCTAAGGACAGTTCAAGGACACATTAACAGAAAGTGCCCCTGTGGATTACCCATGCTTAAGTTACCTGGCTGTCTCTTATTGGGGCTTCATCTTCGAAGACTTGTTTGCTTTCTGTATCTGAGCGTCTCTCCTAGGCCTGTTCTTCACAGAGAGAGGGAGGCCAAGAGACTGATCTCAAGGTCAATCAGAGAAAACCCAATCTGGTGCTAGAATCTGGATCCCAGCCATCTCCTGGGAAGCCATAGATCCCAGGCCAATTCCCCATAAACTGTCTGGGACCCCCTTTCCCAAAGTAATCAAAGATTATCTTCAGGTACAAAGAGAAAGCATTTATTTAATCCCTGCAGGGAGAGGCCCAGACCCACCTGGGAGCCATCCCAACTCCCGCCATACTCAAGAACCTAACCAGCTCCCTGCTTCTCGGGTTTAAATAACAAAAGACTCAAACCTTTTCATTGGATAGACTAAAGGGAAGTAATCCTCCTTGACCAATGGTCACCAATGTTGTCTGCTTCCTGTGGGTCACGTCACTTCCTGTAACTTCACTATCTTCCTGCATGGGAATAGGGATCATGTGACTTAAACCTAGTCTCATAAACTTGAGAAAGCTTCATCCCATCAGTCCCATTCAGTAATGGAAATGTCTTTGTATCTTCATTTATAGGTTGGACATTAGAAAGAAGGGCATGGGAATAGAAACAAAAGCAGCAAGATCATAATCAAAAATAGCTACAGGCACATCCTGTTTAGCCAGAAATGAAAAAAAAGATGGGATTTGGAAACAGAAGACATAGTTTAACATTGTAGAACTGTAACTTAGTAGAAGGATGATCTAGGGCAATCTTAGCTTTAGTCTTTGTAAAACAGAGACACTACCATTTTAATCTATATTGTTGCAATGTGGTCAATTGATATTATTTCAAAGGGATTGTAGATTATAAATTTCCTGTATATATTTGCAAAAATTTTAGTCATTTAGTTGTTAAAGATAAATCTAAAGATTTTTAGAAAATGTTGAGGATATTTCAAGATACATTTTATGTGTTTTTTGGTTTTGTGTCACAATAATCTCTATTGTTTTTCATTAGTTCTCAAAAAGAACCATGATATGAGAGAGGTGATACCATAGGTCACCTGCCTCACTTTCCCCTCTAAAGCCATCTGGATCCAGATATAGATCAGAATGACTAGAGATGGCCCTGGATGCAAGGAGAGACCTTAATGTTTTTTGGTTTTTTGTTTCTTTTTTTAATCTATGCTTTTTAACAAGTCTCAATTTGAGAGAATACCCATTTAGTGATTAAGACCAGATAGTAATTGAGGCAAAAAATGATCTCTTTCATCTAGTCCAAAAAGAAAAAAATATAGATAGATAGGGAAAACCCTCAGGGTTTCTGGCCAAAACAGAAATTATATTCACTTATATTCCCACTCCCCACCCCAACCCCAAAGAGTCAAACACTCCCTTGCAACAAAGAAACTGAAAGGCAAGAAGGAACTAATAATGACCATACTGGATTAATTCAACATTTTGCCCGTATTGTCCTCTCCCTTTTTAATTGCATAGATTTTAAGAATCTACTACCACTTTTCCATGACGTAGTATCAAAGATTTAATTGGGTTAAATTAATACATAGTTCTTCAAGAACCTGTGATTTCCTGTCTTTCTACAACTTAGAGATTTATCCTGTGCTATTTTGAGCTTATGTCATGTTCTCAGAACATAGCTTAGAATGGGTAGTAAGCAAAAGGACAGCAAAAAGAGTGGTCAATACACTAAAAACTCATGTATTTCATTTAGGTCCTTATGTTTTTCTGGCCAACCATAAATTAGAAATAACAAATTAGGAAGTGGTATGGGAGAGTTAGGAAGATTAGAGAGACAACCTGCCAGCAGGAAAAATTGACAGCTGATAAGCTGAAAAGGAACAAAGAAATAAAAATATTCATTAAAGTTAGGTAAGACTTGAACCCAGCTCTTCCTGGTTCTAAGACTGGCTCTTTTTCCACTCTTCCAAGGTGCTTCTGGTGTATAGTAAACACCTCATAAGTGCTTGCTGATTGAGAGATTAATTGCTACGACTTTTATGTTAAAACTTAGAATGTGAATTTGAAAATGAAAAAGTTTTAGGTTCTTTCTGAATTTAGGTGTGTTCAGAAGATTATTTCTAGTTAAGAAAATCAGGGAAGACTTCATGAAGGGGATGGCATTTAACCTGGGTTCTAATTAGAATAAGAACTCAGCTTCATAGTTTGCTAAGCTTTTTCAAATGAGTTCCTTTTACTCTTATGAGGTAGAAAGTACAGAAATAATTAGCCTTATCTTATAAAAAAATATCATATGATTTGCCCAAGTCACTATCACTAATAAATAGCAGAGATGTGAAACCAGATCTTTTAACCCCAAATAGTACTTGGCTCTATTACTCTATATCATTTGAAGGAGGGTACAAATTAGATAAACATAATTTGGAAAGGGAACACCAGGAAGATGGAACAGCATCAGTCATTACATTACATTGAGATGTATCATCCAAATTCAAAGACAGCTGATTCCCCCCCAACTAACAAAACTCCATTCTTTATTATTTTAATTTGTAATTCAAGCATTCATAATCTAGACTCAATGAGCCCTTTTTTGGTCAGTGCAAATCACTATACAATAGTGTACTGATGTTCCTAAGTTGTTAAGGCCAAAAAATGTATCCCCCTGCAAATGGGAGTGAGTTTCTTCAGATTATTAGATTGTTACTTGGATATAACCACACAATCCTTCACTGAGTTCATGCTTGCAATTCCAATTTGATAGGATCTAAGTTTATGTTTTGTTGACATAGTCTTTTAGAACCAATACCTCACATCCCGCAGTGAGATACATGAATAGAACTTTATTGAAGGATAATATGCATATAAAAGAGGATGAAGCAGTTAGATGGCATAGAAGGATAGAACTCTAGACAGAGTCTAGAAAATTTGAGTTAAAATGCTGCCTTAGACACTTATTAGCTATGTGACTTATATTACCTGGGCAAGTTACTTAACCAGTTCCTTTTGGCCTCAATGTGCTCATTCTCAAAATGGGGAAAATAATAGCACCTACTAACTAGGGTTGTGCTGAAGATCAAATATGATCTATGTAAAGTATTTTTCATGTTTGAAATGTTATTTAAATGCTAGTAATAATGGTTAGCCTGATAACACACTGAAATGTAAGATTGAAAATCAAAAAGACTGCTATTGTTCATCCAGTAAATAGAAGTTGCTCTCTTTTATATATAATAGGATAACAAAGTAACTTGTCTTTTGTGTGTTTTCCAGGCTGGAGAAGGAAATACAGACCCTAGAAAGTGAAGAGTCCCAGATATCTGCCAAAGAGAAAATCATCCTAGAGAAACTAAAGGAAACAGAGAAATCTTTCAAGGATTTTCAAAAGGTGAAGAAAATATGATTTATAAGAATGTATCCATCCAGAAAGAATTATGGAGTCATGGAATTTCAAAGTCAAAATGAACCTTAGAGGCCATTAATCCTGCCATGTATCCCTTCCAAAAATATTCAAGTGATAGATGTGTTTCAGGGTAATTTATTATTAAAATAAAAGAACATGGTAAAACCTCACCCATTATTAATGTTTGAAGAAAAGGCCAGTCTACATTAGTGAATAATCTGAATTACATAAGCTATTGTTAAAAAAAAAAAAACACAGTTGTATTACTTGCTATTAATAAAATATTTTAAAATTGCAATATAGCCTGGCCAGACTTGATAAATATATCAGAGTTGTAGGTAATTAGCAAAATTTATTCAAACAATGTGTGTTCATAGAGGATCTCATGAATTAAAACTATGAAGACTTTAGTGATCATTAGTCATAACCTCCAAAAAAAGCCATCTTTCTTTAAATAAGTTACATATGCCTCACCTTCCCATTCTAGATGGAAGGAGACAAGAGAATGATTCCAAGGAATTAAATCAAAGCTTCATTTGGCTTTCTGAAAGGGGGCATGGAAGTAAGTTTACTGGAAAATTTGTAAGTTAGATCAAGTTTATCTTTGGCCTTTTTATCTACCCTAATTCCATAAATCTTGCACTCCTGTGCATCCCTCTGGTTGTCCAAAGCCCTCTACTCTGTTGACCCACCTTGGGCTGATCCTTTTTGGATATGTTGAAAAAAGGAGACTCTTTAATCACTGAATGGGTGCTGCCTCAATCAAACTTATTTTAAAAAGTCCAAGGTTTCCTATTTCATTCAGGGCTATCTCCAGTAGTCTAGGTCTACATATTGTCACTGGATCCAGATAGCTTTGGAGGAAAAATTGTGGCAGGTGACCTTGCATAGCCCTCTCAATTTATTTGCATGCCTTGGCATCTCCTCCCTGATAGTTCCCTTTGAGAATGAAAGACAACCAACAGTAACTACAACAACAGCACTGCCCGCTAAATGGCCAAGAAAAAAACTGCTCTGAATTACCCCTTGATATTTCCCTTTCACAAATCCAATAAAACCTCTATGTCTCTCTTCTATTAAATCAAACTCATTAAATAAACCCATAGCAAGTCACAAATGAATATTCTTTTAAAGCTACAAATTAGATTTTTATTTTTACCTGTCTTCCATTCCACCCTGACATTCCCTTTCCAGGTTAATTTCTTTATCAATCCAAATTTATCTCTAATTAGTGGATTTTGGACAATGGGAAGAAGATATCTGAATACAGCAGACCTTTTCTTTAAATAACATTACTCATTCCACTGTTAATGAAGGCTCTGGATGAAGGAAAGGGAAAGGAGAGTTTTTTGGCTTTCAAAATATCCAGGTCATGGGTACCCCCTGCTACCTTTATCAATCCTAGGGTAGGGTTTCCAGTGATTTTCAAAACTCTTGATTTAACTGTGAAAAAGTAATACAAACATTTATATAAAATACTTACAATTTATACTTCATCTGAATGAAAAACAGTGACTATTTTATATGTAAATCCATGCCAATATATGTTAAACAGACTTTTTATGAGTGTTTTTTACTTTTAATGCTAAACTGTTCCTATACTTCATAAACTGTTGTTCATTGAGTATAATTGTTACTCACGACTAAAAATTAAATGAGAGAAAATATACCTACGCTGGTTTGAAACCATGATAGGCATTCAGTTTCACACTGTGGCAGCATCTTTTTTATTAGGCCTTTTTCTTTCAGAGAGAATTCTACCTCAACCATGACACTATAAATCATTGTCCTCTCTTGATAGAAGTATATGATTGTAATCCCTATTCCCTGGCAAGCTGAGGTGCTAGATTTCTTGAATTAGCAAATTCTAATCTATAGTTTGGCTGATGAATACTAGAGGTCAACTCTGAATCTGGCACCAACTAGTGAGCCCCAAAAAGCAGGGGGATGCCAGTCCAGAAAAGGGTGAATGGTACAGACCAGAAATATGGAGCAGGTCAAAGGTTCTATGCTAATCAGTATTGGGATCAGCACATGAGTGGCCACTGTCCTTAATCCAGGCAAAAGAAGAAAAGCAGTCTCAATCACAAATAAACAAAACAACATAGCCAACTCATTGGAGTTACTTCCTAGAGGATATCTGCCAAGTACTAGTTCCCATTAAAATTCTGTATCTGGGACATATAGTGAATTTAGAGAAGTCAGGATTAAATAAAAATCCCTGAAGTTCTTCAGAAATGTAATGGTTTGTCCTACTTTTGTTTCCACAGAGCTTTTCCAATACGGATGGAGGTAAGTGCTTTGTTTCTTCTGCTTGCTTTAAAAAAAGAAAATAAATTTTTAGATTACTATCATTTGAACTATAAATTTGTTGACTGGAAAGAAAGAATATTGCTTTAATAGGATTCATGAACAAGTGGCCATTATGGGAAGGTGTGATTTACTGCTTTGGAAGTATCTTAGGATGAAAGAAAACAGCTGTACCTGGAATACAGCAAAATGTCAGAAAGCCCATGGGGGGACTGCTTTGAAGTTCTCAGTATATCTATTTGGGGTGAATTTTATCTTGGCTTATATTATTATGGACTTCTCTGGGCCACAATTTCTGATTTGCCAAATGAAAGTAATATTCTCTTCTATTATCCTAATCCCCTCCACCCCACTGGGTATAGGGAGCAAATGGAACAATTCCATAAATTGCTTGAGCTTCTGAAAAGTACTCACCAAATAAAGATGATGGTCTTAATGGCATCGTCCCCTATTATCGTGTTTGTATGATGACATATCTGGTTGCATTTTTTAGAATTTTATAGCCTCTCAGCCTCAAAAAATATTTACTAAAATCTCTCTGATGTTAAGTATGGTTTGAGCCTTTTTTGAAGTTTCTAACCTTCCTTTGTATCAAAAAGTCATATTTTTGAACATTAAAAGCCATTTGAACCTGGCAAGATTTAAGTTCAAAGGATTGAGGTAGAGTTGAGAACAGACACCAGATTCTGCCTTTTCATGTTCTGCTCCCCAAATTTTGAAAAGGAAAGAGCAAACCATGTCAAGGAACCCCTTCCATTTCTTTTAGGGCAAAGCATTAAATATCCTTAATTTGTCATGTGGATGTTATAAATGTTAAGCTTTGAAGATGGACAGTCCTTTGAGAACATCTAGCCCCCTCATCTTACAGAAGAAGAAATTGAGGCTATGTAGAGAAAGTCCTGATATAAAGCTAGAGAGGATCACCAAGGCTTACAAAGGGAATCAAGGTCATATTAATAATACTTGAAAGAGTAGGAATTGAATCCATATCCTTTTACTCCAAATTCACTCAGATCTCCTTCTACTACAACAAACTGCTTATGCTTCTGCTCATCTCTTTTCTTTTTTAATTTTCGTCTGTCACTTTTCCTGGGGAGCTCTAAGTCTTCTCAACCTTTTTATTTCTCTCCCATTAGAGTTTTGGGAAGGAGGAGTGTGTGTAGAGTAGAGAAGACACTAAATTGGTGTTCCCAATTCTTCTCTTTACTTTATCTAAATAAGACATAAAGTTCTAAGAAGTGAGTAATTTTTAATTTTCACAAAATTCCAAGTTTCTGAGATGACTAAATTTTCTTTGAAATGTACACACATGTAAACCTGCTCCACATACTTCCAGATAGCATGATATTTGCAAGTGAGGCTATTCAATTACTTTTTAAAAGCATTTATTAAGGACCAGTTTCTTTATGATAGGCAGTGTGCTAGACTCTGGGAATGTAAAGACAGAATCAGTTGGGGAGAGAAAACATATCTACATATATTTACATATGTGTATATATTTATGGAAGGTCACATAGAAGCTATCATCAGGCTATACTTTTTTATACTTATTTCTATACTTTGTTTATCTTTAGAAACTTTCAGATGAAAAAATTCACAAATCAACTGTGGGAATAAGATTTAGGATGTATCTACTTTTAGTCAAAACATACTAAACTATTAATGTTTCTGCAAGTGAAAGTGTGAAGACCAAGATGTTTTTCTTGATTCTGTTGCCTACTTTCTTTAATGATCTCTAGCAAAGTACTAAATGTCCTTAATTTGGTATGTGGACATTATGAAAGTGAGTTCATGGCCACAAAATGTTAGAGACCCCAAGATGTGAAATTCAAAATAGATTTTACTTCTCTGAGTACTCCCAGCTTCATGATGTTCATTGAGTCCTCTTTATTATATTTAATTCAAATTAACAAATATTTATAAAAGCCTACTGTATATAAGACCCAAATAAAGAGAAGATACTAGGCTTTCACAATGAATTGAAGTCTAATGGGAGGAAAGGAATATATACAAATCATTAGGATATGAGGGAGAACAAGTTAAGTGCAAATGAAAGGTCTGAACAAGGTACTTTGAGAAATGTAAGGACAAGAAAAGTAGTAAGAAGCTTTCCTTAGGATAGTATCCTTAAAAGGGGGGAAAAATAGATGTAATCACAGAAGAGTGTTAAAAGAATTATTAGAATGAAGGATTCAGAGAACTCTTTGAAAACTGGTGTGAACATATAGAGAATAAAATAAGCAGAATCAAGAAAAGAACTCATGTAATGATGTCAAAGAAGAGAGCATTGATCGAGGCAGTAATTAGCTGTGGCTTCAGATAATGGGTAAAGCATCCCACTTTCCTCTCAGCAGACAAATAGTGAACTATAAATGCAGAATGAAGCATACATTTGCAGATATGGCAATGTGTTGATTTGTTTTGCTCATCTTATTTATTTGTTGCAAGTTCTTTTGTGGGGGAGGGAGTCATTAAGAAGTAATAGTATATTTTTATATATGTAAGAGCATCAATGAAGCATTTAAAAAAAAGAAAAAAAAAGATTATTAGCACAACAACTAGGAAATAGATTGGAAATAGGAAGACCATTTAGGAGTCTATTGCAAAAGTAATCTAGATGAAAGGAGATGAGAGTTTGAATGATGGTGATTACAGTGAAGAATATGGGTCTAGGGAGGTATAATCAATGGAAGTATACTCAATGGAATTTGGCAACTAATTGAAACAGTGATGTCAATGGTAATTACTAGGTTATAATCCTGGACAGCTGTTTTTTTAGAACAGTGTTGCTTTCAGCAAAAATAGAGCCATTGGAGGAGGACCAAGTTTGGGGAAAATATAATTAAGTTTTTGGCCTGTTGAACTTAAGATGCTACTAAATACTAAAATGCTACATTGCCTTTAATCTGCTTTTAAATGGACAATCTGTGTTAAGAATATTTTCTTTTTGTAGTTCAATCAATAATAACATTTCTCTCTCTCTCTCTCTCTCTCTCTCTCTCTCTCTCTCTCTCTCTCTCTCTCTCTCCATATGTAGTTAGATTTTCTTGGAAGATTTTATAGGAAAGTAAGAGCCCTTCAAAGAATGCAGTAAGTGTTTAGGTCGCAATATGGCCTTGGGCAAGAGACAGTAGATTTCTTCTCTGAGGAAGAATGGAATTCTAAAATACTAAGGCATTAGACATTTTTATTATTTTCTCATGGCTTAATACTTTTCATCCCTCGATGATTCAGTAGTTCCTAGGGAGCAGAGGTAATTTTGGATCCAACCATTTCTTATAATTAACTACATTTCTCTGACTTCAAAGTTTTTATGAAATAATCATAGTTTGGGAACTTAAGGAGAAAGTTCCAACTTCTGAGACAGCAGTTTGAAGGCTGCCTTGTACTATGACAAAGCAAATACATTCATCCAAATATAATTTGATCAAGTTTATGCTTATGTGTGTACATTCACACAAATAGATATATGTACATATTCCTATATCCCATCAGGTAAAGATCACATATTCATATGAAAGATAGGTTTGCATAAAGATTAGTAACTGGAATCAACTCTCATTTTAGAGCAATTTCCAGGACATGTGACATGGATCTCAAAAAACCACAAATCATTGGACCATACCTCGTCCAAGGTTTTAGTGTGTGAAAAACTAAAGTCAACATGAGTTTCTCAAGAAGCTAGCATAGCATATTGCCTAAAGGTGATGTGTGTTTTTATACATGTACATTTATATTATATTCAGATTTACATAGTACATATATATTATACACATACATTTTATATATGTATACACACACACACGTGTATATATAATACTTAAAAAATTAACAGCCTGGAGTATAGTACTTCACATTATCCCTATATTAAATGTCATCTTATAAGATTTTGCCTATAGTTCTATAGTATAAACATTTTTTGGTATCATGATTCTGCTGTCTATCCTTACCAACAAAATCCCCCTCATTTTTGTGTCATTTATTGTTCTAATAAGCATATGTGCACCTCTAAGTTAATGACAAAATGTATTGACTGTAACAGAGGTCAGGATAGTTTTGTGGGACTATTCAGTAATAGTAATTACTATTTGGCAATTCAGTAATTCATTGGCACAGTGCCTGGCACATAATAAATGCTTAGTAACTGCTTTATCTTTGCACTTCTTTCTCTCTGTATCTCTTGTCTGTCTCTGTTTCCATCTCTCTCTTCCCTCCTTTCTTCCCCTCTTCTTCCTCTCCTTTTCCTTCTCTTCTCTCTCTCCTTCTTTATGTTTTCCTCCTTCCCCTCTTTTTTCTTTCCTCTCTTTCTCCTCTCTACGTTGACATTTTCCCATTAATCACTATTCTTTTAGTTATTATTATTAACCAGTTCCAAATTTACTTAACAGTATTATTAGCCAGCACAAATCTGACCATTTTGTCTACAAGAATATCATGAAAGATTTGTCAAATGACTTCACCTATCTTCTACAGGACAATAGAAAGAGCACTGTCTCTAGGGTCAAAGGGACTTAAAGTCATATCCTGCCTCTCATGATAACAGTTGGGAGTTTTTTGACAAGACTTCAAACTTCTTCAAACCTCAGTGTCCTCTTCTATAAAATGAGGGATTTACACTGACCTCTGATATCTCTTCTATCTCTAGAGAAATGTCTACATCATTCCCCTCTTCTAAAAATCTAATATTCATATCAAAATAGGAAATTAGATTAGTCTGTCATGATATATTCTTTTTTCCAAGTAAAGGCATTTATTATTAAAATGACATAATTAGAATAGTAGTTATAAAATATACTTCCCCTTAAAAAAGCACCTTAGGATACACTTTCACAAACTAATTTGTGGGTAGAGTGGGCAAATATTTGGAATACAATGATAGTGAGGCACTGTACAGCTGACCCTTGAAGTCATTTTTTCTATTATATATAGTCAATCCTTTCTGAAGCACAACTCTGAATTGTCAAACTTAGTTTTAGGCCTCCATCTATACTAGAGGTTGGCAGACTAAGGGCTAGGAACCAAATTTGAGCAGCTACCTCCCAAGTTTAACTCATGGAACACAGTTAAAAGAGGTGGTAGGCTGCTTGCAGACTATAGTTTGCTGACCCCCTAATCTATATATCATGTATATGTAAGAAATATACATCTTACTTTTCTCCTTTTTTTCCTCCCTTCTTGATTTTTTAAAGTTTTAATATCTTAATTTTTCCAATTACTTATAAAAACAATTGTAACCTTTTTCTTTTCACCGTTTTGAATTCCAAATACTATCTACCACATTGAGAAGGCAAACAATTTGATAAGGTACATGTGTTACTATAAAGACAGTTTTAACATTCTTTTTTTTAAATTTTGTGTTCCATATTTTCTCTTTCTCCCTCCCTCCCTGAGATAGTAAGCAATTTGATATAGATTATACTTGGCCAATCATACAAAACATATTACTATATTAGTCATGTTGTGAAAAAAGACATAGATCTAAAGGGAAAAAACATGAAAAAATACAGAAAATAAAAAATAGTAATCTTTGATCTGCATTCATATTTCATCAGTTCTTTTTCTAGAGGTAGATCGCATTTTTTATCACGAGTTTTTCAATTGCATTGGATTATGGTATTGCTAAGAATAGCTAAGCCTGACCTATTGCTGATAAATCATGCTGAATTTTAGTGTGTTCTGCTTCCCTTTCTATGTACTAAAAACCATCTCTTTAAATAATCTACATCATAGAATCTTTCCCAAGAATCAGAGTCAAACTCACAAACATATAGCTGAATGAACACCACACTTCTGAAATTAGAACATTTGCCTTTCTCCAGTCCTGTAGCATCTTTTCTAGTCCTTGTGATTTTTCAGAAATCAATAGCAGCTTGGAAATCACAGTTATTTCACTATTCCAGAATATAGATTTCATCCAGTGACTTGATCTCAATGAAACCATTTAAGTATTCTTTTAAAACTGATCGTTTAAGTTCAGATGTCGGAGATACATAGACTTCATCTTACAGAGAATTCCCTGAACTTCACACACTCAGGCTGACCCACTTCTACAGACCAACAGATTTCCATTCTGTTTTTGCCACCATATTCTGCAATGCTTTTTAGGTGGGCCAAGAGTTAGGAGAGTTTTAGCCTACAGAGATTCAAGAGACAGAATCTGGAATCCATCCACAAGTCAGACATTTTGCATCTGTCATAGCAGCAGATTTGAAAACTCTATCCATAGCTAATTCAACATATACACACATATACACATATACACACACCTGCAATAAGTAAAAGAACAAAATAAAAAATGATTGCTGCAGCTCCTGTTTATACTCAGGGGCTCCACCCCTATTTGTAAATCAGGCTCAGAGAGACTGGGCTAGGGGGAAATTGATGGTAATTTCTTTTTTTGTCAGTTTTAGTGTAATCTTTATGCATATTGACTAGTCATGAATGTCAGCTGATGTATTAACATTCCTCAATTACAAAAGCATTCCTAATTCATTTGTACCAGAGAACCTTAGAGGCCTCAGTAAACCTTGCTAAGTGACTTGCCTTATAAAATCTCTTTCACAAAGCTTGGAGTCCCAAGAAAACTATTTCCAGAGATGGTCTGGGAAATGTTAGTATTGTATTCTGAGACATTGGCAGTTTCCATTGTTATTATGTTCATGTTCTTACTTTTAATAAAAAACACAGAAACTCAAGGAGTATTTCTGCCATAAAAATGACTACCAATGGACAATCTTCCCCAGTAATGGAGGATTTCATTAGGTCATGAAAAAATAGATATAAACCTTTGAGACCAAACCTTCAAGATTCCTTTTAAATATGATTTATCTCTTGGCTTCAAAGTAGTCTGTAGGTTCCAAACATGACTAAAGAAATTGACTGCTTTCTCCAGGGAAAGAGAGGAATGCTTTCTCAGATATACAGCACGCCTATTATATTTCAATCAAAGCTTCTGAACCCCAGCTACAAGCTTCTTACCTACCATTCATTTGTTCTGCTCTCATAATCTCATAAATGAAATAAGTATTTGGCCAGTCTGAGCAAACATTGAAAACAGTAGCATGACATAGCACTGGATCTGTGTATATAACCCTCCTCTCTTTATCTTATCCACAAAGATAACATGAGAGACTGTCAAATGTGTTTCCAAGCACTGAATCCTAAAACTATATTCTAATTCCTACTCTGCCACTTACTACCTAGACGAGGTGCATAGAGTTAAGTGACTTATCCAGTGTCATGCAGCTAGTAAGGTGCTTAGCTTTTCTGGGCCTTAGTTTCCTTATATGTAAAATAAAAGAGCTGCATGATAGAACTTTTTCTAGCTCTAAATCTGTAAGCCGATAAACCTCAGTAATTTTATAGCATCCCCCTGATCTACCAATTTAAAAACTTTCTCAAAAGAAAAAAATAAGTATGGTATTACTTGTTTTTGATTTACACACACGGTTCTTAGTGATCAATATTTCCTTTTTCTAAACATTCATTAACCATTTCTTTGATAATTTATTATACAAAGATTCCATTCTTCCTCTTTTTGAAAATAAAGATACAAGTTCAAATCCAGTATATCTGCTTCAGGTTCCTCATCTATAAAATGGGTATAATAAAAGCACTTACTTCCTAGGTTTGTTGTAAAGTGCTTTGCAAAGTTTAAATTCCCATATGAATTTTAAGTAATTTTTCTAATCAATTGAAAAATCATAGACTTATCCCCAACCTTTTAATGTGTCAGTAAAAATCCCTAGTACAGAAATCATTTCTGACATCATTTTATTTCCATAATTTCTTCCCATAACACAAATCAGTACATAGGAGAATAGATTTTTTTTAATTTTTTTAAATAATAGTTTTTTTATTTTCAAAATATGTGCAAATATGTTTTACATTCACCCCTACAAAACCTTGTGTTCCAAATTTTTCTCCCTCCCTTCTCCCCACCTCCTCCTCTAGACCACCAAATAATACAATATATGTTAAACATGTACAATTCTTCTACACATATTTCCACATTTATCATACTGCACAAAAAAAAAATCAAATCAAAAAGGAAAAAAATAGAAAGAAAACTAAAATCAAGCAAAGAACAACAAAAAAGGTGAAAATATTATATTGTGATCCACATTCAGTTCCCACAGTCCTCTCTCTGGCTGTAGATAGCTCTCTCCATCATAAGTCTTTTGGAATTGGCCTAAATCATCTCCTTGTTGAAAAGAGCCACATCCATCAAAATTGATCATCGCATAATCTTGTTGCTATGTATAATGTTCTTCTGGTTCTACTCACTTCACTTAACATCACTTCATGTAAGTCTCTTACAGAAAGACTCCAGGACCTTCTGAAATCATAGGGTTGATTGTTTCTTATAGAACAATAATAGTCCAAAGCATTCATATACCATAACTTATTCAACCATTCCCCAACTGATGGACAGCCATTCAGTTTTTAAATCCTTGCCACTACAAAAAGGGCTGCCACAAACATTTTTGCATATGTGAGTCCCTTTCCTTCCTTTGAGATATCGTTAGCATATAAGCCTAGTAGAGACACTGCTGGATCAAAGTATACAGCTTTATAGCCCTTTGAGCATAGTTCCAAATTGCTCTCCAGAATGATTGGATTCATTCATAGTTCCACCAACAATATATGTGTCCCAATTTTCCCACATCCCCTCCAACATTTATCATTATCTTTTATAGGAGCATAGATTTAAAACCAAATAGAATATTAGAGACCATTGAGTCCAACCCTCATGTTTTACACATAAGGAGACTGAGGATCCAAAAGATTAGATTACTTGAAGTGTCTGAGGCAGAATTCAACTCCAAGGCTAGAATTCTATCTACTGAACCTATCTTGCCTCTTCAATTGTTGTTCAGTTTATGCAAATCCTCATGATCCTATGGACTATACTATTCATGAGGTTTTCTTGGTAAAGATACTAGAGTGATCCACCATTTCTTTTTGTCTGAATAAAGGCAAATAGGGTTAAATGACTTACCCAGTGTCATGCAGTGTCTAAGTGTCTAAGGCTAAGTATGAAATCAGGTCTTCTCAACTCTAGGTTCATTAAACTATTTAGCTACCTCTTAAATTAGCTAATACTTATACATAGAACATTTTTCTTTAGGATTCTTCTTGATTGCTAGTACATAAATTACCTAAAATTAAAAAATAAAAAATAAAAAAAAGGAGACCATCATACATGGCAATCAGACAGGCTATGTGCTTCCTTCGAATATTTCTAACTTTTATAATCTCTAAAAACTATATTCAGGTATCAAGCCTTCTCATATCCTTAACAGATCATACAAATCGGTAATAGCTCCATAGCCATTACATTATCATTTCCTTTGTGGGGAATACCCTACATAAATAGACACATGATTCCCTTATCTAAGACAAAACTGATATTTTGCCTTACATTCTTGTTAACTGGGCAACCTGGTCATCCCACCAACTTCCCAGTTGATATAGTTCTAGATTTCCATGTTTTTGCCCAATTTTGTGATTTCTTGGTGATATTTTCAACTTTTCCTTTGTCTTTCTAATCAGTCAGTGAGGTGCTTGGTCAAATATATATTAAACCTGCCAAATTATTCTATGGACCCATTACCTTGAATTCATTGTTCAACTCTATCCCCCAAAAAATCTTTAAAGCTTTCTAAACTAAACTATCATTCTGAAAAGCATTATGTTTTTAATTAACAGCCTCTACCCATATCTTAATTCCTCCATGAAGGTCATGCTGTCCCTTTTCGTCTGCATATTTAGAGATTAGCACTAACTTCCCTTGGAATCATGGACAATCTCCAAACAATGAACTTCAATCCTTCTAAAGTGGTACCACCCAGGCCAGTGGTTAGTCTCCCAGTGATATATACTATACCTGCCTGATTAGTTGCAAAGATGCAGGGCTGTCTCTCAACTTCTGGCCAAGTAAAGATAATATTTTTCCCTACTGATAATAGATTCCATAGTGGCATCTGACAGAAGGGAAACCCTCTTGTGTGAGGAATAATTAACTTCAGAGTTATTTTTGCTGGAGTCCTTGTAAATAATTTTCCAACCTGTTTGCTACCTAATTCTTTCAGATCATTGGGAGGAGGGAAGGTGACTATCATTACTAGTAAATTTATCACCATCTATCAAAGGGATGCCCAACTCTGGACAGTCTTCCCTAATGAGTGGAAATTGAACTCATGTCTGTGAATCTGATGACATACCATTCCTGCTCAGAACCCCTCTTGAATTTGTTTCATTTCCAACTTCCAAATTAGCATAAGACCCCATCATGAAGTACATAACACTACCAAGAAAACAAGACATCACAAAACTCCTGTTAGAACGACAGCCACATGTCACATGAGAGAAGACAATAAAAACTGTTCTAATACAGTTATACCACTAGAACTTTACCTTCCATCTACTTCTTCATCATAATGTAATCTAGTCAGACTCAGTCAAGGTTAGGCCAATTTGACCAATATTCATCAGCATCAAGAATAACATAAAACTGGTTTAAATACCCACCAAATCTGGATGAAAACCTGATAATGCCAGATAATACCAGAGGTAACTCTGGTGCAAAACCTGAGTTGAGTTCACCAGTGACAGAAAATAAAACCCTGAAAGACAGAATTTCTGGATAATTAATACTCAATTTATTAATTAGGTTAGCTGTCAATCAATAAATTGATGATCAGTGATTTCTCTTGGTAATCAAAACTCCAAAGTTCTTTAAATACTTTCTGAAAGGGAATTCCTTTGGCAAGCGAAACCTCAATCCTTATCACTGGGTATTTAAAGAGTAGGTGGGCTAAAAGTCTTCAGTTGAGAGCATGGCTTGACCATGAAATCCAGCAGCCTCCAGCAATCTGGACAGAGGAAAACCATCTCCATCTGGACCTTTCTGGCTAGTTTTTTCCTTCATGAACTGGATCATCCTAAATTGCAATGAAGGGGACCAAGGAGAGGAGTACTTTCCTTCAGGGCAAGTCTTCACCTGGATTTTCCTTATATTCTCAACAGAAATTAGGTCTCCTTGTTGGGTAGGGTTCCATTTCTTCCTTGAAAGCTAAGAGCAATCTCATCAATGAGGTATGCTCTTCAGAGATGGGTTGATCTTAACAGGAGTTGGGCCTTTGTAGAACATAAAAGAAAAAAGAGTGGATCATAATAATTAGTTATGAATATAATAGTATGATATTAATTCTTTCACTTGTCTCTATATTCATTGCTAACACTGTTACTTATCTCATGAACAACTCCATCTAAGCTCCTCTATTCTATGTTCATTGTTCATGTTCCTCTTTAGTGAGGGGTCCCAGCTGAGCTTCCTCATGCCATTCTTGATACTAACACAGATGGCTGACTTGATCATTTCAAGTGGCCATGAGAAATATAACTGTCTTGCCCTTCCAATCTCACCATATGGTCCTCTCAATTCACTCTGTCCAAATACTTAAAGGCTATTTCCCAATACTGTACACTGGGCTCATCATCTACTAGCTGGGGATCATTCATAGTAATGAGGAATTCAATATTGTTTAAAACTTCATCTCCCTCACTCTTTAATTTTCTTCCTCTTGATTCATTATGGATTTTGTTTTCACTTTGCATAAGTTCATGTAAGTCTTCCCAAGTTTTTCTGAAACAATTCTACTTGTTAGTTCTTATAGCATAATAATCATATACCACAAGTAGTTCAGCTTTTCCTCAATTAATGGGCTTCCCCCACAATTTTCAATTCTCTGCCAACCCAAAAAGAGATGCTGTGAATATTTTTGTGTTCTTGTCTGTCTGTCTGTCTCTGTGTTTCTCTCTCTCTCTCTCTCGCTCTCGCTCTCGCTCTCGCTCTCGCTCTCGCTCTCACATATAGACCTGGTAGTAGTTTTGCTGGATCAAAGGGTACATACTTTTAAAGCCCTTCGGGCATACTTCCAAACTATTTTTCAGAATGATTAGACCAGTTTGCAACTCTACCAACGATATATTAGTGTGCCTATTTTTTCACATCTCCTCCAGCATTAATCATTTATCTTTTCTGCCATGTTAGCCGATCTGAGAAATGAGATGTTAGCTGAGAGTTATTTTAATTTTCATTTCTCTAATTAATAGTAGATATAGCTAGAAGGCCCAATGATATGATGCTAGACCTAGACTTAGGAAGACCCAAGTTCAAATTTGAGCTCAAATACTTACTAGCCATGTATCATTTAGCCTCCATTTGCCTTATCACACTAGAGAAGGAAATGACAAACTAATCCTAAATCTTTTCCAAGGAAATCCCATGGACAGTATAGGATAGTTCATGGGGTCATAAAGACATGATTGAAAGACTGAATAACAACAATCAGTAGTGATTTAGAGCATTTTTTTTGTCTATTGATATAGACAATTTTAATTTCTTCTTCTGAAAACTGCCAGTTCATATCTTTTGTTCATTTTTCCATTGGGGAATGGTTCTTATTTTTTATAAATTTGATTCAGTTGCTATATATTTGAGAAATAAAGCCTTTATCAAAAAAACTTATAAAAGAAATTTTCCTGCTTTTCTTCTAATTTTGGCAGCATTAGTTTTGTTTGTGCAAATTTTTTTTTAAATTTCATGTAATCAAAATTATCCATTTTACTTCCTGTAATATTTTCTATTTCTTATTTTGTCATAAATTTTTTCCTTGTTCATAGATCTGAGAAGTAAATTTTTCCATGATCCTTAATTTATTGATGATATCACCTTTTATTTCTAAGTAATTTACCCCTTTTAATCTTATTTTGGTATATGGCATGAGATTATGCCAATAAAATAACAAGTTTAATTAAAAACAAAGCACACAATAACAAAAAAGACCTCTTTGATTTGATTCAATAAATGTTTACTAAGTCCTGAGAACAGAAAGTTCTTGACCTTAATAAACTTACATTCTACAAAAGTACAGGGGAAAAAAGGTAAAATTCCCTCCCAAATCATTGAGATCCCACATACTCTAATGTTATAATGGAACCAGGTCAGAGCTGTCCCCATAACCAGAGAACTTAAACAAGACTACTAAAGAGGTTCAGTTTCTTTCCACTCACTTCACACATGCATGTTTGATGACACAAAAGGAAACCTGAGAATTTTTGGACCCTATCTTTACTCCTCTAACAAAGTCACTCAGGAACTGCTAGCTCTACCTGCTATAAAAGTCTGTGCACACATGTTCCCTGACAGAAGTGTACACAAATTAGCTGATAACTACAACCCAGGTCTTTGATTTCAAGTCTTTTGCTATTTGGTCTTGTTTTCCAAGGCCTTCATAGTTACCAGATTTACTCTAAAATCACCTAAGTTTTATTAGTGGGTGAGTATAGGGGTATTTGTCCTTTGTTTTGGAGGAGGACCATGACATCAGAGAGATGATGCCATGACATGAAGATAAATTATATTTAAGTGAAGGAGGTGCTGTGCAAGTTCACCTGCCTCACTTTTTCCTCTAGAACCATCGGGGTCCAGTGGCAAAATATAAATCAGGATGACTGGAGATGACCCACTATTAGGTGGAGTGAAGAGGGTATTAATTAAATAAAAAATAAAATAAAATCATCAAATTTAAATATTAGCTTAAAATATATTCATGTGTGTATACTTATTTCATTTAATATATTATGATATTAATATAATAATCATATATAATATAATATTTCATTTCTTCCACACTGCTTCCATGAGTTAAGGAGCTTGATTCATAGGATTAGTGTGGGAGAACTGGAAGAACTAAGACTCATGGTCTTACCGGGGATCCTTCAAAGAACCTTGCTCAAGGGGACATGCCTCCATCACTCCTACAGGAGAGGTCCATGAAGAGGCTTTTTGAGAAATCTCCCCAGCATTTCCTTTAATTATTATTTTCTTAAAAACCATTTTCATGGGAAAGGAGTCCATAAGTTTGACAATAGGGTCCATGACAAAATAGAGTTTAGAAACCCTGTATTAAAGAAAAGATCCTGGTACCTCTCTCTTATAGAGAACTTTACAACTTACAATGTATTTTCTTCACAACAGACTGGTGGGGTGTTTTCTCCATAATACAGGGGAGAAAATTGACATTTTTTTGACTAATGGCTTACCCAAAGCCATACACACAGCTGTTATTGGAGCCTGGAATATCAATCCACATCTGATTCTAAGCCACCCGTTTTCTACTACATTAGCGCAAAAGAAGGGAGAAGAGAAACTAGTATCTCAGAGAAATAGGAAGATAAAAGAAAGTCTTGGATTTTAGGGCGGTTGGAAGAGAAAAACAAGAATGTATTGAATTTCTTCTAACCTCAGAAATAAAGAGACAATATCTTATATTAGATTTCTAGAACACTACACTTAGAGCCCTAAAGACCTGAATTCAAATCCCACCTCTAGTGCTAGGGATAATAACATCTACCTCAAATGTGAAGATCAAGTTAAATATTTCTACAAAGTGCTAAGCACAGTTCCTGGTACATAGTAAGTACTTTAAAAATACTTTTTCTTTTCTCCTTTCCCATCTTATTACCTCTGGGATCTCTGGTAAATCATTTAACCTTCTTCATCTTCAGTTTGCCCCTATGTAAAATGGGGTTGATAATACTAGTAGCACTTATTCACAGGGTTCTTGTGAAGCTAAAATGTGCCAAAATTGAAAAGTTCTTTAGAGACCTTAAAACCTTCTATCAAATATCATCGATTATGAAACAGATAATTTCCTGTTTATTTTCTTCTCACAAACTGGTTTCTTCTTATAGAAGCCACCTTATTAACTCAGAGAAGATTTAATAGCAAATATGAATTTAGGGCTCAAAACCCCAGTTATGCCTCTAGCAGCTGTGTTGCTTAAAGAAAAAAGAAACGTCGCTTGCAATCTCATCATTGCTTTGCAAAGAACAGTCATATATTGTATTCTTAAGCCTTAGTTCAGACCCTTGTTCCTTCTAACCTGAACTACTCCAACTGCTTCCTAACTGGTATCTCTAGTTCATTCTGCAGAATACTTCCATATTTATCTTCATAAAAATGACTTTGGGAAGCCAGCATCTCAGAATCACAATACCTCGATGGTTGGGAGGCATGTCAGAGGGTATCTAATCCAACCTACACTTAAACAGGAATCCCTATGAGGTGTTCATCCAGCTTCTACATGCTATTCTTTAATCATTTTTAAATCATGCCCAACTCTTCATGACCCTATTTGAGGTTTTCTTGGCAAAGATATTAGAATGGTTTGTCATTTCCATCTCTAGCTCATTTTGCAGATGAAGCAAATAGTGTTAGGTGACTTACCAGGGTCACACATCAAGTAAGTGACAGATTAGATTTGAACCAGAAAGATGGTCTTTCTGCACTCTATTGCCCCACCTTTCTGCTTCTATATACAGTTGGCCAAGGAAGAGAGGCTATTTCCTTCCAAGTTACACTATGCCATTTCAAGATAATTCTTTCCAGAGGTTGAATTTTGAGGTAGAAATCCATGTGAGCTCAGTTGAATCTTAATACTCATCTTCACTAGTTAAACCAGATTGTATTCAGTGTTGATTTCAGAAAACAAATTCTACAACCCTTGAACACATATCCAGAAAATCATTATTAATGAGTCAACTATTAGTCTTTCAATTATAGAAGATAAATTCAAAATGTATTTTAAAATAGTATGTTCCATAGGTTTATTTAGACATTACTAATTCATTAAAGCCACTAGGACTTGTAAGGCTTATAACTCTCATTTGCTGTCCTTTATTTCTTTATATCCTTTTTGAGGTCACTGCTTTGCTAGATCCAAAACCTCCTAACAAATATTTGAGCAAATGCAATGGTTCCAGGGCTGTAAACATCTGGACCAGTTCCCTCCTACCTCAGCTAGTCTTTTGAATCCCAATCCCTGGGCAAATGGCTCTACATTTTGTCTACCTTATCCCATTATTCAGTGGGAAGCTCTGATGTCTATTGTGTGTAGCTGATAAGTGAGCATGCTGCTGCCTAAGCAGTGAAGCCATCAGAGTCTCTAAACACTGTCCCTAATTGTATTCCCTGTTCTCTGATACCAGATGCAGTAAATTACATTTACACCCAGCCCCCTGACTTGCCAATTCTCTATTCACGAACAACAGAATCATCTCCTGAGCAAGACGGGACGAGCAGGGTAGCTGGTAAGTCTGGAGGAACTCTGTATTTATAAATGCCAAACCAGGGTCTGGGTCCGTTTATCCTGATAACTTTAATGCTGGGCCTCTTACCCAGATGCTTTTCTATCAGGCTAGGTCTCATTAGTCATCCTTTCTCAAGCAAACCTCCTCCCAAGAAATGTATGGGAAGAAGAAATGAGATATATTTAGTTTTGTGGGAGGCCATGTAGGGAAACCAATAATATTGGGGGTGGGAGTGGAGAATGCCCATTGGAATATGCATATTTGTCTGCCATTTTCATTACTCTGCTTTATATTTGTCACTCTATGTCAAAGTAAGTCTGTATGAATTAAATATCATTATCCTCTCTTCAACAACTTCCATTTACTCCAGTTAGGACTCAACTTTTTTTTTAGGAAAAAAGTATTTTAAGATCTATGTCTAGTGTTTTAAATGGCCTATTTTAGCACATTATCTAACATTGGGAATTCTTTATTCATCTACATACACACACACACACACACACACACACTTTAGGAATTCTTTATCCATCTACACACACACACACACACACTCACATACACACATACACATACACACACACACACACACACACATAGTGTTTCTCTCCTTCTCTCTCTCTCTCTCAAATAAAGGCAAGTGGATATGGTCATTCTCAGTCTTACTGGCTTCTGAAAAATGTCTTTTAAAGAATATGGTGTGATTTTTTTCTTTTGCTGTTGTTTCTTGTATTTATGGATGTCTCCAAAGTAATTTACTAGGAAGATTATGTAGATTATGTACTTATGTGTGCTACTTTATACAGTAGATGTGTTCAGTAAAATTGAGTATAAGTGATTGAAAACAAATAACATATCAAATCATGCTTTCAGTTGTACTAGGAGAACTTGCTATTTAAAGGAACTCTTTGGTAAAACGTTTTATAAAACAATAGGGACTGGATCTATAATTTCATTGGGATGAGCTCCTGGATAAGGATCATCCTGCTAATGCAGGTTGGCATCTTCTCTGCATCTCATTGGCTTACAAAGTTGTCTAGAACAATTAGAGATTGCCTAAGGTCACACGCAATAAATAGAGTAGTAGAAATGAACCTAGATTTCCCTGCCTTCCATATCAACTCTCCATTCCACTGCTCTGCTCTTTCTCATAAAAAAGAAAAATAAAATAAAATCATGGAGTCCAAAGACATCATAGAGGTGATCTAGTAGTACATATCAATCACTTTAATATAAATATAAACTAAAAATATATAAATATAAATTCATTTGGTACATTTGCCATAATCCAAAAAAATTTATTGCTTGTATCTAAAGGTGAATGCATATAGGAGCTCATGTAAAATTTTTGTTCAGTCGTGTCTAACTTTTCATGACATCATTTTGGGATTTTCTTAGTAAGGATACTAGTGTGGTTTGCATTTTCTTCTCCAGCTCATTTTGTAGATGAGAAAACTGAGGCAAATAGAACGAAGTGACCTACCTAGGGTAACACAGCTAGGAAGTGTCTGAGGCTGATTTTGAACTTAGGAAGATGAGCTTCTGACGTCAAACCTGGTAATCTATCCACCTGACTGTCCATGTAAAACTAACAGACTGTCAAATTTTCTTTGTAGACTGGGGTAGAAGGGAGTTGGAAAGATGGAGACAAATGATTCAAAGATTTTTCATTGCACATATACAATTCAAATGTAACTTACAATCTTAGGAAACTGTTTACAATTAATATATGTCAAAGCCAGTACTTGAATCCAGGTCTCCCTAACTCCAAAACCAGCACTCTATTACCTGACTTTCCTTTTCCATATTTCTATTTTGTTGTTCTTGTTCAGTCATTTAATTCCACTCCTTGTGACTCCATTTAGGGTTTTCTTGGCAAAGATACTGGTTTGCCATTTCTTTCTACAGCTCATTTTACAGATAAGGAAATTGAGGTAAATGGAATTAAGTGACTTGTCCAGAATCACACAGATAATAAGTGTCTAAGATACTCTCACTCAGGAAGGTGAGTCTTCCTGACTTCAGGCCCTCTAGTCTATTCACTGTGTCACCTAACTGCCCTCTATATTTCCATAACCCCTCACATACTAGCCTACTAAACATAATAAAAGTCACTCTCTGTCACATAAGCATAGATTTCCACTGTTAAGCATTTATTTATTACTTACAAAATCAGAGTTTGAAACCTGCAAGCAGGACACTGGATTTGCCTCTTATTTAAATTTATAGTCATTAGTAAATCTGGATGTGATTAGCACTGGACTTCTCACCCTGAGGTTAAATGGCTAAAAATTTACAGGCAAAATGAGAAGTGTGGCTTCCTGAAACATCAAGAGTTTGTAATAGTGCCAAAGCAAGAGAGAAAGTTCTTATGAGGTCAACACAATATATTAACTGTTCAAAAATCACAGGTCATTCCTTTTGTTATTGGGTATCTCAATGGTCATAGGCCACATTTTTCATTTCTTTCTTTGTTTTGAAAAACATTTGTGGATAGATCCCTTTCTTAGTCATTTCCTGTCATTCAAATTGCCCTCTCCTCCCTCCAAACAAATCACAGTTGAGACAGAATAAGAATTGAAGAAAAAAAGAAGAGAGATAGAAAAAAAAAGTTGTTATATAAGAGGATATAGTTTTCAGTGGTTGTACCATTCAAGTGCAAAGAAATATAATTTTAAGATAATTAAATGCATATGTGCCTGCATTCTTTTCATTCATTCAATACTTAAATATTTTAGATGCCTATTGTATGTAGAACAATGTGATAACAAACTGCTGAATCCCTGCTCTTATGGGACTTTATGAAATAAGAGGTTGAAATACATTCCAGATAATAATACAAAGTAATATATTAAGTACATTAGAAAAGTATAAAACAGAGTACTATTTAGGTACAAAAGATTTCAATCCAGAGCCAAAGAAGGCTTTGTGATGGAAGTTAAAGCAGCTAGAGACAAGAAGATCTGAGTTTAAATTTAATAGCTGTGTAATTCTAGACAACTCATTTGATCTTTGCCTGTTTCCTAATCTGGTAAATGGGGATAATAATAATAGCATCTATCTCTCAGGATTGTTGTGAGGACCAAATGAGATACACAGGAAGTGCTCCATAAATGTTAGCTGTCATTATTATTATTATTATTATTATTATTATTATTATTCATTTAATTCCTCTGGAGTTCAAATCCAGCCTTAGATACTACCTTTATGACCCTGAATAAGTCAGCTGTAAAATAGGGATAATAATAGCATCTACTCTCCAGGATGATTGATCAAATGAAATAAATTTGTAAAGCACTTTGGAAACTTAAAGCATTATATGAATGCTAGTTATAAAATTAAGGACTTGGAGATTCAACAGATGAAACTTTAAGGACCACAGATATAAAAGTAGAAGTCTCTTCGTTTTATAACAGAGCAAAGTAAGGCGCAGCAAGCTTGTGATTTGTGTGAAGTCAAGCAGCTAATAATAAAAAATAATATTGTTATAATATTATAAATAAATAATGTATAACATAGCATATAACAAGTATCAAATGGAGAATTTGACTTGAAAGCCTGTGTTCTTCCTTTCCACTGTAACATGCTGCCTAATTAATTAGTGATTAATTCAGTGATTAATCAGATTGATTTTTTTTTGACTAGGTAAAAAAGGCCATTCTCTGCCTCATTTCTTATTTAACTTTAATTATTGTGCCATTCAGTCAAACAGATCTATTGAAGAACTTAACTTTAAAAGCCTAGTTCTCCCATTGCATCCAGGGCCATCTTCAGTCATCCTGATCTATATCTGGCCACTGGTTTCAAATGGCTCTGGAGGTGAAAGTAGGCAGGTGACCTTGCACAGTTCTCCCTCACTTAAATCCATGTCATGGCATTACCTCCCTGATGTCATGGTCATCTTCAAGAATGACGAGCAAACAACAACATATTGCCTCCTCAAAGAAAGGATTAAGATATAGCAAAGAAGAAAAAATAGAGGATGCCAGAAAAAAATCATTTGAGCTTTGGACCATAGATATTAAGTAGAAACAAGATTTTTAAAAACAGAAATATAAATCTCTTCCCTCATACTTGAGAGCTCAGCAATCCAAATAATGTAAATAAATAGCAATGACATGTTTTGGTAGCACTTTAAAGTCCACAAACTACTTTCCTCACAAATTTATGAGGTAAGTATTATAAATAATATTCAATTTTAACTCAGACAAATAATAGATAAATAGACAAACAAAAGTTTGATTGTTCTAGAATCTAGAATCTAGATTCTAGATGGGATCCTCAAACTACTGCCGTGGGCCAAATGCAGCAGCTGAGGACGTTTATCCCCTACACCCAGGATTATGAAGTTTCTTCATTTAAAGGCCCACAAAACAAAGTTTTTGTTTTTACTATAGTCTGGCCCTCCAACAGTCTGAGGGACGTGAACTGGCCCCTTATTTAAAAAGTTTGAGGACCCCTGTTCTAGATCAATAGTGTCAAACGCAAAGAGAAATCAGTCCACTAAACCATGCATGAGGATCCCTGTGAGCATATATTAATTTAGAAAAACAGTCATTAACATTATCTGTGTTTTATTTTATTTTTATTTAGTCACATATCTCCAAGTTACATTTTAGCCTATTCCTTGCCCCGCCCCAAAGCCAGAATGGAGTGTTGTGGGGGTCTGCCTATAATCTACACACAGCATCTCTGTTCTAGATCAGTATCTGAATCGAAAGAGAGACACCACTCTGAATTATTATTAGTAATGATAGAAGAGTAATGAATGAGATAATAATAGCCTTATGTTTATATTACTAGCATCAAGAGAAGCAGTGGAGAAATGGTGCCTTCAGTAAAGAATAATAAAGTGAAAAGTGGGCTATACATTTGCAGTCAAAGATCATGGGATTAAATCCAGAGCTACTGTTGCTATTTCTGAGATATTTAACAGGTCATTTTATGAGCCTGTCCCTCAAATATCTCAGCTATAAAATGAAGGAGCTGAATTACTTAGGAGAATCCTTCTTTCCTTCCTCCCTTCCTTCCTTCTTTCCTTCCTTCTGAGTTAAAATCAGGTTTTGTATATTTCCTAGCAAGTTGTTAACCTTGCTGACCCTCAGTTTTTTCATCTGTAAAAATAAAGATTTAAAAGAAAAAAAGAATGTATTATCTAACTCAGGAGCTATTTTGACCATAAAATATGAGAGTATCATAATTATTTATTCTCCCATTAGAACTACAGTTATTCCATAATTCACATAAAAACATTAGATACCTATGATGTGCTAGATTTTATAATAAATACATTTGTATAATGCTAATGCACTGGAACAGCTAGGTAGCATTGCAGTAGATAAGAGTGCTGGATCTAGGATCAGGAAGACTCATCTTCCTGAATTCAAATCCAACCTCAGACACTGACAAATTCTGTGATCCCAGGCAAGTCATTTAGCTCCTATTTGCCTCAGTTTCTTTATCTGATAAATGAATTGGATAAGGAAATGGAAAATCATTCCAGTATCTTTGCCAAGAAAAGCCCAATGATGTCACGAACAGCTGGACACAACTGAAAACAACTATATAACAGCAATGTATTCATCAATGATGCTAATTAGTTGATTCCAATTTGTGTATGCCCTTAAAGTTCAGTGAATCACCTCCATATTAGAAACTCTTGGTTTTTCCATCTCTGTATATTCCCAATAGAATTAATTTGAATTCCCTTTCATTTTCAAATCCATTAGAAAAAAAGTGTTTATCAAGCACCTTTTATGTACCAGGCACCAAGCTACACACTTTACAAATATAGCATTTCATCTTCATAATAACCTGTGATGTAGATACTAGTATTGTCCCCATTTTACAATGAAGAAAACTTGAAGCAGACAGAGGTTCAATGACTTGCCTGGGATCATATAACTAGTAAGAGGCTAGAGCCAGATTTAAATTCTGTCTTTCTCACTCCAGGCCTAGTGCTCTATCTAGTTACTTTTGTATCCAGAGATAACATAGAATGATAGAGGAATAGGAGTGAGGTGTAAGATCCACAAAAGTATTCCTAAAGCCACAGAGCATAATTTTATCTTCATGCTCCCAATCTACATCTGCCTCACTTCCTCCTACTCTCCCAATCCCCAATATCTAATCTTTACCTTGATCTTCCTACTTAGCAGGGGCCTTACATCCGCTAAAGTCCTTATTTGGATATTACCCTCACTATATATTTAATCTCTGTAAGGGTGCTGTCCTCATGATAAAAGATATTCGGGAGGGGATATTTTATAGCCACCTGCATTATTCATTAGTCAAGCTAAACCCAGAAGCCACAGAATGTAATCCTACCTCAGTCTCCATTCACTTGCTATGGGCCTCTTGACTAATTTAACTGTTTTGTGTCTTATTGTCCTCATCTTTGCAATGAAAATAACATCACCTCAGCCACTTCACAGATTGTAAAAAGTAAAAGAAAATTATTTGAAAGCAATTCCTATATACATATAGAAATATATTTCTAGATATCTGCATACACATTAATATATATTGAGGAGGAGGGAATGGCTCTGTGATCTACTTAGCATGAAGAATACTCAATAAGGAAAACATTTTTATCAGAGCTAATAAATTGTAACTTAGAAAGGAAGGAAGGAAGGAAGGAGGGAGAGAGGGAAAGAAGGAAGAAGAAATGGAAGAAAGGGAGAAAGGGAGGGGAGAGAAGGAAAGTAGGAAATATCATTTATTAAGTATTTACTATGTTCTAGGCACTGTGAAAAGCTCTTGGAATATAAATACAATGGCAGAAACTAGGCATTGACCCACACTTAACACTGAACACCAAGATAAGGTCAAAATGGGTTCATGACCTAGGCATAAAGAATGAGATTATAAATAAATTGGAAGAGCATAGGATAGTTTACCTCTCAGATCTGTGGAAGAAGGAGGAATTTATGACCAAAGAAGAACTAGAGATCACTATTGACCACAAAATAGAAATTTTTGATTATATGAAATTGAAAAGTTTTTGTACAAACAAAACAAATGCAGACAAGATTAGAAGGGAAACAGTAAACTGGGAAAACATTTTTACAGTCAAAGGTTCTGATAAAGGCCTCATTTCCAAAATATATAGAGAATTGACTCTAATTTACAAGAAATCAAACCATTCTCCAGTTGATAAATGGTCAAAGGATATGAACAGACAATTCTCAGATGAAGAAATTTAAACTATTTATAGACATATGAAAATATGCTCCAAATCATTATTAATCAGAGAAATGCAAATTAAGACAACTCTGAGATACCACTACACAGATAGGCTAGAATGACAGGGTAAGATAATACAGAATGTTAGAGGGGATGTGGGAAAACAGGGACACTGATACATTGTTGGTGGAATTGTGAACACATCCAGCCATTCTGGAGAGCAATTTGGAACTATGCTCAAAAAGTTATCAAACTGTGCATACCCTTTGATCCAGCAGTGTTTCTACTGGGCTTATACCCCAAAGAGATACTAAAGAAGGGAAAGGGACCTGTATGTGCCAAAATGTTTGTGGCAGCCCTGTTTGTAGTAGCTAGAAGTTGGAAAATGAAAGGATGTCCATCAATTGGAGAATGGTTGAGTACATTGTGGTATATGGACGTTATGGAATATTATTGTTCTGTAAGAAATGACCAGCAGGATGAATACAGAGAGGACTGGCGAGACTTACATGAACTGATGCTAAGTGAAATGAGCAGAACCAGGAGATAGTTATATACCTCAACAACGATACTGTTTGAAGATGTATTCTGATGGAAGTGGATCTCTTCAATAAAGAGAGCTAATTCATTTTCAATTGATCAAGGATGGACAGAAGCAGCTACACCCAAAAAAAGAACACTGGGAAATGAACATAAACTGCTTGCATGTTTGTTTTTCTTCCCGGGTTATTTATACCTTCTGAATCCACTTCTCCCTGTGCAATAAGAAAACTGTCCGGTTCTGCACACATATATTGTATCTAGGATATACTGTAACCTATTCAACATGTAAAGGACTGCTTGCCATCTGGGGGAGGGGAAAAAATCGGAACAGAAGTGAGTGCAAGGGATAATGCTGTAAAAAATTATCCTGGCATGGGTTCTGTCAATAAAAAGTTATTAAAATTCAAAAAAAAAAAAAAAGAAAGAAAGAAAGAAAGAAAAACTCTACCAAAGGGGAACTAACTACCTCCAAAAAAAAAAAAAAAAAAGGAATATAAATACAAGTAAATAGGATGATTTCTGTCCTCAATAAGCTTATGTTTTCATGAAAAAAGATAACACATAAAAGGGTGCTAGAAAGAGTAGGGTACCTATGCAAAGGATAGTGAGCAGCTACCAAGGGACCATTAGATAGCACAGTGAGTAGACTGAAATCAGTCAGTCCTAAGTTCAAATCAGGCTTTACTAGCTATGTGAGCCTGGGCAAGTTACTTAACCTCTTTCTCTTTCAGTTTCCTCATGTGTAAAGTAGGGATATAATAACTCTTTATCAGGATTGGTGTGAAGATAAAATGAGATAATATTTGAAAATGTTTTGCAAATCTTAAAGCACTATATAATTGCTGGGTATGTATAAGAAACCCCAAAACGTGCATGGAGTCAGAAGTGTGCTGGTAAATGTTTAAAAAAAACAAAACAAGCTTTACAGAAAAAATTCATTGTACATACACATTTTTAAGTTTAATCTAAATTATCAACACTTTCTTAAGTCTAGACAATCAAAAAAACAATGAAGCAAGCCCTGATTTGTTAATAGTTACAGGTTTCTGAATTGTCAATGTTCAAGCCAATTAGAGTTAGAGTTGTTCTAGTTCCCTTAAAAAAGCTCACCTATTAGAGCTGGAAGACTGAGAAGTAGAGTCCAAGTTTCCAGTGGATTGGTGATGGTCTGAGAGTAAAGCTATAAGTCTTCCACAAAATTCTTCTTCCTTCATTGCCTCATCTCTTCAGAGAATTGGCTCCAGCTCAGTCATGGTTACTTGAAATACTGCTTTAACAGGCACTTCTTATTTTGCATTTCCAATGTGAAAAGCACCATGTTGGCTACTGAAGAAGTTAGACATTTCACATCATTATAACTCTCAACCTAGGAAGAATCCTAAAGGTTATCTAATATCCTCATTTTGCAAATGAGGAAACTGAGACCCAAACAGATTAAGTCGCACAGTAGGAGAGTAAAATTGGGATTTGAACACTCATGTTCAGCTCTCTTTCCATTCTACAATATTGCATGATGAAAGAACCATTCTTTCATGTAGCTTACCATGTAGTTTCCCCATGTAAGGAAATAAAGCACATTCACAGCAACTATATTAGAGAGTTTCAAAATTAAGTGTGAGATCCAGGGATAGGAAGTATGAGAAGGTAAAGAGATAAAGAGAAGATTCTCTAAAGAGAGTTAACATTTGCTCTGGGCTTTCAGTGATGAGTAGAAAATAATTGGAGCAGCTAGATGGCACAGTGAATAGAGTGCTGGACCAGAGTCAGGAAGACTTATCTCCGTGAGTTGAAATCTGGCCTTAGAAACTTACTAGCTATGTGACTCTGGCCAAGTCACTTATCTTGTTTACTGCAGTTTCTTCATTTGTAAAATGAGCTGGAGGAGGAAATGACAAACCATTTCAGCATCTTTGCTAAGAAAACTCCAAATGGGATCACAAAGAATCAGACGTGACTGAAAAAACAATAACTGAACAACAAGAAAATAATTGAGTGAAGAAAGATTGAGGAAACTTATCTAAGCACAGGAAATAGTATATGCATAAATGGGAAAATTCAGTGTATGTCCTGAGGGAAACTCTTGTGGAAGGGTTTGAATGCTAAGTGAAGTAGATTGAACTTTACTTGGTAGGACACAGGAAGCCATTGAAGATTTTCAAGCAAAAGCATAACATGATTAGATTTATTAATTAGGAACTTTAATTTGGCATTACTTAGAAGCAGGAGAAACAAAAAAGGCCCCTACGAGAATTGCATTGCCAAAATCCAATAAACCATTAAATTTAAAAATGTGTTACTTCATCTTAGGCCAAATTTGCAGTTTATTATGGCAAATGATGTGGACTGGCAGTGTAGATTTAAAGTGAAGTCATATTAGACCAACTTTATGCCTAAAAGCTTATTTGGACTTGGACAAGTCTCTGAAGAGAGGGGGGGAGGGAGGGGAAGAAGAAGGGGAGAGGGAAAGGAAAGAGAAGGGAGAGGGAGAGGCAGAGAGGGAGGGGGAGAGGAGAGAGAGAGAGAGAGAGAGAGGAGAGAGAGAGAGAGAGAAGAGAGAGAGAGAGAGAGAGAGAGAGAGAGAGAGAGAGAGGAGAGAGAGAGAGAGAGAGAGAGAAAGAAAGAAAGAAAGAGAGAGAGAGGAGAGAGGGAGAGAAAAAAGGAAGAAAGAGGGAGGGAAGCAAGGAAGGAAGGAAGGGAGGGAGGAAAAAAGGGAGGGAACATAGAAGGGAGAGAGAGAGGAAGGGGGAAGAAAGGAACAAACGAACAAACAAACAAACATTATTTAAATAATGCAGTAATCCCAACTGCTTTTCTTAGTAAAGCATAAGACAGTGGATAAAAGGTTCATTACCTGAATTGATGCATAGATTTTAGGGAGTTTCTAAACTTGAATGGGGGAAAAACTCATTTTTATTTTCACCAATTTTTGAGTTCCTTTGTTATCCTATAAATTTTATATTATGCAATTAAAAACATTATTCTGAGAAGGGTGCATAAGCTTCATCAGTCTGCCAAACAGATCAATGATATTAGAAAGATAAAGAATTCTTGCATTAAAATGGAAGTCTTAAATCTGTTTCTCTTTCAGTCTCCCTGAAATGTATGCTTCTTGTACTGAGTGTACTGAATGTTATTATAAAATCTTCTCTTCATCATATCCATGGACACTTTTATCACCTCACTTAAAGCTAGTAAGAATTCATAAGAAGGACAGCCTGAATTAGCCATCTTAGACTCTCAGCATCTGTGTGTTTTTTTCATTATGAAACAAGAAGAAAGTCATGTGTAGATATAACCCTTTCAAATGCCCTTTCAGGGGCTTCCTCCATTCTCCTTTAATCATTAGTTTTCCTGACAACTAAGTTTTCACCTGTTCTTACTTTATTCTATTTCATTAGAAGTCCTTGTTCCCACCTTTCTTCTAATTATTAGATAAAGTTGTAAGTTCTCAAGTATATTTCATGGACCCCTGGCTATTCCTGATACCTTTCATGGGATCAAAACTATTTTTGTAATAAGACTAAGACTTTATTTGCTTATTAAAATTCCCTTTCTCTTTACCTATGAGAGACCAGATATTTTTCATATGCTTCAGCCAAAATAATTTATCACAACAGATTCAATACAGAAAGATATGAGAAGGTACTTTATATTTTATTAAGTCAGATGTTAAAGAGATTTGCAAAAATAAGTTAAACAATGCTACTTTTCTCACCAAAAATTTTTTTGTTTTGGAAAATACACCCATTTTTCTTTAAAATGTTACTTATGTTAAGATGTAATGAAATTAACTTTTTTTTAATCTTAGCTTTAATTTCTGATATAGTAAATATCAGTAGATACAACCTCATATCAACAAAAGCTCTTGGAGTTCTGATACCAAAAAGTTTAAGAATTTTTCACTTAAGGATTCATGAAAAATAAAATTCAAATTCAACTGTTTTCCTAGCTCTACCTGCTTTGTGATACAGATTGTGTCTCTTTTACAGAGATACTATATTCCAGCAAAAATTATTTAATGGTACTGTTCTATACTCTATGGATGATTATTGAGATTCTCTGAGTTAATTTTGTTTATTTAGGAAGGCTTACTTTGGAACCTAACCTTCCACTTACCTAGAGTGTACTTGCTTTCCTGTACTCTTAAACAGTTGAAAATTTATAGGATTTTTAAGATCATAGATTAAAAACAGGAAGAGATCTCTCAAAAGCATTTTAATCCAAACCTCCTACTTTTTATAAATGAAGAAAATAAGGTCCAAACAGGTTGTCCAATGTCACACAAGCAGTTAAGTGATAGCTAATAACTGAACCTAGCTCCTTTAACTCCAAATCAAGTGCTTTTCCACCATTTACCTGATTCATACTAAAAAGATCCAGATTTTAAGGAAAGTATCTTGTAAATTATCTTTATTTTTCCCAATTTAGCTGGCATCTTTGTGAGCAGTAGAAAACAGAAATGTTATCATGCAAAAAAAATATAAAAGTGTATGATTAAAAGCAGAAGCATTTTGTTTCATATTGCCTTGATTGTAGATCAATGTGTTGTCCTATTTTTATGTTTTATTAAATGAGGAATAATTGGTATTATACTGTCACAATTTTTCTAATTTTTATTAAATAAACATTCACCAAATTTTCCTATAATTAGGTAAAAATTAACTAGAGGAACTCAGGAGTTTAATATAAATTAGGATAGGGATAGAGATTTCTTTTTTTTTTAATAACTTTTTATTGACAGAACCCATGCCAGGGTAATTTTTTACAGCATTATCCCTTGCACTCACTTCTGTTGCGATTTTTCCCCTCCCTCCCTCCACCCCCTCCCCCAGATGGCAAGCTGTCCTTTACATGTTAAATAGGTTACAGTATATCCTAGATACAATATATGTGTGCAGAACCGAACAGTTGCACAGGGAGAATTGGATTCAGAAGGTATAAATAACCTGGGAAGAAAAACAAAAATGCAAGCAGTTTATATTCGTTTCCCAGTGTTCTTTTCTTTGGGTGTAGCTGCTTCTGTCCATCCTTGATCAATTGAAACTGAATTAGCTCTCTTTATCGAAAAGATCCACTTCCATCAGAATACATCCTCAAACAGTATCGTTGTTGAGGTATATAATGATCTCCTGGTTCTGTTCATTTCACTTAGCATCAGTTCATGTAAGTCTCGCCAGTCCTTTCTGTATTCAAGGGATAGAGATTTCACTATGATTTCACTGACATGAGAACTCTCACATGAGGAAATATTTCCCTATCAATTCATGTTGGCACTTTCTCTGCAACTTACTGCCCTGGGTCACACAGCTAGTATACATTAGAAGCAGTAATTGAACATGGATTTCCTGCTTCTCAGGCTAGCTCTTTATCCACTATAACTCTGGTTATTAAAATAAATTAATATTTTAAAACACACATACACACACATACACACATAACTTTTAAGATAGTGTCTTTATAATGAATCTACTAAATCTAAAAACCCATTCTACTTAATTACTGCTAAGGTAGGAATCATTATGAGTGTGTTTGGTAAAACTGACAAATCTAAGTTATACATCTACTTTTTTTAAGGTAAAAGGGGTCAAATGATTTGTTCAGAGTCACACAAGCTAGTAAATGGCAGATTTGAACTCAGGTCTTTTTGACTTCAGGGCCAGTGCTCTGTGCCATCTAGCTGCCACTCCATCTGCTTCTTTAACCGCTGCTCTGTGTGTGTGTGTGTGTGTGTGTGTGTGTTTCGCCTGTTTGTAAGAGACAAAGGTTGGGTATCCTCTTGAGGAAAAAAAAACAAAACTAAGATTTCCCTTGGATTAAGTAAAACTTTAATGATCGAATGTCTTGAAAAGATGAAACTGAATTTTTTATTGTAATCTAAAAAAAAAAAAAAAAAAAAGACCAGCATGCAGCTTCCTTTATCTTCCTCCAGAAAGATACACTTATCATTTTTCTTCCTCACATGTGGTCAAGTGACTGGTTCAACTATGATTCTCTTCACCTTTTGACCAGTGGGCAGAAGTATTTGTGATCTTCAGAACTGGAGCCTGCAACTAGATCTCCAATGACTATTATTTCCATACTCCAGTCTGTATGGATAGTCTAAACTCAGTCTTGCCCTGCTTTTAGTCACCTTTTTTTTTTTCCTCAATAGTATTTTATTTTTTCCAAATACATTTTTTAAGACTTTGTGTTTGAAATTTTTTCTCCCTCCCTTCCCCCAAACAGCAAGCAATCTGATCTAGGTTAAATATATGCAGAACTTTTAAACATATTTCCATATTTGTCATGTTGCAAAAAAAATCAGACCAAAAGGAAAAAAACCTCGAGAAAAGAAAAAACAAACAAACAAGGTGAAAATACTATTCTTTGATCCACATTCAGTCTCCATAGTTCTCTCTCTGGATGCGGATAGCATTTTATACCCCAGGTTCTAGTCACTTATTTAGAAAGGAAGCTAAGTGTCTCAAGCGCTCTCGTCATCTGAAGATACCTTAAAAAATGTTTTTTACTTTCTTTTGGAGTAGAAATTGAAAGAGCTCCAAGAGAGCACCTAACTTCAGAATCCTGAGCTTGGCAACAAAGAAGAAAAAGTGGAAGCTAGAAATGAGCAAAGGTCTCTGAGGGAAAATAGCCAGAGGAGTATGACCATTTGAATGTTCAGTGCTTTTAAAATTCTCTCTTCTGTCCATCAGAGATTAAGTCCCATGATAAAGGTCAGCTTGCATGTTATCAACCTTAATGCATCACTTGACACTGAATCTTAAGCAGTCATTGATGCCACTCTCTCTTAAGTGAACTTCCTTTGCACAGGACTGATAGACTGATCACTACTGATGTGTGGTGCCTCCTTACTATACTTGTCTTTGTAATGCACATATTACTGTATTCTCTGTAACCATCTCTATTCACCATATGTACCTCACTCTAACATGCAGGATGCTTGGCACTTAGAACTAGCTTGATAGATAAAAAAGCACTATAACTTTTTTTTTTTTTTTTTGGTCTGTTTGGCAATTAACCGTTCACTGGCTTTTTTTGTTGTAACATGCACTTCCTCTCTTGTTTTCATTCAAGCTGTGTACGCCATGGAAATTAATGTGGAGAAAGACAAACAAACAGGAGAGACCAAGATTCTCTCTACATCAACCCTTGGCCCAGAGGGGGTCCATCAGAGAGGAGCCAAAATCTATGATGACGGTACCAAAGTAGTCTATGAGGTGCACTCAGGAGGTACCGTGGTAGAGAATGGAGTGCATAAACTAAATTCAAAGGATGTAGATGAACTTATTCAGAAAGCTGAACAATCAAGCATAAGAGGAGGACATGAGGCAAAGGCTATGTTGGAGAGGACTGTGATAGCTGATGGGAAACTCAGCCATGCAAAGGAACAGATGCTCTGCAAGGAGGCCAAGTTAGAAATGGTCCACAAATCTAGGAAAGACTGTCCTGCAGAGAGCGTAGAACAACAGACGAAAGCCATTAGAGCTGAAGTCCCCGACGTGAGCGTGGACCAGCCAGTGACCATGATTTTCATGGGCTACCAAAACATAGAGGGTGAAGAGGAGGCCAAAAAGGTGCTAGGATACGACGAGACCATCAAAGCCGAGTTGGTGCTCATTGACGAAGATGATGAGAAGTCACTCCGGGAGAAGACGGTGACCGACGTGTCCACTATTGATGGAAATGCAGCTGAGCTTGTCTCTGGAAAGCCCATCTCAGACACCACAGAGCCCTCCTCCCCCGAGGTGAAGGAGGAGAGCCTGGCCACAGAACCAGTCCCAGGTACCCAAAAGAAAAAACGCTGTCAGTGCTGTGTTGTCATGTGACCACTTCTCTCTCCTCTCTCCTTCTGAGGAGCCTCTGCTCCCTCTGTCACTTACATAGACCTCTCTGTACAATTAACTGCAATACTGTGAACTGGAAGTAAGCGCCTTCATTGCCTCGCAGATGGATGGCTTTTGATTTCTCTTTCCTCAATAAACTGAACCACAATGTTCTTATTTTGTTTTCCTCTCCATCAAATGTATTCTTTCTCTTTAACTTCTTTTTTCTTACCAGTTTTCCCAATCAAGGGGCGAAATGCGTGTAATTCTATTTATCTTATGGTTTGGTTTGGTTTGGTTTTTCCATATGGACTTACTTCATACATAACATACACACATACTCACTTTGATATGGGTATGAAAAACTGACTCAAATGTTTTGTTGAAGTCTGCTATTCACAGTTAGCCACTTTATATATCCTAGCCTTAAATCCTTTCCCTGAAACATAATTTTTTTGGGGGGTTTGTTTTTGTTTTTTATTCTGTGGCACGTTTCTAAAATGTAGTCCTAACCATCCCCCAAGACTTTCTTTCCTATGCATCTTTTTAACATGGGCCTCCATTTTTAGGTCATGAGTGAAAAAATACTATTGGTTATACTTAGGTGTTAGAGATTGAGGGTGTTATGGTACTTCATCCTCTTTTAATCTGATTTAAGCTTCCAGATTACAGTATTGTGCAGCTATTTATTTCCTTCAATGAAAACTGAAATGAACTGGGCATGAAAACTATCCATCGTTCAACGAAAATGAAATTCAGATACTCATTCCATAACCTGACTGCCAGGAACTGTCTATCACAACTGATGATCTCTCTGTATAAAAGCTGCCATTTTTTTTAATTTTCTAAGAACATGAAACAGATATTGTTTTAAGTATTGACTTATCTCCAGACTTGAAGGAGGCAGACAGAAATATGAATCTAGTTTCTATTATCTCAAAAAATGTAAATTTTTCTATTAAGACATTTGTGTGTTTTTTTTCATGGATATTTTCTGACATTTTAACAAAGGGATTATTTTAAAGATTCTCTCTTAAGTGACCATATTTCTGAAGTCGTCTTTCCAACCTAAGCTTGTTTTCTATGATAGTTCTCTTCCATCATGGATGGTGCTTTAAATGCATTAACTGCTGAATTTACATACACATCAAATTCAACTGAGCCTTTCCTCTGTATTCTTTTCTTTCTAAGTTAGAGTCTTTTATAAATAATTTTAGCATGAAAACTTGCCCACTCCACCACAGATAAAAGATTAACAAAGCTCTATAAATATTAAACTAGAGCTGAGCTCAAATGAGCAAATCCAATTTCTGAGGAGGACCAATACAAATTTTTAAAAGGCAGTCTTTCAAATATAGACTCAGTATTGGCTAAATTGGCCCCAGTTTAACAACTTGTTTAATATTAGTTTGCAAACCCATTTTTTATTTCCATTTTTAATTTTTTAGCTTGACATTAGGTTTATTCTTTTTTAGAAGAATAAACGTTGTTATCTGCATGACATCTTTCATGTTTTTAGAAGCAACTTATAGCCCCTGTCTAATAAACAATTTTCCAGAATAAGAGGTCAATTATTTTATCTTTAGTTTTACAGATGAATGAAATTGAAAGGAGTATTTTTTTTTAATTTCATGGGGCGGTTATAGCCATTTGTGAATAACACTTTGAGAATTTCTAAAAGATATGATTTGCCAAAATAACTGCCTTTGAAAATGCTAACTCAAATTTTGTTTAAGATAAACTTGGCTAACTTTAATTATATTTCTTTTAGCAAATTAACATTTTACAATTCAATGAAATAATCAGCTAGGGCAATTTATAGGCAGATATCTACCTATATGAAAAGAGAAAACATCCAGTTTAAAAGAAATAAACTAGCTTAAAACAGGGCTTCTTGGTTTTGACAATATATTATTTTGGGGTTTTTTAGAAACAGCATGAAAATATGTTACAACTCAATTTCTTTCAAATTTATTTAAGACTTTGAACTATCCAATATGGGGTGGTTTGTTGGTTTGTTCGTTTTTTTAAGCCATGAACAGGTGAAATCTAAATTTAGCTTTTTTGTTGTTGTTTTGTTTTTTCTAAAAATGCCGAGTCTGATTCTCCCAGGTAAAAACTGTGACCTGGAAGAAACTCCAACTTCCACAAGTGCCTGAGTTATTCCCACATAACACTTTGTGTGTTTGGAGAATGTTTTCTACTTCTAAAGTCTCCCAAAGTCAACTAATATCCAGAGGAGAAAAATAACAATTAGTAAATTAAATAAATTAGGTTTCTATTTATAATTATGGTTACAAGCCTGATTAGTCAATAGTTTTAAAATTAAAATGTTCTCCTTTCTCAAGTCCAGGAAGAATCATTCATGTCTTTGAACTTCATACATCTTGTACTTCCCAATAGGGATAGTCAACACTTGTAATCAAGACATAATCTCAGTCAGCTTTCAGATTCTAAATAATAAACATATAAAGAGACCCAAAAGTGATGAAGTTCCTAATTGTTCTTCCCAGTTGCTCTTGTTAGATTCTCTGTGTTTAGCTAGCTACAACATTATATGTGGTATCATTCTATTCAAAGCCACATGGTATTCCTTTAATCAGGAGTTTTTAACCTTTTGTGTATAATGTATATCATAGACTCCTTGGCAGTCTGAAATCCATTGATCCCTTCTTCAGAATAATGCTTCTAAATGTATAATATAAAATATATAGATTTACAAAGGAAATCACTTGTTTTAGAAATATTTTTAAAATATGTTTACGTACCCCATGACAGTAACATTTTACTAAACAGTTGAACCAAGTGTTTTTGATTCCTTTAATTCTTAAATTCTTTTTTTCTTGATAAATATTGTAATTTTCATTCTCAAGAAACAAACTATAGAAGGAAAATTGGGAGGTAGTAGAATTGTGCTTCCATTGCCAGAAATGGTGTCCTTTACATTTGTATAAAATATATAAAAGTTGCCTCAAGTCATGATAGGACAGTTTTCTAAAACTATATTTAAAATTGAAATCAAAATTTTCTTGTTTGGAGGATTGAAGCCCCAGGGTAATTACATATCACTCAGTGGCTTTCAGGCAAGCCAAACACTTTTAGAAACCATTTGGACACATTTTGAAATGCTAGTTTTAAAATAAAAAGCAATTCATGATTATTGCCTTGGTATTTGCATTCATTCTTTTGTCCAGGTGATGAAAAAATCTGTTCTAAGGACAAAGTAAATCCATCTCTCTCTCTGTGTCTGTCTGTCTGTCTCTCTCTCTCTCTCTTTCTCTCTCTCTCTCTCTCTCTCTCTCTCTCTCTCTCTCTCTCTCTCTCTCTCTTTCTTTCTCTCCCTTTTTTTTTTTTACTAATTTTGGAGAAATTTATGATAAACAGAAAACTAACCACCTACATAAAATATAAGAATATTCCCAGAATTCAGACAAAGTTAAAAAAAAAATCCAATAAACACAACAAAACAGTCTTCCATCTAATATCCTTGTTATAATTTACATTTCAGAGATTGTAAACAGTCTACTGAAAAATACCTCATTGAGGGTGCAAATTGACTGCTTAAGGGGAAGAAGGAAATTGGCTTAGTGTGCTGATAATTGCAAAGGCATAATGATATTAATAAAAAATGCCAACCTTGTATAATAGAAACATGAACAATTGTTGTCACAATTGTTACTAAGACTTTTTTTAATTACCCAAAATGTAGAAATATGGGTATTTTTTAAAAGAGGGGATATTGGGGCAGTTAGGTGGCTTAGTGGATAGAACACCAGCCCTGAAGTCAGGAGAACCTGAGTTCAAATCTGGTCTCAGATACTTAACACTTCCTAGCTGTGGGACCATGGGTAAATCATTTAACCCCAATTGCCTCAGAAAAAAGAAAGAAAGAAAGAAAGAAAAGAAAAGAAAAAGAAAAAAAAGAGAATGAAGGGGTATTTCTCTCTATAGCAATTTCTGTTTTGTAAAGTAACGATTGTGATATATGGTTTTACCAACCAGACACTTATGTAATAATATCCCTACTTAAGGGATCTCTAGTATATTGATGAAAAAGTTTTTAAAGACAGTGTTGGATTTTCACAACTACCAATATAAGAATAAATAAGATTCCCTGTGTATTTAAAATAAAATGTGATTACTCAAAATCCTACTTGTTCACAATTTTTCAGAAACACCCCAGTGCTTAAGCAAGTCATATTTACATGTTAGCAGATAGATAAGTATAAACTCAGCTGAATAGTACAAGACTTGGTCAGAAGTTATCTTTGCCATGCAGTTAACTCATTTCAGAGTACCTGGGTACTCTGATGATGTAGACAACTAGAAAAAATTAACCTGGATTAGATTTTTTTTTTCCTATTTCTTTAACCAATTCACTGATACTATGTAGACTAGTCTTTTCTGAAAATTAAAGATTTTTTGTTATAATATCACATTGAATTGAACCTATATTGAGTTGAATGTCTATAGCACTATCTTGTTACCAAGATTTCTTATTATGGATCATAATTTGGTAATCAGTATGTATTTTCATAGTTCTATTGAACTTATTTAAAAAAAAAAGCACTCTAAAAATTGAACATGAATAACTGCACAATCAAGATTCAAACAAAAGCTCCATTCTTTCATTCATTTGACAAACATTTATGAAGCACCTACTGTATGCCAAACACTGAGCTAGGTGTACCAGATCTATGGAAACAAAAAAATAAATAGGCCCTGAACTGAAGGAGCTAATTTATACTTCACATCATGAAGGATAAGTTTTCGAGTGTAATCTTTAGAAAAGTGTTTTGAGTTTTTGGTTTGTTTTTTACTTAAGAGAATCTCAAAAAAAAAAAAAAGAGAGAGAGAGAATCTCAACTCCTAAACTCCACTAAAAATTAAATATATGTAGATCAAAACTACAACATGAAAAACTCCTCATAGGGTGAGAGAAAATCAGAAATAAACTGAACTGCATGCTTCTTTCATCAATGAACTGGTTAGCCTTAACTTTTATAAAAAACACATTTTTCAATGTTCACTTTTACTAAATAGGAAGAAAATGATTGCCTGTGAAACTTTTTTTTTAATATTTTGTGAATTTTTTCTAAGTTTCTATACTTCAGAGTATCATGATATTTGTTTTCCTTGCCCTATTGTCCTTTATTTATCTGAGCTGTTTTTGTTTGGTTGGGTTTTGTTTTGTTTTGTTTTGTTTTTGCAAAGCATTGAATTTTTATCAGAAAGTTTCAAATTTAAAAAAAAAGACCCTTGGACAAAAGAATAGACGTGCAGAAAGAAAAGAATTACAGGGTGGTTTTCCATATATTTACCTATGGCTAATGTACTGTATGGTTTATGTTTACAGAACTTATCTGATTTGCCTTTGTGAAGTTATCTAAATGAATGATAAAATAGGTCTGATGGGCCATTTGACTGTTTGCCTTAGTACTCTATTTATTTTTCTTCTTTTCTGTCCTTTTCAATAATTCAGGCTGTATTCCAAAGCTGTATAAACACAACATTCTCTTTTGTAACCTCTTAGTGTATCAGGGCCCAAGCCTCCTCTGAATTATGATTAAAATCCAGGATTCTCAAGAAAGACAGACCAACACACACACACACACACACACACACACACACACACACACACACAATCCCATGAGCACAAGTGATCTATAGAGGGTTTAAGCAATATTTTTGCATCTGTACCACCCAATTGGATGCCTTTTTCTATTCCCAGCTGAGTGCATGTCAGGGTTCAAAGGAATGTCAGAGGTCATCTTCTCAATTCCCTTATTTTACAGAAGAGGAAATTAGGATGCAGATAGAAGAAATGACTCAGCAAGGATAACACAGTGGAAGAGCTGAGAATAGAAACCCATACTAGGAGGCTTGTTATATATCATGCTACCATTTCCTATAATTTAGGAATCAATAACTAAGGTAAAGTTTCATTTTTTAGAGAGTCATAGAAAATTCCCACCAGGGCTGTCTGCTATATGAAAATCATTATCTGTGGTAGAATGTAGTAGAAAACACTTCTACATGCCCTTATTCCTATATCTAAATATGTGGTCGTAGTAGTTTCTGCAGTGTAATATTAAAAGAATGTTTATGTTTCTGGAAGATATTTTGAAGGTGTGCTGAAATTCACCTTAGTTAGTGACACCCCCATAATATGGTAATGCCAGTGAAAACCATTTAGTAGCCAACTTGCAGTTGTTTTTGCTGTTCTTGCCCAGAATTGGTAGTGTAGTGAAAGTATAGATCTAGGTCCAAGAGAGCTTTTTTCTTTTTTTAATTAAGCACAATAATAATGGGATGAAGACATATTAAAGAAAACCCAATGTTAATGTCTAGTATAAAAGAAGGGTATTATTCATTAACTGATATTATTCATAATGTGCTATGGAAATAAGTGAAGAAAGGTAATGAAATGTATTATTTTACATTTATGTATTTTTTTAAAGGAATGATATTTTTCTAATGAGATAACATATTCTGTGAACTTAATTTTAAAACACTGCACTCTTGACAAATGGAATCATTTCTATCCCACTATTAGGATTACAATTTTGCAGTGGGGTTTACAGAGCTCACCTAGGCCTTGGATCGGGAAACAGGTTCACAAATACCTTTGTTAGAGAAATTATTGACCCTGCCTTACCACTGAATAAAAACAGGTGGTGGGATTGTCTATAGAATGATAGAGCTAGAAGAGACCTCAGAGATCATGTAATTCTATCTTCTCACTTTACAGATGAGAAAATTAAAACATATTGAGATTATGTGACTTGCCTAAGTGGTGGTAAACTGGGTGATAAACATCAAAGTTGGTGTCCAAATTCATGCAGTGATCCCACCATACAACTGTTTTTAGCAAACACTGACCAAAACATAAAATTTTTTATGCCTGCCATTAGATCAGATAACACTTTTTAAAAAAATTTAATTGTACCAACAGTGATATCTGATCCTTTGAAAGAATTAATTACATTATGGCAGCTATGAATATCAAATATGTTAATAAAGTCTAGGAGGTGTCTAGGTCATATTCTTCCAGCTATTTCAGGAGTTATAGCATAGTTAAGATTAAATTTTTTAAAATCACCATGCTGTATTTTGTTATGACATGATATTTCAGAAACATCTGTGTGCCTCAGATTTGTCCATAAATGCCTAAAACTACAATGTAAAAGCTGCACATTACAGTATCCTAATACTGTACTATACCTAAATATCAGTGGAGAAAGAGGACATTTTAAAACAGTCAAGTAGAATAATTCTTATTCTCCATATGTGAATGATCTCCATCCTGTTGTGAAATGCACTTCAGAGCTCTCAAATTTCTTCTCTTTTTTAGCAAATATTATTTCCAACTGCATATGTTCTCAATTCCCTAGATCTTCCCCAGATGCAACATCGTAGCTCATTCAACACTACCTATTTTAAAAAATCCAAATATTTGAAAGAAGTTGCCTACGAATTGCATCTTCATATAGTTTTCCAAGCACAGATAGTTCCTCAAATCAGAGGAAAACAGAACTTAAAGGATGCATTTAGCATTTATATTTCTCATTAGTCATTGCATAAAATAGAAAGAAAAAAAAAGGAGGGGGGTGATTTAGTAGCAATTAGTATTTTATCTGATCATGCAAATAGATTCCTCTAGTGGCTTCAGAAGTCTATTTAATAAGTATTTATTAACCAGTTACAATATGCCAGGCAACTATCCTAAGTATAGGAAACACTTAGAAAGGTTTTTTAAAAATTAAAAAAAAAAAAAAAAAAAAAGCCTATGCTCTCAAGGAACTCAGTTTAATAAAAGAAAGAAGTCTTTCCATGCCCTGTCATGTTTTCTCTTGTATGTCATTTGAGCTTCTTTCAAATAAGTCCTACTCAAGCTCAGCTGTTATTTTGAATGAGTACCCCTATATCAGAGGCATTTGTGCAAACCAAATCTAGTGAAAGCAAAGTTATGCAGTTATCCATTAGAGCGAATTCTGAACTCTAAAAGTCTGCTTTGTCGTAGAGCTGAAAAAAAAAGGAAACATCTCTCAGCTTAGAGAGAAAATTTTTCTTCATAGTTTTGTAGCATCTAGCAACAGCTTATGCAGTAGTGTTCAAAGCATAATTCCTAATTAGAACAGAAAGAATCCAGTAGAGTGAAATAATGTTTCAGAAAATGGAAAGTAACTCCTGGTTTTTTTTTTTTTTCATTGTTGGTTATTGGGAATTTTGGGGGTAGAGGGGGACAGAGGGAATGCATATTTCCTTTCTCTCAAATTTCAAACCTAAATATATTTGATTCTTACAGGGGTTTAAGAAAATGTTGTGTAAAATGCAGCTTTACACTGAATGTAAGTTGTTGATGGAAATTTTCAGCTTTAGCTAACTCATTTTGGGTGAGCCTTATACATGTAAATAGATCCATTTTTGTTGGGGGTGGGGGGAAAGGGGACCTGTTGTGCTCACACTGAATTACAATTTCTGGGCTAGCTGCTGAACTTTGTAACCTGAAGCATACATTGACTGTTCTGTCTCCTACAGATTAATAACAAACAAAAAAGACATCAGAAATAACACTGCCAGAGACAGTCAAGCTGTAACTGTGGCTTCTCTCTTTTCCTCTGTACAGTATTAATAGAAAATAAACTGCCTTTTCACGCACCTACTTCTGTGTTTCTGGACTTGGATTCTTTTCAGTTCTCACTTTGCCAAGATCTTTTGTATTGGGGTGACATTCTATAATGGAAGAGGCTGTTCAGTAAACAAATAAACACTAACAAATATGTCTGGATTCACATTCTGTTCTGACTACTAATCCATGGCTATTAGCTTTCACTCGGGATACTAATTCCCCTGATTGCTACTTTTCATGCCATTCCACACCAATATCTTATTCTCTATGTCTGGATAAAGCCATCCCTTTTCTTCTCACTTAAAGACTGTCTCACTTTAGGCACTTGTCATATTCTTCGGGTTCTGGAAGTTTCAGCAAACAGTACTAAACCTTGATGCAAGATTCCTTTGCGTTCTTGTAGTGAAATCTCTATGGTAAATGGATTGAGAGTTACTGCATTAGCCATATTGGGAAGTTTTACGAAGGATTCAGATGACCATAAACTGACATGACCACAAAAAATCTATTGTCTTCTGCTTACAGATTCTCAGTATATCTCTGCCCTTTCCTCTTCCTCACTTTTGGAGTCAGTAGCCACTTAGTTCTTAGTGCCTAAGGCAGTAGGCAGTAATTATGAGACCAGTCTCTTAACTTCTTTCATCTTCAGTTTCTTCATTTGTGAGAGGAAGAGGTGGAACTCAGTGGCCTTTTAAGGTCCTTTTCAACTCTAGATCTGTGATCCTCTAAAGTTTTGTCCAAAATCACTTAGACTTGGACAGGAAGAAATTGAGTCCTGTAGAAAAGTCATTCTTGCTTTGGGGACCATTTTAGTAAAGCAAAACCATCTTATAAACTAAAGTCTTTTACATAGTTCAAGCCCTGACTAAGGGCTTTGTAACCTATTTTTGTTATGAAATCCTTTGGAAGACTGGTGAAACCTATAGTACAATGAGAATAATGTTCATAAAAGCATAAAATAAAATATATAGAATTATAAAAGTAATCAATTACACTGAAGTACAATTGGATAGTTCAATGGATAGAGTTCTGCACTTGGAGTCAGAAGACCTGAGTTCAAATGTGGCTTCAGATTCTATCTGTGTAACCCTGAACAAATGCTAATAATAGTTGTCACTATTTCCCAGAATAGTTGTGAAATAATATGCATAAAATGTTATGTAAACCTTAAAGCACTATATAAGTACTAGTTATTATTAGAATCATAATCATCACCAACTAAAATATTTTTAAAACATTGATGGCCCCTACGTTATGAACTCTTGGAGACAGATCCAGCACATTTTAAGTCAAATTTCATGCTATGAGTGCATACTTATGGTGAAGTTGCACAATTTTGCAGAAAGAAATTCAATTAGACACTAGTTCTTCTAGTTAGATAGTAAAATGATTTCTAATTCTTAGTCACTGTATAAAGTGAGAAAAGGATGATTTAGGTGCAATTAGTATTTTGACTGATCATACAAATAGATTCCTCTCTTGGCTTCAGTTGGCTGAAAGGCTTGTCTCTGGGTTCATTACCCATATATCTTATATGATGTTTTAAAATTCCCTTTGCTCATCACTCATGATTCCATTTCCCTTCGAATGAACTAGAAAAATAAGTTTCCTTCCCCAAGAAGTAGGTAGTAACACTTTCTAGAAATAGACCATGCCAAATAATTTGCTAATTAAAAGAAAGGTGGGCGAATCAGATATGTGCAAAGGTATGCTATTTTTGTTATTGCTCAATTCTTTCAGTCCTAGTAAGTGTCTGAGGACATATTTGAACTCAAATCTTCCTGACTCCAGGCCTGGGTCAGCCACCTAGCTATCCCAAGGTGTACTAAACTGTGGGAAAAGATGAAGTTCTTGTGGTTTCATGATTTTCCAACTCAATTTAAACAGAGTGAGAACAACATTTTAGATTTTTAAAAAATACATAATCAAGGGGTCAAGAATAAAAACATCTTAGGTAACTTAGTTAAGTTGGACAAGATAGATGATAGACTATTTTAAATTTTCCAGAAGAAGGACATTTTGTTTACACTGATCATTTTCACTCAGATTAAATGTAAAACCTATTTCTCTCAAGACTTCATACCAAAAAAACATAGGGGAAAGAGCAATGGATTTGGATTCAGGAAGATCTGAAGTTGAATCTTACCTGGGACAATTACTAATTTGTGACCATATTCTACTTTGTACAACTTTATCTCAACCTCAGTTTCCTCATCTATGAAATGGGAATAATCCTAACACCTACCCCTATATTTGTTGTTAGGATCCAATGAAAGAATCTATGTAAAATGTTTCACATTTTAGAGAGTTAAGCATGCAATTAGTCAAAACCATTCATTTTCGACATGAAGAAGCTAAGCCTCAGAAAAGTAAACTGATCTCAGGCAAAATCAAAGAAATAGTGGCAAAACTGAGCTCTCAAATAACAGCTTTCTGGCCCTCAGTATTGTTCCTATAACATCAAGCTGTCACCAGTTCCCCACTTCCAGCCATGCAAATGATTAAGATCCTTGGAATATGGAATGCAACGTGGAATTATAACTATTTTTATAAATCAGATATTCTCAAGCCACAAAAATCAAAAGTTAGCTTCTCCTTCTATTCCAGATCTAGGCTCATAATGTCATAGATTTAAATTTGAGAGGGACTTCATAACTCATCTAGTCCCAAATCCTCTTTTTTACAGATGAGAAAATTGAGACCCAGGGAGGTTAAGTCACTTGCTCAAGTTAACAAAAATGATAAGGATCTCCTGACTCAAAATCTATTGTTCGGGCCACTACGCTAAATACAGTGCAATCAAGGGAATTTTTAAAATTGGATCTTTCACTGGTATAAATCAGGGGTTCATAATCTTTTTTTGTAGCAGGCTCCTTTGGCAATATGATGAAGTCTATGAATTCTTTCTCAGAATAATGTTTTTATATAATTAGGAGAAATGCTCGATTTCAATTAGAAGTTAAGGAAAATAAAAATGTAATTTTTCTTCTCCATCTTAGTTCATGGAATTCCTGCCCTCTACATAAATGTTTCCAAGGGCTTACAGTCTAGGTTAAAAATCCTTGGTATAGGGAAATTTGTTTTAATCTGAAAATTCCCTTTCACCAGTGCACATTAACATTTGCCTGGCAACTTATTATAGCCTTGGAAGAATTGTCTGGGGTGCTGAATTATTTTTATAGGGTCATAAGTCAGATTTGGCTCTTGAAGATAGGTCTATAGGACTCCAAAATCAACACTCCTTCTACCTTACCCTAACACTCTATTAAGTTTCAATTAGAGGCATAAAATAAAAGCTGAGAAAGATAAAGTTCAGGTTTTTATAACAAGGCTCCTCTAGAAGGTTGCTCAGTCATTTTCAGCTCTTCCCATTTGGGGTGTGGCAAAGATAATGGAGTAGTTTGTCATTTCTTTCCTCCATGCATTTTACAGATGAGGAAACTGAGGCAGAGTGATGTGATTTGCCTAGGATCACAGAGCTATTAAGTGTTAAGAGACCAGATTTGACCTCAAGAAGATGAATGTTTCTTGAGACCCAGCCCTCTATTCACTGTTGTTGCCCTCAGTTAGAAAATACTAAGTGTTTAAAAAAAAAAAGTTTTCTTAAGCTTTTTCCACCTTGGACAGTCTCCTAAGGGACTATTGCTTACTGAATTCAACTTTCTGAATGGCAAAAGGTTGAGCTAAGGGTAAGGGTCTTTATTTATTCCCAAGTTGTTGACTTACCCCATACTGTTTTCTGTCCAGTTTTTTAGATTAGGAATTCTTATACATGCATTTAGTAGGTTTCAAAATGTTTCCTTTATTAATTAAGGTCTTTCTCCCATTCATCAGCCTACATGCAACTGATTTCTGCTTTCCTTTAACGATTACCATGTCTTGTATACAAGCAATGACTGGCACCATTTAATATCTTAGATTCATGGAATATTAGGCCTGCAAAGTATCTAGTTCAACCTTCTCATTTTACAAATGAGTAAACCAAGATCTAATTTTTCCCTCAATGTCTCAGTAGCAGAGCTGAGCCTGGAATCACCTGACTCTCAAACCGATTTACTTCTCGTCTATCACACCAACAAAGCCAGATGTTATCCAAAAATCCTATCCATTGAATATTAATCTTTTTTTTTTTTTTTGCTGATATCCCCACATCATGAGGATAGCTACTTTCCATAGCTACTTTTGTCCCTCCATTTACCAAATGCTTCCTTTTCTATTTTTAGGTTAGAAAGTATCAACAAATGTCTTTTTGAATTTTCACAAATAGTATTTGTTTTTCAGTAGGAAAAATGTAGACTCACTATACTAAGAATTTCTTCCAATAACAATCTCCAGTGGTCACAGAGCTGGTATGTGTAAGAGTCAGATGCATGTTTTCCAACTATAGCTACCTTTCTATTTACTACATTAGTGGTTTTTTAAAGTGTGTCCTAGGATCCCCTGAAAGTCATTAAGGACTTTTGGAAGGGCACTTGAGATTAAAGCTGTGTTCATATTAATAGAAAAATGTAGGCAATTGCACAGTGGATAGACCACTGGACTTGAACTTAGGATGTCTTCAGTTCCCATTTGGCCTCAGACACTAATTAGATGATAATGCAGAGTAAGTCACATAACTTCTGCCTGCCTCAGTTTCCACATTTGTACAGCAATTATTATTATTAATTTCTAATATGACAAATATCAAAAGATAGAACTTACATAACAAAAAACTCTTTGGACTGCTCAGTAATTTTCCAAAGTGTGAAAGGGAGAAACTATAAAAGTTTAAGTATTAAGTGTAAGAAATTTGGGAAATGCTGTGCTAAACTTTACTGTTTCTTTTTAATCATAGCTTCTCAATTTTAAAGTTGTTAAATTTGGTTACTATGTTCTTCTAGACCAAAATTATGGAGTTTTTTTTGTTTGTTTGTTTTTGACTAGGCATTTGGGGTTAAGTGACTTGCCTAGCTAGTGTTACGTGACTGAGGTCATATTTGAACTCAGCTTCTCTTGACTTCAGGGCTACAACTCTATCCACTGAACTATCTAACTGCCCCATGGACCAAAATTATTACTAAAATGTGCGCAGTGGATCAGAACCCTTTAGTCTGGAGATGCAGAAGTTTTAATAATTAGTGTGTGTAAACAGATCGCTAGAGTTAAGAGAGATGGAGAAAGGTAGTGGGAGACAGACAGAAAGAGAAATAAAGACAGAGACAGAAAGAGTAGAGAGAGTTAATTCAGTAGTTAAATGGCAATTTTCTGTCCTTTAGAAAATAGTCTCAGGTAGTCCTTAACTAATAGCATACCTCACCGTGGAATACATGGATAAATTTAAGGGCAGCTCCTAGACTGGAAAATCATATTGATGCTTGCTTTCAGCTTATGGATTGAAAGTGAAAATCAGAGCTTTCCTCATCTCTGGAATGAATTTTAAAACCTGCTTGTCTTAGAAGAAGTGAACTGAAAATTATCAACCATGAAGTTCAGGTTCTTACATAAAGACCTCCAATTCAGACAAAACAATAGTAACAAGTTTTCCAGCTGAACACTGATGAAAAGCAGATCTCATTGGCTTCTGCCGAGCTATAAGAGCAATTTTATGGGACCAGATGTGAATTTCCAGACAGATGGGAGAAACTGAAGCAGCAGACAAATACCAAGCTTGCTCATTGTGCCAAGAAGTTAGCAGGGCTGTGTTCAGTGCACCTGGAAATGTGCAGCTACTGTTTTTTCATCATATAACTTGGACGTGAGAGTATGCTTGATTACTATTTGAATACTCTGGAGATTAGTAAACAAGAACAGTACATACAACAGACTGGAAAAATAAGGAGCCCACTGGGGTAGGGATACTGGAGGAGGGGCATTGCTCACAAGACCTCACAAATGCAACAGTGTTCACTTTCTATCAACTTCTATTTTCTTTTCTATTTAATGAGCTTTAGACTCCCCAGAGACTCATTCCTAGATAGACATTAGGTAAGCACATTTACTCTTTAAGGGAGCAGCATGATGTATTGAAATAAGCACTGGCCTGAGTCAACATTCAAGTTTCTTCATCTGCAAAATGGGAACATAATTACCTCAAACAGTTGCTAGGAGGATCTAACAATATAGTTTGAGAAAGTGTTTTGAAAATTTCAAAATGCTAAACCAATGTAACTATTTTTGTATTAGAATCGAAAAATTAAGTGATCCTTACTCAAGATTTAAAAGAATTAATATTTCTCCCTTACTATGGGAAATGGAGGTATATGGCTTAGTGAATAAAGAGTTCACTTTAAAGCCAGGAAGACTTGGATTCAAGTCCTCCCTCTAACACATACTGGCTTTATGACCCTTAGGCATTTAATATCTCAGTGCTCTTGGTCACAACCTAAGACTCTTAGGTTACAGAGAAGTTGCCAACCTGTATTAATAGGAGTACCTCACTAGGAGCACACAGATCCAATCCTTGACCCTATTTCCTCTTAGTATAATCAGGCATGTATGGAAAAGCTATGTAAAGTAATAAAGACTGGAAACTGACAAAGTCTACCTATGTAATGTGTGGAGGTGGTATTGTTATCACTTTCAAAAGAAAAGAGAATAGAGGAGGGGGGGATTCTAATCATTGACTTCTATACACACACAAGAGTAGATTGTATCCCTGAAGATGTAACTCTCCCAGAATAACTCAGAAGCTTTTTTAAAGATTTAACTGGAAAAAACCATCCGCGAATTCCTTAAATTATGCACTATTTTTATTCTTTGACGCATTCACCAGATGAAATTTTTTTTTAATATCTGTAATGAAACCTAAAGGTTCAAGAGCCAATATTAAGTTTTCTGTATGTTCCATTCATCATCTCTATTCGGGAAGAAGGAGAATAGGAAAGCCAGTGAACCCAGAATCCCATTGGAACTCTTGATAATTGACCCAGTATCAAATGACTGGTCTGGATAATGTAGAATCTTTCCTTTCACATGGAATTTTTATGTTGTCTAAGACTAGCATTCCTATTGCCATGTTTGTGTAGTGCAGACACCAGAATGTCCTGAGGCAGGATCAAGTTCTGAGATGACAAATCATCTACAGATTTAGAAAAATGTGTGAATCTATATAATTATGCTCAACTGTGGGTCTGGCACATATGACAAACAAAACATCAATTAGTATATTGGACTATCAAGGAAAGAGATAACTCTGCATTTAAGTCATGAAAGCTGGATTTGGAGTAAGTACTGAATGGGACTGATTGGATGAATTTTTCTCAGTATTGAGTCATATGATCCCTGTTCCCAGAGCTGGGACCCTGGAGAGGTTATATGATCTCTAGAAGATTGAACTTTGAAACCTGGGAGACAGGAAGTTGCAGGAAGTGACATGACTTGTGAGAGGCAGCCAACATTGGTGGCCATTGGTCAAGGATGGTTACATCCTTTTAGTCTATCCAGTGAGAAAGCTCAGGTCTTTTGCTTTTAATCCCTGGACAAGCTGGAAGCTGGATAGTTTCCAGGAGCACATAGCGGGAGTTGGGATGGCTCCCAGGTGCATCTGGGATTAAATAAATGCTTTCTCTTTGTACTTGATGATGTCTCTGATTAGTTAATTGGGAAGAGGGTCTTGCACTGGACCTGTCCCAGACAGTACTTAGAAACGATTTCACTCTTAGCAAATCACAACTTCATTAGGCCTCATTTTTCCTTGTTTGTAAAATGAGGAATGGCTTATGCTCCTGTGTCAAGAATACTAGAAAGCTTCGGAAGGCCGGAGGAGTTAAGAATACAATATGCAACAATTTAAGCAATTTAAGAAATTTCCCCTTCAGAAAAGGAATAAAGCAGAACATTCTTTTTGTTTATGGAGGGGAAGGAGTTTGTCATGTACCTCAAGGAACCATATACTTAATAAATGTTTGTTGAATTTAAATGTGATTGGCCTCCCCAGGGAGACTGCAAAAATTCCCTTATGGGAAATCATTTTAAATGAGGTGAAAAGAATTAGAAAAAACAAAGAGCATTTCCCAACAAAAACTTAATAATCTTCACCACCTTTTTTGTTATTTAGTCAGGTCTGATGCTTTGTGATTCCATATGGGGTTTTCTTGGCAAAGACACTGGAGTACTTTGTCATTTCCTTCTGCAGCTCATTTTACAGATAAGGAAACTGAGGCAAACAGGGTGAAGTGACTCTCCTGGAATCATATAACTAATGTTTGAGGTCAGATTGGAATTTTGGAAGATGAATCTTCCTGACTCTAGGTAAGCATCAACTTTCAGTAAATCATTAAAAACTAAAACAATATTTGTTTGTTGACCCAAGCCCTGATTTCCTTCACTTTCATACAGACCCAAACTTTGTACTAGATTGTATCTCTGCTTCTTGGAAAGCTTTGATACCAGTATAAATGATGAGCCTCCCCACACACTTCCATCCCACTCCCATGACTAGATCTTATCATTATATCAAAGGATGAGAGAGAATGCAAGTCCACACAGGTACATATGCAATCATTATCAGCAGAAGGGGCTCACCCTTCAGAGAGCTACATTTGCACAATTGTTTTCTGTTCCAGAGAATGACACTTAGAGGGTTATCGCGTTAAGGCTTGCCTAATGAGAGTATTAATTCGTTGTCTACTATCAACAGTTGAGTGGGAGACAAAAAGAGCTTTCATAGAGAGATAAGGCATTATTATGCTGCTAAGATCTAATGGGAATGGTATTAATCCTGCTATTCTAAGGAGCAATCTTGATTTGGGACAGGCCAGGACAGTCACAATAATCTGACAGAGAAGTGGAGAAACTTAACTTTTTTCTGAATTATCCCCACCTTTCCCTGGGGGCAAGGAGAGGGAAGAGCAGGGAAGGACAGAAGCAGTGATTTCATAGAAGGAACTCCTTAATAAGAAAACTCAAAGCAGACGGCATCTGAAAACTGAGTGACTTTCCCAGGAACACTGGTCAACATATGCTTACTAAGATCTAGAACTTCCTGAATTGAAAGCCAACTTTCTTTCTAGCCACTAGGCCATGCTGCCTCTACATAATTCATCCCCACTTTATAAATAAGAAAGCATCCATCCTGAGTGATTTCTCTGTGGGTGATTGAGCTGGTAAATGGTATTGCCTGGTCTCCACTTTAGGTCTTATAATCACAAAGCTGGTGGTCTTCTATTTAATAAAGCATGTTCCTCATCTGAATCTGGGAAGTGTTAACAGATTCTGAGCCTCCTAGAAGTCATCATCTAAGAGTGATAGTCAAAGAGCATCCCAGCAGATGTTACCATATACATGTTTGAATTAATACTTGCACATAAGCAGCTTGCTACATCAGAGAATAGAGTTCATGTTCAAAATCAAAAGGGAAACAGAGACAGAGTCAAACACAGTAAAGTTCAGGAATGGAAATGGGATCAACAACTAGAAGGAAGGGAATAAGCATTTATTAAGTGCCTACTCTGTGCCAGCCACTGTGTTAAGTGCTTTACAATTTTTAAGATACTACCATTATCTTAGATCTCATTAGTCTGTATTGTCTTTTGCATTCCAAAGTGCTCTCTGTTTTAAACCCCCACCCCCACCCCATCGTAAACCATCTTAAATACTAATGTCATCTAATAACATCAATAATTATAATAGTAATAATAATAATAAATAACACTAATAAAAATCCTTTGTAAACCATTAAATGCTTCATAAAGCACCTTCCACACATTATTAATCCATCAACAAACAAATTTAAGTGATTACTATGAGCCAGACACTATATTAAATGCTGAGGATGCAGAAAGAGGCAGAAATATAGTCTCTGTCCTCAAAGACCTTACAATCTAATGGAGAAGCTACATGTAAACAACAAGGTACATATAAGATCTATGAAAGATAATCTGGGAAGGAGAGATACTAACTATGGGAGGAACAGAAAAGATCGCTAGTAGAAGATAAAATTTAAGCTGAGCTTTAAAGGGAGCTAGAAAACTTTGAGTTGGTGGTGAATAGTAGAATTCATGCAGGGACTAAAGTGTAAAAGGAAGACTAGAAAGGAGCCAGGTTATGAAAAACTTTAATGCCTAACAGAGGATTTAATCATGGAATAATAGGGAGCCACCAAAGTTTCTTGAGTAGCTGGGGACAGGAGATGGGGAAGAAAGGAGGGGATATCTACACTTTAGAAAAATTGCTTTGACTGCTGAGTAGAGAATGGAGGGAGACCAGTTAGAGCACCATTGTATTAGTCTGAGTAAGAGGTAATAACGAAGGCCTGAATTAGGGTAGTTGCTATGTGAATATAAAGAAAGGGACCTAAATGAAAAATGTCAGTGAAGGTAGGAACAACAAGATTTGGCAATAGATTAGATATGTGGGATTAGTGACAGTAACAAGTCAAGGATAATTTCAAGGTCAATAAGTATTAATTTGTGCTAGACACTGCCAGGTTATGGTCCTGGGTGACTGGAAGAATTGTAGTATTTTCAATAGCAAGAAGGAAATTAGGAAAAAGAGAGGGAGGGTTTAGTTGAAAACATAATAAATTCTGATTGGGACTTTTGAGTCCAAGTCAACTTGGATTGAATTAAGTTTGAAACGCTTACAGGACATCCAACTTGAGATGTCCAAGAGGCAGTAGGTAATATTGTAACTCAGGAGAAAGACTGAATGGGTATAAAGGTCTAAGAGCCATTTCCATAGGGATGATGCTCTAGATTTTCATGTAAAATAGTATAAAGTGAAAAGAGAGAAGACCCCAGAACAGAGTCCCAGTAGTGGGCATAATAGGGATAAAAGACCAGCAAAGGAGAATGAAAAGGAACAAATTGATAAAAGGAGTACCAGGAGAGAGCCTTATCCTGAAAATTAAGAGAGAAAAGAATATCCGGTAGGAAAGGGCTATTAACAGTATCAAAATCGGGATAGTTCAAAGAGAATGAGGGTTGAGAAGAGACCATTTAGCACAACTGATCCTTATAAAAAATTTCCTGCACTAAATAACATAAGTATTGTTTGCCTCATTTTAGAGAGTATTCAAAAAGTTTTCAGTGAGGAAGTACTGGTTTCTTTCTAGTGCTAATCATCTCTGAATTTAAGCTTAAAGAGGTGAGGTGATTTGCCTCACACAAATAGTAAATGGCAGAGCCAAAATCTAGGGTGCTCTGAGATCTCACCCAAACTTCTTCCCACCATTGCTACTTCTCAGCAAAATTCACATATTTCTTTGTTCACCATTAGTTCCTGTTCATTTAATACATTTGTAGTAGAACACTACTGTGTGCTAGCTACAAGATCAATTACGTTAATTGATGTTGGTTTTTTTTTTAAGAATTGCTCAAACTGTACAGAGGAGTAGTAGTAATCTTAAAAGGATTATATGGTGCATAGTAGGAAGCAAATTTCTCTAAGGCAAAAATCAATGAAACCTGAAGTTTATGTTTTCTAAGTTAATAATAATAAGAAAAGCTTTTTAAAAAAAAATAGAGTCCAGTTATAGTTATATTCCATAATCATACAATATTATGGAAGCTTTGCAACTACATGAATTTGGTCTGGAAACAATGACACAATTAGAAGAGCACCTTTGTTGTGAAAATCACTATAAGACTTAAATGCTTCACTTAGAATTTCCCTGGGAATTGCATCTTCTTTCCAAAAAAGATCAAAACAAATTGCCATAGCTCCTGCCTAGTCTAAGAAGATGCATGAATGAATGAATGAATAAAACACTTATTAAATTGTTACCATGTGCAAAACCCTGTAATAGTCATTAAATTGATTATTTGATCATGCTGGAGCTTTATAGGTTTTCATAATATAGAACTATAGATTTATTGTCAGAATAGGGGTACACGAGGGATAGCAGATTTGGGCTTTAAAAGAGAAAAATTCTGAGAAGGACCCTGTTTATAGTGTCTGAGAAAGAAGCAGAATAATAGATGTAAAGGAAGAATCCCAAATTCTGTAATGTCAGAGAATCAGTAAAGCAGGTTGAGAGCCAAGGGAGCATACCCGAGGATAAATTGAGAAAAATGTTTTCAGAAAAGCTAGGTCAAGGCAAAAGTTTAGACCTAATGAGGTAAAAGGAATTAGGAGTAGGGTATGGGAGCTATTGGTTAGACACTGATGATTTACTGTATATCATTTCCTCTCCACATTTATGGCATTCTCAGTATGAGAAAAGCCTGACACTCAAAAGGTTGGAAGGAATGATGCAATCTATCACCTCTTTCAAGCACAATCATAAAACCAAATTTTTGTATAACAATTTAAAGACAGCAAAGTGATTTATATGCATTCTCTCTTTAAATCCATACCAAAAACAAAACAATCCTTTGAGGCAAATACTAAGGTGTCCTTATCTCCATAGTACAGTTAGGTCTCAGGTTAAGTAACTTTTTTTCAGGTCATGCTTTATCAAATCTAAAGGCTGGATTTTAATCCATTCTGATTCCAAATCAAAAACTATGTACAACTTGAGATGTTCTAGGCCAGTTGAAATAATATTATTTTAAAAACTCTCAAGGAAGGAGACTTTATGAGTTCCCATAGAAGTACCTTTTTGGAGTACTGTGGTGCTGTGGAAAGGTCACTGAATTTGGAGTAAGAGAAGTTGGTTTTAATCTCTCCCCCTTAACTACTAAAGAATTTTTGGCTTGAGCTAATTCTCTGGGCCTCTGTTTCCTCATTTATAAAATGAGGAGGTTGAATTAGGTGACATCCAAAGCAATGAACTTAAGACAGATGTTCACTTTAAGAGCAGATGTTTGACCAATGTGACTGTTCATAGTTTCTTTGTTTGGCAAGGCTTTTGTTATTTTTGAAACAGTGTCTACATTTTTATCCCATTTTGCCATATGAAGCTCTGGAATAATCTGATGAATGCAAAATATAAAAGAAAGACAATAGCCTTTGCCTTAAATCTCTTCTTCTATAAACTCCTCAATCTTTTGGAATAAAGATGTGTTAGTTTGTCTGGGAAGACATTGATCATTGATAGATGGGTTTTGTTTCTATGCTTAGCCCAGAAAAAAGGGATTTAAATGTTCTTGTCCTGAAAATCCTCTTAAAGACTTTAACAATTCCCTTTCCATATTTGAAGTTGGAGCTATATCTGCAAATATTTGACGTGATAACATCTAGTATATCCACTTGTGGCCTAGCTAAAAGCTACTCTAATTAGTGATGGCCAGAATTTGTCTCTATTTTCTTGTGTCTCTAAATTATACTTTGGGCCACTCTACTTTTTGCTAGGGAAAATAGGTGACACAGTGGATGAAGTGTTGAGCCTGCAATCAAAAAGATGACTTAAGTCTAGCTTCAAAAACTTATTAGCCATGTGACCTTGGGCAAGTCACTTTACCCTCTTTGCTGCCATTTCTGCATCGATAAAGTGAAGTGGAGAAGGAAATGGCAAATCACTTCAGTATCTTTGCCAAGAAACTCTCAAATGGGGTTATAAAGAGTCAGATATGACTGAATAACAGCCACAACTTTTTTGCTCATATATAAGAATTTCTTGTATAGAACTGTGGTGTTATTCTTTTCTCAAATATGAATCATTTCTTTGAGAGGAGGTTACTTGGGGGGCTTCTGGAGGCAGCCTTAGTTCAGTTCAGTACAGTTCAGTTCAGTTCAGTTCAAATTCAGCCAGCTGTTAAAAGTTCAAATCCTTTATTGTCTCTTTCAAAATAGCCCGGTTAGCTTTCTTAGAGGCCTATCTCTCTGCTTGGTTCCAACAGCTCTTGCAGCTTGTCCTTTGCCTCTGCCAGCTTCAGCCTCCAGCTTTTCTCTGAATCTTCTCAACTGAATTCTGGCTCTGTCAATCTCCCGAACTGACTCCTCCACTGACTCCTCGCTGAGGCTCCAAGAGCTTCTTTATATATGATCTCTTAAAAGTGTGCTTTACCCAGTTACAGATTTACTGGGGAGAGATTTTAGATTTTTACTAAGCAGTAGCAAATAGCAAGTGGCAAAATATTTGCCACAATTATGATCTCTGAGATATATCTATATAGGAAAATATGATGGAAAATTATTAAGATCACATTGGCTTATGAATATAATATTGTTGTTAACATCGTTGTAAATGATAAGATTAATTCCCAGAGCATATTTTATGAAAAAAAATTAAAATGTTCATTGCTCAGATAGATCATGTTAGATGGTATGCTAGTGATATTCAGATCCTTTGCCAAGTATGTCAGTGGAAGATCAATTTGACAGTCAGTGGCTAAATGAGTTTGGGAACCATAGTTTCCTTAGAGGAAAACCCTTGAAATCTGCTAATTTATTCATCCTTATTGAATAGATTAAGAATGCTATCAATAGAATAGATCAAGCTTTCCCTAAGGGTAATGCTCCTTAAATTAATATTTTTCCAACTATAATTATAGTGAGGATCACATTGAACTGTTCCATTCAGAAATTACTTAACAATTTGAGAAAAGTATAATCATAACCAGAAATATCAAGATAATAAAAGAGGTTCAGTTGTACTGCATTATTCACTTATTGTAACCATAGGGTTGGAAAGAACTCCAGAGGTTATTTTGTCCAAACCTCATCTCAAGTGATAAATCTCATTTACAACAGTGGTATGAAATTCAAATAGGGGCCATTACACTGCACATGAGGATACCTACAAGGCTACACATATTGATTTAGTTTTAAAATGTCAAATTATCTATTTTATTGTATTTTCATTTATTTTTCAAAATGTTTTCCAGTTACATTTTATTCTGATTCAGGCCTTTCTCAGGAGTTTGGTGTGTCACATGTGACTCTGCAATACATGTTTGACACCACTGATAGCATTCCTGAAAAGAGGAAATCCAGCCTTTTTTATTACTTCCAAAGTTGTGGAAATGCATTCTACTTTGGGAAAATTTTAACTTTTAATAAGTTTTTTTATCCCTATGTTAGCAGAAAACTGTCCCTATAACTTCTGCACATTATTACCAAGGAAAATCTTATTAATCCTTCTTCCATACAACTTTTCATGTACTTTTAGAAATCCCTTGTCTCTTCTCAATGCACTTGTCATGTGTTCTTGTTTTATAATTATCTATCTTTATGTCTAATCCTGCACATAATAGGTTTTAGAAAATTTCGTTATATTGCTTTGAATGATGAACTTGGTTTGGGACATGATGAGTATAAAGTAGCAGGAAGTATAAATGTCCATCAGGGAGTTGTAAATGTGATATTAAATCTCAGGAGAGAGGAAGAAAGGTCTTTGTTGTTGATATTTAGTAAATTAAATTGTATCTGAGTCTTCTTGATCCCATTTAGCAAAGATACTGGGCTGTTTTGCCATTTTCTTCTCCAGATAATTTTACAGATGAGGAAACTGAGGCTGATAGATTGAAGTAACTTTCACAAAGTCAGTCAGTGACTGAGACTGGATTTGAACTCAAGAAGAGAAGTCTTTCGAACTCCAAACCCAGTGCTCTATCTACTCTATCTACCTAGTTGCCAGGTTTTGAGAGATCTTAGCTGGTGTTTTAGATCAAACAAACAGATCAAAATAGTTTGGGGGAAAAAAAAAGAATCAAAGGTTTCTGAAAGTATAAGAAGTTAAAGGAAAACATATTTATTGCTTCACAGTTGTGAATACCATTTGGTATTTGGCTGAATTGAATTGAATTAATTGAATTGAACTTAATACAATTTAATTTGTCTATCAAAAAGTACATTCTGCACATTTCTGTTGCTAATGTCCTTTGTCCTCAAGGAACCTTCCTAAGGTTTTCAATTTGGATCCAGTATACTTTTCCAGACTGATTATACTTCCCCATATAATCATTGTTATGGGCAATTGTCCTTTTTTGCAGGTCTCCTTATAAAACAGCCCATGTCCCACCTTTATGCCCATATTTGGAACATTCTTCTTCTTCATTTCCTCCTGTTAAAAGTCCTAAATCCCTTCAGATCTTAACTCAAGGACTTCCTTCAAAAGGTCATTCCCGATTCCCCCAGATGTTAGTGTTCCCCATTTCCTTATGGTATTTTGGTATATATCTTGTATTTATTTACCTATTTATGTATCTTCTTTCAGGAAAATATGAGCTCCTTGAAAGGAGGGGCCCCGTTTCATTTAGTCTTTCATTCCCTAGCAATTTGCATAGTGCCTATTGATAACTTAATAAATATGCTTTTTCACTTTTATTATTAAGGCTTTAGAGAGCTATTCCCTCCATATCCTCTCCCCATAATTCTGTCATTGTTGTTCAATCATGTCTAACTCTTCATGACCCTGTGGATCATATCACATCAGCGCTATCTATAAAATTTTCTTGACAAACATATGAAGTGGTTTGCCATTTTCTTCTGCAGTGGATTAAGGTAAACAGAACTTAAATGATTTGCCCAAGATCACACAGCTATTAAGTGTAAGAATATATTTGAACTGAGGTCATACTGACTCCAGAATGAGTGCTGTATCTACTGAGCCACATAGTTACCTCTACTTATCGCTCATAGCCACATGCTAATAGAAATTTTGAATTTTAGAAGGAAAAAAAAGGTAATTTACTATCAGCTATTTTAGTCATCATTTTATATTTCTGCCTGGCTCTTTCCACTTCCTGTTTTCACATAGAACTGAGAGACAGAAGTGACAAGATTGCTCATGAGGGTGTTTTTCTCTGGGGATTTCTAGGGAGATTGGAAACAGGAATTCGTCCAAAGGACTCTCTTAAGGAGATGTATCCTCTGCCCAATTTTGGCAGATCTATACCATTCAGGATACCTGGGATGAAAATGTGGATTTCTGAAGGGAGGCTCTCATTCCACCCTGAAACAATTAGAGTTCTGTTTCCTTCCTGTGAAAGCAATGAAAAGAAGTCATGAGACACAAACAAGAATTGAGATCTGGCCCCCTACTGATTCCATGATTACTATCTGGATCTGCATTTCACTTTCAGCAAGTATCTTATGGATGTCTCTGTTTACAGTGTGTCCTTTAATGACTTGAAGAACTAACTGGTTTTTGAATTTATGATAGACCCAGTAACATATCTGAGAAAGTATGCTTTGATGATCCTAGGATTGGCAAAACCCATGAATAGATATAATTTTTGCCCTAAAGATAAGATTACGTAAACTAATGCAAATAAAGAGAGTGCAAGGGGTGGGGGGATCAAATTATGCCTGTAACAACTGCAAAAGCATAAAGGTATCATTTTTATTTGATAAGAACCATGCTTTATGCAAAGCAATGATTTTGGAGCAATGATGCCCCACTTTTTTAGAATTCCAGTATCCCATATTTTACATGAATACCAGTACAAAATAACTCTATGTGTTCCTTCCTTCCTCCCATGCATGCACATCTTGGCTTCCTCTATGAAACAGCAAGATGAGGACAAGTGTAGTACAAGTGATGAGGGTAAAACCAGACAGCCGGTCTCGATAAAGTGATGTAAACAAACTTAAATGGATTTACTTTCTCTGGAAGAAATTCTATCATTTGGAATGTTAGTTTTCAAAAGGTTACGGAGAAGCTTGAAGAAAGGAGTCTTTATGCAGAGGGATAAAGAAAAAGGCATCTTTAAAGTCCAGGGTGGAAAACCATTGCGTATTCCCTGGAATTTGTGTGAGAATCGTATATGGGTTGGCTACTATGGAATAAATTGGAACAACCATTTCATTAATCACCTTAAAGTATAGTGTATAAATGAAGCCCTGTCTGCAAGGGCTGTTACAAGGTTCTGATGAAACTATATAGGGGTGGGAGAGAGGTAGAGAAAGTTCCTTTATCAACCTGATAAGATTAAAGATTAGAGGCTTCTTAATAATCACTTCCCAAATAAAAGAAGTTCCTAAATCAAAAGGATAAAATTACAGGTCCTAAGGCATAGTTTAAAAGCAACTGATGGGACACCATTATTCATGGCCTATCAAAGCATGCACGTTGTATCAGTCTTGGAGATACTCACCTTTTTCCCCGATGTGCTTTCTTCCAAAGTATAGTCACGTGGTGAGGAGTGAAGGGAAGAAGGGACTTTCTTGAAAAGCATTGGCAATTTATGGCAGAATCATGTAGCTACGATCAAACAATCAACAAGCATTTATTATTTATGTTCTAGACACTGGAGAAGCTTTGGAGATGCAAAGACAAAACAGATTGCTCCTGCTGCCAAGGAGCTTACATTCTAATAGGAGAGACAATATGAATATATAGAAGTATATACAGAATATGTACAAAATGAATATGTATAAATGGGTATATGGCATGCCCAGTATAAACTCCTCACACAGGATATGGGCCAGCCATTCACTCATGGATTCCCATACCCCAACCTGCCTTCACATTGTCATGTCTGGTTTCTCATAGAAAGTCTACTATACTCAGACCTACAGGTAACTTTGTTGAGAGATAATAACTTCTCCTACTTAGCACTATTGTTCTCAAGTGTCCACTAATGTGTTTCCATTTACAAAATCAACAAAATCAACTACTTACAAATATGATGCCATTAGATATGAATCAGAAATGACAATGATAACAGTATATTATAGTTATTCAATATAAAACAGATGCAGAAATTATCACTACCTCACAATTCTATACATAAACCTGGATCATACACTCCCATTCATGGGGAAAAGTTAATATGTACCTACATAAACCTAATTTAGGGACACACAAATGAGGAGAACTGTAATGACCGTGTATTTAAAATCAGCCGGAGTCAGGAACTCAGGTTAAGGGAAAAATCTTCAGTCTTTATTGAAGTGAAGAGGTGAAAAAAGATTGCGATAGCAATATGGGCAAGAAGGATTGCGATAGCAATATGGGCAGCTGCGACAGGAAGCCAGCTAGCAGAGAGAGAGCGAGAGCTCTGAGCTCTCCTCCCCTTCCTTTTTCACTCCCCTGCCTCCACCCACCAGAATCGTCATTTCCTATACAACACATCAGGACTTGCACAAAGAGTGGGCGGGGGCCATTCTTTCTCCAAGCTTATATATTAATAGAGTATGGTCCAATTACTATTTAGCCTCATGTGCTTGGGACCTCAGTGCATCAATTCAAGCCTCAGCCCATTACAGAGAACCAGTATGCTTGGGATAAAATTCTGAGGTCCATCATCAGTTTGTCATCAGTTTGTTCAAGAATATTGGCACCTTCTTTTAATTATTCTTCTCTTCTACTCTTGGAATAATAAAGCATTGATAGGTTCTTTTAATTAATCCTTAAAAGGAAAATGAAAAAAATATTGGACTATTGTATTGTCTAGTAGTCTGCTTCAGATCAGAATTCATTAGGATGGCTCTCTGTAGGTATTGTAGACAAGCCCAGCCAAGCTTTTCACTTGCAAGGGTTCTGTATTATCCACTCAGTTGTCAGCCAGATGATCCAACAGTAAAACAGATAGTTGTTAAGCCTGTTTTTCTCCTTTCTATTTTTCCCACTTATATCAGAGAATAACAAGAGTACCTCTGAGAAATTTCACATCTCTCACACTGAAGATGGTAAGAGATAGTAGCTATCTTCCTATTAGCATTCCATGTTTATTCAGCCAACAGCAACTGAAGTCTTCAACAAGTTACTTCATACTGATCTGTCAGAGCTGGGTTTTTTATCTCCTTGTTGAATCTCCATTACTTCTCTCTTGCCTGCTCTTGACCAATCCAGCCAGATTCTTTATCCTTTCAACAATTTGAATCAGTGTCTCCCTTCTCCTTTTCAAAGTAAAAAAGGCACTAACTCCATTTAAACTCCTTTTTTGTATGAGAACTGAATCTACTTGTCCTTATGTAACCATTCCATAATTTCTGGACAGTTTTGTCTTATTCATTATTCAGTGATTTTTAACCTCTTAGGTCTTAAAAACAGTTATGTACAAATGAACTAGTGAATCAAATACTATGCAGCCTTGGCCCATTCTCAGTCCTCAAACTAGTCCTCTTAACATTCTCTGTCTCAAAAAACTGTTTTACTATCTTTGTTTGTTTTTTTAAACACAGAGAAGTATTACTTCACCTTATATCCTCTACAAAGTGATATAATCCCTTTTATTTATGCAGAAATTCATTTTATAACTCATTAGGCAACCAAATTGCTCATATTCCATCTAAAAATTCATTCCAATTTGTGAAATGTGGAAACCTTTAGTCAAAAGTTTGGTCAGCTGAAAGATTCCCTCCTTCTTTTCCGCTTTCCTCCCTCCCCCTTCATCTTTCCCTTTTTTCCTTTCTTTTTCCCTTCTCTCCTTCCTTCCTTCTTTCCCTCCTTTTTAATTCCCTAAGGTATCTTACCTTTAACTACAGATACTCCTAAAAGCATCTTTTTCTTTTCTTTTGCTGCCCTGAATCATCCTAAATATTTTAGAGTTTAGTAGCTAGATTTCTTTTCTTAGGACTGTGCCTTTAACCAAAATCTATCTGACTGGCCAGCAGAAGGTCCTAGGTCAAGCCCAATTTGTTCGTTATTTGGTTCTTGATTGACTCAGATTGAATGTAAATAGCAATCTTTTCAGCTTTAGAGGGTCTTCTCCTCCCCAGACATTTATTTATTTATTTCAATTTTTTCTTTTTTTGGACTAACTAATCTTAATCACTAAATGGGTAGGGCCTCAGTCAAACTGAGACTTGTTGAAGACCTTAGCTTAAAAAAGCTTTATTTATGACAACTGAAAGGTTCTAGGCAGTAATATGAATTGTATAATGGCTGTTACAACAAAAAACATTTTTATATAATCATTTAGCTAGAAAAATAAAAGTAAATATGATCAGTTCCTATCCTCAGGAATTTATAATGTAGCCTAAAAATAAAATTGTATTTTAATATTTCAAAAGGAAGACTGTTTGGTGTTTCCCATATACTGCATTCCATCTTCTATCTCCATACTCCAGGCTGTCTTCAGGCCCAGAATTCTCTTCTCACTTTAGCCTTTTAAAACATTTAGCTTCTTCCTTAAAGACTTGGCTCTAATGCTACTTTCTTCAAGAAGCCATTTTTCTTCTTTTTTAAAAATAGTATTTTATTTTGCCAAATACATGCAAAGATAGTTTTCAACTTTCACCTTTGCAAAATCTTGTGTTCCAAATTTTTCTCCCTCTTCTCTCCCTCCTCTCTTCCCAAGACAGCAAGCAATCCAATATAGGTTAAACATGTGCAATTCTTCTAAACATATTTCCATATTTGTCATGCTGCACAAGAAAAATTAGATCAAAAGGGGAAAAAAACACGGGGAAAAAAACAACCAAACAAACAACAACAAAAAGGTAAAAATACTATGCTTTAATCCACATAGTTCTCTCTTTGGATGTAGACGCACGTTCCATCACAAGTCTATTGGACTTTTTAAAAAGAGCCAAGTCTATCTCAGTTGATCATCACATAATCTTTTGTTATGGTGTACAATGTTCTCTTGGTTTAGTATCAGTTGATATAAGCCTTTCCAGGCTTTTCTAAAATCAGTCTGCTCATCATTTCTTATAGAACAATAATATTCCATTACATTCATATACCATTACTTTATTCAGCCATTCCCTAAGGAGCATCTGCTCAATTTCCAGTTCCTTGCCACTATGAAAAAAGAAAAAAAAAGCTGCTCCAAACATTTTTGTGCATTTCTCTTTTTTCCTTTTTATTATCTCTTTGGGAAACAAATCCAATAGAGACATTGCTGGATCAAAGAATATGGATAGTTTTATTGCCCTCTGGGCATAGTTCAAAGTTGTTTTCCAGAATTGTTGAATCAATTCACCGCTCCATCAACAATGCATTAGTATATCAGTTTTTTTACATTCCCTCCAACGTTTATTATTATCTTTTTGTCAGTTATCTTAATTTGCAATTCTCTAATCAATAGTGATTTAGAGCATTTTTTCATGTGACTAGAAATGGCTTTAGTTTCTTCATCTAAAAACTGTTCATATCCTCTGGTCATTTATCAGTTGGAGAATGACATTCTTTTAAATTTGATTCAGTTCTCTAAATATTTTAGAAATTACCCTTGATCAGAAACAATGGCTGTAAAAAATTTTTCCCAGCTTTCTGAAGAAGCCATTCTTGATTCCCCTAGTTGTTATTGTCTCCCTCATCCATCACTGTTTGTTTTTGGAATACATCCCCTAAGTTACATGTTAGTCCCTAATACAGGCTTGTTGTTATATTAATTTCACAATTTTAAGTAATTCAAATCTCAAACATTCCATATCTTAGTAACCCTTTCTTGAATTGCTGTGCCCATTCTTCTCCCCTAAAATAATAAGTAGCCAATTTGATAATAATGAACTTTTCCAAAAACTAGGCTGCTCCTTGGACAGCAGTCATAGATATCTCTAGTAGGAGCCACCAGAATTCACACTTAACTAAAATTGCCTTTTACTCAAGGTGGGCCTCTGTATAGTTTGTGATGTTGGAGTAGGACTACATTTCCTCCAATAACAAGAGGCTGCACTATAGCTGCAAAGCAATATGGTTATGAAAATGAAGAAATCAGTATGCCTTAAGGATTTGGTATTAGGAATGGAGCCGAAGGCTCTAGAGAAGCATTTATAGAGGAGTAGGGAAGAATCAATATAAACCAATATGTTGCATGGATTTAAGAAAAGAAAACTAGACCAAAATCAGACTCAACTCCACTACTTTCTACTTGTATAAAACTTGTAGTTCAAGAGACATATGCACATTACACATCATTCATTGTATGTTTACATATGCATGTGTATATAGGCATGTATACATATGTTTATATATCCATATGTATATATATGCATGTGTTTGTTATATAAATATATATTTATTTAGGTGGCAGAATGGGTAGAATCCTTGACCTGTAGTCAGGAAGATCTGAGTTCAAATTCAGCCTCAGATACTTCCTTCTATATGACCCTGGGTAAGTTACTTAATCCAGTTTGCCTCAGTTTCCTCAACTGTATAAAGAGCTGGAGAAGAAAAGACAAACTACTCCAGTATGCTTGCCAAGAAAATCCTAAATGGGATCATGAAGAACTGAGCATGGCTGAAACAGCTGAATAACCACAACAAAAGCTGGTAAAAGACTGAGACCATATTTGAACTCAGGAAAATGAGTCTTTCTGACTCTAGACCCAGCATTCTGTTCACTGTGGCACCATCTAACTGCTTTTGGGAATTTACACATGGTCAGTTAAATTAAATTCAACAATTATTCATCAAGCATCAACTCTGAATAACTATGGTAGGTTCTGAAGGTACAAAAGCAATCTGTTGGTGCCTCCTTTAAGGAAATTGTCTTCTGTTGGAATATCTGATATTTAACCACTACTTTTTATATACAATTAGTAAACATCAGAGCTGGGTTATGGCTCCCCATGTTCCAATGCCAGGTTCCAGATTCTTTCTACTATGTTGCTTCTATTTATAATAACACAACTTGTTTTACAAAGAAGCCAATTCTCATTTTAAAGACCAAAAAATAGCTCTAATTAAAGGCAGTGAGCCTCCCTAGCATGATATTTCCTCACAGCTGGCAATTGTCATGTTTAACTACATGAAAAGGGGTTCCAGCTCCAGCTGATTTAGGAACCAGGAGATTCAAAACAAAATCAAACTGTGTCCTAGTGTACATGAGACAGACAGTAGACTAGGGGATCTTAATAATTTTTGTGTTGTGGACCTCTTTAGTAATTTGGTGAATTCTCTGGACAACTCAGAAGAATGTTTTTAAATGCATAGCATTACCAAAAAAGACCAATTATCTTGAAATACCATTATCAAAGTATCCTTAAAAAAACAAGTTCTTGGATGTCCAGTTAAGAGCCTCTGCATACAGAGAATGCTTCAGAAGGATGGACACATTTGCAGTGAGAACAGAATAGTATCATTTTGAGTAAAACAATGACTATCCACCTCAGGCATGTCATGGGTTTGTCTGGCAGCAAAGTTCTGTCTGCAGAATCATTCTAAATGAGTACCCCACATTCAGAATCCCAATGAATTGTGAACTGTTAGCGCCTCTGACCTTGAGAAAACCACTTAATTTGTTAGCATCTCGGTTCCTGAATCCTTAACAATGAAAAAAAACAGCATCTGTTCCTTCATATTAAATCACTTAGAAATTATTTTAGGGGAAAAAAGATGTTTCAGAATTCATGTTAAAAAAAAAAAGACATAAAAAGTACTTTGAGCTTCTCATAGAAAATTCAAGGACATAGTATTCTGCTTGTTTCCAAATGACAGTTGTCCCTTGAATCAACACACATGTACTGAAATTTAAGTGATGTTAGCCTAGAGAATTACTTGACTAATTGAATGTCGCTTAAAGCTACTGAGACACATTTTTATGCTTTTGGCAAGGTTAACAAAGTTTGCCTTCTGTCATTTAATGGGAGCCATGCTCATCACAAGGGATGTTACTGAGTTTCCTAAATCATAGACTATTAGAGCTGTTAAGAACTTAGAAATTTTGTAATCTAAAAATAGCATTTTACAGATGAGGAAACTGAGGTACCAAGAGAGGTGAAAGTAGCATGATCAATTTCATATTGTAAAAGAGTGAAAGAACTGGGTTCTGACTCTTACTTTCAGACTACAAGTCAGGTATTTTCCCTAAACTGTTTCTAACTCTTTGTGGGTTGCCCCCTCTGGGAGCAGCAGCCAGGTGGCACAGTGGATAGAGTATCTATTGTCAGGAAGACTCATCTTCCCAAATTCAAATCCAGTCTCAGACACTTATTAGCTGTGTGACTACTTAATTCTTCTTCACTTAATTCTACTTCAGTTTCCTCATCTGTAAAATGACCTGGAGAAGGAAATGGTAAATCACTCTAGTATCTTTGCCAAGAAAACCCCAAATAGGGTCAGAAAGTATCTGACATAATTGAAATGACATCAATAACATCTTACAGAAGCTTTTAGCTTTTATTGAAACAAATACACTTCAACCTATTATAGAATACCTACACACCAATTATCTGTCATTAAAAAATAATTTTAAAAATTATATCGAAATACATTTTTTGGACTATTTTTATGTTTTATCTCAAGTGGATGATTGCCTAATTTTAGCCTCATTTTGGCTTACAGCCAGTTTGAGGTTTTCAGTTAATAGATAGCATTTATTAAGTCCCTAGTTCATACCAGACAACCATGCTAAGTAACAGGAATATAAAAGCAACAATGAAATAGTTCCTGCTCTTAGGATCTGACATTCTATTGGGAAGGGAAGAGGAAGAGAATGTGTTTATTAAGTACCTACTATCTATCAGATATTGTACTAAGTCTCTCAAGACAGCTCTGGGAGGTAGGTGCTATTACTATTCTCATTGTACACACAGGCACAGGTTAAGTGGCTTGTTCAAGATCACACAGCTAGTGTCTGAGGTCATTTTTAAATTCATGTCTTCCTGCCTCTAAGCTCAGCTCTCTATGACATGCACATAGGAAATATATTGACAATAAATATAAGGTAGCTTAGAGAGGAAGTCAGAAAAGACATCAAGCAGTAGGTGATGCTTGAGCTGAGAACTGAAGGACACGAGGGACTTCCTGAGATGGAGCTGAGGAAGCAGTGTGTTCCAGACATGGGGGAATGGCCAGTGCAGAGGCATGGAGATGGGAAATGGAACTTAGCTGATTGACCTTCATGCAAAATCTTACATTTGCTATAATTAACAAGAATTTCTCAAGTACCCATTTTGGTTTATAGTGTCTTCTGCTAAAGCAGAGTTTTAAAAGACCTTAGAGGGCAGCATCTAAGCCAAACCACACCTGAACAGGAATTCCCTCTTCAGTATAGGATTCTGAATCAAAGGATTATAGATTTATAATCAGAACAGATGTAAAATAATTTTGAGGTCAACTAATCAAAAGCATGGAGACTAGAGACACAATACTTTAGGTGAAAAACAGTAGGAAGGCCAAAACCTGACCGTAGAGTACATGGAAGAGAGTAATATGTTATAAGATTGGAAAGTTAGGTTGGAGCAAGACTTTGAAGGGCTTTTTATAAATGGCAGCTAGTATGCCAAGGAAATCATAAAGGAGGAAAAAAGACCCATGTAAAAATATTTGTAGCAGTTCTTTTTGTGTTAGCTAAGCATTAGAAAATGAGTAGATGCCCATCATTTGGGAAATGACTGAATAAGTTGTGATATATAAAGGTAATGTAATGTTACTATTCTATAAAAAATAATGAACAAGCTGATTTTAGAAATGTCTAAAAAGATTTACATGAACTGATGCTGAGTGAAATAAGTAGAACCAAGAATACATTGTACACAGTAACAGCAAAATTGTGCAATGATCAACTATGAAAAACTTGATTCTTCTCAGTATGCAGTGATTCCATGCAATCCCAGTAAATTTTGGATAGAAAATTTCATCTGCATGTAGAAAAAAAACTATAAAGATTCAATGTAAATCAACACATGCTATGTTCAATTCTTTTTTCTGTTTTTTTTCTCTCCTGTGATTTTTCCCTTTTCTTCTGATTTTTCTCTCACAACATGATTCACAAAGAAATGTATATTATCAGGAAAAAAATAAAATAATAAAGAATTTTTTTTAATTTTAAATGGCAGCTTAGAGTACTAGACCTAGTTAGGAAGATCTGAATTTAAATCCAGCCTGTAATACTAGCTGTAGGACACTGGGCATGTCAACCTCTGCCTCAGTTTATTCTGAATGTAAGATGAAGATAATGATAATAATCAACCTCCTAAAGTTGTTGAGAGAATAAATTTACTAATATTGTAAAGTATTTAGTGTGGTGCCTGTCACATAACAGACACTTAAATGCTTGTTCCCTTTTCTCAGTGTCCAAGAACATTTTAAATGTTGTCTTAGAAGTAACAAGGAACTACTGGAGTTTATTAGTAGGAGAGGCAAAAAGGGACCAAATGGTGAGATCTGAGCTTTTGCAAATTTGATTTGGGGGCAATATGGATGGGGGGCAATAGGGAGGGCCTTGAGGCATGGAAAACTGTTAGGGAACTATCCCAATAGACTTGATGAGAAGGCTAGAAGATGGTTCGATCCTAAGCTATTTTTGGTAGCAATGTGAGTGGGGAAAAGAAAGTATATGTGAGAAATATTGTTGAGACTGAGAAAAATTATTGTTTAGCTAGTATATTAATAACCATTTGTTAAACTGGGATCCAGGTTTTTCTCATCAATTTCCTCGTTAAGGCCCAGATCTTGTTAAAAAGTCAGCCTCTGAAGGACATGACTGATGGATGAGATTATTCATAGCCTCAAAGAACATGTTTTTTAATCCTACACAAAACTCCACAACTAGAAGACCTAATTTCTGTTTTGAATAGAAACAGAATTCAGTCTAAGTGAGTTCTTACTCTAGAGAAAAGAGCCCCATCCTTGTACCCCTCCATAAGAATTTAAGGTGACCTAGCTCATGAAGGAGAAAACTTACAAGAATAGTCTGGTTGGAGATGGATTACGAGAGGAGGTTAAGTCTCATTCATTAAGCCATGATGTCAGCTGGAAAAACTGAAAACTACTGGTCTACCTCCTCATTGAATGTTCACTAATCAGGATTTTCAATTGTCAATAATTTTTCAATTGTCAAAGTATTTAAGGCTTTCAAGTTCTCCATGGGCTTACATTTAATTACTGAAAAAAAACAGTGACCATTAAATTATTGATTGCTGGCTATGCTAATTAATAAATTCATTATTAATTACTCAGGAACTCTGTCTCTCAGGATATTTCATTTGCCACAAGATAGAAATAACAAGATTTTACAACTGATTGGATATATAACATGAATGAAACTAAGGAATTGAGAATAAGATCAAAGTTGCAATAACTAGATTATTATTAGAAGAAATAGAGGTGTTCTAGATAGTAATAGAGAAGTTCAGAAGAATGATGGGTGTAAGTAAAAGACAGTAAGTTCTGTATTAGATGTGTTGTATTTCGGTTGATTTTGTTTCAAATGTCCAAAACACAGTTAGTGGTACAAGACCAGGATTCAAGAATAACTAGACAGTCACTTGTGGAAAGATAATTGTTTAAGGCTGAATTTGAACTCAGATCTTCCTGTTTCTGGGTCCAGTGCTTTAAATACTATGCTACCTATCTGCTATTTAAAGCTCTTCAAACCTTGCTCCATTTTAACATTGTAAATTAAAATATAGTACTCACCTCTATGTATTCTATGGATAGGTTAACTTGGCCTTACTACTGTTCCTCACTGAAAATGTTGCATCTTCTACCTCACCATGTAAGAGAACATAGAGAGAAATGCCAAGATAGAAAATTAAGAAGCATCCACAATTAATGGATGTGGTCAGGACTAAACTTTTTGAATTCACAATCCTTTTTTGCCTGAGAAATTTTTATGTCATCCTGGATATTTAGATATGTAAAATAAGTAAAAAATCAAACATTTACTGATAATAATTCATAATTTCATGACTCTCACATTTCAGTTACAAGATCCCATATGGGGTCACAAACCACAGTTTAAGAAATTGGGAAGTTTATGGTAATCCAATAAAGAAGACTGAAAAGAGAACAGTCAAATAGATAGAGGGAGAATCAATAAAAAGAGAAGTGATCCTTCCGTCCCTACATCCCCACAAAAAAACACCCCAGAAATGAGAAAAGATCCAGGAGGAAGGATAGTCAATAATGTTAAATATAGAGAGGTCAGGATTGAAGAAAAAACTATCATGTTTAGCAATTAAGAAACCATTGGTAACTGGGAAGAACAAATTCTATATTAAGTTAAAAGCTAAAATATAGAGAGTTAGGGGCAGCTGGGAGATGAAGTGGCTAAAGTACAAGGCCTGAAGTCAGGAAGATTCATCTTTATGTATTTAGATCTGGCCTCCAACATACTAGCAGTGTGACTCTGAGGAAGTCGCTTAACTCAGTTTCCTTTTCTGTAACGTAAGATGGAGAAGGAAATGGGAAACTGCTCCAATAACTTTGCCAAGAAATATATTGTTATGTAAATTATACTGTTATTGATCATAGCCCTTGTCCTGCTATGATTACCATGATTGCTTATGAAAAGTATCTTTAATAAAGCTAAATACAGTTTGGCTTGTACAAAAAAAAAAAAAACATAGGATAACAAAGAATTGGATAAGACAGAATGAAAACAACTAAACAACACAAAAGAGATTTTAGAAGAATGAGAAGAAAGTTGATGTTTGACTAAGAAAAGTAAGAAAGATAGGGGATGATTGCAAAATGGTAAAGTCTGGGCAGTTGGAATTTTTTCTTTTTTTCTTTTTAAGAAAAATATTTGTGAATATAAATAAGCAACAGGAAAAACCAATAGAAAGGCAGAAAATGTGATTAGAGGCAAGGTAGATAGTGTGGATAGCATGAGCTATCTACTGGAAAAAATTGAAGGGGAGAGGATCAAGGTTACATAAAGACCCAATCTGCATGTGACTTAACCCAGCTCTTTTCTGCAAGCACATGAGAAGGGAAAAAAAAAAAATAGCTAGCTGATGGGAATAATCAAGGTCTTGATTTGGCAAGATGGGACCTGTGAGAGAGCAAATAAGCATGAGATTGCAGAGGAGAGGACACATAGAATTGGACTAGCTATTTAAATAATCAATTGGGAAGTTCCCTAAGTCCTCTCTACTCCACACTAAACATCCTGAACTGACCCTCATGTGGATTTCTAGTCCACTCACCATCTGACAGTTTTCCCATCTAGCAGTTAGTTCCCTGTATCTAAGAAATCAGTTCCCTACATCAATGAAACAGCAAGGGCAATGTTAAAAAATATATATTTTTTAAATTTTCACGTCCTATTTTTTACTCATATTTTAACTTGTTGAAAAAAGGTAGTGAAACATAAGTAGGAGATCGATTGAAAGTGAGTTCCCTAGTGGGATCTCCCTATGGTAATGAAATCACAGGTTTGGTCCACTAAAAAAAAAAAAAGTTGGGTGGGTTTTTTGGTTTTGGTTTGGTTTTTTGTTTGGTTTTGTTTTTGTTTTTTTGCCAAGTTGCAAGCTACTAAAATCCCCAGGCTATTTTTATACAGGAACTTTTGTCTGATCTTTATTTTCCCCATCCTTCTATCGCATATATATTTGCATAGTTGATTTTCTGTTACATTTATCTGTGGTATAAGAACCTGAGATTTGGAGTCCAAGGACCAGGGGTTGAATTATATCTTGTAACTTGATACCTTTGAGATGTTAGGGAAAGACATTTAATTCTTTGGCATAACTTTATATTATAAAATGTTGGACATCTTGTTATAAAATTATAAGTATTATAATTATGATATGTCTCAATATTTTATAATGTACACTTATAAATATATTATAATGTTTATATATGTGTGTATACATATAATTTTAATGTGAGTTCCTTAACAGCAAAGACTGCCTTAATTTTCTACTTGTATCCCCAATACTTAACATCAGTGCTTTATACTTAGTAACCACACAATCAATATTTTATTCATTCTTTTGGTTATCTATAAAATAAAAGTAAGGGTTGAATTAAATTATCTTTGTTACCTCCAGTCCTAAATGCAGAGATTCTAAAATTCATTTTATTTGATATGACCCAGTGATCTGATCTGTAGATATCTGTCTTAATTCCTGTTACCCTGCATATGAGCTACTCTTTCCCAGTTTCATATTAACTGCTGATTTGCTAAATGTGTTTTCTATGCTTTCTCCTTTATAACAAAGAAGGGGCTAGGACAGATCTTGAGACATTTCTCAAGATTGACAACACTCCATCAATGACTGTTCTTCAGAATTTGAACATGAAACCAGTTTTGAACATATCTGACTGTTATAACTAGCCCTCATGACTCCAGGTTTAACTTAAGGCTAGTATGAAGGATTTGGTTACATACATTGAGGATTTTATTCAATGCTTAATCCAACCCCTTGCTAAGATTTTATCATAGATTTGTTGTATCCCGGAGTCCCCTGTAATCAAAAACACAAAGAGACTTCAAATGTAGCCTGAGAAATGGAAAGAGAAACAAGATTTGAATTGGATTTTAGTCATCTGTAACAAAGTACATGTTGGCTTGTCAAAACAGGTCATTTTCACTTCCTTGAGATGTTACTGGCTTTAGATTTTAAAGGGACAGACTAAAGAATTGAGGAAGAAAATAATTGCTCTTCTTTATGCAATATTCAAAATTGTACTATCTATCTCAGTCTGAAAGCTTTTTTTAAGTGAATGTATTTATCATTCTGGATGTTCCTGAACTACCTTCTCCCCAAAAACAAAGCCAATTAAGAAGTAAGCGGTGAACCATCAACTGCTGAAAAATAGACTAATTTTTAATGAGGCAATGCTACACAGCATAAAAGTGCATACACAGCATAAGATGCATTTAGAAAAAGAAATGCCTTCTGAGAGATGAAGGAGATACCCTTGCCATTTTTCTTTACTGCATTTTGGATTCTGTTTATGAATTCCCCAGGGAGACTTATTCTGAGACTGGGCTTGTCTCATTTAATATGCTAACATTTAATAAGAAAATGGATTCCATTTCCCCTGTGACTGTGGCATTTGGTTCAAGGAAGGCAGAAAACACTGTGAATTAGAAACAATAACTTGATATACCTCCACATCAGAGAATTTCTGATATCATCATAAAGGCTATAACCACATGAGGGAAATCAGGTAACTGTGGTAACACTGATGATTACTTCAGAAATCTGAGTGCAAATGTCACTTTGGTTTCATATTCTATTCTTATCAGATCCTTCAGTCTTTAGCAATATTTTCCTTTTAAAGCAATTTCCTCTATAAAAACAATTCTGTTCATATTCTATATAATAGGAATCTTTAAATAGTTTTTATGTCATGAATCTTTTTGGCAATCTGGGGAATTCTATAGATCCCTTCTCAGAATTATGTTTTTAAATACATAAAATAAAGTTAATAAGACTATAAAGACCAGTTATTTTGAAGTACAGTTATCAAAAAATATCTTTAAGTGAGCTCATAGATATGGTAGTATATTATAATAATAATAGCTAACATATGATTCTTTGTGACTCCATAGAGTAAAACTTCTTAAACCCCATATGGAGCCACATAACTGAATGTGGGGGTCTTGAAACTAAAATTTATTATCAGTAAATGTTTGATTTGTACAACTATTTTATATATCTATATATTTGGGGTCACATAAAAAAAAGGAATCATGAATGGAAAAAAATTTAAAATCCCTCCTGTAGACCATAATGTCTGAGATTTTCTTGGCAAAGATACTGGAGTGGTTTGCCATTTCTTCTCTAGTGGATTAAGGCAAACAAAAAATAGGTGACTTCCAGGATCATGCACCTAGTACAGATTTGGACTTGGGTCTTCCTGACTCCAGACTCCATGTTCTCTCCACTGAGCAATCTAGCTGTTTCCTAGTGCATATTATATGTCAAGCACTGTGTTAAGTGCTTTAAAATTATGATCTCATTATCTGACAACTGACAATTCTGCTATTATTTCTTTTTTTTTCTTTTCTTTTCTTTTCTTTTTTTTTTTTTTTTTTTTTTTTTGGTAAGGCAATTGGAGTTAAGTGACTTGCCCAGGGTCACACAGCTAGGAAATTAAATGTCTGAGGTCAGATTTGAACTCAGGTCCTCCTGACTTCAGGGCTGGTGCTCTATCTACTGCACCACCTAGCTGATCATTGTTCCCATTTTTAAAACAAATTTAGAATATTTATTTATTTACATGGCATTAAGAATTGATTAGTGTGTGAAAAATGCTCCATTTTATCACCTGGATGAGTTCCTTTCCCACACACTCCAAAAGGCAGTGTAACAAAATAAAAAATTGGTCTTAAGAGAATATTCAAAAATAGTTCTCTAAGATGAATCAAATAAGTTCGAATAGAGCAGTAGTGAATTGAACCAGCTATACCCAGCAAAAGAACTCTGGGAAATGAGTGTGAACCACCTATATAGAATTCCCAATCCCTCTATTTTTGTCTACCTGCATTTTTTATTTCCTTCATGGGTTAATTATGCACTATTTCAAAGTCCGATTCTTTTTGTTCAGCAAAATAACTATATGGACATGTATATTTATATATTGTATTTAACATATACTTTAACATATTTAACATATATTGGTCAACCTGCCATCTGGGGGAGGGAATGGGGGGATGGAGGGGGAAAATTGGAACAAAAGGTTTTGCAATTGTCAATGCTGAAAAATTACCCATGCATATATTTTGTAAATAAAAAGCTATAATAAAAAAAAATAGCTCTCTAATAACTATCTTTACCATAGTTCTGCTGGGGAGCAAAAAATAATAATAATAATAACAAAACTAACAGATAACTTGTGTTCAAGGAGATGCTTTCTTCAGGTTTCCCACTCTCCCTTCCCCTTACCAGCTGAGTACAGTGAAAAGATCCATGACAGTTAAAATTTCATTTTTCCCCAGGTTGTAGAATTTCTTTACCAAGCCTATCTTTATCTCTCACTCCACTGCCGCAATTTTTCAGCATCTTCTTTTGTATTATTTTCCCCATTTGGGAAATAAGCTACTTGATTCCTGGAACTGCCTTTCTTTCTACTTGTATTTGTATTTCCTGTGCTTAGGATGGTACCTAGTATGTGATAAATGCTTAATAATAAACTGCCTAACATGGCCTTCCCTCATCAAAGAAAGCACTGAGCTCTAAGAGCAAAGCAGAATTGAAATAGTTCAAAAGAAACTCAAGATGTGCAAATTTAGAAATGTCCATATGGATTATTTATGCCCAATCTATGGTAGAACATTCTGAGCTCATATTGGTCTAATCATCCAGTCAGACCTTAACTCTAAAATAGTGATGTCATTTTGATCCTCTTCAAGAATAAAGAAAAATCAACTAATAAATGTTTTACAAATGCTTCTTAACTTGACTTTAAATAGATTGACTGATTCTCAGTGATTATAATATTCCTTTCACTCTGAATAACAATATAAGGAAAAATATAATAAATGTGTAATACATATAAGCAATATTGAGTAACTTTCAGATGAGTGCTTTTCAAGAGATGTAGAGATTTCACATTGAATGTGATGTTTACTAGAGTTATCAGGAAAAGTTTCATGAAAAAAAGAACTTGAATTGAACCTTGAAGGTGAGAGATAGAGGAAAAAAGTCATCACTTAACCCCAGTTGCCTCATTAAAAATAAATAAATAAATAAAATAAAAATATATTTGATAAGCATAGACAATAAGAAGGAAGAAAGAAAATAAAGATAAAATTGGAACCTCTCAAATCAATTCACCAAATGTGAGTGACTCAATGGATAGAGTGCCAGGACTGCCAGACCTGGAGTCAGGAAGACCAAGTTCAAATGTGGCCAGAGACCCTTGACCAGCTATATGACCTTAGGCAATTCACTTAACCCTGTTTACCTCTGTTTCCTCACATGTAAAATGATCTGAATAAGGAAATGGCAAACTGCTCCAGTTCGTATCTCTACCAAGAACACTCCAAATGAAGTCACAAAGATTTGGACATGACTGAAAAATGAACAACAAAGAGGCTGTTATGGACAAGATACTATTCAAGTCACTGAGGTTATAGTGGCAGAGACAAAAGTATTTATCTTTGCATTCTATTTTTAATAAATCTCATATAAATGATTTCTTTGAGAATATTTGATATGATACACAGGTTATTATCTAAAGATTATAAGATTGGAGAAACTGCAGATGGACTTCCTCTAACTCCAATTCTGTAGGCTTCTTGATAGGGTATGTTAAAGACAAAAAAAAAAAAAAAAAAGCTGTCATTTTAAAAGTAAAATTTAGAGTTTCCTGACAGACTGTAGAAATAAATCAGTAAAAGACTCAATAAGATGTAATTGAAATTTGGAGTTATTCATCTTCAAGGGAAGAAAAAAACACTACATGAATAAAAATGTTTCAGTCACCATCATGCATTCAACAGACATCTATTAGGGCTCTACTATGTGTGCTGTGGGGATACCACGTGTAAATCAAACATCTTTCCTGTTCTCTTTCAGTTTAACTTCCCTCTAGGCAGATCAAACCTAAACACAAATAACTATAATTCATATTATGTATCAGTACTATGCATACCACTTAGTGAGCTCTTAATAAACGCCAGTTTTATTATTATATTATAATTATAATATAATATATTATTATTATTATTATTATTATTAAAGAGCCAGCCTTAATAAATGACTGATACGTACAATGGACAGATACAAAACACTTCAGTATGATTGAAGTCCATGGAGGAGTATTACTACCAACCAGCATATCAGAACAAGGTATTTTTGGAGGAGGAGGCATTTGAGCTAGATTTTACAGGATGGGTAAGAATTCAGTAGGCAAAAGTAGGGATGGAGAGAATATTGATGTGTAAAAACACAAAAGAAATGAAGTGAAAGAATGAAAAATACATCCAGGTCATTGAGAACAGTATATATCAACTAGAGCAGAGAGTATTTGAATAGGAAAAATAATAGATATGACCTGTAAATTAGGGTGGGAGCAAATTGCAAAAGATTTCAAATGCTAGGCAATTAGCTTCGTTTGGTGGATAATAGGGAGCCACTGGAGTTTTTTGTTTATTTGTTTGTTTTTTATACAGGCTTATAAATTAAATACAAGCCTGACTGTATTGGAGGCAGTATAGGAATTCAAGGTCATTTTGTTCCTCATGCTGACTTTCTATATGACATACTGCCTCTTAGTTCTTATCTTCCTGCCAGAATTCCTTCCACTAATGCCAGGTACTACAGTATCTTTATGTTGACACTTTGAAGATGACACTTTGCAAAGGGAATCCTAGGAAGGGAGTGTATCTCCACCTCTATTCCTCACTAGAGGAAAACTAGAGTTTTCAAGTAAAGACTGCATGATCACTTGTCAAGTATGTTATGGAAGGAGGCAGTTTAATGTCTTAGACTGCTGGGCCAGAAAGACCTGAGTTCAAATGGGGCCTCCGACACTTACAAGCTGTGTGACTTTTGTTGTCTCTTAATTTCTATTTGCCTTAATCCACTGAAGAAGAAAATGGCAAACCACTCTAGTATCTTTGCCAAGAAAACTCACTATGAATAGGGCATGACTAACCAACAAAAAAAGATCAATGTGATCTCAGAGATTAATTGGGTCAACCTATATCTGACCAAGAATATTCTATGAATCTAACTAATAATAACTTTAGTGTGATTACTTCTTCCATAGACATAAATATTTACCTTCTCAATCTATTCAATTCCTATGTTTTCCAAAAAATCTCCCCAAAATAATTCATCTGAGACGGTTGAATTCTTTCCTATGGTTCTTTTCATAACTCAGGAAGGGGCCACCAATGTCTTATTCTTGCTCCATGATTAGCCTACCTCATTTTTTCAACTTATACATGCTCGAAGTATTGTCTTTTTATATATAAACCATCACCGAAAACATGGTCCAGTTGAAATATGTGCCCCATTCAGTGAAAGTGGAAACTTTAGTTCCCATTTTATGTGACGGATAAGCCAATAATTTATCCAGCCTTTGTCTACCTCTTTCAGGTCTTTCCTCATTCTAGTTCATCCTCCATTCTATTGCCAGTAATCTTCCTAAGGAACAGGCCTGATCATGTCACACACTTCTCGTCCTATTCAGTAAATTCCCATGGCTCTTTATCTCCTCCAGAAATAAATATAAATTCCTTTGTTTGGCTTTAAAATTTTTTCACAGTAGTGACCTTCCTACCTTTCTAGGCTTCTCATACTTTACTCCCCTTTACATACTGTACAATCCAGTAGTACTGGCCTACTAGAATACAATTTATGTTATAATTATATTAATAACTTATCTATAACTTATTATATTATATTTATATTTGAATACTTTTATTTTCCAATTCTGTACATTTTTACTGGTTAGGAGAGGTTACTCCTATTCTACTCTCTTTGCTTTCTTTTAGATTTAGTACATATTCTAACTTCTGCAAGAGGCCTTTTCTGATCTTCCCAACTCTCTTCTTCCACTGCCAATGCCATCCCCCTAAGATTGTATACAATTTGCCTTGTAACATGTATATATGACATATATATTATTTTTTTGCATATTGTCTCCCTTTTTATCCCAGGGTCCCTTACCTTGAGGATAGTTAGCAATATCTCTTGTCAAAAGTAAGTCCTTTATAATAATATTTAATGACAGTACTTTTTAAATGGCTGACTGGCTTGAAAATGATATTTTATATTTGAGGCAATATAATTATCTTCTTTAAATCTATATGCACTTCCTTATTTGTAACTTATTTGCTAATAAGTTAAAGGCAGATTAAAGTGGTCGTCCAACATCAACAGGATGATCCAAGATGCCATGTTAGGAAACACTGACCAAAAAAAAAAAAAAAAATTCCTTTATAGTTAAGATTTTAAAATAGTATAAATTCAGCAAAAATCCAGCTAAGGTATAAATATTCAAATGACTTTTTATGTCTAATCTAATATATAGCACATTTTTAATTTATGTACTTTATAGTAGACCCAATAAAACCATTTCTGTATTTTTCTTTTGTAAGTAGAATTCACTTTTTCAATAAACCAAATTATTAATGGTTTCATTAGTATTTCTAACACTGTGATCCCTTTAGATTCTATGAACACTTTTTTTTTGACAGAGCTAAAAGGAGTAATCTCATTAGGTAAGCCAAAAGTGTGCCCTCCCTTTCAAGGCTTTAAATAGCTATGCCCTAGATGAATTTGACAGTTCTGGGTGAGTGCAGGCCAGGAAGTGCCTCTAAAGAGGGAATTTCTCTGTTTCCTTCCCACAAGTAACCATTGCATCTAGTCACAGAACTCTTTCAGAAGGTGATATGTCACCATCCAACAGCTGGAAAGAATTGGGATAAGAATGATCAAATCAGAGGTGAAGAAGTAGGCTTTTGGTGCCCTGCTGAGCAACCTGATTTGCAGAGATATTGAAAAAGGGTCTGTGGGGATTTCACTAGGGAGAGAAAAGACTTCCTGGACCTGCATAATGCCATAGTAATGAGTAGCCTTGTTCACATATGTTCCTTAGATGTGTGTCTCACTACCACTGTGATCCAAATTTGTGCCTACTATTTCCACAGATACTATGCATATTAGTGAGAAACTGTGCCTTGGATTTATGGGAGGAATGTTTTGTAGGTAGTCATTTTACTTTGCCATCTTAGTAAATTACTGGTCTAAGAGCTATCTCATTTTGTCTACTGAGTGATTATTAATGGGAAGCAGACCATTAATGGGGCTCATGAATGGTAAGAGTACAGATCTGCAGGATACTCTAGAACTTCATTTAATAGATTTTCTGTAATTAGAATACTATAGTATAAGAGAAGTTGCAAAAATGACCTAAAAAGTCCTACCCAAGTATGTCTTATTCCTAGGTTTGATAGCTATAATTATCTCTAACTTAAAATGTTCACTGTGAACCTCATCCTTAGAATCCTCATCACCAGTCAGATGGTGCTAAATTCGACACAAAGGATCTGAGTTAGAACCCTGGTCCTACCTCTTACTGGGTGAATTTTTGCAAGTCACAACCTCTAGTTCTCAAATTCCTTATCTACAAAATGAAAAAGTCAAATCAAACCTTTAAGGTCCCTTCCAGCTCTAACCCTCTGATCCCCTAATCTCAAACTTGGGGTATTTAGAGAACACATGAATTTAAAAATAGAGGAAAGAAACTATAAAATGGAGGAGCTTTGAGGGAACTGACTCCACAGTGTGCATGTCAAGATGAGGCCAAACAGTCTATAAGTCATTGACCCTTGCCCACATATTCCCCAAACCCACTGCCTGAATTTTATTCATAAAAACGTAACAGCAATCATCACTACCAAACTGACATCATTCATAAAACATACTAGAAGTCATTTAATCCAACCCATAATTTAAAATTTTAGCTAGAATTAATCCTGTTCCCAATTAATGTTGTCCCAAGGACAAGGTTTGTCTTTTAAGAGTCAAATTTCTTATATATGCAACTTGTAAAATATATGTGTTTGGAAATGTGTCACTCATTCAATGAGAAGCAAAAGACAGTTCCTACTCCGCTCACAATCTAATGGAAGCAATAACAAGTAAACAAATGTGTAAAAAAAAAAAAAAGTTGTATGATAAATGGTAAATAATTAATTGAGGGAAGATTCTAGAATTAAGAGGAATTGGGAAAGTCTTCTTGAAGAAGGTAGGGTTTTAGTTGAAACTTCAGCAGGGGAGCCTGAAAGCAGAAATAAGGAAGGAAAACATTGCAGACCTAAGAGAAAGTTAGAAAAAATGCCAGGAGCCTAGAGAGATATCTTGTTCATAGAACAGCCATGAGGGCAGTTTTGAAGGGTATGTGGGGGGAACAGAAGATGTAAGATGAGTGGAAAGGTGCAGGGTGGGAATGGCTCTGGGTTATGAGACTTTCAACTCCAGACATAGAATTTTGTATTTGATCCTGGAGATGATTAGGAGCCACTGGAATGTATGTGTGTGTTTATGTGTAGATGCAAGTGGATATATGGATAAACATGTGTATATACCCCATATGTATATATATTTATGGGAGTATGTGTGTGTATGTATATATATATGTATGTGTGTATACATATATTTACATACATATACATATATATGGTGCTGATATCAATTTCTTCATAATTTTACAATGAGGCAACTGAGGAAAAAGGGGTTAAAGTGATTTACCCAACTAGTAAGGATTCTAAGGAAAAATTTGAAATCAGGAAAATGAGTCTTCCTGAATCCAGGGCTGGAATTCTATCTACTGTGACACATAGGAGTGTATACACACACACAACACACACATACACACACACATACACACATGCACACACACATATGTGTGTATATAATGGTAATATAAATTTCCTCATCAGTAAAATTAGAATAACAATAATTAAATTGGCAAGCAGTATGGGAATAAATAGATATATACTATATGGGTGATTGCAAACAAGTCCCTAAAGCTTTCAATTTTCTAGTTTTCTTTCTAAGACTATTGTAGATAAGATGCTGCAACCTGCTTTAATAAAAGGTGTTTCCTCTCAGGAGAGTTCCTTGTATGATGAAATTACTGATTACCTCTCTTTTCGTATTCCACAGGGTTGTTATGTGAGAATTCCATGAAGCAATCTCTGTAGAACATTTTGCAGACCTCAAATTGTTATATAAATGTCAATGATTATCATCATCATAAATAAACCAGAAATATAGTCATAATCCCATGGAGTTTGGAATATTTAACACATCATTACTACAATGATTTAAAAAAATACAGTATAATAGAGTTTTGTGCTAACTCCTGGGCTCTATTGTGTTGAGAATATTTTAGCCTCTTTTTAAAAAGTATGTCTTTAAAAAGTATTCTTTCTGTGCCCCACAATATCTTACAGAATTATTGGCACAGAGTAGATCATAAATATTGATTCAAGTGAATTAACAACTTTTAATATTTGTTCTGAGAATTATAGAGCTGAGATATTCTTTGGGGCATGGTACCTTCCTCCATATAGACAACCAAGTTAATTGATCTCTCTAGGATTCAGTTTGCTCATCTGTAAAATGATTGGACTAAATGGCTTTTCAGGTCCCTTCCAGATCTAAACCTATGATCTTCTGATACCTTAGAATGCTTTTTCTTAGTTTAAACTCTCAATTGACTTTTTTTTTTTTTTGGCTTCTTGTTGACTGAGGCCTTCAGAGATCTATAACTTATCCCTTAAACTAGACACCAAAGATCTACGTTTTCATCCGAGTGAGCGTTTCCTTCCACAACTATCTGTGAGTAGTATTACAGAGTAGTGGCAGGCACCTAGTTAATGTTGGCCCTGTATGTGTACTTACTTGTGTTCTGTGTAGTTCTCCTGAATGAATTATAAACAACTTGAGGTCAGGATCTCTTCAGGGTTTATATCTTTTTTTTTTTTTTTTTTTTTTTTTTGGCCTTTGTATACCTTAGTGCCTAGTACATAATAGAGATTCAATAAATCCTTAAATGAATTAAAAAACCTCATTAGATACACATTTAACAATTGAAAAAGATATTTAAAAAGCAATTTGAGGTGATTAGATTGAAAAAAAGTCCAAGAGAAAAGACCAAATCATTTTTATTTAACATGGATTAGATGTCTTCTTTATTATTATTATTATTATTTTGAACTTGGTACACATCAACAAACATGAAATTTTTACCCCATCAAAATGAATTTTAAATGAGGATTGTATATAAGTTCTTAAGTGTCCAACATAGATAGCCTGTTTTTTTCTTTACAAGGTTTCCCAAAAGCTGTGGTGCAGTTTTAAACTATTAAAGACTAGATCCCACCCTCTGTTAGAATTCTTGGATATTGTTCTGGAGGGGGGAAGAGGAGAGAGGGAGAGAAGGAAAAAAAGGAAGGAGGGAGGTTTGAAGGAGGGAGGGAGGAAAGAAAGAAGGAAGGAAGGAGAGAGGGAGGGAGGGAGGGGAAAAACAGGGAGAGAGGAAGAAAGGAAGGAAGGAAAAAGAAACATATAATACACTTTTAAGTTTAACATTTTTTTCAAAACATTTCTAATTCTAGACAATCAACAAATCAATAAATCAAGCCCTAATTTGTAGTGTTTGCCAATTTCAAAGCTTTATTCTTCAATTGAAAATTTAACAATCTGCCTTGGTTTGAACTGACTCCAGAATACCACTGCCTGTAAAGTTTCCCCTATACTGAGGCTGCCTAGGGGGAGGGGGAGTGCTGTTCTAGCCCTGTTTCTTATATTGATTATCACAAAAGCACAGATTTCTGACCTCTTAGAGTGTGTCCATGGGTGCTAGAACTTGATAGAGAAATGCCAACCAATGGAAATTCAAATATTTTTGGAGGGCATTTACAATATCATGAGATAAATACAATAAAATACCTATAGAATAATCTTCCTAATTTTAGCCCAGATTTCTATTCAGCAATACAATTAAATTCAATAAACACTTGTTAACTATTATGTACAAAACATGGTTTATGTCTTAAGGAATACAAAAAGATTAGAAGTCCCACTCCTCATAGAGCCTATAGTTTAGTTAAGACACATAGAAAGATAAGTCTAATACATAAATATGTATAATGTGGGAATGTGCTGGCCCCATCTCTTGCTGTGGCTCCAGTGGGAGCCTCCTGAGTACTGGCTTCCAGCCTTCTGGAAAGCCCCAGACATATAAACACTGCCAGGTCCTGCCTCCCTGTGCAATGATCTATGAGAATCTACCCTTCCCCCTTTTGCTCTAATATGTAAGTGATTCTCACTGGCTTTCATTCTCAGATCAGGATTCTGTTTTCCTCCCCACACTGGGAAGCTAGCAAGGCTTCTGTCAATCTTCTTGTATAGTTGGATGATGGGACTTACTGGTTTTTCTCTTTGATTTTCTCTCTGGTGTATTTTTTAGAACATTGTTGGCAAGTTTATGAGAGAACTAGTGTCCCTTAGGACTTTTCACCTGAGCATCTTCAATTAAAAGCTATCTGATAAGTCTTCTTTAATATAAATGCTTCTTTCCCCCCAATTTTCTCCAGAGGCATTCAAACATAGATATTCTACTCAGTAACAATACTGCTTATTCTTATACAGTTAATTTTTTCCAGTTTTTTCCAGTTAATTAATACAAACCTTAGACTTAGAACACATTTTCACAAACTATGCAAGAAATGATCATACATTCCAATGTTGTTGTTTTTTTTCCCTTTTCACAAATAAAACAACTTTCTTTTCTCAGATCCTTGTAATTCTGGCCTTCCTGTTTTTTGACATTATTTTGTTGCTTCACATAAATCGAAATCTGAGGTGTCAAGAGTACTTATTAATTATATCATATTATTTTATTATATAAAGAGGACCAAAAAAAATCAATAAACATTTATTAAACACCTGTGAGGTACAAGGGGCTTTATTAAGTGCTGGGAATACAAAAGTAAAAGCAAAATCATTCCTATCCTCAAGAAGCTGACATTGTACTAAGGGGAAAGGAAGTATTCCTCTCTAGGTATATATCAGACATAGATAAATCAAAATGCAAGGCAACTTTGGAAGGGAAGACAATAATAACTGTGGGGACTAAGAAGGACCTCCTGCAAAAGATAATACTTGTTGTTGAGTTGGATATGTTCAGTCATATCCAATTTTTGTGATGCCATTTTTTTTAATAAGAATACTGCAATATCTTTAGCCAAGTCTTAAAAAGAAACACATATCCCATGAGTCAGAAGTGAAGAGGAAGAATTGTCCAGGCACAGAGAACAGTGAGTGCAAAGATACAGAGGTGGGAGATAGAGCATTGCATGTAAGGAATACTAAATTAATTTATGTCTAAATTCTAGTTAATATGGGAATAAGTGATGCTTTTGTTGACTGGAAAGGTAACCAGGGCCCATGCTGCAGAAAACTTTAATTCTAAACAGAGGAGTATACATTTGATCCTAGAGGTAATAGGGATCCATTATAGTTTGTTGAGTAGTAGGTAACATGATCAGACCTACAGATACTTGGGTGATTGCATAGAAGAAATAATGCAATAGGGAAAGACTTGGGGAAAGGACACCAAAGATGAGGGCCTTAACTAACATGGAAAAAAGAAGGGAACAAATTCAACACATGTGGAGAGAGAAACAAGATTTGACAACTAATTATATAGTGAGAGTGCATGAAAGTGAAGAACTGAGAGTAGCAAAAAGGTTCCAACCATAAAAAGGTTTTAGTGCATAGTAGGAGCTAAATGTTGATTAATTAATTGAGAGCTGAGTACAAAAGAGAATGATAGGGGCAGCTAAGTAACAAAGTAGATAGAGCAGTAGTCCTTCAGTCAAGAGCACTTGAGTTCAAATCCAGCCTCAGACACTTGACACTAGCTGTGAGATCCTGGGCAAGTCACTTAACCCCAATTGCCTCTTGCAGAGAAAAAAAAATAGTGAGAGAGAGAGAAAGAGAAAGACAAGAATGATGTTTTATTTAATGATAATAGAAATATTTGGAAGAAAAATGGGTTTAGGAAGAAAAATCATGAGTGCTATTTTGAACTTATTGAATTTAAGAGGCTAACAGGCCAAAACTCCAATATAAGTTGTGGGAGAAGGGAGAAAGTCTCTAATATTCAGACTACTTTTCAAGTAGTTTTCTTTTCTGTCAGTGACTTTATGCAAAAAGTTGTGTCACAGGCATATACTGACCTTTCTTTTGTCCTTCAAATATCATTATTTTATTGTACTCCTTTTAACTTATTCTTAGTGGAGAACTTGTGGAATTGAATACCTTTTTTAAAAATAAAGAACATTTGCTGTAAAATGGCATGGAATGAAAGTTTTAAAACACCTTTACAAATATCTTCCAAGTTTTATTCCAGTTTTCTATTCAGCAATTCAGTTACGTTCCATAAACATTTATCTGGTACTTACTATGTACAAAGCATTGTTTCAGGTCCTAAAGAATACATAAATATTAGTAAATCCTCTTTTCCTAGAATTTCCAATCTAATAAATCATAAGATATATATACTCAGATAACTATAATATGTACTAATACATAGTAAGTACATCAGAAAGATGCAATACACAATGAGGAAAGAGTACTGGACTTGTAATTGAGAGCCCTTACTTATTTTTTATTGATGTGTTTTGTTTTAATATTATAAATATTTACTGATTACTCCCACTTCCTGACAATCTCTTGTAACAAAGTAAAAGTGTATGCAACATTTCACAACTATAGCATTACCGGCTTCTCTTTTTTAAAAAGTAAAGTCCAGTAGTGAAAGTTGTTACAAAAAGAGGAGACTGTTGCAAAAGAAGAGACTTCTTGAAGGAGTTGTTTGAATTGAACTTTGAAACATAGATTAAATCCAAAAAGAAGGAAAACAGTTCAGTTGCAGATTACTAATTACACTTGTAAACAATTGTCTGGGAACATTTTTGAAAAACAGTTTGGAAAGACAGTTTGACTAATGAATCCTATATTTGAAAGGGAGATTAGAAAGCCTGGGTGTTGCAGAATTGTGGAGGGCAATGAATGCTAGGCAAAGGAGTATGTAGTATGTAAATAGAGAGCCATTGAAGATTAATAAGGAGAGTGAAATGATCAGGATTTCACATATGGAATTTTAATTTGAGGATGATGTAAAGAAAATCTGGGTAGGAAGACCTAACAGGAAACCATTTCAGTAGTTCAAGGCACTGGAAATGAAAACCTGTGCTAGACGAGTAGGTTGAGAGGGGAAAATGATAAAAGATGCCTGACATGGTATCAACAGGAATGACTAGATAGGAAAGACCTAGAATCCTAAAGTTGTGAACATGAAAATTCTAAGTGAATGGGCATGCCACTGATTAAAATAGTCAAGTCAGAAGTAGGAAATAGGTTTAGGTAGAACATTTCTAAAATCAACTTTTTAAATAATAAATTCTGTTCCAATACCCTATTTGTTGTTGTTCAGTCATACTCAACCATTTGTGACTTGATTTGGGGTTTTCTTAGCAAAGATATTCAAGTGCTTTGCTGTTTCCTTCTCTAGCTCATTTTACAAATGAGAAAATAGGCAAACAGGGTTAAGTGACTTGCCCAACCAGAGTCACACAGCTTGTAAATATCTGAGGCTGAATTTGAACTCAGGTCTTCCTGACTCCAGGATTCTTTCTACTGAGCCACTTTGATGCTCCAATACTCTTTTCCCTATTCTTTCTTTCTTTTTTTCTGGTGGAGGCAATTGAGGTTAAGCAACTTGCTCAGTCACACAGCTAGTAAGTGTTAAGTGTATGAAACTGGATTTGAACTCAGGTGCTCTTGACTCCAGGGCCTATGCTCTATCCATTGTACCATCTAGCTGCCCCTCAATATTCTTTTTAGAGAGTTCCTTCTGGGCTACAGTAACTCAAACTCCAGGGGATTCTCCTTTCCTATAATCAGTTTTTTCAAATAGCAAACTTTTTCTTCCAGACAAATGAGTTCCCCAGCATCCATGGGCTCAGCTGGTTTCAGCTTAAAAGCAGCCAAGATTATATATTCTTTCTTCAATGCTCTGCTTGTCTGCTTCTTGTGCTTCTCAGTCAGTTCCTATATTCTGCTGATGTTTTGGCTTCTAACTCTGAAGCTTCTATTCTGGCTTCTCCTTCACTTTTCTGTCTGCAATTAAGGCCTCCTCATATTATGACCCAGCTCTATCTTGGGTTGAAAAAATGCCAATTTCACATTTAAGACAAATAGTACATGTAATCAATATATAGTCACCCCATAGTCCCCCAAAAGATCTTTGTGAATTTCACAGCTATAAACTTCCAAGTCCTAAAAAAACAACAATAAAAAACCCAGTCATATATAAACATGAGTGTTGTGTAACTCAAATGAAATGATGAATGGGATGCTCATTGCAAACCTTACAGAATATACCACTTATTATAATTATTATTCACTTAGCATTACCAGGCTTCCAGCAGAGCAATGACTTCAATACTGAGCCTTCCACAGTGATCCTGCTGAGCTTCAACAATATTTATAGAGTAATACAGGAATGTGCTGGTTAAAATTTTATCAACCAACAATCATTTATTAAGCATCTTCTAAGAGTCAGGCTATTAAGCTCTGTGGTTACAAGGAGAGAGAGTCCCTGCCCTCAAGAAGTTTCCCAGAGGGGGCAACATGTAAACAAATACTATATATACAAAGCAATCTATAAACTGGGTAAATAGGAAGTTATTAGTGGAGAGAAGGCACTAGAACCTCAATGAGGTTGGAAAAGGCTTCTAGTGAAAGAAGGGATTTTTGTTGGGTCTTAAAGAAGGCTAAAAGGTTTAACAACCAGGCTCTTGTGGGTAAAAGGTGTATGTACACAATTTTAAGTTTAATCAGTTTTAATAATAAAATAATTTTTTTTCTAGGATTTGCCAGTTTCTGAAGTGTAAATGCTCACACTGAAAATTTAGCAGGTGTTCTAATAGTCACTTAGATTTAGCTCTAGAATATACCTATATGTAAATTAGTAATGGGAAATAATGTTACAGTCATCTTTACCATAAGTGACCTTGCACAGTCCTCCCTCACTTAAATCCAATTCCCTTATATGTCATGGCATCACCTTGATGATTCATGGTCCTCTTCAAGAAGGAAGGACAAACAATGACAACATTTACCTCAGAAAGGCTGCTTTCTTCTCAGAACAGTTGCTTTTCTCTGTTTCTCACATAAATGTCCTTTTCCCTCACCTTTTCAGTAAACAAAATATCCACATTAAAAGGGGGCAATATTTTATATCCAGTGTGGAGAATCAAAAACTGAATGGGATCTGACAGCTCATCTAATTTTTATCACCTTACTTTAACTGGAGTTTATATAATGCTTTATGATTTTCAAAGCACTTTAAATGTTATCTTTGGGTCCTCACAATCACAATGCACTATTTTACAGATAAAGAAACTGAGGCAGGGTCAGAGGCAAGATTTAAGTCCAGATCCTCCTGATTCCAAGTTTAGAATTCTATCCACTTTGCTACCTAGCTGCCTTTTATCCCCTTATTTTAGAGGTGGGGAAACTGAGTTTAGAGAAATCCAAAATATTGATAAAGCCAATATTTAGACTGAAGTTTCTTGACTTCCAAGTTCTTTTTTTTTTTTTAGCAATATAACACTATTTACCCATTTAGATATTTATTTATTTATTCATTTAGATGAGTTTTTAATCAAATTAGATGATTATTTATTTGATATTTAGATATTTGTTATTTCATATATTAATTTAAATTAGTTTTAAATATTTTAATATTAATTATTGAATTTAATTAAATAACAATTAAATATTTAATATTAAATAATTTAAAATATTTAATAATAAATAATAAGTTTAATTAAATATAAATATTAAATAACAATTTAAGAATTTAATATTAAATGTGTTTAACATTTATATATTTATTTAGATAGATTTTTATATGGAATCGTAGTATGTAGTAAAAATAACATTGGATTGGGTCTCAGTACCTGTTATTCCACTAACAAGCAGTTGTCTAAGGTCCCTTTCAAACTTGGATATTATATGAACCAACATTTGGATTAAACCCTATGCAAACAATACTGCCAAAGTCTGCTTTTTAACATTATAAAAAGAGTAGTCTGAGTGATAACTTGAGAAATGGCAAGGATATTTGTTCCAGTTCTACCACAGGAACTTCTGAATTGAAAAGCCAGTTTACATCAGAAGCTAAGAGGATGCCATTTGGACATATTCTTGGGGTGCCTTTCTCCTATTTGCTTCTTCTCTCCCTTCTTGCACCCTAAGCTTAGTCCAGAGGTTTCAATTGTATTAGAGATTTTCAGGAAAACTACAACATAGCTTACACAAGCATTGTTATCTAAGAGCAATCAAATTATGAATTAGATTTTATTAAGTACCTACTATGTGAAAGAACTATGCTAGATGCTTAGAATACAAAGTTAAAAATGAAATGCTCTCTACTCTAAAAGAAAGAGACATAGATATATACACTGATATTTGAATTTTATTGACATATCAATTTATTTATACACATACATATATGGATTATTATACATATATATTTGTATATAGCTATATATACACAAAATAAAGAAAGCAGTTGTAATGGATATCATGTAGAAGATGGCACTGGAGCAGCCTTAAGTTATATTACCTTATTTACATTCTTCCTAACATACAGGAGTCATTAAAATGTTAAGCCAGAAGTGAACCCTGGTGTATACTTAACAGGGTAAGTAGAATTTAGACTTAAAAACGTTAGCACTGCTGTCTCATTATGTCTCAGAGGATCAGAATTACTGTTTTATAAGCTGCGTTAAAAATGCTGTAGATCGTTTTCTGCCAATTTTTTCTGACCATTTTTAGAAAGAAACAAGCTGTTATTTCCCCAAAAACTACTTGAACAAATTCCAAACTTTTGTCCTTTTTTAGCATGTTCTTTCTTGAGGAGATTGTGGAAACAAGGAGTAGATTTAGATTTGGGTGGGACCTTAGTGGCTACCTAGGTGAATTGTCTCATTTGTACTTGAGCAAACCATGGACCAAATAGGGAAGGGAACTTGCTCAAAGGAAAGAAGGAGGGAGGGAGAAAAGGAAGGAAGGAAGGAAAGAAGGAAGGAAGGAAGGAAGGATTTATTAAAGATCTATTATTTTCTGGGCACTATTCTAAGTATTTTTTAAAATATGATCTCATTTGATCCTCACAACTAGAATATAAGATAGATGCTTTAATGATACCCATTATATAGTTGAGAAAATTGAGGGAGATACATGTCCAGTGTCATGTAGCTTTTAAGTTTCTGAGGCCATAGTTGAACTCTGATCTTTCTGACTCCAGGTCTCTGTATCCACTGTCCCACCTAGCTGCCTTAGTATACAGGTAATAAGTAATAAAAGTAGGATTTGAACCTAGATACCGTGGTGCCAAATCCTTTCTACATTCTTATGTAAGTAAAGAGGAGCAATCTTCAACCTTTCACTGAATGTAAATCCTAAATTAAAGCAAATAAGAAACACTGCTTGTGAGAGCAGAAACAAATTGAGTTTTTAGGCAGCTTCAGTTTACCTTGATGTACTGCTCATCCAAATATCAAGGTATTCGTGTAGGGCAAGTGTACATAAAAACCCAAGACTAGCAAAAATTCTGGATCCCTCAATCAGTTTCTGTATCTTAAAAAACAGAAATTCCTTGCCTCTGAGTACAGGGCTTTGTTGACAATATTTAATCCATCTTTGACATACATTAAAAAAAAATACAAAGATATATTTGCTATTTGGCTTCACATTTTCAAGGTTTATCTTGTTCTTATCTGAGAAACAAAGTAGCACTTGTGATCCTTCCAAGAAAGCCCAAAGTAGGTAGCAAGATCTAAGCGGCTACAGAGAAGTCAAGACTGACACTTTTTTATGTTGAAGAGAACAGAGAGGGGATAAGACCATTTTTCAAATATACTTATCTAGCATGTTCATATCCCAATATGCCATTTTGAATATGTTAGTGCTGACTTTGGGCAAGTCATTTAAACCTATTTGCCTCAGTTTCCTCATCTGTAAAATGAGCTGGAGAAGGAAATAACAAATCACTCTAGTATCTTTGCCAAAAAATTAAAAACAACAACAACAAAAAATGGAGTCACAACAACACAAAACAGTACAAAGGATGGAATCTACCACAAATCTATGATGGATTCTTTAATCAAAAGTCTAAAGAGAGAAAAATCAGAAAAAAAAATAAAAATAAAGTCTTTAAAACCCCATTTGCTTCCAGAGAAGATTATCAGCATACTTATTACAATAGCTACTTACTGACAATATTTTTCTTTCCATAAAACATTCATCCTGTCTCCTTGAGCTACTTCAGATTTAGTTTGGAAACAAGAGAGACTGTTGAAGCTCAGGTTTTTTGAATAGTTGAGTAGGCAAATTTGCAAATGGTGATGGAAAGAAAATGGAAAATAAATATCCCTGCATTAACTCATAAATACATTTCCAGTTTGTTAAAACGATATCTCATATTGAAATAGGAGACTCATGAAATGAATCAGATTTTTCCCATCCCCACCCTCCCCAAAAAAGAATACTAAAACACCACATAAAGAAGAGTTGAACAGAGAGTCTTATATGCAGAAATCTTCCTGATCCCCCTTAGCTAATGCCTTCTTCTGTTGATTATCTCCAACCTAAGGCTTCATTGTCCAAGGTGGTCTGTTTGTTATCTCCCCATTAAATTGTGAGCAGAAAAGGAAAAGCCTTTCTTTGTATTGTTAATACTACAATTGGTACTATTTCTCTTCCTCCAAATTACTGTAGTGGAGGACAAGTACTCACACTAGAGCTGTGGCAATCACTGCTATTATGAAATTTAGAACTCATCTCAAGGTGACAAGAGTTTTCTTCTGTCCTTTGGCTGGACCTTAACTCAGGAAGCCTTATCTTCCTGAGTTCAAATCTGGCCCTAGACTAGTAGTATAATTCTGACTCTCAGTTCCTCATCTATAAAATGAGCTGGGGAAGGGAATAGCAAATTACTCTAGCATCTTTGCCAGGAAAACCTCAAATAGGGTCATAAAGAGTCAGACATGACTGAAATCTAAACAGGGAACAGGTGCCTACACTAGAGCTGTAGTAGTGACTGCTATTACAGAACTTTTAACTCATTTCAAAGTAAGAGCCTTCTTCCCTTCTTGTATCTAAAATCTAAAATCCTCCAAAGTCTCAGTGTTTCATCCTGAAGAGGAAAAGAGAATCCAGTTTGATGAAAATCAAGGAAAAAAATTTAAAATGAGGTTTCTAAGGCCCCTGAGGTTCAAGCCAATTTTATTTTTAAATGGTTTGTTGTGCTCTAGTAAGCTGGCCTTTGGAGATCAATGTTTTTCTAGTCAACTACACAGTTGTTTCTAGGCCTTTTAAAGGATTTGTTTGGGGTTTTGTTTTTGTTTTTTTTTGCAAAGGTTACATATTCAGAAGAATGTCCCAGAAATTGGAAAATACTGAATCTGTCTTATTTTCTAATTCCTTTTTCTTAATCTTCTATTTCATAGTATTTTCTCTTTCCTGGGTTTCTGTAGACCTGTGATAGATATACATAGTGTCTAGGTATTCAGTAACTTTTTAAAAAATGTAACTGGAAGGATGGTTCTTATCTAATAAAATGATTTAAAATTCAACTAAAATCCAAGCTCAATTGTGAATTCAGTTTCCAGATTCGGAAAATTGAGGGGACTGAGATCTCATTAACAATTTAAAAAGTAGCTGGTACTTGGGGCATATTGGTAACTTCCAGGGATAACTTACTGGATCAGAAAATCTACAGGCTTTAAGAATCTTAAATATATCTGGGGCACAAGAGACATTTCTGATAGAAGGCAGTAGGAAAAAGAATAAATCTGGGGAAAATGCAGCAACAAGTCACTTCTGTGGCTTTCTTCTATCATCATTTTCTCTTCTTTCCAAATTCTAAAGATTCTTCCTTTCCCATTGAAGTTGAAGAAGGGTTAGTATAGTGAAAAAGGCTGTGCTGAGTGCTCAGTCGTTAGGTGAAGTAAAATGGAATGGTAGAAGGAACAAGCATTTTATTAAGCACTTATTAGATGCCAGCAACTGCACTTCATAAATATTATATCATTTGATCTTCACAACAACCCTAGAAGGAAGGTGCTATTTATGTCCTCATTTTACATATGAAGAAATTAAAAGAAAAATTAAGTGATATATCTAGGATCAAACAGTTAGTATATGTCTGAAGCCAGATTTTATTATCCTGTAGAATCATAGAATCATAGAAATAGCAACATCAAATCTTCAATACAATCTGATACAGAGAAGAATTAAGAATACAAAATGTGTTAAGCTGATATGTCTGGATGTTTACCTCACTTATCCATATAAAATAACCAAAGGAAAATCAGAATTGTTGGATGAGTTCACAGTTATCTGCACTAGAAAAGGAGCTGATCAGAATTCATTGCTTATATGTATCTAGTAGGCAATGAGAAAAAAACAACAATAGTGATGTAAAAGCCATGGTGTGATCTGAGCTCTTCCCCTGAGTGGGCAATCATACTTCACCTCTCTTGCACTTCTTTTTCCTCTTCTGCAAAATGAGATGGTTGGATCTCATGGATAATGAAATAATTTCCAAGGTGTTTTTCAATTTTAAATTCTGTGATCTATTAATATTAAGTAGCAATTAAAGACTAACTGGGATTTTCCAAAGAAATGTTTTGTTTGAGTGATAATCATATTTATAGTATATAGCCAAGAACCATACATTTAATGATAGTTTAATATCTCCAGGGGATGGCACAATGACTAGAACACTGGGCCTGGAGTCAGAAAGACCTGAATTCAAATTTGGCTTCAGACACATAATAGCTGTTTGACCCTGAGTAATTGACTTGATTTCTGTCTGTCTTAGTTTCCCTGTATGTAAAATGGGGATGATAATAGTACCAGTCTTCCAGGATTATTATGAAGATCAAATGAAGTAATGTTTATAAAGTGCTCAAGTATAGTTTCTGGCAAACAATTGATGCTTAATAAATGTTTGCTTATTCTTTCCTTCTACCATTCCATTTCACTTCATCTAAACATTGAGCCCTCACACTTCCTTATTCAGCATCCTAACCCTTCTCCAACTCTACCCTATCTTCCTAACCCTTTGTTAGGGGAAAAGGAAGTTCAGAAATAAGTCAGTATGGTTAAAGCCAATTTTAGAAAATTGGATTTAGAGAAGAAAATTAGGGAAGAGGAGAGGTAGAATACTTTCCTGTCAGTTCCCAAGACTAAAGGCATTTAGAGTTTGAAACCAACCACATTGCCCAGAATTTTCTGGAATAGAGCTCTTCTATGAGCTATTGAGCCTGACACCTTTGTTTAGTCAGTACTCCTGACTTGCCAGCTGGCTCATGGGTTCTCCACTCTCATTGTTACCATAATCAGAGTGGCAGTAGGGTTTAATTATGAGAGTAGAAAGGTAGCAGCTGTTGCCAATAGCCCAAATGAAAGCATCAGCATCTCTCCAACTTTGAAGCTAAGCATATAGAAGCAGAGATAGTGAAGTCAGACCTCTGAGAAGGTGTCCTTATTTTGTCACTATAGAAATGAATACATTAATCAAAGGGAATAAAACTAGCTTACATTTATATAGAATTTTAGGATGTATATAAAATTTTACATTATATATGTATATTATTACCACCTTTCAACCTTATAATACTGTTCGATAATATATTGAAATAAGTATAATATAAATATATGTTAGATATATTTCTATTCTATTTATTTCTATTCTATATTTCTACCAACACATAAGAAACAGACTAAATCAAAAAAATAGAGAGATCCTGAGAAAGGACAAAATGACTGCTTGTAGACACTACCAAGAAAAAAATAACCCAAAGACTAAAAAAGACCATAGGATCATATATTTAAAATTAGAAGGTATCTTAGAAATCATCTAGTACAAGACATTTTTTTGCATGAGGAAACTGAGCACAGTAATTTGCACAAAAGCAAGGGAGTCCCCCCAAAAATCTACTTCTACTTTACTGAAGTACCCTAAAGTCTTTGATTGTGTAGATCACAGCAAAATGTGACAAGTTCTCAAAAAGATGGGAATACCACATCATCTTACTTGTTTCCTGGGGAACCTTGTCAAAAAGCAACAGTTAGATCCAACATGAAACAACTTATTGGCTTAAAATTGGGAAAAAAATATAACAAGACTATATATTGTCATCTTATTTATTTAGCATATACTGAGTACATCATATAAAATGCCAGGGTGAATAGATTTTAAAAACTGGAATTAAGGGTGCTCAGAGAAATATCAACAATATGTGATATTCAAATGACTCTGATGACAAAAGGTGAAAAAGAATTAAGAAGTCTCCTGATGAGGGTGAAAGAGGAGAGTGTAAAAGGTGGATTGAAGCTTAATATAAATAAACTGAAATACTGATAAATGGTTCCATCATTTCTTGACAAATAGAGAAAGAAGAAATAGAAGCCATGTCAGATTTTATATTTTTGGGCTCAAATATTATTGCAAATGGTGACTGCAGCCATAAAATTAAGAGATGCTTGCTCCTTGGAAGGAAAGCTATGGCAAATCCAGAACACCTACTAAAAAGCAGAGACATCACCTTGAAGACAAAGATCCAGATAGTAAAAACTATCTTTTTTCCAGTATCAAGATATGGATGGCCGGGATAGTTGAGCTATAACAAAAATTCAGCCTCCACAGAATTGATGTTGTTGAATTATAGTTCTGAAGAAGACTTCTGAGAGACCCTTGGAATCAGGGAAATCAAATCAGTCAACACTTAAAGAAATTAAGTTAGGCTGTTTACTGAAAGGCCAAATACTAAAGCTGAAGCTTAAATACTTTAACCACATAAGGAGAACACAGGACTCTTTAGAAAATTGAAGATGGGAAGAATTGAAAGCAAAAGGAGAAAGAGATGGGAGAGGATGAGATGGATAGATAGCATCATGGAAACAATAAACATGAATTTGGACAGACTTCAGGAGATAGTGGAGGATAGAAAGGCGTAGTGTGCTATGATCCACAGAGTCATGAAATGACCTTATAAAAGAGACCATAACTGAACAACAACAACAACAACAAATAAAAAGTAAATGCTAGGCAGGGACTTGAAACCAAGAACTGAAGGAATTAAAATCTAGCAGATTCCAAATCCATTGCTTCTTCTACTGAACAATTGAAATCATGAAAAAGAAACTCTATCTGGTCCCTTCAATTTCATTATATGTAAGATGAAAAAAATCAAATTAATTAACCTTTTACATTTTATAAATGTTTTCTTCTAGCTATAGAATCCAATAATTTTATTTTAGGATTCTAGTAGAAGGAGATTAGGGTTAGCAATTCAAATATGACTTGGTATTTATTTCTAGTGGTCCCTTTAATATTTGCTTTCTTAGCTCCTTGTGAAAAGAGTAACAGCATACAATGTGATTGCCACTTTTTCTATTATTATTTAACCAGATGGATTTCAGGTTGACCTAGGTTGATAGGATGGCAACCCTCTCACACCTTCTATAAATGCTACCTTTCTCTTGAGCCAAGTTAATAAGGTTGCTTTTTATTTTAAGTGAAAGTTCAGAAATTGAAAAAAGTATGATTGGCTCTATACTAAACCCTATTAGCTTCTTTTTGGAAGATGGATAAGGAAAAGTGGTCTTAGTAATAGGATTCTTAAAGTGGAAGAACAAAAAGAAGCACATACAAACCAGATTTAGAATTGGGTCAAATAAATATTGTGACCCGTACACATGGAACTGAAGTTTGTGGCATCTTGCTTTTCTTCATTTTAATTCTCTTACTTCTCATTAAACTTTTGTATACTAAAACGCTATTTTTGATTCTGTTATGTCTCCAGTAATTAATCATTCAGAAATAAATCAATCTGCATCTCCCACTCATTGCACAGACCTATTGGCAAGCTAGTGCCGAATTTATTTGGGAGTTTGCTGGAGCCTAATAAAAATGTTTCAGGGTGTCACTAAGTGAAAAGGCCTTAAGGTCATATGAAGATTTTTTTAATGACAGACCAAGATGGCCTTGATATAAAAGGGTATATTAAGAAAAAAAATTAGAGAAAAAATGAAAGAAATTTCTATCATCACAGTTATGAATAGGGAAAGAATTCATAACCAAATGAAGGAGAAAGATAATCGTAGAAAATAAAATGGACAATTTTGATTACATAAATATGATTTTTTTTCTCACAAAGAAAATAATGTCATTATAATTAGAAGGAAAAAAGCTGGGAAAAAATATTTGAAGCAAATTTGTTATGACAAAGCATTAATATCCAAGATACATAAATTAATGAAAATATATAAGAACTAAAACCATTCTAATAGATAAATGGCCAAAGAATATGAACAGGCAGTTCTCAAAGGCAAAAATCCAGGCACTCAACAGTCATATTTAAAAATGCTCCAAACAATTAATAATAAGAGAAATGCAAATTGAAACAGCTATGCAGTTCCATCTTGCACCCATCAGGTTGGCAAAAATGACAAAAATAGAAAATGATCATTGTGGGAAGGGCTGTGTGAAAACAGGCATATTAATATTCTTTTGGTGAAAAAAATACTCGTTAGAATTAAAAATAAATCTAGTCATTCTTGAAAGCAATTTGGACGTACCTATACTCCCCAAATTACTAAATCAAGTATATCCTTTGATCTAGCAGTACCACTACTAGACCTATACTCCAAACATTTCAAAGAAAGAAGAAAAATGTGTGTGTAGATAATATGTACGTATATATGTATATATAAATACAGAAAATTATTTATAGTACCTAATTTTTTGTGACAAAACTGGAAGCTAAGGAGGTATTCATTAATGGATGCCTAGCTGATCAAATTATGGTATATAAACATAATAGAACTTTATTTAATTGTAAGATATGGCAAAAGGGATAGTTTTAAAACAAATCTAGAAAGAATTATGTAAAGGAATGCAAAGTAAAGTAAGTAGAATCCATAGAATAGTTTATACAAAAATAATATTTAAAAGAAAAATAACTGTGGTATACTTAATAACTCTCATCGATACAGTGACCAACCATAATTCCAAAAGACCAGTGATGAAGGAGACGATTCACCTTGACAGAGAAGGATAAACTCAAGGTGTAGAATCAAATATACAACTTTAAATGTGGCTATTCTGGGGGTTTGTTTTATGGGACCTATTATTCAGTTATTCAATTGTGTATCACAAAGACTGTAGACTATAGCTTGCCAGTACTGTACATGGAACTGTCTTGCCAGACACTAGAGTGGTTTGCCATTTCTTTCTCCCATAGATTAAGAGAAACAGAGGTTAAATGACTTGCTCAGATAGTAAATATCTGCGACTGATTTGAACTCAGGACTTCCTACTTCAGGCCCAATGTTCTATCCACTGAGTCACCTTGCTACCCCTTTATATTTGCCTGAGGAAACAAAATTGATAACAGGACCGTCTAATACAACCTAAACCTGAAGAATTCCCCTCCACTCCCACTCCGTCACCCCCCCCCACCCCCCCACCCCCGACACACACACATATACCATCTCCAGCAAGTGATCATGCAGGTTTTTCTTGAGGATTCTTAGTAAGAGAGACTTGATTTCTTCCCAGGGCATCCCACTCTGCTTTTTAAACTCTGCTTTTAAAGAGGTTTTCCCTTACCTCAAGTCCAAATTTGTCTCTTTAGTTTAGCCTAATGAGAGAGGTAATATAATGTGGCAGAGAGATAGACTTGAAGTGAGGAAGACCTGGATTCAACACATATTAGCAATGTGACTCTTAGCAAGCTATTTAATCTCTTAAGACTATAAATTGCAGAAAAGGTGCCAACCTATTTTGGTAGAACGAGTTCCCTTTCTTGGGAGTTCTCTATAGCAAAGAAATCACAGACCTAGCCTTTATGTCTACCCTAATTTGTGCCTGATTTCATTTGGATAAAGATATTGGGAATGGAGGGAAGCAGAATGAATAAATTAGGATAGTTTTCTTTTTGAAAAAACTTTTTTCAGGTTTGTTTTCAAACATGTTATATAAAAAAGACCATTTAATAATAGATGCAATTTAAGACGATGTTGTATATAGTAATAGCAATACTGTTTTAAGAATAACTCTGCATGACTTAGTCATTTTGACTACTGTAAATACCCAAATTAACTACAAAGGACATATGAAGGAAGATACTATCTACATCCGGAGAAAGAACTGATAAATAGATGGATGTATAGAATTTTGTACATATATACACATATATATAAATACAAACACACACACACACACACACACACACACACACACACATACATATTTGTGCCTAATGGTGGCCATCTCCAGGGGGCAGGGTGTGGGGGGAAGAAGGAAAAAAAGAGAAATTACATATTAACCTTTATTATATATTGAAAATGAATAGCAAGTTGTACATAATAGAATTCAGTTTCATTTACAATCATCTTTTTTTTAATTATTATTATACCATGTTATGGAAATGCAAATTTTATTTCTTAAGTTCAGAATAAAATTTTTAAAAATTAAAAACAAGTAAGATATGAGAATCCTGCACAGAGATCTGTATCCATACTTACCATGAATAAAGCACTGACTATATACAAACCATTCTATTTAATATTAGGGATATAAAGAGAAAGGATGGTCATATTGCGATAAGGGAGATAGCCCATATGGATGTGTTCACTGCAAATCTGACAGAAAGATCCCATGGTCCTTAGGGTACAACAGCAAAACAGATGGCTAGGCCTTTTCATAACCGGTTAAAGCTGGGCCTGCTTCTGTGGGATGGGTGATGGATAGCAAACTACTTAATCAGCATAAACCTCAGGGCAAGCTGCCTTCATAAGTGGTCCCCAGGGAATTATTCAGTTCCTACCCGTGGCTCTTGACCATGCAAACTGTGTGGGCCAGCTGGCAACCTGGCTCATTTAGCAACTGGACTCCTCCCACCAAACACATAGGAGGAGGGAGGTATTTCCGCAGGAAGTGAGGAGAAACAGAGAAAAGAGGAAATTACTGCTTAGGGAGTTGTGATAGAAAAAAAAAATAAAGAAAAATATAGCCAAGAGAGTAACCAAGTAATCAGGAAAAGCTTAGAGATGAGGGTAGAATCAACAGGAAAATCTATCTTAGGCAGCCTATATAATTGAGAATTAAAACAGACATGGTCCCATGCTCAGCCATGGTCATTATTTTTCTTCCTCCCAATGCATGCTATAAGATGAGTGAAGTAGTATAGCAGTCTTTCCCATTTATTCAGATTTCATCATGGTCAGAGGGACAGAAGAAGAATGAGGGATAGAGTTAGCTTTCCTGCTTAAGAAAGCACTCTGGGGCCAGTCTTCCTTATCAGCCCTCTAGTGAAGAATATGGCTTAGAGGAACCAGCTATCAGCTGTAGAATGGGTTAGAAGGAGATAAGGTGATAAGAAGATAAGCCTTCCCTGCTTTCAGTATCCCATCTCTGAGGGCTGTAGGAAAATTTGAAAATCCGAGCTTCAGCCCTATCACTTTCTTCTTTAGTAATCTCAAGCAAATCACTTAACTTTTCTGTACCTTATTTATTTCCTTTGTGAAAAATGGAGACATTTCCTTAATATGGTACTGAAGGAGAAAAAGGAAATGTGATAAAAATTAGATGATGGCCCTTGAAACCACTGGAAAAAAAATAAAAGCTGTCCCATATACACATACACACATATATTTTATGAAATATATATACATGCATGTACACAAACTGATAAGATTTATTTGTAAATACTTTAAACAACCTTCAAGATAGGTTACAGATTTTATTACAGATATTATTCTTCCCATTTGATGGATGAGGACACTGAAGCTCCTAGTAAGGTGATTTGCTCATGGTTACATAGTAAGAATGTAATATGATACTCAAACCAAAGTTTTCTTGAATCTAAGTCCAGTATTTTATCCAGGTCATCTTACTTCTCCGAATCTCATTTTCCTCACTGTAAAATGAGGGGGGAAGAGAGAACTTGACTAGGTGACCTCTAATGTCCTTTCTAGTTTTAAATACAGTATTCTGTGGTCTATTGTCATACTCCCTCTCCTGTGAGATTGTTGTAGAAACATTGTCTGTACCATACTAGCTAGCCTTGTTTTGCCTTAAAAGGTATTAAAGTCATCCTCAAGACTTAATTTGTCCTTCAACTAGTTCTGTTCATTAGTTTTTAAAATTTCATTTTTTATATTCCTTTTCAGAGAGGATTTTTCTCACTCTCTTCATTATGCATTCTTTGTCTATTCCACACCCTCATTCTCTTATTCATGATCACTGTATTTATCTAATCGTTCTCCATTCTCTACATTCATCACGAAATCAAAATTTCTGAGGTATTCATTCTGGGCTCTTCTCCCTAAGTAGTTTTGGCCACTGCCTTGTGGAGCTTACCCTATGGATTCCCCTTTTCCATTCTTCTTTACTTCCGGAAAAATACCAATACCTATAAGTAACAGAGAAGACAATGCTGTAAGGAAAGACCAACTTCCCCAAATCTCTGATCACACAGCCATCTATTGAACTATAGCCTCCCTCTAGTCATCTTTCCTCCCCATTTGTCTCAAAATCTCCTCCATGGGTTGATGCCCTAACATTCACCAGGGACCAATTGTACTTAGGAGTTCTGATTCTCTCACTCCCAAGGCAAAATAGTGGTCTCGTTAAGCACTAAGTTTCCTTATCTGTAAAATGAGATTGGATTTGATAGCCTCTAAGAAGTCTTCTAAGTTTAGGTAAGTGGCACAGTGGACAGAATACTGGGCTGAAGTCAATAAGACTCATCTTCCTGCGTTCAAATCTAGTCTCAGATCGTTAGTTACAATATGACTCTAGGCAAGTCAGTTAACCCTATTTATCTCAGTTTCCTCATCTTTACATAAACTGCAGAAGGAATGATAAACCATTCCAATATCTTTGCCAACAAAAGCACAAATGTGGTCACAAAGAATCATACACAATTGACACAATTAAACAACAATTACAAGATTTTATATAGTTCTAAATATATGATCCCATAGTTAATGCTTGTACCATTGACATAACTAACTTTCTAGTTGTCTAATTACATAATTCAGAGTAGGATGAAGATACACTGGTTCTTCTATAACTACATCCACATACTAGTTCACCAGCATGGCCAACACTGGGGAAGTGAATTAATTCTGTATCCTTGCTAAATATCCTTTCTATACCCAAATTAAGTAAATTCTCTGTAAGCTCTTAGAAGTTCTATTGATGTAATATGATTTTGTGGTCCCCTGATTTTGGGGGGGGCTTCTGTTCTAACAATAAGTCAGTAGTCATAAATTTTCTAGCATTGAAATCTGTCTCAGAAAACTCTCATACCCAATGTCTGACCCTTCCTTAGACAGCTTTTGGCCTCAGGAAACTCCCACAGATCAAACTCCTAAGACAATAGTGAATAAGACCACTCCTCAATTCATTGCTAACTAATAATTTTGTCAGTAATAATTTGATCAATGGAAAACCACTCCTTCCTACCTATGAGCCATAGAGCATATCTATGATTGAAAGCTGGATAAATGCATCTCCTTGCTTCTGTTTCTCTACTGAATTCTCTTAGAATTCAAGCTCACTTTGTAATGGCATATCTTAGAATAAAGCTTTGTCCTTGACCAGGAGAGAAGTTCAAGCCTGCAAATTCTTTTGAATCACCTTGTGACACCAGTCTGGGACCCCAAACTTTTGGGGTCCCCTCTTTCTAACTTCAACACTGTGAGTATCTCATTTTGTTCCAATCCTGAACTTCAACCACTAGAACAGTTTGAATTATGCCTGATTCAAAATAGAGGTCATTGAGTTGTGATCTATGGATCTCAGTGAAAATCTAGCATTTCTCCCCTTGAGAAGATTCAAAGGGCAATGCTGCATAAAGTAATGCTGTTTAGAATTTCTTGTGTGTATGAATTAAAGAGAGAAAAAACTCGGAGGCATTATGATACTATTCTATTTGCCTCCTTCACCTTTGATAGTGAGAGGGGAGAATAAAGGAGGAAGTATTCCCTAATTCTAGAGTAACTCAGGCCAACCTGGTAGATGCAAATAATCAAGTTACAAAAGTGTTTGTAAGGACATAAGCAGTGCAGTCATGACTATAAACCAGCCATGCTATCATAGGCCTGTCTGTCTCAAGGAGTTAAGTTCATTAGAATTCAAAAATACAGTGATGAGCCACCACTAGGGAATGGAATTAGGGGCTGGGTTGCTTCCCTTCCTTATCCCCTTAACCCCCTGTTCTCATGAGTAGGGCTTCCCACCCAAAGGAAATCTGATCAGCTCATCTTTGGGTGGGGTTTCCCAAAGCCAAGCATTTAAAGGGAAATCATTGTTTAGAAATTCCTCTGAGTTTTAATGACCAATCTACTGAGAAATCCTCCAAGACCAAAGTGAAATTTAAAAAACATACACATGCTGTCAATAAAAAGTTATTAAAAAAAAAAATAACATGCACACTACTACTACCACCACCACTACTACTATCCATGGAGTTAACATGAGCCAAAAACAATTAAAAGGAAAATAAGTTTGAATTCTTAAGCTCTGCTTAACCAGAACTGTCAGATGAATAATTTAAAAATATATAGTAAGAGAGTATGGGTCATGACAGTTAAAAGACCTGAGCCTTATCCATCAATTAGTCATTTCCATGAAAACAACTAAACAAACCTTCATCAGCATAGGTCAATTTTTCTTTGCTTCACATTTGAATCCTAACCCTTCATCTGTTAGGTGGCGGGTGGAAGGCTATTAGGTGAATGATGAACATTAAGTGTCTTGAGCTCTTAAACCAAGCTCTTTTATAAAAACCTCAAGAATCTGCCATCAGTTAAAAAGCATTTGTTAAACTCTATTATGTGTCAGTTGTGTGCAATTCTTTGTGACCTCATTTAGTGTTTTCTTGGCAAAGATGCTAGAATGGTTTGCTATTTCTTTCTCTGGCTTATTTTACAGATGAGAAAACTGAGGCAAATAGGACCTACCATCTGGGGCCAGATTTGAACTTGAAGAGATGAATATTCCTGACTCCAGGCCCAGTGCTCTAGCCACTGAGTCACCTAGTTGCACTTTATGTATCAAACAGAGTGCTTAGTGCTAGGAATATAAAGACAAAAGCACTTCCCTGCTCTCAAGGTGCTCATAATCTAGTGAAGGAAATAATTGATAAAATATATGCAATAGAATTAGAAGATAGTCCTAGAGAAATAGGAAAAGTCTCTAATAAAAGGTGGAATTTTATCTAGTGAAACTAGGAATCTGAAGTAAAGAGTGAGAACATTCTGGGATTTAGCAATATTTCGTACAAATGTATAGTTAGGAGATGAATATCATATATGAATTACAACAAGCATTGTTGTGGAATTACAGAGAGTATCAAGCAGAACAAAATATAAGAAACCGGTATGAAGGGACTAGGTTATAAAAGGTTTAAAATGTCCTTCAGGGGTAATAGGGAATTACTGAAATTTATTGAATTGAGGGTCTAAGGAATGAGAGTATTGACATGGCTAAACTTATAGTTTAATAAAATTACTTTGACAGATGAGTTACAAAGTGTTAGGATTCATGGCAATGACAATATGGGATTATCTTCTATTTATCATGCTTATATTTTATATGATAGAATGGACTGGGGAGAAACTTGATGCTGATAAACTATTAAAAGACTATTGAAACAGTTAATAGCCCCAATTGCAAATGTACACACACACACACACACACACACACACACACACACACATACTTTTTTTTTTTTTAAGTCAAACACAAGTTAATAATTTCTGGTTTCTCTGGCCAACATCTTCTCCAGAAAATGACTTACTTTTTATGTTGTCAGAACAGAGTATTGTTCATCACCTAAAACTAAATCTTACATAAGAAAAACATTCTCTCTACCTTACTGCTACTCTCCATAAACCTAAGGAAAATGTAACTATTAAAACTGGTATTTTTGTATGAGTCTTTTGCAGTCTATTGTTGTTATTGTTTGTTGTTTGGTCATGTGCAACTCTTCATGACGCCATTTGAGGTTTCTTGGCAGAGATACTGGAGTAGTTTGCTATTTCCTTCTCTAGCCCATTTTACAGATGAGAAAACTGAGGCAAGCAGATGAAATCACTTGCCCAGGGCAGCTAGTAAGTGTCTGAGACTGAATTTGAACTCGTGTTCTTGACTCCAAGCTTGGCACTTATTCACTGTACTTCCTAGCTGCTCTTTCCCTTTACATCAGAGATGTGATATTCATTTTTTTTTATTAAAGCTTTTTATTTGTAAAACATATGCATGGGTAATTTTTCAGCATTGACTCTTACAAAACCTTCTGTTCCAAATTTTCTCCTCCTTCCCCACTCCCTTCCCTAGATGGCAGGTAGTCCAATACATGTTAAATATGTTAAAATACATGTTAAATCCAATATATGTATGCATATTTATACAATTATCTTGCTGTACAAGAAAAATGGGATCAAGAAGGGAAAAAAAAAAACCCTGAGAAAGAAAACAAAATGCAAGCAAACAACAACAGAAAGAGTGAAAATGCTATGTTGTGGTCCACACTCAGTTCCCACAGTTCTCTCTTTTGGTGCAGATAGCTCTCTTCATCACTGAACAATTGAAACTGGTTTGAATCATCTCATTGTTGAAGAGATGATCAAAATTGATCATCATATAGTCTTGTTGTTGCCATGTATAATGATCTCCTGCTCATTTCACTTAGCATCAGTTCATGTGAGTCAGAGATATGATATCCATAAATCCACGAATATATTTTCTTTTTTTTAAATTATAGCTTTTTATTTACAAGTTATATGCATGGGTAATTTTACAGCATTGACAGTTGCCAAACCTTTTGCCATGAATATATTTTCTAGATAGACCCTCACCTATATATCCATTCAAGGGAAATGTTTTCATCTTCTTTACTCAAGGTGGAAATGGCAAGCTGAAAGCAAATGATTAGTCTAATTAGATTGTTACTGATTATATATTTGAGAAAGTGAAATAGAGAAAAAATCAAGCTCTGCCTTTTTTTTAATACATTCTGTGTGACATTGGGCATACCACTTACCTCACTGTGTCCCCAGGCAACTCACTAAAAAGGTAAATCAAGCTTCCCACACTGAGGATATCACCAAAAGAAAATTCCACACCAAAATAACCAGGCTTTATAGTTATTTTTAATAGGTTTTTATTTTTCCAAATACATGCAGAGATAGTTTTCAAAATCCACCTATGCAAAACCTTGTGTTCCAAATTTTTCTCACCTCCTCCCACAATAAACAAAATGATATAGGTTAAACATGTGCAATTCTTCTAAACATATTTCCATATTTTTCATGCTACTCAAGAAAAATCAGATCAAAGGGAGAAAAAATGAGAAAAACAAATAAACAACAATAACAACAAAAATGAAAATATTATGCTTTGATCAACATTCAAAAATGTCCTCTCCATAATTCTCTTTTTGGATGCAGATGGATGCCTTCATTTCATTGTTGAAAAGAGCCAAGTCCATCACAATTGATTATTGCATTATCTTATTGTTGTGTACAATGTTCTCTTCTCCTCACTTCATTTAGTATCAGTTCATGCAAGTCTTTCCAGGCTTTTCTGAAATCAAACTTTTTGGTTATTGAGCCAGAAAGCAACATAGCAAAGTGATGATTAAACTTAAAGTCAAGAAAATCTGAATTTAAGTTTTATCTCAGACCCTTCCTGATTGTGTAATAACAGACAAATCCCTTAACTTATCAATATCCCAAGCCACTCTCCCCAAACTACAAATTATAGAGTAATCATTGTTCTAAATGAGTAGAGAATGAGAACTTTTATACTGGCAAATTCTCACACATGGAGAAATGGATTATATAGATATACAGAGTAACCCGAAAGTCTTAGTACAGTTTTGAGCTTTAATAACTTAAAATGGTAATAAAACTTTTGGAAGAGCCTGTATATAGACAATATGAATTCTTATTTGTGAAGATCAGAACCTGGTGGAAATGATACTAGCATCTTCTTTTTCCACTGTATTGATCCTCCTATTAATCCTTACATTTTTCTCCTATTTTTCAGCATCTAAGACCACCATATATATAAGCTATTAGTGGCAAGATAACCCATAATTAATTAGCAAATGAATACTACATACAGTAATTGCCAAGGATATAGAGGACAAAAAAGCAGGGAAAGCTTCATGGAGCATCTGTGATTTGAAGTAGATGTTATAAAGTAAGATGGGCGGGGCATAAAAATGGAGGAAGGCAAAACAGACATTAGCCACCCTGAGGGAGACACAAAAAGGAGTATAAAATATAGTCCCTATCCTCAAGGGATTTATAATATAATGAAGAGAAAGAAAACTTAACAGGTAAGTTACTGTTCCACTTGGAGAATAATATTGCATAGTGTTTGTGGAGCAATAGGCTCCAAAGTGGGGAGAAGGAGTATTCTCAGAGAATTCAGAGAAGAGCAAGTCTGAATCCCACCTCCCCTATGCTAGGCAAATGTAGGGTTTACACAACCCTATACTATATCTATCTTTAGCTTCTAGCTCCTCCATTCTTCCATCCTTCCACTGGCCCAGCTCACAACCTCTCTTCTGAAGCAGGTGTGGAGTTGTCAGAGCAATTATAATCTGCTAATTTTCAAGACACCTACCACAGAAATTGCTCGATTTCCACTGGGAAAAACCCACCTCCTTCATACCTATTCTCCTATCCCTCAGATCTCCTCATGATTACTGTAGGCCCTCCTTGGGAGGTAGTCCCTTGTCTCTGGGGCAGTTACACATTACACGTTATGGATAAAAGAGAGTAAGCCATAATGATAAGCAGGCATGGATGGTTGTGATCTTCATCACAGATCTTATTATATTATTTTTTCTCAAAAACTTTCCTTTCTGTCACTTGAGACAGATCACATCAACTATCCATATAGTTCACCTAGTATGCAATCTCCATTTCTTCTCCTTTGATCATTTAATAATTAGTATTTCTATCTCACCAAAATTCTTCTAATTCACACTCCACCTAGCTGACAAAATGTTTTCCTAAATCAAAGTTCAAATACTATTAAGTGCTTACTCTGTGCACTGGCACTATGCTAAATGTGATGGGTACAAAGAAAGGTAAAAATGGTCCAAGCCCTCAAGGAGTTTACATTCTAATGATCTAACCTCACTCTATAAACTACCCTTATACTATAAACTCCAGTGCTTCCTTATTAACTCTGACATCAAATATCATTTTATGTTTATCTCATCCTTTTAAAATTTATATTTTGTGAAAGCTTTGCAATATATATATGACTAAACAACAATAACTACTATAATAATTATACATAGATAATATATATATATATAATTATTACAGTAGTTATTCAGTCATTTCAGTCATGTCCAATTCTTGTCCAATAAAACCCCATTGGGGTTTTATTGGCAAAGATACTAAAGTGCCATTTCTTTCTTGAGCTCATTTTACAATTGAGTAAACTGAGGCCAATAAGGTAACTTACCCAGGGTCACTCAGTATGTGTCTGAGGCTGAATTTGAATTTGAGATATGACTTTCTGACTCTAAGTCAGACACTATCTGCTGAGCCAACTAAATACCTTATGCTATAGTAGGATTCTAATTTATTACAAGATAACAGTTGATTTCTATTTGTTTTTTTAATTTTATTAAAGCTTTTTATTTACAAAACATATACATGGGTAATTTTTCAGCACTGAACCTTGCAAAACTTTCTGTTGCAAATTTTTCCCTCCTTTCCACTACCTCCTCCTCTAAATGGCAGATAGTCTAATACATGTTAAATATGTTAAAATATATGTTAAATCCAATATCGATATATACATATTTATAGTTATCTTGTTGCACAAGAAAAATTGGATAAAGAATGAAAAAAACCTGAGAAAGAAAACAAAATGCAAGCAAATATCAACAGAAAAAGTGAAGATGCTATGTTGTGGTCCACACTCAGATCTCACAGTCTTCTCTCTGAGTATAGATGACTCTCTTCATCACTGAACAAGTGGCATTGGTGTGAATCATCTCATTGTTGAAGAGAGCCATGTGCATCAGAATTGATCATCATATAGTCTTGTTGTTGCCATGTATAATGATCTCCTGGTTCTGCTCATTTCACTCAGCATCAGTTCATGTAAATCTCCAGGCCTTTCTGAAATCATCCTGCTGATCATTTCTTACAGAACAATAATATTCCATAACATTCATATACCACAATTTACTCAACCATTCTCCAACTGATGGGCATCCACTCAGTTTCCAGTTTCTGGACACTACAAACAGGGCTGCCACAAACATTTTGGCACATACAGGTCCCTTTCCTTCTTTAGTATCTCTTTGGGATATAATCCCAGTAGTAACATTGCTGAATCAAAAGGTATGCACAGTCTGATAACTTTGTGAGCAAAGTACCAAATTGCTCTGTTCACAATTCCACCAACAATGTATCAGTGTCCCAGTTTTCCCACATCCCCTCCAACATTCATCATTATCTTTCCTTGTCATTCTAACCAATCTGAGAGGTGTGTAATGGTATCTCAGAGTTCTCTTAATTTGCATTTCTCTGATTAAATTTTATTTGGAGCACTTTTTCATATGACTAGAAATGGTTTCAATTTCTTCATCTGAAAATAACAGTTGATTTCAAACCCTATCATTCACTAGCCTTGTCTCCTTTTTAGAAATGGCATACTTGGGGCAGCTAGGTGGCACAGTTGGCTAGAGCACTAAGCTCTGAAGTCAGGAGGACCCGAATTCAAATTTGACCTCAGACACTTAATACTTTCTAGCTGTGTGATCCTGGGCAAGTCATTTAACCCCTAATTGCCTCAGTAAAAAAAAGGGGAAAAAATGGCATACCTGGTTTTTAAGATTGACTTCAAGGAGGTGAAATATTATAATCTGATACTTTCTACAATAGAGTTCTTTCTTTTAACAGGTTTCTAACTATAAATAGGGACAGAATTAAGGAAATGGGCCAGTGTTCTGATATGGAATGTTGACATCAGCTGCTGTCCCACACAAGCTACCCCTGAGCTGTCATGCCTTCCATTGTTAAATGTTACATCCTGTCTCCTTTGTTTAAACAATGTGGCATTTATTTGGTTTCCAGGATAAATGCACTTAAGCCCTACTACCTGCTAAACCAACAGTACAAATCCCTCTCCATCTTCAATTATCATTATTTCCTTTTCCCCGTTATGAGTCTGCATCTGTGAAAGAGAGAATCTCTTAGTGTCACTTCATTTTTATTATGTTGTTCTGTCATTTTGTTATAGAAGTTGTGTCATCCATCAAAAAACACCATTCATAGCTGAAATCAACAGCAAATGAAAGGAAACAAATCAGTAAAGATTTTCTAGAAAGCAGATCAAAGCTAGCAAGTTGCTGATAGAGCTTTTTCTCTACTTGTTAGGGCTGGTTTATTTAATGTGGGTTGTATATGTAAATAATACGATAAATGAAAAACAGTAGGAGAGTAATTGTTAGTTGATTTTATTCACTTTTAAAAGACCTTTACAAAAAGGCAATAACTGAGTTTCATATCACAGGTATCTTAGAAACGTCTCAGTTTCTCACACTACAAGGAAATACAAACCTAATACATTCCTCTCCTATACTTCCTTTGAATCCTGAAGAAAAAAGTGTTTGTGTGATTATTATCTTTCAAGAAAAAGTGTTATTCTAGTGATTTCAAAGTCTCTGAAAAAATGCAAAAAAGTGCTAAAATAGATTTAATCAAAAGAAAAAATAGGGAAATCATATTATTGGTTAGCCATAAATATGTGTCTGTTTTAAATCAATAAATGAATTTAAATTTTTTATTAAAAATATAAAAAGTAATCAATTATTAAATATTTATTCAATATGTACTGTGTTAAACTTCTTTTTTGAAAGCAAATAGGGGAAAGGAAAGAGATTAAGGAAGGATTGAAGACCAGTTTGGAGTTGATGAGACAATGATAATAAACAGTAGGAGAAAGGAAATTTCTTAGTTTATTTTATAGTTTCTATCAAGGAGAATGATCTTTGAAATTGGAACTATTTCTAGCCATATGAAAAGATGCTTCAAGTCATTATTAATTAGAGAAATGCAAATTCTGACAACTCTGAGATACCACTACATACACCTGTCAGATTGGCTAGAATGACAGGGAAAGATAATGTGGAATGTTGGAGGAGATGTAGGAAAACTGGGACATTGATACATTGTTGGTGGAATTATAAACACATCCAGCCATTCTGGAGAGTGATTTGGAACTATGCTCAAAAAATTATCAAACTGTGCATACAGTGCTACTACTGGGCTTATATCCCAAAGAGATATTAAAGAAGGGAAAGGGACCCATATGTGCAAAAATGTTTGTGGCAGCCCTCTTTGTAATGGCCCAAAATTGGAAACTGAGTGGATGCCCATCAATTGGAGAATGGTTGGGTAAATTGTGGTATATGAATATTATGGAATATTATTGTTCTGTAAGAAATGACCAGCAGGATGATTTCAGAAAGGCCTCGAGAGACTTACATGAACTGATGCTGAGTGAAATGAGCAGAACCAGGAGATCATTATATACTTCAACAATACTATATGATGATCAATGCTGATGGACGTGGCCATCTTCAACAATGAGATGAACCAAATCAGTTCTAATAGAGCAGTAATGAATTGAACCAGCTACATCCAAAGAAAGAACTCTGGGAAATGAGTGTGAACCACTACATAGAATTTCCAATCCCTCTGTTTTTGTCCGCCTGCATTTTTGATTCCTTCATAGGTTAATTGTACACTATTTCAAAGTCCGATTCTTTTTGTACAGCAAAATAACTGTATGGACATGTATACATATATTGTATTTAACATATACTTTAACATATTTAACATGTATTGGTCAAGCTGCCATCTAGGGGAAGGGGTGGAGGGAAGGAGGGAAAAATTGGAACAAAAGGTTTTGCAGTTGTCAATGCTGAAAAATTACCCATGCATATATCTTGTAAATAAAAAGCTATAATTTTTTTTAAAGGAGAATGATTTTTGGAATGAAAAGAATAGGACAAAAAATACTAGGAAGTGAAACCCAAGAAAAAATAAGAAAATAGTAGAAATGCTCTTGATGAGTTATTAACTGCATCCCAGGGGACTGACAGAAGTTCAAGAGGATGTGATTGTAGAAAGACTAGTGATCTTGTAGAAAGATGATCTTTGAAAGACTAGAGAAAGGCACCAGAAAGACAGGTGCCCCATCAAAAAGAGAAGAGTATAGAGTCTACCAATCATAAAGGGATGAGCCAGATTTTGATTTCAGGAAAGATTATGGAATATGTTATTTAAAGGGATAGCTAATGAACTTCAAGAAAAGGAAACAGTCATTGCAAATATCTATTACATATTGATCAATAACAGGTCATACCAAACCAGCTTTATTTCCTTTTTTGACAGAATAATTAGATTGGTAGATAAGAGAAAGCTGCATATATAATTTATTTAAATTTGATCAAAGCATTTGACATTGTTTTCTGTGTTATTCTGTGGTCAAGATGAAGCAAAATAACTAGATTTGAGCTTCTTAAACTTTATCCATTTATATAACCCCTTTTCACCCGAGAAATTTTTAGATGGGTATATAGATATCTATAATAAGTATACAAATTGAACATTTACTGATAATAATCATGAAGAAATTTATTTTAAAATAATTCTTTGATATATATACATATATATAACTATATATAATTTTATCACTTATTAAAGACAAAAGCAAATTTGTATATTAATGAGGTAGATGTACTTATTTACTTTTACATAAAGAATTAAATTTTGGCAGAATATTTGATACCTTTTACTGTTGCCATTTTTTTTTTTTTTTTTTTGCAATCCCCCATACAATCCCATGTGGAGTGGTGACCTACAGTTTAAGAAGGTTTGAGCTAGATAAACAGTGAGTTCCTTACAGGTTAAATGACCAGATCCAAGCCAGACAGCACTCAATAATGGAACAATATTAAATTGGAGAGGCACCTGTAGATATTTATCTTTTGAACTCCATTTGACATATATTTTTGATTGGATGAAGTTATAGCTGTCCTGCTTAACAGATTTGTAGATGAGCCAAAGTTGAAAGGTACAGTACCAGATCAAGTAAATAGAATTAGGATTCAGAAAAAACATTGTAGGCTAGAATATTGATCATAGATCCAGAACTTATAAAGACTTAACAGGTTATCTAAAACAGTAATGCAAAAATCAAATAGAAACAGAAACCACTTAGGGATACTTAAGAATCCCTGATGGTAGCATATTGACTTAGAAAACCACACATTAACATTTTCTATGTTCTACTGTACTTCTATTTGTTCAGTATTTCCCAGTTATATTTTAACTTATTTCTAGCCATACTTGGGGAGTGACAGAGGCCATGTTGACCATTCTGTTCCAATAGAACCCCACAACTTTAAAAAAAATTTTTTATTTGTTATATCTTTTTATTTACAAAACATATGCATGGGTAATTAATTCAGTTTTCTCACATCCCCTCCAACATTCATCATTATCTTATCCTTTCATCTTAGCCAATCTGAGAGGTGTATAGTGGTATTTCAGAGTTGTCTTAATCTGTTTATTGATCAGAGCAATAGTGATTTGGAGCATCTTTTCATCTGACTAGAAATAGTTTCAATTTCTTCATCTGAAAATTGTCTGTTCATATCCTTGGACCATTTATCAATTGGAGAATGGATTGATTTCTTATAAATTTGAGTCAATTCTCTATATATTTTAGAAATGAAGCCTTTATCAGAACTTTTGAATGTAAAAATGTTTTCCCAGTTTATTGCTTCCCTTCTAAACTTGTCTGTATTAGTTTTGTTTGTACAAAAGCTTTTTAACTTAATATAATCAAAATTATCTATTTTGTGATCAATAATGATCTCTAGTTTTTCTTTGGTCACAAATTCCTTCTTCCTCCACAGGTCTCAGAGGTAAAACTGTCCTATGTTCTTCTAATTTATTTATAATCTTATTCTTTATGCCTAGATAGATCATGAACCCATTTTGACCTTATCTTGGTATATGGTGTTAGATGTGGGTCAATGCCTAGTTTCTGCCATACTAGTTTCCAATTTTTCCAAAATTTTTTTGGTCAAATCGTGAAGTCTTATCCCAAAAGCTAGGGTCTTTGGGTTTGCCAAACACTAGATTGCTATAGTTATTAACTATTTTGTCCTGAACCCAATATATTCCACTTATCAGCTAGTCTATTTCTTAGCCAGTACCAAATGGTTTTGATGACTGCTGCTTTATAATATAGTTTTAGATCTGGTACAGCTAAGCCACCTTCATTTGCTTTTTTCTTCATTAATTCCCTTGAAATCCTTCTTCCAGATGAATTTTGTTGTTATTTTTTCTAGGTCAGTAAAATAGTTTATTGGGAGTTTGATTGGTATAGCACTAAATAAATAGATTAGGTAGTATTGTCATCTTTATTATATTTGCTTGACTTATCCAAGAGCACTTAATATTTTTCCAATTATTTAGATCTGACTTTATTTGTGTGGAAAGCGTTTTGTAGTTTTACTTATATAATTCCTGACTTTCCCTTGGCAAATAGATTCCCAAATATTTTATACTATCAACAGTTATTTTAAATGGAATTTCTCTTTGTATCTCTTGCTGTTGGATTTTGTTAGTGCTGTATAAAAATGCTGATGATTTATGTGGATTTATTTGGTATCCTGCAACTTTGGTAAAGTTGTGAATTATTTCTAATAGCTTTTTAGTTGATTCTTTGGGGTTCTCTAAGTATATCATCATATCATCTGCAAAAAGTGATAACATGGTTTCCTCATTACCAATTCCTTTAATCTCTTTCTCATCTCTTATTGTGGAAGCTAGCATTTCTAATATAATGTTGAATAGTAATGGTGATAGTGGGCAACCTTGTTTCACTTCTGATCTTATTGGGAATGGTTCCAGTTTATTCCCATTACATATGATGCTTACGGATGATTTTAAATAGATGCTACTGACTATTTTAAGGAAAAATCCATTTATTCCTATATCCTCTATACTATAGACTATAGTCTATATAGTACTATATACTTTATACTACTATATTAGTGTTTTTTAATAGGAATGGGGCTTGGATTTTATCAAATGCTTTTTCTGTATCTATTGAGATAATAATTTCTGTTAATTTGGTTATTAATATAGTCAATTATGCTAATAGTTTTCCTAATATTGAACCAGTCCTACATTTCTGGTATAAATCCTATTTGGTCATGGTGTGTTATCCTGGGGATGATTTTCTGTAATATCTTTGCTAATATTTTATTTAAGATTTTTACATCAATATTAATTGGGGAGATTGGTCTATAATTTTCTTTTTCTGTTTTCAAACTACCTGGTTTAGGTATCAGTACCATGTCTGTGTCATAAAAGGAATTTGAACCCCACAACTTTTAAAAAGTATTTATTATTATCTTCTTTTTACATCTCCACACTTCTACTCTCAGTTCCCCTTCTGAAAAGTTATCCCTTGTAATGAAGACTTTAAAAAAGTGGGGATAATAGTACACTAAAACACATTGAAAATGTTTGATATTATATGGCTACAGTAATAATAATGATAATAATATATCCCCACTTCCACAAAAAAGCAAGGAGCAAAAAAAGCAAATTACCTTTTCATATCCTTTCTTTGAAGCAAAATTTGGTCATTGTAATTTCTCAGAATTCATTGTGATTATTTTATTGCTTTCTTTCCATTTATGTTGTAATATCAATCAACATGTGTTTTTTAAGGTACCATCTATGTGCAAAGTCATCATGCTAGGTTTTAAGGATAAAAGTACCCAAAAACCCCAGTCTCTACAAGTAGCTTACATTCTAATAGGGGAGAAAAGTATATTTTACAATTTGTACATAAATATACTTTTAAGTATAAATATATGCTTATGTTTGTATATTGAAATATTGCTATTTACATATACATGAATATATATATATATATACTGTATAAATGTGAAGGTAACAAATATTTTTGTAGATAGCTTATTTTTTTTCTGATTCCACTTATTTCACTTTTCTTCAGTTCATATAATCTTTTCATGCTTTTTTGTATTCATTATTTCTTATAGCAAAATAATATTACATTGCACTCATATATAACAATTTGACTATTTCCTAATTGATGGTCATCTTATTTCCAATTTTTTACTACCACACAAAAAATACTTTTGTACTATTTTGTTATCTAGCAGAGCCTTTCTTTTTGTCTCTGACCTCTATGAAGTATGAAGAAATGGATTTCTGTGTCAAAAAGTCTTCATATTTCAATTATTTTATCTTAATAATTTCAAATTATTTTTAGAATGATGGATCAGTTCAAAGCCCCACCAACAATGCATTAGTGTGCCCTTCTTTCTATTACCACTCTACAATGCCATATCTTGTCATCTTTGCAAATTTACTTATCTCATTAAGAATACTCAAAGTTGTTCTGATTTAAAGTTCCCTTATTATTAAAGATTTAGAGCAATTTTTCATCAACACCTTAATTTTTATAAATGAGCAAACTGAAGACTATTGAGGTTAAGTGGTTTGCCAAGAAAATAAAAGACAAAGCTGGGATTCAAACTCAGATCTAAAAATATCAGAACCAGGATGCTTTCCACTGCAGCTCTCTGATTCCTCAAAATTTTCCTTATTTAAGCATTAGTATGAGCAGGAATGGGAAGCTACTTGTCAGAATAGATGGAATGCTAGGCCTGCAGAGAGAGAGATTCATTTTATTGGATTCATATCTGGTCTCAGATATCTACTACCCATGTGACTCTGAGCATATCACAACCCCATTTGCTTCAGTTTCCTTATCTGTAAAATGAGCTGGAGAAAAAAATGGCAAATTATTCCAGTATCTTTGCCACAAAACCCCCAAAATGGGATCATGAAGAGTCTGACATGACTGAACAGCAACAACAACATGAACAGGGAAAAGCTATCATGTCCCACCTTAAGCTCCGCCCTCAGTCATCTGTGTTTAGATTGTTTTCCTCCCCAAACTACCCACAAGATTAAATAAATGTATTTGGCTTCCTACTGTTGCTTATGATTTATAGTCATTTCTTCAGATCCAATAAAAGTAAACATCCATGCCATACACACAACAAATATATAATCATGTTTATTAAGTAAGTGAAAAAAATTCAACCAAAATCATTGCCTTTACATGGAGATAAAAGCATGTTGCCTGCTAAACATTAGCTCTTACTGGTAAATTTGTGATTTGATATATCCCTTATTTATCATACTTAATATAAGTAGTAATATTCATAAGGAATTCCATTATTGCTCATATAGGTCCCAAGGAGGAAGGCAATATATAAAGAAATTAGAATATAGACTCTACAAACCACCCAGGATATAGCATGGCCCAGATTTTTTTTCTCCTATGCCTGGTATTTGATGTTCTAAAAGTAGGACAGTACAAGAAGTTTGGTTTGTCAATAGGATTTTTAGTGAAAGATTAACAATATAGACAGATTATGCAGACATAGATAAATGAAACCAGATTTACTATAAATTTATACAATATATGTGTGTGTATGCACACAAATATCTTACTTATATGTCTACATGTTGTTTTTCTCAGTTAAGTTCCTTGGGAGCAGGGACTTAACTGTTTTTATCTTTGCATTCTTGGTGCCCAGCTTATTGCTTGATTGCTTGTCAAGTGATTGACTCTTATCCATTAAGAAACCTCTTAAAATGAGTTAAATTGGTTTGTCCTAGTAGTCCTTTACCTTTCTGCCTTGATAAGGGAGATGTCCTTCATTATTTATTCTCAGGTACTAATATTGGTTTTTGTAGTGACTGAATTTTATCTTCCTTTTAGAATGATATTTTCATTCATATCATTATAATTGTGTTTATTTTCCTTTTGACTTTGCTTATCCACAGTGTGAGGTCATACAAAGATAACCACATTTCTCTGTATTCTTTATATTCATCTTTTTAAAAAACCAATTATGTAATAAACTACTTATATTAATATACCACAGGCTTTCCTCCCAGCCATTCCCTACTTTGTGTCTAGTTCCTTGGTGTACTACAAAAAATACTAATATTCAGATTTTAGTAAATGTATGTAATCTTTCAGTTTTGTGATACATATTCAATAGTAGAATCACCAAGCACAGAATTTAAACTATTTAGACACATGTTGCATAATTCCAAATTGATATTTAAAAGTATTTGAAGCAGTTCATTGTTTCACCAACAGTGCATTATAATGTGTCTTCTTCCCTATCTTTTTCAACATTAATTATTCCTGTAATTGTTTGTGATATGTAGTAAGCATTCAATAAATGCTTGTTGATTGATTGCTACATCTTTTGCAATTCGCAAGACATGAGGTCAAACTTTAGAGTTCTTCAAATGTGCATTTCCTTTATTATTAGTAATTTGGGGCAAGTTTTCATATGACCAATTATAATCTGTAAATTTTCTTGTAAAAATTTTATGTCCTTTAATTAATTTACTAATGGAAAATGGCTCTTGGTCTTACATAGTTGAATACATTTCTTATATATCTTGGATATTGAATTTTTATAAGAGATACTTATAGGGAGAATTTTTTAAAAAACAATTAACTTGTCCTTTTTGAAAATTCTAGCTGCATTAATTTTGTTTATGTAAAGCTTTTGATTTATATAGTATAAATTATGTATTTTACCTTTTCTAATCATCTCTTAATTGAGCAAAACCCTTCTCTCTAATCAGAGTATATGAAAACAAAACAAAAAAAAACTATTTGCTACTTTTTAAAAATGATATAATCTTTTATGTCAGCTTGAAATATATTCTGATATATAATATAAGTTGCAATAAACTTAATTTTTGCTGAAAAAAATGAGTTAAATTCACAAGGTAAAAGTTATTTAAGTACTATTTGTTGAGTCAAATCTGGTAAAAGTGAAATTGAATTGGAATGAATATTAAGTCCTATACTTGGGTTGCAGAAAAAAATCAGTATCACAAATAGAAGTTGGGGAAACTCATGACAAGAAAGCACTTTGCTTGAAAAAATATCTAGCAGATTTAGATGATTACAGATACAATAGTTAGTAGTGAATATGAGATCAGAAGAATTAAATATGATGTTAGACTTTATTAAGATTCTATTAAATTCAATTCAAAAAACATTAAGGAAAGTATAGCATCCAGGACCTTGTTTCTCTATTATGACCACAGCTGAAATAGTTTAGTTCTTTGTACTACATGTTAGAAAGAATATGGACAAGGTAGAAATGGAAGAGTCTATGACAGCTGTCTTTAGGTATGCAGAGGGCTCTCTAATCTTACTCTAGTAGATCAGTAATCCCATCAATTTGGAAGTTTTTATCAATGATTTCCTTTCCATGCCTTCCCATAGGAAGGTGTCCATAACCTCCCATAAATTCATTATAGAGGTCCACCCAAGGAACTTTTTCTTATTTCTTATAGCCAGAGGATTCCAGCAAAGCTTATTTCGATTTTTAAATCATTTGTTAAGTTCCTACTGTATTCAGGGCACAACACAAGCCTGGTGGGAATACAGACAAAAAGTAGGCCCACCTCCAGAAACTTATATTATACTGGAGATGCAGCTTGCTTGGCCTAGCCCCAGAGAGCAAAACTAGTGAGAGTAATAGGTGGGAGGTTCAGAGAGGCCAGTTTAGCTCTTCCTAAAGAAGAACTTCCTTATAATTAGATGGACTTGCTCAGAATATAGCCTTTAATATTGAAAGTCTAAAAAAAAGAAAGTGTAGTTAGCTTTCAAGGATGACTGATGTCTTGTTGATGACATGACAATTCAATCAAATATAATACCAGCTATCACTGAGATTCAGTAATTAATTCTAAGATCATGATTTTTCACAAAGTTTCTAAATGATTATGGCTGTGGGCTGCTTGAGGCACTTTCTTACCTAATAGCAGAGATAAACCATCTCCACAGGTTAAAAAATCTACTAGAAGCATTTATTTAAAACCATCAACAAGAATCATGCATAATGAATGGGGTTAATCTAGATCCATTCCCAATAAGAGCAAGGATGAGACAAGATTACCCACTATCACCATTATTATCAATATTGCCTTAGAAATGTTAGTTTTAGCAATAAGAGAAGAAAAAAGAAATTAAAGGAATTAGAGTGTATAATGAGAAAACCAAATGATTACTCTTTGCAGATGATATGATATCCTTAGAAAATCAACTAAAAAAATTACTAGAAACAATTCACAACTTTAGCAAAATTTCAGGATACAAAATAAATCTACACAATTCATCAGATTTCTATGTTATCAAGAAAGTCCAGAAGCAAGGAAAAAAAAAAAAAGAAATTCCATTTAAAATAACTGTAGATAATTTAAAATATTTGAGATTCTATCTGCCAAGACAAAGTTAGGAACTATATGAACAAAATTACAAAACACTTTCCACACAAATAAAATCAGCTCTAACCAATTGGAAGAATATCAAGTGCTCATGAGTAGGCTGAGCTAATGTAATAAAAATGACAATTCTGCATAAATTAATCTACTTATTCAATGCCATATTAATTAAACTTCCAAGAAATTATTTTACAGAGTTAGAAAAAATAATAATAAAATTCATCTGGAAGAACAAAAGGTCAAGAGAAATGCAAATTAAGACAACTCTGAAGTACCACTACATACTTCTCAGCTTGGCAAAGATGACAGGAAAAGATAATGATGAATGCTGGAGAGGATGTGGGAAAACTGGTTACTTATACATTGTTGATGGAGTTGTGAACTGATCCAACAATTCTAGAGCATAATCTGGAACCATGCCCAAATTGCTATCAAACTGTTCATTCCCTTTGATCCAGCAGTGTCACTAACAAGTTTATATCCTTATAAGATCACAAAAAAAGGAAAAAGGACTCACATGTGCAAAAATGTTAGTAACAGCCCTTTATGTCATGATAAGGAACTGGAAATTGAGTGGATGCCCATGAGTTGGGGTGTGGCTGAATAAGTTATGGTATATTAATGTTATGGAATATTATTGTTCTATAAAAAAGCATCAGCAGGATGATTTCAGGGAGACCTGGAGAAACTTATATGAACTAATGCTAAGTGAAGTGAATAGAACCAAGAGAACGTTGTACATGGCAACAGCAAGATTATGTGATGATCAGTTCTGATGGAAATGGTTCTTTTCTTTTTTTTTTTTTTTTATTATAGCTTTTTATTGACAGAACATATGCCTGGGTAATTTTTGCAACATTGTCCCTTGCACTCACTTCTGTTCCAACTTTTCCCTTCCTTCCCTCTACCCCTTTCCCTAGATGCCAGGCAGTCTCATACATGTTAAACAGTTAAAGTATATCTTAGATACAATATATGTGTGCAGATCTGTACAATTCTCTTGTTGCACAAGAAAAATCGGATTCAGAAAGGTAAAAATAATCTGGGAAGAAAAACAAAAATGTAAGTATGAACATGGCTCTTTTCAACAATGTGGTCAATAGTTTTGTGATAAAAAGAGCCATCTATACCCAAAGAGAGGACTGTGGGAACTGAGTGTCGACCACAACATAGCATTTTCATTCTTTTTGTTGTTGTTGTTTGTTTGCATTTTATTTCTTTCTCTCTTTTTCTCTTTTTTGATCTGATTTTTCTTGTGTAGATGATAATTGTGGAAATATGTATAGAATCATTGCACCTGTATAACATATATTGGATTATTTGTCATCTAGGGAGGGAGGAGGGAGAAGGAAACATTTGAAACTCAAGGTTTTGCAAGGGTAAATATTGAAAACTATCTATTCATATGTTTTGAAAATTGGATTTTTTTTAATAAAGCTTTTTATTTTCAAAACATATACATGGATAATTTTTCAACATTGACCCTTACAATTGTTATTGACTATTTTGTCCTGTGAACCTAACCTATTCCACTGATTGACTACTCTGTCTCTTAGCCAGTACTAAATGGTTTTGATGACTATTGTTTTATAATATAGTTTTAGATCTGACACATCTAGGCCACCTTACTTGGCTTTTTTTTTTTTCATGAATTCCCTTGAAATTCTTGACCTTTTGTTCTTCCAGATGAACTTGTTATTATTTTTTCTAGATCTGTAAAATAATTTCTTGGGAGTTTGATTGCTATGGTACTAAATAAGTAGATTAATTTAGGTAGTATTGTCATTTTTCTAATATTCACTCAGCCTACCCACAAGCACTTGATATTTTTCCAACTCATTAGATCTGACTTTACTTGTATGGAAAGTATTTTGTAATTATGTTCATATATTTCCTGACTGCAGAAAGATTCCCAAGTATTTTATACTATAGACAATTATTTTGAATGGAATTTCTCTTTGTATCTCTTGCTGCTAAACTTTGTTGGTAATATATAAAAATGCTGAAAATTTATGTGGACTTATTTTGTATTCTGCAACTTTACTAAAATTGTGAATTATTTCTAGTAGTTTTTTAGTTGATTCTCTAGGGTTCTCTAAGAATACCATCATATCATGATAATTTGGTTTCCTCGTGACCTACTTTAATTCCTTTAATTTCTTTTTCTTCTCTTATTGCCAAAGCTAACATTTCTAATACAATACTGAATAGTAATGGTGATAGTGGGCAACCTTGTTTTACCCCTAATTTTATTGGGAATCATACTATGTCCTCATTATGTATGATGCTTGCTGATGATTTTAAATAGATGCTACTGCTCATTTTAAGGAAAAGTCCATTTATTCCTGTACTCTCTAATGTTTTTAATAGGAATAGATGTTAGCTTTTATCTAATGCTTTTTCTGTATCTATTTAGATAATCATATGATTTTTGTTAGTTTGATTATTGATATACTCAATTATGCTAATAGTTTTCCTAAAATTGAATTGGCCCAGCATTCCTGGTATAAATCCTACATGGTCATAGTGTACTATTCTGGGGGTGATTTTTTGTAATCTCTTGGCTAATATTTTATTTAAGATTTTTCCCTCAATATTCATTAGGGAAGTTGGTCTATAATTTCCTTTCTCTATTTTCACCCTATCTGGTTTACATATCAGTGTCATAAAAGGAATTTGGTAGAGTCCTTCTTTCTCTATTTTTTCAAATAGTTTATATAGTATTGGAATTAATTGTTCTTTAAATGTTTGGAAGAATTCACATGTAAATCCATCTGGCCTTGCAGATTTTTTCTTAGGGAGTTGATTAATAGCTTGTTCTATTTCTTTTTTTAAAATGAGACTATTTAAATAATTTATTTCCTCTTCTGGGCAATCTATATTGTTGTAGATATTCCTCTATTTCTCTTAGATTATCAAATGTATTGAGATATAGTTGTGCAAAATAACTCCTAATTTATTGCTCTAATTTCCTCTTCATTGGTGAAAAGTTCTCCCTTTTCATTTTTGAGACTAACAATTTGATTTTTTTCTTTCCCTTTTATAATCAAATTAACTAAAAGTTTATCTATTTTGTTGGTTTTTTCATAAAACCAACTCTTAGTTTTATTTACTAATTCAATAGTGTTCTTACTTTCAATTTTATTAATCTCCCCTTTTATTTTCAGAATTTCAATTTTGGTATTTAATTGAGGGGTTTTAATTTGTTCTTTTTCTAGCTTTGTTTTAGTTGTAAGCCCAATTACTTTATCTTCTCTTTCTCTATTTTATACAAGTAAGCGATACAAAATTTCCCCTAATAACTATTTTAGTAGGTTGTCTCATTATTGTCATTCTCTTGGTTGAAGTTATTGATTGTGTCTATGATTTGTTGTTTTATCCATTCATTCTTTAGGATCAGATTATTTAGTTTCCAATTAATTTTTGGTCTCACTGGATTTTTTAATGTAAATTCTTGTTGCTAAAGTAATAATTTTGACATCATCTTTTTTCTCCTCTTCTAGAATCCATCTTCTTTTTTTCTTCCAATAAGATATAAACTCTTTGAGGACTCTCTCTCTCTCTCTCTCTCTCTCTCTCTCTCTCTCTCTCTCTCTCTCTTGTTTCTCTGTCTCTCTGTCTCTCTCTCTCTCTCTCTGTCTCTGTCTCTCTGTGTCTCTGTGTCTCTCTCTGTCTCTCTTTCTGTCTCTGTGTCTTTCTTTGTGTCTATCTCTTTCTCTCTCTCTCTCTCTCTCTCTCTCTTGTTTCTCTGTCTCTCTGTCTCTCTCTCTCTGTCTCTGTCTCTCTGTGTCTCTGTGTCTCTCTGTGTCTCTCTTTCTGTCTCTGTGTCTTTCTTTGTGTCTATCTCTCTCTCTCTCTCTCTCTCTCTCTCTCTCTCTCTCTCTCTCTCTCTCTCTCTCTCTCTTTCTCTCTTTGTCTTTATATCACCTAAGCCCTATTACAATCTCTTGCATTTATTAGAAACATAATGAATGCTTATTTAGTTAGATCATTCTCAACAGCATTTGTTGACATCAGCAAATATTATCTCACAATGGGTACTGCTCCCTAAGCTTGAGATCTTTTTAGTGCCATTAAAGAAATATGGTTCAATTGAGCAGTTCACAGCAAACACTCTTTTCCAGGTGACTCCTTCCATCTGTCTTTTCTAGCTCAAGATTTTCCTCTCTTTACTCAATCTGAGAATCGATTGTGTGACAAATTACTAAACCTCCCTGATTAGGTTCCATGGTTGTCACTCTCAACAATTATTGGTACCAGATGATGACTTAAAGCTGAGGTTCTTGGAAGAAAGGTCCCTTTGCAAACACAAGTACAACTAGATGCTATCAGAATTCAATTAAATTGGATAAATTGAAGACAGTCTTGAAAAGAGCCATTTTAATTTCCTGGTTTGAATGAGGATTACAGAAACTATTGGCTATAAGAATCTAGGTAAACAGTAAACTCTTATCAAAAAATAACAGTTATTCATGTTTTCATAGCATTTTAAGGTCTACAAAATCATTTTTCTCACAATAATTTTATGAAGTGGGCAATTTTTAATCCTATTTTACAGATGTGTGGAAACTAAACATCCAGTTCCCACAGAAGATAAGTGCCTTGCTCAGGGTCAGATAGTTAATAAGACTAAAACATAATTCCAGTCTTTGAGTTGCAGAGTTTTTTCTATTGTCATCATATGATCTCAAGGATGTTCTGCATTACTGAATTTACATGGGACTCCCTCCATATCTGGTCTCTCGAAATTAGATTGAAAGTTAGGATCATTGTAATTAAAAAAAAAAAAGTTTTATTTTGCTTTATGCCAGATGTAAAAAAGTAAAAAGAATTATTATTGGTTATTTGATATTATTTGATATTCAGATCTATTTCATTAACTTTAATTTCAACTAATATTTATTTAAATTTAATTTAAATTTAAAAGGCACTTTGTTAGGTTTAGGGATATTGCAGAAAAAAAGAGAGATACTACCTTTTCTCAAGAGAAGTTAAAGGATGAAAAAAGGAAAAGGGGAAGAAAGGAAAAAGGAAGAGAAGGAGGAAGAGGAAAGAGGGAGGAGGAGGAAGAGGGAGAAGAAGGAAGAGGGAGGAGAAGGGAGGGAAAAGAGGAGGAGGAAGAGGAAGAAGAGGCTAGAAATGGAATCAATGGTATGAGCAGAGGAGTTGGTTTAGTAAAGGGGAGGATTACATCTTTAACAGATAACATGAAGAAACGAGGAAATGCATGGGAGAGTGACAAAGTCAAGAGACTGACATGAGGAAGAGAGAAGGGAGTAAAGTACAGTTAAACTTTATACTCTGCTTCTATCAAAATTTATGATAATCAGACAGGAAGTGGATTAAAGTTTTCACTTGCATGGTCTAAAGGGGAAGAAATATTTTCTTTTTCTTTCTTTCTTTTTTTCCCCTGAGGCAGTTGGGATTAAGTGATTTGCCCAGGGTCACACAACTAAAAAGTGTTAAGTGTCTGAGAACAGATTTGAACTCAGGTTTCCTGACTTCAGAACTAGTACTCTATCTACTGCATTACCTAGCTGCCCTGGAAGAAATATTTTCTATCTAAACACATACAAAATGTAATGTTTAACTTTCTAAAGCTTTTCTATATTTTTAAATACCCCATTTACAAATACTTGATATACTAATTATAAAGTATTCTTGTCTTAGTGTTTCAACAGTTTCTTTGAGGAATGCTACTAAACAATATTTTATTTACCTAAATAGAGTCATTGGACTTGGAAATAATAAAATTAATAATAAAATGCCATTTCTTTTTTTTTTTTTTAAGATGTTAATTTTGGCTTTTTGGCCATATCAAACTGACGTAATCCAAATTAATCTAAAATAGTGAAGTTTTTCTATGTTATCTTCTGAAATAGTTGATGAGATCAGGTTCATATTTTCCACTTTGAGGATGGAAGCAACAATATTTTGTGAATTTGGATGTAATGTAACTGCATAAGAAAGAAACAATGCTGTTTCATTTAAATTCACCTATAGAAGGGACCTTATATGTCATTTCATTCAACCTCCTAATTATGTAGAAATCTCCATTACTATTCCCAACAAATGTTCTTTCTTCCTCTGTTCAAATATTTCCATTGATTCACCCTCTCCCATAGCAGCCTATTTGCTTTTTCAAATCTACCCAAGTATATGGAGAGAAAGGGAGAAAGGGCAATGTATATGGGTACCTAGGGAAAAGCAAGGAGTATGTTCAAACAAAGAGTCAATGTTCAAGTATTCATTCTCTTGCAAAGTATGAGTAATCAAAGGCATCAAGGTAATCCCCAAACCTTTGCTCCTTGATTTTGGATTTTTTTTTAACTTAAATTTAAATATATGTATTTCAGTGATCTTGAGATTACTTCAGATTCAATAATAAAACCATATTGTGAAAACTGGAATTGTAAAGCATTCTAGTTTCCCCTTTCCTACATCTTGATTCTTTTTCCTGTAACCCATTCAAGGCTAAAAATCTTTCTTATACACTGATCCTGATCTGCACCCTTTCTCAAATCTAACGTGACAGCTAATGATTGAGTAGTTTGGGTTTAAAGAAGCATCTCTGCATCATAGAGAGAGGGAGAAGCCAAGAAAATAAGTGTTTAAGTAGTGTAGAACTAATTGACTTTGAACTTGAAAAGAAGATTGTTAGAAGCTATTAGAGGTAATCCTCCTATGGTTAATCAATTAACTATATAAAAGTAACAACTGAACTATAACCTAGAGAATAATAATTTATAATACTATTTTACAGTTTATACAGACTTTTCTATAACATCCCTGAAAGATTGTTACTGCAAGTATTATTTCTATTAAATGGGGAAACTGAGAAACAGATTTTTTTTTCCTTAATAAGTTGCCCAAAGTCTTACAGCTAATTAAGGGGAGAAGCCATATTTGACTAGTAATTTTTCTTCTCCCCCCCCCCCCAATAGCATGCAATGAGATTATTATTAATCCAAAGCAGAGAACTTTATTATTTACAAATATATGCTTTGCCTTGCAGGATCTCAGTGGGACAGTGTGCTGCCATGTGGTGATCAGAAAACCTTCAATCCATTAGAAACTTATGTAGAAATGACTGTACAGGTAAGTCTGCCTATATTTAGTCTTCATAACAAACTACAGAAGCCTATCAACTTTGTTAAGGTAAACTGCTTCTCATTTGTAGAAAAAACCCATGTCTGGCAAGCAAAGGATTATGTGGCAGATTCATTGACCAGTAGTTTAGATGACTGACTTCTGGATAGAAGCTTTCATTTCCAGATAATTAGAGAATCTGATGAAGGGACCAGATGTGGAATTTCTTTCAATTTGGTTCTGGGTTAGAAATATACTTTTGAACCAGATTCTAAAACATATATCAGGGGTAATCTAACATAAGGTATCATGATGTACTTGAAAGTGTCTTGGACTGAGAATTAAGATCTGAGTTTCAGTTATGGCTCTTACATGTGATTAGACAGATTATCTGACCTCTTGATCTGTTTCCTCATTAATGAAAATATTTGAACTGTTTATTGCATAGGATTGGAATGAGATTGGTACATTATAAACCAGTAATACCTCCTTCATTTAACTGTGAGCATTGTGAGGGCAGGGGCAAGCATTTATTCTTGAGTACTTAAGTATTAACATAGTAACAAGAAGATTATGTGGTGATCACTGGTGATGGACTTGGCTCTTTTCAAAAATGTGTAACATTGTAAGGCAATTCCAATAGAGTTGAGAAGGAAAGTGCTATCCTCATCCTGAGAGAGAACTCTGGAGATTGACTGTGGATCAAAGCATAGTATTTTCACCTTTTTTGGTTGTTGTTTGTGGGGTTTTTTTCCTTTCTCTTGGTTTATTCCCTCTTGATCTGATTTTTTTTTTTTGCATAACATGACAAATATGGAAATATGTTTAGAAGAATTGTGCATATTTAATCTATATCAGATTGCTGGTTGTCTTGAGGAGGGGGGAGATAATAGAGGGAGAGAGAAAAATTTGGAACACAGAGTTCTACAAAAATGGATGTTGGAAACTATCTTATCTATATTTTGGAAAATAAAATACTATTAAAAACAAAATATTTTTAAAATACTAAAAAAAGCAAGTTCGATAAATATTTGTTTACTGACTATACAAATATGAGTCATTATTAATTTGGCTACATTTTTACACATAATATATATTTCAGCAGTTTCAAGATACCACTGTATGGTGTGGAAGTCCAATGAAAGAACCACATAAAACAGCTTTCATTCAGACACATAACTTCTACTGCGGTCTGGACAGGCAGCCCACTCTGGTTAGCACTGCAGTGACCAAAGGATAATAAAATAGGTTGTTCTGGAATCCAAGTGTAATTAGCACTGTATGAGGTCATCATTGCTGAATCTATAACAAAAGTTGTCAGATGCATAAAAATATCTTTTTAAGCTCTAACTCCTGCAGATATATGATCTAGAAAACTACTGCCCAGGTAGTTCCTGTATCACAGCCAAAGAGTGATAGGGTACCTACACAGAAATAACTGGATAGTATTTCATTTTATTCATTTAAAGAAATCATGTGTTTTTCTTTAAACAAAAAAATATTGATTCTACTTACATTTGAAAATAATTATAAAAACATGAACTTCAACATACCACTTATTTGTAATAGCTGGAATTTATATAAAGATTAAAAGTTTGCAAGAAACTTCACAAACATCTCCATTTCATCCTTTTAACAACTCTGGAAGAGAGGTGCTATCATTATTATATTATTATTATAGGTAGTTATGTTATCTTCCCACTCAATAAACTCCAATGTCTCTAGGATTAAATACAAAATCATCTGCTTGGTAGCCTTCATGGTCTAGCCTACTATACTTTCAGTCTTTTTATATCTTATTCCTAGCTGCTTACTCTTCAGTCTAGTGGCACTGGATTCCTGGCCATTGCATTTCTGAGCTCTAGGGATTTTTTTTCCAAGCCTGCAATGTTCTCTTTCCTCAGTTTCATCTACTGATTTCCCTGGTTTTCTTTAAATTCCATTTAAAATCCTATCCTCTACAGGAAGCTTTTCCTAATCATTCTTAATTCTAATGCCTTCTTTCTATAACCATTTCCTATTAATTCTATATATAGCTTTTATGTACACATTTGTTTATTTGTTGCTTCTTCCACCGAACTATGAGTTCCTTGAGGACAGGGACATCTTCTGGGCCTCCTAAACTAGTAACTCATAATCTGAACTCAGATTTTCCTGACTCCAAGTTGGCATTCTACCTACCATATCATTAATTACCACATGCCACCTAGCTGTGTCTTTCATTTTCTCCCTTTGTAACTTTTTGATCCTTTTTGCTCTCTACATATATCTTTAATCATGCATACATTGTCTTCTAAAAATACAATCAATGTCTGCATTTTACATACAGCTTTGTTTTATGTCTTTAATATCATTGTATTCTTCATATCTGTCCTTTAATAGACATGACACATTTTGTTCACCTATCCCCCATCTTCTGGATATTTAGGTTGTTTCCAGACTTTCACTATTACATATATTGCTGTAAATACCTTTATTTAAAAAAAAGTTCCTTTTTTTTTAAAATAACTTTTTATAGAGTATATTCCCCGTAGTGATATTATTGAGGGAAAGGATGTGATATAATTCCTGTAAGTATTTTGTCAGGTTGCCCTCTGAAAAAGTTCTCAATTTGCAATGTATAAACAAAACTATTTCTCCCAAAAAATTATAGAATTTAATTTTGTCATTCTTACCAGTTTTGTAACAAAATAATGGCTTAATTATTTTTATTTTATTTTTTATATAAATTTTTCTTTTAAAATTATTGGCAAATTACATATTCTCTTATAACTTTTCTATCCATATCCTTTAAACCATTGGAGATATGAAGTTGCTATTAAAGTCACATGGATTCTTTGTAATTTTTAGTTATCAGGCTTTATCTGGCATCATTGTTGCAAATATTTTTGTTTTTTTTATCTCAAGTTTGTTGTTTTTGTCAGATTTTTTATTTCTACATAATCAATTCTCTCTAATTTTTCTCCAAACATTTTTGTCTGATAGAAAAAAAATTGTCTTCCTTTTCCAAGTGGTTTAAATATTTATTGTTATAATACTTTCTTCTAGCATTTTTATACTTATCTTTTGACCTAGCTCAAATTTATTATGGGATATAATATAATATTAAGATCTGAATGTGTTTTATTATATAGCTATTCAATTTCCTACATTTATTAAACAATTAATCCTTGCCCCAAATTTTATTTTTCCTTAGATTTATTTTAAAATATATTTGAATCTATAAGAGATCTCTATTCTGTTCTGTTGGTCTTTTTTTTTTTTAACTCAAAAACAAATTATTTCAACAATAACTGCTGTAGTAAAGCATAATCATCTGTTTTCATTCCATTTTTGTACCTTTATATTCTTGTCCACTTGTTGTTTTTTTTTTTTTTTTCACATCAGTGTTTTTAGTGTTCTATCTTATCCTATAAAACTATTCATTTTTTGTTAGATTTTCTATAAATTAATTTGGGAAGCACTGATATTTTTACTATGTTGATCTGACCCACTCTTGAACACTGGCTGTTCTTCTTCTTCATAAAAGTTATGACGTTAATGCAAAGTATGTAATATTTTTATTTTTGCAAATAGAATTTTAATCTAATTTTTCTTGATCTTTATTGGTGGTATATAAGAATACAAATACAAATATATATGAGTTTAACTTGCATCCTGTAACCTTGATGAACTTATTTATTAGTTCAAGGTTTTGCTGAGTCTACCTAATTAAGCTAATTTTGGGATGACAAGTATATAATCTATCACTAACTCTGTAAAGCTTTTTCTCTCCGGTAGGATCTACCAGACTTTTTATTCTTTTGCCAGATCTCTGAATAGCCAAGGGCTACCTCCATTCAGTGGTTCCCAAAGTCCCAGACAATTATGAGACAATCTCCAGAGGATATTAGGGGAGATAAACTATTTTGGAAGAAACATTAATAAATGGTTGAGCAGTCACAGCAATTCACAAGAATACCTACCTATAGGAATAAAGACACATATGTTGAAATATGTTATAATTTGTTGGATCCCCTGGATTTTTTGGCATACAGTTATGTCAAGTTCAATCCAATCTATTTTTTAAAGAATTTTTATTAAGTGCCAATTATGTGGAGAGCACTGTGCTAGTCAGGCACTGGAATCTAAGCACAAATCATTTTATTCCCTTTCTTTTTTTCCCCACACCTTGGGGACCTAGAATTAAAACCTAATCTTAGTGATTCAGATTTTTTTCTTATTTAAATAATACATTTTTGCCTTTAGCCTTTAAACAATAACATAACCAAATTAGCCCACATATTACTATTTATGATTTTAAAAGAATTCTTGTGTATAAAATGTCTGAGAATCAGCTTTGACAGGCATAAAATAATAATGACACCTCTGATTCTCTGAAAGAACAGCAGTTGTAATATTAGGATTTATCCTCAGTAAAGGTTGTGCAGAAGGATCTGTGAGTAGAATTGACTTTGCTGGCTTTCCTTTGTGATTAGAAGGCTGAATTGACAGTATCAGTATAAAAGGCATTTTTTTTCTTAATGCCAACAAAATGCTGTCACAGGGGAAAACTAATAAAGGATAGATAAGCTAGTATAGTAATTGGTCTGAAATAATCTCAACTAAGTCAAATGATTGTTACTGTGGTTAGCAGAGCTTTAAAAGAAGTTGTAATGATGTGTTGGCATTTTATTGATTTGTTGCAAAGCCTAGAAACTCAGAGGCTGTGAATGAACAGGATAAACTAAAAGGTACATCAGACAAACAGCTGAAGTTGATTCAGATTTACTCATTTGGAATTTCTGACAAATCAAACAGGAAGGGTAGGACTGAAAGTTATTCTCATATTGTTTTTGAAGAAGAGGTTTTCCAAACAAATGAATAATGCCAAAAAAATTTCATGAACATAATTTTTATGAACATAAATTTTATGCTTTTTAGAAAGTCATATGCATGATACAACGGATATTAGATAATAAGATCCTAGACCCAGTACTGAAAGGGATCTCAGACACCATTTAGTTCAACTACCTTCCATTTTATAGATGAGAAAACTGAAGCTTAAGAAGTTTTAGTGATTTTTCCAATGCCCTTTAAGTAGTAAGTGCCAAAGGAGGGAATTGAACTCAGTTTCTCTTACTATATACTATATACAATATTTTCCTTTCCCTTTCAACCACATCCAAGTTCATGTAACCACATTCTCATCTTGGCCATTTTTCTTTATTTTTTCTATGAGGACATCATAAGAGACTTTTTCAAATATTTTGATGAAATCTAGCTATCTCACCTTTATAGCATCCTCCTGACCTACCTGTCTAGTAACTGTCAAATGTAGTTGAACTGTCATGACTTATTTTTCTGGAATCCATGCTGACAGTGAGGATCAACTTCTAGAACTTTTTCCCCAATAATCAAAATCAATATTAAGTCTTGATAGTTTTTAGAATCGCTTATTTTCTTCTTCTTTGAAAAACTGGAGTGCATTTTCATATCTCCAGTCCTATGGCACTACTCCCATTGTCCATGATTTTAAAGGGATCATCAACAACAGATCAACAATGACATATATCACTTATTTCATAAACAAGGAAAGTATTTTAAATAGACTTGATGATTTAAACTTGAGTGCAAATTAGTAATCCCTTATCATTTCACTTATATTTTTACCTCCCTTCTATTTTTTGTTCGGACAACTGACAGATTAAGAACTCCCTCTACCCATACTCCATTTAACCCCTGCTCTACAGTTTCTAGACAAAGAGTTACTTATAGCACTAAGAAGTTAAATAATTTGCTCATAGCTAGCAGTAGGTGTCGGAGGTGGAATCTGAATCCAAGTCTTCTGAGCCCTAATGCTGGCTCTTCATATACCATATTGTCTCTTTGGCTATATGTATCCTTTTAAAAATTAAAGTTGACTAATGAGATTCCTGTATTATTATTCAGTTATTTTTTTTTCAGTCATGCTTGACTCTTTATGACCCTATTTGGGGTGTTCCTACAAAGATACTAGAATGGTTTTTCATTTCCTTCCCCATCTCATTACAGATGAGGAAACTGAGGCAAACAGGATTAAGTGACTTGCCCAGGGTCACACAGTGTCTGAGGCCAGACTTGAACTCAGGAAGACAAGTCTTCCTGACTTCAGAGTTGGTACTTTATTCACAGTACTATCTAGTTGCCTTGAGATTCCTATGTACCCATGTTATTCTCTTTAGATGGTTCTTTCTCATTAGAATCTTTTGAGGTTATGTTGTAAAAATTTCCTATTTGAGAGTTTTCCATCCTACTAGGAACTTATTTGGCCTATAGAATGTAACCCCATAGGATACTTCTAGCCTTTCACTGAACTCTTGAAACCCATTTTCTACCTAATCTAGGATATGAGTCAGACTGTCAAACTACATCATCTCCTCTATCAAAAACTCCAAAATGGAGCCTTACTCTGAAGGCTCACATCCTTTTCTTTCAGCAACCAATTTCTCCTCAGGAGTCAGAACCAAGGTCAGAGTAGCAGTTTCAGTCAACTTCTTTAGCCGTTGGAAAAATTAAATTATTATTAATATAAACCAAGAAATTATTAGTTTTTCTGTTTTTAAGAGAGAGAGCACCAGCAAATGTTCAGATTGTTGAGATCTCCCTTCTCTCCACACCAAAGCCATCTGTTTCCTGGACTCATTTGACATTTCTTCCTTTTGGCTCAGTGATCTGTAATATACTCTCACCACATGGTCCCTAGTGTTTGTCTTTTAACAGAATTTTAGGCACGACAATGTTAACAATTTAATCATTAAGATTCAAGCTGGTATTTAAGTGCTTGGCCAATGGGCCAATTTTTCTTATGAAACATCTTCTTTAATAATGTCATGTGGTGAATTACAGTCCTAGAGATGGACTAGATTTTTGTGGTCTGAGAATCAGTTTAGTTGCGTTTGGAAAGGCTCATTGCCAGGTTGGCCTCAGGCTGATAAATGTTTTGGCCAAAGCAACATTCAGACTGTCCACTAAGTTGTTGAGATGTCGCAATCAAAGGTGGTAGACCAAGCAGCCACGCTGGCAAAATCACAAGCCTTTTAAGGTACTCTGAATTCCCCTCAGATATAGAAGTGGAATTTGTGAGGCTGAATATGTTAAGAGTTCAACAGAAAGAGGTTTCAGTCTATTCGTGGGTGGGTTGATTCCTCAGTATAAGTTTTACAATTATCTGTCAGCAGAATAGCTTTACTGTCCTCAGGCAAGGCCATGCTTCTGAAATAGTCTTTTACTAAAAACATAAAAAGGATTATAGAACCAGTTGGAAACTTTTTTCTTTTGTCCAACCATCCATTAAGAAGCTTGCAGTCAGTAACCAATAGATAAATACTGGATCTTGAAAGCTAAGAAATAATAACTATTTCCAATCACCATGGTCTTTATTTTATGGGAATTTGTAGCATTAGCATTTCAAGAACATTGTAAAAACTATTTAGGAAATAGACTATATTCTTAGAAATAAGTTTTTGGGAAAACACACACACACACACACACACACACACACACACACCCATACACCACACGCTTTGCTCACTCCCCCCCCCCCCTATTTTATTCAGTCTTCTAATTTCATTGTAAAAATACCTAAACCACCCTTTTGAAAATGTATGTGACACAATCAATTGCATTTACTTGCAAAAATTTTTCTTTTTTAAATGAGCTTTGGGTCAATAATATTGGTATCCTCAAATCTTTTTACTGAAAAATACTCATATATAAAATGGCCTTGGTATTGGGACATTTATATTGTAATGGGGAGGGAGGGGTCAACAGTAATCAAAGAAATCAAATAAATAGGAAATTATCCCTTCTCCTTATGCTGAGGAGAGACTGAATAAAAAGTTTCCTTACAAAATTAAGCCTAACAAACTCAGTTCTCTTTTACTGACAAAATATCACTGTCTTTGTTATATTTCAAATACCAAAATCAATCCTTCTGCAGTCTCTATTTACAGTCTCACAGAAGCAGCAAGATAGATCCCACTCTGACAAGCTAAAAGAATCTGGTTGTAAGAAGCATTTTGGAAAAAGGTCCCATTCACAGTGCAGGAAATAGAAATGCAGAATAAACAAGATTCTTTACTTCTTTGGACATCAAAAATTATTTATAAGGGAAAAATAGCAAACTATAATGGAAGGGCAGATGTTCTTTGCTACAAAGAAGCAAGACAGCTTCTTCCTGAAATGAATAGATGTCACATGTTGTATCTTTTTTTTTTTTTTTTTTTTTACCCTTTGCTTTTAATGGATTTGTCCTGCTGAGTTTCTTTTATGGTCAGACCTACATATAGAGTTGCCTTTTGCATGTGAAGACTTCATTACTGACAGTGATTGTTATATGAATGGAGCAGGAGGAGGAGGGGAGGGGAAGATAGCAAACAGGATCTCCATGAAAAAGCTGAAAATATGTAATCAACATTTCTTTCTGCGTTGTGCACACTTAGATTGTTCTCAACGTTTCCTTGGCCAAAAGGGTATTTTTTTTTTATTTATTTCACCTTCGATATTATTTGGATGCCTCCCCTAATATAAATAGCATTCTCTGTTTTGTTGCCAAAGAAGAATCAATGAATAAAGTAGCCTGAATAATTTCTCAGTCCTCCAACTGTAACATTCTAGGTGTCAGAAACAAGGAAATTGCTAAGAGCAATGCAGCAAAGTATTAAGTCTACAAACAAGAATTCCCCTAAGTCTCTAAAACAGAAGAAGATGCAAAAATTAAGGGTAGCATCTACAAACATAGTCAATTCAATATTGGAAGTAACCCTTGAGATCATAGAATTCAGGGGTTCTTAAATTTTTTTGTGTTCTGGACCCCTTTGGCAATCTTGTGAAACCTATAAACTCTTTCCTCAGAATAATGCTTTTAAAAACTTAAAGTAAAATAAAGTGGATTACAAAGGAAACCAATTTTATTGAAATACAATTGTAAAAATGTTTAAGAAACAAGTTCATGGATCTGGAGCTGAACACCCTGACCTCCTACAAAAACCATTCATTTTATAAATGAAAAAAATATATGAATCTAAATGACCTTTCTCAAGGTCATGCAGATAAGACAATAGCTAAGTCAGAATTTGAACCTGGAATCTGAATCTTCAAATCTAATATTCAATCAACTGTCTCACAAAATCCTTTGAAAGAGCTCGTTCTACTGTACTATAAATTTCTCTCTTATGGAGGATCCTCTCAGATTTTGAGCCATCTGTAAAATGAGGATAATAGCATCTGTCTCCTGGGGTTGATATGAAGATCACATGTTAATTGTTAAAGTGCTTAGCCTGATATCTGGCACATGATAAACACTATATAAATATTAGTTACTATTATCACCATCATCATCATCTCTTTGAGCCTCAGTGCTGTTGCTATTCAGTTGTTTCAGTTCTGTGTGAGTCTTTTTGACTTCATTTGGGGTTTTCTTTGCAAATTTTACAGATGAAAAAACTAAGGTACACAGGGTCAAGCAACTTGCCCAGAATCACAAATTAGTGGATATATGAGTCTAAATTTGAACTCACAAAGGGAAATCTTTCTGAATCTAGCCTCCTGCAATCTCTGACATTGCTCAGCTACTGAGCCAGTTCTCTATGAATCAGTGACAGACTGCTATTAACTCTCTATTATCCGAGTTTGCATTATCTGCTTTTGAATTATCCTCAGTGACACAAACCCATTTCAATATTAGCCTAGGCAAACCAGAATAATAAAATAAAAGTCGTGGGAGCAGTGGGGATGATGGAAAGAAAATCACATAATAAATGCCACTGATCACTTCAATGAAAATGAATTTAGGTTTTGCTTTTAAATCTGTGCTATTCTGAAATCTTATTGAGAATAGATCTCCAGGTTTATAGTTATAGAAAATTAGATTTGAGCACTAAATTAATTTGAGCATCAATATTAGATTTTGAGAACTAATAAACTAAGAGCAATTCTGGAGAGCCATTTGAAACTATATCCAAATCTCCATAAAGCTATGCATATCCTTTGACCCAAAAATGCGGTTATATATTCCAAAGAGATAAAAAATTAAAAAAGGAAAAAAACTTCTATCACACAAATATATATAGTGTCTTTTTTTTTATGACAAAGAATTGGACATCAATCTGGGAATGACTGAGCAAATCATGATATATGATTGAGATAGAATATTATTTTATTATAAAGAAATGACAATTAGGGCATTCTCAGAAAAATCTGAAAAACCTTACAAGGCCTGATGTAAATGAATTGAACAAAATCAGGAGAACATTATACATACTAACAGCAATATTGTACAATGGTCAAGTGTAAATTACAATTATTCTTAACAATACAATGATCCAGGATGAGACTTATGATGAAAAATGTTATCCATCTCCAGAGAAAAAACTGATGGAATCTGAACATACTGAAGCAATTAAAAAGAAAACTTAAAAAAAAAAAAAAGATTTTGAGAACTAAATGCAGACCAAAGCATATTATTTTCACCTTTTTTTCTTTCTTGTGAGTTTTTTCCTTTTGTTCTGATTTTTCTTTCCCAACATGACTAAATATATGTTAAATATATTAAATTATATGTTAAAATATGTCAAATATTTAATCATGTTATCTTATTTATTAATTAATAATTTATATTATGTCTTATTTCTCTGCCACCATCTCAGCATTTCCTTGAGGATTCTTAACTGCGTACAATTTATTTAAATGTCCAGACTCCATATTTTTCTAAACCTAGGTTCTGGATGAAAACTGCTTCCCATTGATAGCCCTAGGAAGTATTTAGAGAACTCTGGCTCGTTCAGTTTTTAAAAACCTTTGAGGTAAAGATCTGTGGCCCAAGTTGAACATATCTTGACCTTTCTACAGACTTGTGTTTTTGTTCTATATATTTCTGTCTGAGTTTGATGAATAACTTAAGGAAATGATAATTTTTTTTTTATCAATCTCTTCTTCAGCTTAATCTACTCTATTTTTAAATGTTCTACCTGCTTCTATCCAAGTTCTAGATGCATTTTGACTTCATATGTATTGTGAAACCCAGGGCAAGTATTTAATCTTGTTTGCCTCAGTTTCCTCATTTGTAAAATGAGCCTAAGAAGGAAATGGAAAAAGCCACTCCAGTATCTCTGCCAAGAAAAACCCAAATAAGGTCATGAATAGTCAGACACGACTGAAATTCAACTATACAACGTTCACCCCTTTGAGCTTACCAACTTATTTAGAGATTGCATTGATACACGCAATATGTACTCATACATTTGCACATCACATGTATAAGTATGAGAGGCAAAGTGAAATAGTAGGGAAGAGAGCTAATCTCTACATAAGGAAGATCTAGGTTCAAGTTTCATTTCTAACAAGTCACTTAACCTCTAAAGAATTGAGAGTTGCCTATGCTATTCTCTGATGCTATAAGCTGAAGAGAATGTAGCTGACCTACACTTAGTAGGGGGAGTTTCCATTAATGGGAGTTTGCTTCATTGGATTAAGGGATTCCCTATTCCATTAGAATATAGGTCTTCTCTATTGTCATTTATAAATGTAAAAGCAGTTGGGATACTCTGTGATCTTTACTTTTTCTGTCCTCTGGCAATATTCTGCCTTTTAACATCTTCATGATTCCCTAATAGAGCTGACTAACATTGCTTTGATCACGGATTCTGTGTATCCTCTGCATGTGTGTTACCATTTTCAAATAAGCCTTTTACATTTTTTGGTCAGATGTCCTCTATTTGAATGCAGAGAATTGTTTAGAACTATTTGTAGCAATCAACAAGTCAATATACAAAGAAAGAGGGCTTAAATTAAATTCAGTCGATGCCCTTGACATGAGCTAAATAAAATATTTTTCAGTCAGCTATGAGAACCTTACTTGGATGATTTCAGAAGGCAACTTAACTAGTTTCCTTTTTGAAAAGACAATATTCATTAAACTCTATGTGCCAGGCACTAGGTAGGTGCCTACAAATACAAACAAAATAAGAGTATAGTTCTTGCCCTGAAGGAGTTTTACATTCTAATGGGGGAAAGAAGACTACATAATATAAAAGTGAGCTGAAAATGGAGAAAATGGCCTCCTTCTAAAAGAATGGTCTAAAAGAATAGATTCATCAGAGATAGCATAATCATCAGTCTGAGAAAATAAACATGAAAGACTGGAAACTACTACTAACTGTCTGGTTTTTTAAATTATTATTTTTGTTTTCATTTGCATCTTTAAATTAATGGCAAAAGTAAAAAATAATAAATAAGACTCTAGAGATGAATGGCACCTTAGAGTTCTTTTAGTCCAACAACTGTGGTATGGATACATAAGTTGAAGTCTAATCAGATTAGGTAATTTATCCAAGCTCCCACAGATAATAAGAGATAGAAAAGCCCATATTCTAATCTTGGTCCTCTGACTCCAAATCACTCTTCCTTTCCACTCTACCATATCTTTTTGTGTATTCATTAAAGTTTTCCCTCTTGGTCATTACATTCAAATGCTTTCTCTTCAATATGAATTTCCTTATGTAGAATAAAATATGATTCTTTTTACAAAAGATCACCCCACAGAATGATACAATCATTGGATGAATGAAAGCAGTTTGGTTAGTATTACCACATGAAAGCCCATCAAATTCAAGGAGAAGCTAGTGTAGCATAATAGTTGAACTTGCCTCAGATCCCATCTCTAATGCCTCTTAGCCGTGCAGTCAGTCACAAACAGATCTCTAAACAGCAAAACTCAGTCTTCTCATCTATGCAATGGAGCAAAGGATTGTTGTAAAGCTCAAATGGAATAATATGTGTGAAATGATTTGAAGACTTAAAATTCAAGGAAGGAAAATTAGCTACAAAGACTGAGTTAAAATCTTGCCCCTGATGTGTATAATCACAACCAAATTTCTTAAATTCTTTCTGTTGATGTGTTTCAGTAACATCAGACCCTTTGTGACCATATTTGGGATTTTCTTGCTAGAGATACTGGAGTGGTTTGCTAATTCCTTCTCCAGCTCACTTTACAGGGAGGAAACTGAGGCAAACAGGGTGAAGTAACTTGCCCAGGATCATACAACTAGTAAGTGTCTGAGGCTGAATTTGAATTCAGATCCTCCTGATTCCTGGACTAATGCTCTATTATACCACTCTTAACTTTATTAACAAGGTCTCAGTTTTGTCATCTATAAAAGTGAAGGTATTAATGAAAATAAAAGCCCACTTGTGCTCCAGATCTGTGTTCTCCAACTCCATTTAAAAATGTCACATATTATTGAAATCAAAAAAGTTTTGTTCTATCATTTATTCTTGTGTATTAAGTAAAGTTGTCGATTTAACTCAAGGTTTTCTACATTTATTGCTTTCAAAAGGTCTCTCTGTATACTATGAATCCCTAATGTTTAAGATGGCATCCTGCTTCCCTTTCTATCTCTATCCCTCCCATCCTCCCACAGAAACTCCTAGGGTTTTCTATATTGATTGTACTTAAAGGGATTCTCCAAAAAGAATTCTCCAAAAACATTGTTGATTTTGGAAAACTTTGGTTTACATCCTCCCTCTGAGACATGGATTATGTGCCTTTTGTGCAAGTCACCCAAAAATCTCGGTGTTCCAGGTAACCCTTTAAAAATCGAAATTACACAATAATTGTTAATCTGCTTTAATAATCAGTTTCCACACCAGGAATGAAGTCATAGTTCTGACTACTGCCCTTCCCTCCTGCCCCCCCAAAATTTTCATTTTGTGATGATTTGTAAGAAATGGGCTACTCCTGAGAATTTTCCTATGTATCAGAGGTAAAGAGTTAAGCTGGAACAGTTATATAGATTTTTTTTTTTTTTTTTTTTAGTGAAAGGGTACATCTAAGCCATCATAAGATTATTCTATTAATTCATTAAAAATTAATTAATATATCCATTGCATGTTAACATAAATAACATATTTTGTGAGGAAACCCCCCCCCTTTTTTTTTCAAAACAAAAGTGAGAAGAATGATGTTTTATGTATTTTTGCAAATCTTTAACGTCTGGTTTAATAGAAGATGGCTAGCTGACTTCTCGTATCTGTTTCTGCATTTGATCTATTAAAGTGTGTTGTTTTGATTGAAACATATGAAGAACATCTTGGCTGCATACAGATAAGTAGTTTTAAAAAAGGAGGAATATTTTAATAGATGAAAACAGTTTTGACCTTGAAGACTTCCTGAAACTACAGTTAATTTAATAACAGTTATAAACTATACACACACACACACACACACACACTCACTCACTCACTCTCTCACACTTTCAACTAACTATAGTTAACGCAGTAGAAAAATTTCTTTGGAAAAGCTGTGTAACTACAGGAAAGTTCTCAGGAATAGCCCAAAATGAAAGGTATTCCCACAGAATAGATTATGAGGATCTATACACTAGACTAATATTATTTGAATCTGTAAAACCTACCTTTAAAATTAGTGCTAAGGTATGCTAACCACAAACTTTAGGAGCTGCAGTTGTTCATCTTACATCTCATTTTATTTTGATTGAAGTGTGCATTATGGTAGGAAAAATGAAAATGACATAATAGTTGGTTTTTCCCTTCTACTTATTCTCTAACACTATGAATTTATTAGTGAATTTTATTTTGGAAACTTCAAGCTGGCACATAATAGGAAACTATCTTGCTTCATAACTCTAAATAAATAAAATAGCCTTGTAGACCCCCTTTGTATTAACTCTTCAAAGGCAAAATTACACATTCAAATGCACATATCTATTTGATGATTTCAAATTAAGTTTTTATCTCTAAGGTATTATTTTTAAAGTTTGCCCTTCCATTATCATTCTCAATAGTATGGTTACATATTTTCATTATCATTCTACTCCTATGATTCATAAATTCAATACAACAGAGATAGAGGAAATCTAGAGAGGGATTGATGATGAGAAACTGTGATTTCAGTGCAAAAAGAAACCATCCTCTCTGAATCACTGGAAATCATGTATATGTTAATAAAACTGATTGGGAAAGATTTCCATTATGAGGAATTGTATGAATGTCTGTTTCAGATGGTTTCACTGTCCATGAATAAAATAGTGTTTATTGCTTTTTTGAATGAATTTTTACAACTGTGAGGGAAATATATCACATATTTTACACATAGAATTCTCGAAAATTCTGTCCTATTCAGGTCTTTTCCAGCTTTTATTTTTCCACTTTTTTTTTTTTTTTTTTTTGCTTAGGCAATTGGGGTTAAGTGACTTGTCTAGGATCACACAGCTAGGACATGTTAAAGTGTCTGAGATCACATTTGAACTCAGGTCCTCCTGGCTTCAGGGCTGGTGCTCTAACCACTGTGTCATCTAGTTGCCCCTCCACTAACATTTCTTAAAATTTTGGTATTGTTGTAGACAAAAGGTTTATTCAGATTTTAAATGAATTAATATTCAAATGTAAAAATTTTATTTAAAATATTTATTGAAATTGTATTTACATTTTTATTTTAAAATATGTTATCTAGAAATGGTAGCCCTGAGAAAAAACAAATCTTTAAATATGAGATATATTTGAAAGCGCATCATAAAATTTATCACATGAGTGATACCAGAAAATCCCTTTTAAAAGATGTCATTTTAATGCAGCCCCAAAATTTCTTTTTTTCTTCATCTAAATCAAATCTTTGTATTGTTGTAAGCAGTTTTCAAGTGTCTACACGGTTCCTTAAACTTGTTTCCTCCCTTTATATATTATAATTATTCTTTGTTCTTTGGACATAAACCATTGACTTCTTATTGGGAATACATATGCATATGCATTTATTTTACAAGCACATTTGATATATATGAAATTTAACCCAACACTCCCATTCTCAAGACTGTCATCTAAAATAGACAGAGGTCTAATCTTGAGAGCTAACCCCCAAGGCCTATTTTATATCTCTCTTTGACTCATTGCTCCCATCTGGAGTAACTACAGGAATATCTCCAAATGAACGATTAACTACAACTCATACATAGAATTTCCTCAGATGTGGGTAAGAGGCTCAGCTCCTTTAAGGGCATATTTGGTAAGGTAGCATTTAGTTTGTTCTATAGAAAATGCTCAAGGATCAGAAAGCTCACAGGAACCCATCAATATACACAAAAACACTGGAATAACTCATCAATGCCATTCATTTGAGATTACAATCTAAGCAACTGTGTGTCACTATGCTGATACACTTTGAAATGATACTATGTAGTTGTTCCACCCAGATTTATATTGTCACCCAGTGGTCTGAATTTCTTAAAACACACTTTGAAGTTTCTGAATAAGAAATTTCCCTATCTATCAGATCTGAACTGTCCAATTTTATAGTACCTGAAAGAAAACTCCCAACATACAGTCACTAGCCAACAATTTCTTTAATTTGAAATATAAGAAATGCACACAGAAAGAACAAAACTCAACCAGATTTTTCTAAAGAATTATTTTTATAGAGAAAAGGAAAAACAACCACAATAACAAATCAAAGAAGATGCTTATTCTATTCTGACTGGCTATGTTCTAAAAAGGAATTGGGAGTACAGAAAAATAAATATATAATTTAACAAGTAATATTGGTAATATATGGTACAGACAGTTAAATCAGGATATTGGTCCAGAAAATTAGAGCAGAATTTCCATTATATACATACACACACACACACACACACACACACACACACACACACACACACACACACACACACACACACACACCACACATATATATATACATATATATAGGCAATTAATTATAGAAAGAAACATTTGTTCAAACAGAATATGGGGTTTCAGGAGTTTGAGGAAGATAAACATTGTTAAACTTTTTGCTTTGCCAGCAAATTCTAAGAATCCTATGATTGCTTAAAAGCAAGATGGCATTACTTAAGGTCAAAGTTAAGTTAATCTTCATTTTGCCAGATAACTCATTGGTTTTGTTTTCCAAGTAAGAAACTAATCAGCAATTATGAGAGTAAGATACCTAACTTCTCTAGACCTGAGCAAAACCAGGGCATTGGATACTACAGCCTAGGTCTCTTCTAGCTCTATATCTTTCAGACTGAGAAGTCCACCATTAGGATCTCCTCCACTCAGGATACTTTCAAGCTTAAGTAGCATTCATATGGCCCATTTCCACCCCTCGGGGAAGGATATTGGGCATCAATAAGTAATCTAGGGAGCTAGGTGACACAATGAATAGAGTGCTTGGCCTAGAATCAGGAAGACCTAAGTTCAAATATGACCTCAGATACTTACTAGCTTTGTGACACTATTTGCTTCAGTTTCTTCATCCATAAAATGAACTGGAGAAGGGAATCGCAAACCATTCTTGTACCTTTTCCAAGAAAACCCAGATGGAATTACAAAAAGTTGGATATGACTCAACAATAACAATAAATTTAAACTAGACAATGTTTGTAAAAAGAAGATGATTTTCTCTTCAGATAGTTTTAGACTATTATTAAATATGAACTCAGCATAACCATTGATTAATACAGACACTACCTGATAAATGACTAAAATCTGAAACATCAGTATTTTCTTTATATTCATTATTAAGTGTCAGAGATGGGATTTAAGTCCTCTAGAATTCAAGGCCTTAAAATTAATGGCTTTGCTAAGGCAGTCTCTTTTTCTTCATTTAAATTATATTTTAAAAGTATGTTTTCTTCTATCTTTAATTAGCTTATTTTTGAGCTTGAGGAGAAACCTTTGGAATAGTTGAGAAAACAAAATGATCTGGTATATAAACTATAACAACTTTTTGAGGTTTTAAGGAAACAACAAAACTTCTTTGAGTAGAAGTCTAAATCTTTCTACCTTCTTGTTTACAAGTGAAATATCTCATAAAAATAAAAAAAATGGCACTTTTTAAAAAACTCACAATTTCACTTTGAAAGCGTTTTGTTGACCCTGTAGAAAGGGTCAAAAATTCTTTAGGTTTGGATTTTTTTAAGTCATATAAATTCCAAGGACAGTCTGCTTGTTTGTTGTTGTTGTTTAATTTTAAGCTTTTAAATAGTTTTACAATGCCATATTTAAAGAGTAATTTGTTTGAAGCTGCCTCTGTTAGGGCATGAACTCTGAAGTGTTCTTTGGATTTTTAAGAATGTTTCATTTGTAAATAGAAGTTAACTTCGCAGCCATGGATAATGTAGCACATGAGTCTTTAAGGGCCACTGGCACTTAGAAACTGGGATACAAAATAAGTATTCTTTCCACACATATCTTCTCTCTATCCCTCCCACTTTGGTTTCTTATGTCATTGTCCCCTCCTCCTGCTCTTTAACTTCCTGTATTGGCCCCTACTTGTTCCATCTTCACATATATACCCAGGTCCTTTTATGTCTTTTAACTATTTTGTTAGGGATTGAGACATTGCAGTATTTTTTAATGAAACTATTTACATAGGCATTAGAAAATTTAAATTCCTGGGGCCCTGGTATTCTGAGGAACATAGCAAGCAGGTTATAGGTGGAACAAAGAATAGTAACATGGAAAAGAAATAGACAAAAAATAACTATTGGAATTTGTAATGCTTCACTGAACCAGAATGACTTTTAAAGATCTCAAAAAAAATTTTTTTTAAGCAGCTTGAGTGAATATAATCAGGTCATCATTTCCTCTAGTGGATTTTGGCAGCAAAGAATTAATGTACAGAATGCATAATCTATATCAAAATGCTTGCCTTTTCAAGGAAAGGGGAGGGGATACAAAGAAGAAGTACAAAATTCGGAACTCAAAAATTATTTTTTAAATATTAAAATTATTTTTATATGTAATTGAGAAAAATATTCATAGAAAATAATTTATATGCAGATATAGGAAAGGAAAACAAATATGATACATCTAGGAAAGCAATTTACTCAGATCCTCTAAAGCAGAAAGTGTGGAGAAGAGATGTAGTTAGGTCAATCATATGAGTAACTAGAATACTGGTGGCCAAACATTCTCAAATATCTTCTTCTCTTTTATTTGAATATCTAGCTCTGACCCTTCTTCTTCCAAAGTTAGTCTTTCTTTTAAATTTTTTTAAAGAAAGAATTTTAAATGGACATTATACAGAGGGTCATGGAGAGCTGCATTTTGACGTAAATAAGCTGCTACTTTATAATCAGTGGACCAAAGAAAATCGGAAGCAAAAAATGTCATCAAGGAATTATGTGATAGGAAAATAACTGTTAGAAAAGAAGGTAATTGGGGGCAGCTAGGTGACACAGTGGATAGTGCCCCAGCCTTGAAGTCAGGAGGACTGAGTTCAAATCTAACCTCAGACACTTAACACTTCCTGGCTATGTGACCCTGAGCAAGTCACTTAACCCCAATTGCTTCAGCAGTTACATTTATGATGTCAGGAGAAAAAGAAGAAGATCTCCACCTCCATATAGGATGGACCCTATGGTAAATTTATGGGAGGTCAAGAATGAGTTACTTGACAGGCATTTATGGCTCAAGATCATCATCATTAGAAAGAACTTTTGAATTCATGAGATCACAGATGTATTATCATCATCAGTGTTGTTCTGGGTAAATCTTTTTCAATCATATCTAACTCTTGGGGTTTTCTTGACAAAGACACTGAAAAGGTTTGCCCTTTCCTTCTCCAGCCCATTTTGTAGATAAGAAAGCTGAGGCATACAGGGTTAAGTGACTTGCCCAGCGCCACATAACTAATAAAGATGAGGCTGGATTTGAACTCAGGCAGATAAGTCTCCCTGACTCCAGACCTGGCATTCTATCCACTTTTCTACCTAGCTATCATAAATAACTAACATTTATATGTGCTTATATGCTTATATATGCCATACACCATGCTAAATGCTTTTACATTTGAGTTGTCTTTGATTTTATACAACTTCACTTTATTTCCTAATACATTTTCTATACTCATCTTCCGGGCAAAGCTTCTCTATCATTATAATTACATGGTATTCAGTTCCAATCTATTGTTATTCCCATTTTTGTTGTTGCTGGGGTTGTATATATTGTTTTTGTTGTTCAGCTCAACTTCACTCTGTATCATTTCATATAAATCTTCCCATATTTCCCTGGTATACCTTACCCTTTACTTTAGAAATGTTCTATTACTAATAATCCATATTTTCTTAAGAGGCGGCCCAAAATCTCAAAGAACATCTTCAATTTGACAAAACACAAACCAAGACAAATCCTACATATATTTTTATCAATAAGTAGGAACAGGCATATATATAATCCCTGTAGAAAACTTCATTAATTAAATGAATGTAAAAAAATCTGATTCTAAAATGGTTGAAGTGATCATAATTGCAGCATTTGACTTCAATAAAAATACTGTACATGAATGGAGCATCAACAGTATGGACTATATCTAAACTGTGCCCTTAAAAAGTAAGATGAGAGAAAGAGATGACATAAATAAAAATATGGGTAGACATGTAAATTAGATGTTGTCATGGATAGTCATATGGATAATGACTAAAACTTCTGATTACTCTTAAAAGATTGGTGTATGCTTCCCTATCTCTACTCCTCCATCTCTGCCAATTGACATCCTCTCTCCTACCCATCAATGCCCAGTTCAAATGCTACTTCCTCTAAAGTCTTCCTCCCTTCCCCTTCCCTTCTATCCCAGTTTGGAAGTTTTTCATGTGATCTTATTTTTTATATTCCTTTTATATCATTTAAGTAACATTTGAAACCTCTCAAACTCTTCAAAGACTGACTCCACCCTACCTTTCCAGGTTTAACACATATTGTTTTCCTTCTTGAATACTGCATTCCAGTTAAGTTGACTAATTTGTTGTTCTCAACATACTGCATTCCACCTCCTATCTCCAAGCACAGGCTCTCCCACATGTAATTACTTTGTGACTATTTTGTATATATCATATACTTACCTATATTTATAATGCCCTTCATCCCCAACAGAATATAAGTTCCTTGAGAGCAGACACTTTCATTTTTGTCTTTGTATTCTCAGCAGAAAGTAGACTGCCTGGGATACAATAGCCATTTTTATAATACTTATTGAATGAAGGAAGGAATGAATCATATCCTAATTTCCACTGAATTGATTTGTGTATATCTCTTTTTATTCCTGCTAGATCATAAGTTTTTTGAGAGTAACAACCTGGTCTTGTATAATACATTGAAGCTTCCGTGAATAATAATTTTATTTTTTAAAAGCATTATTAAAGCATGTAAAGCATAAATTGTGTTTAAATTTTAGGAAATGCTAAAAAGTTGATTTCCCAATCAACTAACATAGTCGGTGCTTAGTAAATGATACATGAGTAAATGGATTAACCTAAAAAACATACAGACTAGTGGTGTCATCAAAAGAAACTAAATCATAATAAGCTTTAGTTTCTTTATCTCAGAAACTAGGAACTAATTGAGCTCTAAAGTCCCTTCCATATATAGATTTAAGATTACTTTCATCCTGCAATGTTCCTTTATTCTGTTTTTCCCCTCTAAACTTGGGTGTAGGTATTGTGATGAATAAAAATTCCAAAAGACATAATTTCTGGATAATTAACATAATTTTATTATTACTGATATGAGAAAATCATTTCCCTCATATATGTATGTATGATGTCCTAAAAGTCTTATTGCCATATTAAGCTCTTAAAACTTAAAATTGCAATGAGACTTTTGGGATATATATATATATATATATATATATATATATATATATATATATATATATATAGACATCTATCTATCTATATATAGATATAGATATCTATCTATATATATATAGATAGATAGATAAAGATAGATATCTATATCTATATATATAGATATCTATAGATATATAGATATCTATATATATAGATATATATATATAATGGGCCAGAACTCTGGAGAAATATTCTTGAGGCAAGGATTCTTACAACAAGATGTTAACTCGGTGGAATTGATAAGACAATGGTTATCTAATTTAGCATGGTGATTAATAGTTCCCTAGTTCTGATTGAGGTATAGATTTGGGGTACCTAAATGAAATTAGGGTTGAGGTCTAATGGCAGATTCGGATACAGCGTTAAATGAGGCCTAGTAGTGGTGGGAGTTCCCAATAAAAGCATTTAGCGCTGAAAAGCTAGATTGATAAAAGAGGTTTATTATGGGGTTTGGAAATAAGGAAATAGGTGAAGGTAGAGATAAGAAGGGTACTGTACAGAGGGTCCTGACATGGTTAGCATGTTTGGGACCTCGGCAAAGAGGGGATCCCAGCATAGCCCTTTTATAATGGAAGATTTAGCTAGAGGGGCCTATGAGTGTAGCCCCAAAGTTAGCTCAGATCCAGGTAGGGGGCTGGGACAGGGCCGGATCTTCTATTGGAATTCAAAGGGACCAGGATTTGTGAGTCAAAAGGTTAACATTAACTAGGAGGGGTTGGGAATCAGAAAGAAAGGAATCTTAAAGGGACCACACTCACATCAGGTCCGCATGATTGATTTAATCTTAACAATAAATAATGGTTCTCTAGTGACATAATGATTGGTTTATACTCGGTATGATGAATTGATTTAATTGTACTAGAGTTTATAAACTGAGGGCAGAGTCAGTCACAGACATTCCATCTCCCACCATTTTGGTGGCTCTCCTGCCTTCTATATTCCTTTACTAAGAAGGCCAAGGCCCATCTGAAGATCCCCCAGAAAGCTAACCCAGCCCCAGGTGAAGGAGACAGACTGTGCTAGCTTTTCCTTCTTTTTCAGTCTAGTTCTTTCTTCAGACAGTTAAGGCTCCAGGAATCTTCTTTTTTTGTGAACATGCTCATTCTTTTCTGTTTTCCAGATCTCATAGCACTGCTCTGTTCTCTTTTATTTTCCTTTAAAGTAACTCTGTTTTCCACATTGCTTGAAGATCATGCCTATGTAAAGGAACATTTAAAGTGGGTCAGATGATGTGATAGAAATAATTTGAGCTGAAATGCTCACCAAGGCCACTTTGAAAGGAAGATCATTCTGCCCCTAACAACATTTCCCTAAAAAGCCTTATTTTTCTTTTCTTTTTTTAATTATAGCTTTTTATTGACAGAACATATGCATGGGTAATTTTTCAACATTGGCCCTTGCAATCACTTGTGTTCCAACTTTTTCCTTCTCTCCCTCAACGCCCTCCCCTAAGATGGCAGGCAGTCTCATACATGTTAAATATGTTAAAGTATATCTTAAATACAATATATGTATACAGATCCATACAATTTTCTTGTTGCACAAGAAAAATTGGATTCAGAAAGGTAAAAATAACCTGGGAAGAAAAACAAAAATGCAAGTAGTCCACATTCTTTTGCCAGTGTTCTTTCTCTGGGTGTAGTTGGTTCTGTTCATCATTGATCAATTGGAACTGAATTGGATCTTCTCATTGCTGAAGATAGCCACTTCCATCAGAATTGATCCTCATATAGTATTGTAGTTGAAATGCATAATGATCTCCTGGTTCTGCTCATTTCACTCAGCATCAGTTCATGTAAGTCTCTCCAAGCCTCTCTGTATTCATTCTGCTGCTCATTTCTTACAGAACAATAACATCCCATAACATTCATATACCACAATTTTCCCAGCCATTCTCCAATTGGTGGCCATCCATTCAATTTCCAGTTTCTAGCCACTTACAAAAAGGGCTGCCACAAATATTCTTGCACATTCAGGTCCCTTTCCCTTTTTTATCTCTTTGGGATATAAATCTAGTAGTAACACTGCTGGATCAAAGAGTATGCACAGTTTGATAACTTTTTAAGCAGTTCCAAATAGCTCTCCAGAATGGTTGGATCTGTTCACAATTCTATTAACAATACATCAGTGTCCCTTCCAACATTCGTCATTATTTTTTCCTGTCATCTTAGCCAATCTGACAGGTGTGTAGTGGTATCTCAGAGTTGTCTTAACTTGCATTTCTCTGATCAATAGTGATTTGGAACACCCTTTCATATGAGTCAAAATAGTTTCAATTTCATCATCTGAAAATTGTCTGTTCATATCCTTTGACTATCAATTGGAGAATGGCTTGATTTCTTATAAATTAGAACCAATTCTCTATATATTTTGGAAATGAGGCAAAAGGCCTTATTTCTCAAGGCAGAAAATGGAGGTGGCGTAGATGGCTTACTTAGTGCCTTTGGGATCTGTGGCTATCCTAATTGTTTGGTTTCTCCTGGAAGTCGCAGTCATTTCTTTGCATCAAGAATATTTGAAAAATACATCTGGGAGAATTAAATGAACTCCTTCTGAAAAACTTCTTTCAAATACAAAAACCTTTATTACATTAAAAAGAAAATCCCTGAGCAAGCAGTAACTGAGACTGCTTTTCCTCTATTTTGTATGATTCAAAACATACATTAAAACTAAATGTTTTACTTTTATAGAGATAAAGAATAGCTATAGACTGATAATTTCTGGAGTTTTTTTTTTTAAAAGCTTTTTTATACTTCCTAAAAATGAGAACTGATGCTTCAAATGCTTTTGTAAGTTTTTTTTAAGCAAAATTATCATTCATGCCTATTTCTGTCTACTCAGTGTGTATTTCCTTCTTCTACTTAACTACATTTCCCTTGAATCAAATTAACAAAATATGTCCTTAACTAAAATGTTTTTTTCAGATTGGCAGTCTATACTGTGTCTGTATTCCAAAGAGATCATAAAGGAGGGGAAAGGACCCATATATGCAAAAATGTTTGTAGCAGCTCTTTTTGTAGTGGCAAAGAATTGGAAATTGAATGGATGCCCATCAATTGGGGAATGGCTGAATGAAGTTATGGTATATGAATATAACAGAATATTATTGTTCTATAAGAAATGAAGAGCAAGCTGATTTCAGAAAAGCCTGGAAAGACTTACATGAACTGATACCAAGTGAAATGAGCAGAACTAGGATAACATTGTATAGTGACAACAAAGATTATGTTATGAGCAACTGTGATGGATTTAGTTCTTCTCAGCAGTGTGGTAATCCAAGACAATTTCAATAGACTTTGGGAAAGAGCCATCCTCATCCAGAGAGAAAACTACGGAGACTAAATGTGTATCAAAGCATAGTATTTTTACCTTTTTATGTTTGTTTATTTGCTTTTTCTTTCCCATGGTTTTTTCCCTTTTTGTTCAGATTTTTCTTACACATGACAAATATAGAAATATGTTTAAAATGATTGTACATGTTTAATCTGTATCATATTGCTTGCTGTCTTGGGAGGGGAGGGTATAAGGGAAGGAGGGAGAAAAAATTTGGAACACAAACTCTTACAAAAAATGAATGTTGAAAACTATCTTTACATGTATTTGGGAAAATAAAATGCCATTAAAACATTAAAAAAAAAAAAATTGGCAATGTAGCATAATAGCAAGCCAGCCTCTGAGTCTCTGAATACTCCAGAAAAACTCTAACAATACAAATTGTTGTCCATCTGTAGTGATAGGAAAAGATCCCTTCCCATGAACCTCCTACGTTGATGGAAATCAAAGGTCTGGACTATCCTGTCCCCTCCAAACAGCAGTAATAATGAAGACTTTCTTTTGAGCTCTGATTATCATCCTAGAACATGATTTCCATCCATCCCACACTCAAAAGTTCTTTAGAGGTAGTTTAGAAGAGGCCTTAAAACTATTTAGTCCAACCTCTTGCTTTATTGATGAAGAGACTAAGACATGTAATAGTTAAATAATATAACCAAAATCATACAATTACTAAGACAGAGGCAATATTTGAATTGAGAATCTTTTGCTTCAAAGCATTACTCTTTCTATAATACCAAAATGCCTCTCTTTCAGTTCTTAAAAAATAAAAATAATCCAGATTGCCCCAATATAGTATCCCAATACAATGATCAGGAAAAGTACTGCCTTTTCCAGAAAAGATATTTCTAGCATTGTATAATTAATACCAATTGCATGTCCCTTTTGTAAGGGAAAAGGGAAAATCAGAACAGAATCTAGGTTATGTGATACATGCCTTCTAATAATAAAATGAAATTTTAATTTATAGAGGGTTTTTTTTTTCTTTTTAAAGAAAAAGGACTATTTGGAGAGTAATAATGAAGCTCTAGCTTTGTAGGTGAATAGAACATACATATCACTTCACTACTGCTATGTTTTTAGAAGTTTCTTTAAAAGTCCTTATTTTTTTCTACAAAAATATATATTCACAAACAATTTTCATCTACGAAATATCATATTTCATTGTCATTGTTAATAACTATGCATCAGCTTAGGTGTGTATGAATTTCCCATGTAATTGTATAGAACACTTTTAGGAATCCGTGACAAAGTACTGCCTTCAGAGTCTACCGTGCAAAAGTTGGCCATTAGAAGGAACATGGGAGCCCTTTAGATTCCTTTCCCATTTCTGGAGTTCCAGGGAAATTTTTTATTTTCAAATGCTGAGTGTTGGCTATGGTTTGTTGTAGTTGAGGTTGTTTGTTTGTTTGTTTTCTTTCCAGTAGATGATTCATATTTTCCAGATCTGTTGTTTTAATTGGCAATATCTAACTAATTTTTCTACATCTTCAATCTTTTGACTTTGTACTATTATTTCTTGTCTCAGTGTAAATCATTGAGTTCTGTTTAGTCCAATTTATTTTTCAGAAAATCCACAACTCGAGTAAAGCTTTTCACCTTTCATTTTAAACTATTTGCTTTCTATTTTCCTTCTAAATTCCTATCTCATTTCTAATTTCATTGAAAACAAATTTTTTCTTCATTCTTTTTGGTCACTTTTTTAATCCTTGAAGCCAAGAGATTTTTTTTCTCTGAGATTCTGCTTGTAGTTATAAGGTTACTCTCCTTTTCTATGTAGATCTCTAGGACTTCTCTTAACCACGAATATTTCTTCATTGTGATCAATGTTTTCTTGTTTATTTATATTTTCAGGCTCAGTTCTGGGATTGGAATTTTGTGCTTGGGCCACTCCTCTTGGGCCCTCCACAATGAGTTAAATTCTGTTTAATCCTGTCCAATCTGTGGTTTGTTTCTGATTGTGGTATTAGGTCCTACACTTTGTCTTAGTCTGGTTTTTCTCTTGTTCTAATAATCCATTGTGGGCTCTGATCTCTGTTTTCTTGTACAATCCCCAAATGGGAGTTGGTTCCTTCCTTTGATGGGTCTTCTTTCTTGGAGAGGACCATGACATCAGGGAAATGATGTCATGACATGCAAGTGAATTGGATTGAAGTTAGAACAAACTGTGCAAGGTCACATGCCTCACATATCCTTTATAGCCACCTGATCCAGTGGAAAGATATAGATCAGCATGACTAGAAATAGCTCTCCAGGCAGTGGGAGTGTTGACCTTTTTAAGTTAAGGTCTTTAACAGATCTTAATTTGACTGTGGCAAAGCCCAATATGTGATTAAGGATCGGTAAGAAATGAGGCAAAGAATTTTAACTAATCAAGAAAAATATATCTTATCAATCTGGGAGGTGAAGATCCTCAGGGTTTCTGGCCAAAACAGAAATAATTGCTATTTACATTCACTCTGAGCTAATCTGGGCTCAAACCATGACCAAGTGAGTCTTGGCCTAGAATTCATTGTTGCTCAATCTAGGAAAGCCAGAGTGATTTAGGTTTAAGGTTTGGTCACTCATAAACCACAAGATATCCTTAGTGATCATGATGCTCCCAAACTTCCTGCCCAGGCTTCCTGGTAGTGGAACCCTAGTGCTGAAGTTGGCCATGTTTTCTGCTGTGGTTTCCAATACTCTAAGGAATATTGCATGATTTGGGTACTACCTTTCTGAACAGTGACCTATGGGGACTGGTCCTATTCTCAGAAACTAAGAACAGGATGTAGTTTCAGATATCTGAATACTGCACCTTGGGTGAGTTTGTAAACTACTCCATTGAGAATATGGCTGTTTTCTGGTTTGATTTTGGAACTCACTTTGTCTTCATTGGCTAGGGTTTATTTTCCTGGCTCCTTTAATCTCCCTTTAACATAGACTTTATCCACTCTCAGTTCTAGATTGAATGTAGGAATTTCTTTTTAGTTTTCTTTATCATTGTCTTTTCTGGGTCTTTTCCACATATTTTCTGGGGTTTATGTGGCTGAATGAGGCTTCTCTGTGACCTTTTAATTTGCCATCATATAAATGGTCAAAAGATATGAACAGACAATGTTCAGATGAAGAAATTAAAAACATTTCTAGTCATATGAAAAGGTGCTCCAAATCATTATTGATCAGAGAAATACAAATGAAGATAACGAGGTACCACTATATATTTCTCAGATTGACTAAAAGACAGGAAAAGATAATGAGGGGATGTGGGAAATATTGGAGGGGATGTGGGAAAACTAGGACACTAATACATTGTTGGTGGAATTGTGAACAGATCCAAACCATTTTGGAGAGCAATTTAGAACTATGCTCAAAAAGTTATCAAATTGTGCATACCCTTTGATCTTTGTTGGAAAGAGTCATGTCCATCAGAATTAATAGTCACATAATATTACAATATCTGCAATAATAATATGTGGAAAAATGTTTGTGGCAGCCCTTTATGTAGTGGCAAGAAACTGGAAATTAAGTGAATGCTCATCAGTTGGAGAATGGCTGAATAAGTTCTGATATATGAATGTTATGGAATATTATTGTTCGGTAAGAAATTATCAGCAGGATGACTTTAGAGAGGCCTGGAGAGACTTACATGAATTGATGCTAAGTGAAATGAGCAGAACCAAGAGATCATTGTACATGACAGCAGCAATATTATATGATGATCAATTCTGATGGATATGACTATTTCCAACAATGACATTATTGAAGCCATTTCCAATGATCTTGTGATGAAGAGAGCCATCTATACCCAGAGAGAGGACTGTGGGAACTGTGTGTCGATCACAACATAGCATTGTCACTTTTTCTGTTGTTTCTTGCTTGCATTTTGTTTTCTTACTCATTTTCTTTCCTTTTTGGATTTTATTTTTCTTATGCAGCAAGATACTTGTATAAATATATTTATATATATTGGATTTAACATATATTTTAACACGTATAACATATTGGATTGCTTGCCATCTAGAGGAAATGGTGGAGTGAACGAGGGGAAAATTTGGAACACAAGGCTATGCCTTAAGGGTCAGTGTTGAAAAATTATCCATGCATATGTTTTGAAAATAAAAAACTTTCCAAAAAAATTGCCATCATAACCAGAAGCCTTCCATGAAAATCTAATAGTTAAAAATAACAGAAATGATATAACAACAAAAAAGAAAAAATAGGTTTCCTTTATATGAGGAAAAAGAAATCCTAAAGAAAATAACTATCAGAGATGAATTAGGCCCCTGAAGGTAAATTATATGGGGAAAAAAAAATGCATCATGTGGATTTCACTGTACATATTGGATTAAAAACACCTTGAGGGTAAGAAACAAATTTTTTATTTCATTGTTTAATCTTCAGCTTTTAGCACAAGGTCTTGAATATAATAAGTGCTTGAAATGGATCCCATTTTAAGTGTTCTATTTCATGGCCATTATTGTTATTATTATTATTATTATTATTATTATTATTTTTGCTGAGGCAATTTGGGTTAAGTGACTTGCCCAGGGTCATACAGCTAGGTGTTAAGTGTCTGAGGCCACATTTGAACTCAGATCTTACTGACTTCAGGACTGGTTCTCTATCCACTGTACCACATAGCTGTGCTTTATGGCCATTATTTGTAGTTGCTGCTGTACTTATTTGATCTGTGGCAACTTATTTGATCTGTGACAGAATCTGTAAAAGGATGTTCAAGACCTATGGTCAAATATTTTTTATTAGTTGCTGGGTCAGCTAGACAGATCTTTAAAAATCTCAGTGTTCTCTAGATGACTATGGTCATAGGTAAACTCCAAAATTTTGCCCGGATGTTCTGGGAAATGGTTTTTAAATGGTTTCAGCAAGCTCCTTGAAGATAGGAACAGTTTTTGTATTTATATTTTTTTGTATTTATCAATATCTTGCTCATATTAAACATTTAATAAATATTTGTTGAATTGAATTGAAAGAATAAGAATTAAGTCATGGTAGGATTGTTATCTATAGAAAAAAATATACTTAATTGTTCAGAACATTTAAAACTATGATGGCAAATAGGAAGATAAATGAATCATACTTGTATAGTTTAACTGAATGTAGCTATTAAGCTTGCTTGCTTGTTTTCTCCTAGCTGAAAATAGTAAGCTTTATATGAACAACATATTACTCATAATATTCTTCATCATCTACAATTTATCCCATCTTCCTTCTGGGTAATTGGGGTTAAGTGACTTGTCCAGGGTCACACAGCTAGTAAATATTAAGTGTCTAGGTTGGATTTGAATTTAAGTTCTCCTGACTCCAGGGCTGCTGCTCTGTTCCCTAGCCATTTAGCTGCCACTGCTGAGGCATCTCCAGTTGTCTTGATCTACATCTTGCCATTGGACCCAGTTGACTCTGAAAGGGAAAATGAGGCAGGTGACCTTGCACAGCCCTTCCTCATTCAAATCCAATTCATTTTCATGTCATGGCATCATCTCTCTGATGTCACAACAACCTCCGTGAGTAAAACTAGTTCATAGAGTGGAATTGGTCAGTTGGAAGATTTCCTTCCTTCCTCTCTTCTTCCCTCCCTCCCTCTTTCCCTCCCTTTCTGTTTACTGGCTAGATTTCTTAAGGACTATGCCTTAAACCAAAATCATTCTGATTCTCATTGGTCATGTATAGGTCCTAGGTTCCGTATTATTTGATCTTTGGGTCCAGATTGACTCAGCTTTAATGTAAATAGCAGGACAGAAACCTTGAGGGTTTTCCCCTCCCATTTGTGTATTTACATTATTTTGGATTAGGAGAAAGATATTCTCTGCCTCAATTGCTCCCTTAGTCTTATTCATTGAGTGAGTGACACCTCAATCAAACTGAGACCTGTTGAAGACCTTAGTTTAAAAAGGCCAATTTTTCCCATTTGATCCAATGTCATCTCAGTCGTTTTGATCTATGTCTTGGCACTGGACCCAGATGGCTCCGGAGGGGAAAATAAGGCAGGCAACCTTGCACAGCCCTTCTTCATTCAAATCCAATTACACTTGCATATCAAGTGACCTCCCAGATGTCATGGTCCTCTTTCAGAAGAACAACAATGGTTGTAAAGCAGAAAGGAGACTACTGAAGGCCTGAGGTTTTTGTTTTGTTTTGGGTTTTTTTGGCCATCTCAAGTTTGCCTTGATTGATGATTCATTTTAAGCCCCAAAACAACCAAATTTCAGAGAAAGCAAGAAGGTATATTAGCGTGATTTAAATATTCATGATGGGGGCTGGGGGGGGGAGGGAGAAATATTTTCATGTGAGGCAATTGGCCATCTTTCAATCTTAAAACACATACATTGCTATGACTTATTTTCAGAAATCTGAACTATTTCTCCGTGTTTTTTTTTTTTTTTTTTGGGTGGGGGGGACGGAAGGGAGAGTATGTCGACAGACTGTCCCCAAGTTATTGAAGGCATAGAGATTCAGAGAGAGGAGACTTGGAATCGAAAGACCTGGGATCAAATCCTTATCCACATCTGTGTCTGTGATCTTGAACAAGTCTCATAGAACGTCAGTTTTCTTGTAGGTAAAAGGAGGATGGCCTTTGAGGTCTTTTCCAGCGATAGGTGCCTACGTATAACACCAGCAAAAAACCCAAAACCAACCAACCAACCAAAAAAACACGTAAGCAAAGAATCCTAGAGAATGAGGATTTTTTGGTAGCTCTATTGCTAGGTACATAGCAGGTGCTTAAACAGTGCTCATTGTTTGCTCATTATAAACCACCTGGATTCAATAATTGCCAAAACAAATTCCCGGGTCTCCCCAGTCCAGAAGCATAGAGAGACGCACGTGTTACAGGGACAATGAAAAGCCTCACTAGCCGACAGAGTCCCTAAAACACAAAGCACTAGGAGGCAGGCCGGGTCCGAGCCGAGCAGACAGAGACTTCTCCCAGTTCGGCGTAGCCCGACGCAGGCCGCCGGCTCCAGCCTCGGGGTTCCAACCTCGGGTCTCCCCGTTAGGCGGTGGAAGGACGCGCGCGCTAACCCCACCCCGAGCCAAGCCTGCCCTGGACTGGCTGTCAGCCGCCCCCTGCGGGTTTCGTCCATTCATTCTTTTATTTATTTATTCTTCAGTAGCTGCTGGGAGGCCGAGGAGGGGAGGACCGGGAGCTCGAAGGGAGGCGGAGTAGCGGGCTAAGAAGGGAGGGGGTGAGGTGGATTAAGGAGAGGGAAGAAAGAAGAGGAGGACACCGCGGCGGCGGCGGCGGCTCTGCCCGCGGCGCGGCGCTCAATGTCAGCGGAGCAGGCGGTGGCCGCGAACGCCCCCGGCAGAGGGTTTGCAACAATTTCCCCCAAACTGCTTCCCCGGAGTTGTGAGCCGGGGAAGTGAGAGGAGGAGACGGTGCCAGCGGAAAGGGTGTTCCAGGAGCTGGAGGTGGTGGCCCCAGGACCTGAAATATCAACCGGAGGGATCCCGTTGAGTTTGGCCATCCCCCAACCCCAACTAAGAGGTGGGTATCTTGCGTTGGACACCTGGAGCGCGTGCTGCGATGGCGGATCTTTCCTATACCCTTAGTGTAGGAGACAGGCCGGCCGGGGACATCCCACCCCTTTCTTTTTTTTCTATGGGGGAGGAAGGGGAGTGCTACGATTAGTAAGTCCCCATGACTTGGGGGTGGAAGCAAAAGGCTTTTCTATTCTTCTTATTTCTTTGGTAAAGGGAAAGGGAGTCTAGAGATTGAGAGGGAACCTCTTTTGTAATATCTTGAGGGAAGGAATAAAAGTAGTTAGGGACAGATCCGCTTGGCCAGAGGTTTTGAGATCAGATTGAAGGGAGACACATCATCCATGAGGGTTGCCTGGTGCAAGTTTTGGAAGAGTTTTTTGAGTAGCAGCAGTGTGTTGGGATACAAGGAGGTCTTTCAGGACGTGGATTTGTGGCCTGGATCACCGGAAAGAAGTGACCCTTAAAATTTCGAATTGTTTTTGTAGCTGAGCTAGTTAGTTCTCTATACTCCAATATTCAGTGGATCTGGAATCTCATCGGTATGGATATCCCCCTATAGTGGTACAGATCAAAACTCCTCCTGGCCAGCCCGTATTGTGTATGAGTGGTGCTTGCCCTCCCAGGAATTCTCCACAGGGGGTTCACCTAACTGTGCCTTAGGCCTCCTTCCTAGTTCTGTCTTTATTTAAAAACAAGCTTAGCTCTCCTCTCACCTTACCCCACAGAATCAGTGATAAGTAGTCTTTCTGTAGGTGCAAGTTGTCATTTTTGAAATAGAAGCCCATTTGTGTATTTTCGTCCTGGTGATTCTTACCCATGTATTCCCTAAGACTTTTATGAGTCTATCGTTAATGAGACTGGATGTTTCCCTTCAAAGATGTCTAAATGTCTCAGGGATTCTAGGCGGCATTCTGCCCATCCATCTCCTTTTCCAATCTTGCATGTTCTTGGTGATCTACTTTACATTATTTTTTGGCCTTTTCTCTGGCCACCATCCACTTGATTGTTAATGAAAACATATTAGTAATATATTGCAGCTTCTTTACAAGTACCAGCCACCACGCTATTTCCTTTGCTAGAATATTTAAAAATAAAATAACCAAGAAAAAGAAATATGAGAAAAGGAATGTTAACTAACATCTTTTGGAAGTCACATGATGATTGAGTCCTAGGTATGAAATTGTTATTTAAGAGTCAGTGGAAGTTAGAGCTAAAGGAACAGCAGTTTGGGATGGCTATTATAAGTGGACTGGATTTAGGGACTTTTTGTTTTCTGTTTGTTTCTGCTTCCTTTGAGGGAGGAAGGTAATTTCCTAAGCTTTCTTGGATGTCCATGGGCAAATTTCTCCTGAGATTGAGAATTAAAAGTCTTGTGTTGTTTGGGGGGAATCAAAAAATGGAACTCTGATTTTCTTTTGTCTCCAGTGGTTACCAGCTGATACATTGATAGAATAAATGAATGTGCCCACCTGTGCCTGAGAAGTGATGGTAAAAACGAGGTGACAAGGCATTTGGATTTCAGGTGCCAGTTTTGAAAAGAATAGAAATAAGGGTACACTGTATTAATAGTGGAGCAAGGGAAATGGGCAAGGTTGCAGAATTGGTTACAGTTATAGGATTGAATGAAGCTAGAAGAAAAATATAGGATCTTTTGCTTTTGGTACCAGTAGATAGTGTTTGATATGCTGAGGAGAGAAAAAGACAGGAAGAATGAAATATCAAATTAAGTTATTGAAACCTCGTCTGGAATTCAAACTAACATTCTGTGGTGTATTTTACTGTTGATATGCCTGCTGTATAGCAGTAAACTCCCTCCACTCAAAATAAGCGGGAGGGGTATGAGGCTAGGGATATGAGTTAGTATGAATGGTGCAGAGTGAGGTAATGAAGCCTTAATTGATAAGGTCTATAGTGCATTTTAGCCTGTCAGTTTTTAAATATTGTGCAACATCCCCTAGCTTGACCTTGTGAAGAATCCCATATAACACTAAGAGTTTAGTATTGATGCTTTTTTAAAAAATATATGCAGTACTGTCCATGTTTTGAAAGATTCTATACATCATTCTCTCCCCCTCCCCCCCTCCCCATGCAGTTTGAAACATTGAGTGAGCTAGGAATTTGGAGGTGGCTCATTGTTTTTGCTTGCATGTTTGTTTTTTAATTTGAAAGGAGGCTTCTTATTCATTGTGTTTCCAATGTATTTCTTATCTGAGAACTAACTCTTTATCTACATCTAGGATTCCAAATAGCTGCATTTCATTTGATGAATGAACTGGCTGAAATAGCATTTTAAATGCACGGATATTAACAGTCTCAGAATGAATATGTAGATCTGCCTCCAGAATTTGAAAGCTACATTTACTTGCTTTGATTAAACTTCCTTCAACCAGTTAAATATTTAAATTTTAATTACTCCACCTCCACCCCACCCCCACTCTTCATAGACTTCATAAAGAGGATTTGAAATGTAAAATATGCCTGGAAAAAATCTGCACCTGCTAATGAGTTTACTTTGCTATTTTTTCTTTTTCCCCCTTTTCCCTGTGTGGGAGTTTAAGGGCCAGAAATGGTTTCAAAACAGTGGTCACTCATGAGCTCATTGTCTCCAGCCATGACCATTTGCCATTTCCTTAAAGGACAGTTTCACTTATGAGTGGGTATTACACACATCCTGTAACTATTTGCAACACAATTAGTCATAAACAGTAGTGAAGGAAAGATGCAAAGTTTGGGGTCTTTACACACAAACACGTACCTGACTAGTTTATCCATTACTTGTGTGTATTGTGATGGGGATGTTAATAGTTTGCATTTGGAATGAGCAGAGTTCATATCAGTTTACTAATTATAATAATGTTGAGGGCAAGATGAGAAGGATTGCTTTATTCTGAGATGAAATGGACATTTTGAAATAACTATTATCTCATAATTTAATCATGTCAGCTGGCACAGGGCTCACCTTAACTGAATTTTGTTGTGTTCTCCTAAGTCATCCAAATCTATTTCACTTTCACAAACTTTGTCTTATTGACTCAACAACCTCAGGAATTGCAAATAAGACATACCATTTATTGTATTATTTAATTTTATTATCTTATGTGGGAGAATTATACCCACAAGAACACCTGGCTATGTTTTTGTTTTTGGTAGTGGTGGTTATCTTTTAAATAGTCCAGGGCAGATTCTAATACTTATTCTTAAAAAAATGAAAATTAAAAATAAAATTGGGGCATCTGGGTAACAGTGAATTAGGAAGATTCATCTTTCTAAATTCATATCCATTCTCAACACATACTAGCTGTGTGACCGTGGGCAAGTCACTTAACTTGTTTGCCTCAGTTTCTTCATCTGTAAAAAAAATGGAAAAGAAAATGGCAACACTACTCAAATGCCTTTGCCAAACAAACTTGGAATGACTGAAAAATCACACACACGCCCCCAAAAGTGCATTTTAAAAAATTCCATGGCACATTTTCCCCAGACTAAATTTATTAGCAGTCCCTATTTATCAGTGTGTCACTTGAAGCTAATCTGCTGCTTGAAAGTGTTTCATATAAATATGAAAGTTAAAAGGGAATTCGCATTTACATGCCTTTTATTCAGAGACAAAAAATGGGAACCACAAAAACAAAAACAGAAATGTTCACTGGCTTGGAGGCCCTTATATTTATTGTGATCCTGTTGGTCAAAGGTTGGATCTGCTTGGTTCTTTCTGTTTAAAAATGTTTTTTTAAGCTCCAGAGACCATTGCCATAAAATCCATTTGGAAATAGTGCTTACTTTGAAAATGGAAACATATTGGATTGAGAGTTGTCTTAGTATGATCGGGACAGTTTTATTTTCTTCCATTCTTAATTTCCCATAACGTCATTTACAATGATGGACAATGGGGATAAATCCCCTAAGCTTAGTTTCTTTTAAATTTGGCTTTGATATTTAACCTCACCAAAGTCTCATTTGCCTATCTTTGTCTGCTTAAATTATTGCTTTCAGGATTTCTATATCAGCAATTGGGAATTTGAAATGATTAGTCAAATAAAAAAAATTTTAAAGCTTTCCAATTTCTTTACTGTGTACAAAATATGATACCTAATCTTTATTACTATTATTACTGTATCTTTGTTATTGGTATCATAATATAGACAACTAGAAAGCACAATGGATAGAATGCTATGACCGGAGTTAAGGGGCCCTGTAGGTTCAAGTCTAGTGCAGCCATAGGTATTTATTGACAATGGACCCTGGACATGTCCTTTAACTTCTGTCTGCTTTAGTTTCCTCAGATGTAAAATCCCAGGATTGTGATGTAAATCAAGTAAGGTAATGTTTGTAAAAAGTTTTACATGTTATCTATAATTTAACTGATTGTTGCCATCAGCTCCATCATAATCTATCTGCAGGTGACCAGGTCTAAAATAGATGAACATAAAGTACATTCTTTAAAAGGTTAAAGTCTATCAGGCTGTTGAGTATTGGTTTTCTTTTGGGGGCACATCTTATATCTCTAGAATACTATAAACTCCACTGAGGATATTTGGTTTAAAATCTTAAAAAAAAAAAAAAAAAGCATCACTACTTTACTGATGCAGAGAAATTTTTTAAATGACAAATATAATCTGGTTGATTTATTATGTATAAATGAGGAAGACATTAAATTATCATAACTAAAAATGATTAGTCAGGGCATTTTGATAAGAGTAGAAAAAGTACATGGTGGTAGGAGACCTGGGTCCAAATCTCAGATTTGAGGAATAGTATTCTTTTTTTTTTTTTTTTTTTTTTGCTTAAAAGGAGAAAACTGATAAGAGTTTTCTCTTGAATAAAATCTTTACTATTTCTAGTATACATTTTAGTGAGAAAATACATGTCCAGTCAACAACTTAAAGTCTAGGATGTGAATAAGACAAAAACACACAACTACTAATAGATAATAATGCATGTATAAATGCATTAGAGAGATACAAATCAAATTATTATGTGAAGGTAAAAAGGAACAGGCCATATCAACTATTGGCATCAGAGAAGGCTTCATGGGGGAAGTATCATTTGAATTGAATTAAGGTGGCATCAAATTGGTGGAAGATTTTGGATGTCAAACAATGGAGGAGGTACTGAATGTCTTTTAGGTGGGTGGCTTAGTGGATAGAGTCCTGGGACTGGAGTTTGGAAGACCTGAGTTTAAGTCAAGTCTCAGAAATTTAATTATAATAATAGCTAATATGAAAAGGTCTTGTTCATTGCCAGGAAATGTGCACAATTATTATCTCATTTAATTCTCACAACAAGTACTATTATATCCCTATTTATAAATGAGGAAACTGAGGCAAACATGGTATATGTCTGAGACAGACATCATTTTGGGCAGAGATCATAACCTATTTGTTTCCATCTCCTCAACTGAATAATAAATAATAGTATCTTCCCAAAGTGGTTTTGAAGATGGAATATTTATAAATTGCCTGGCATATACTGGATGCTATACAAATAGTGGCTATTATTACTAGTATTACCATATTTATTATTTAGTAAGCTCTAAGGTTGAGAAAGTAACTAGAGAACTATTATAAGATTCTTGATAATCGCAGAGAAATGCAAATTAAAACAACTCTTGAGGTACTATTATATAACCTTCAGATTAGCTAAGATGACAAAAAGAGATAATGATGAATGTTGGAGGGGATGTGGGAAAACTGAGACACCAGTACATTGTTGGTGGAGTTGTGAACTGATTCAACCATTCTGGACAACAATTTGGAACTATGCCCAAAGGGCTATCAAATTGTGCATCTTTGATCCAGCACTGTCTCTACTGGGCCTGTATTCCAAAGAGATCATAAAGAAGGGAAAGGGACCCACATGTGCCAAAAATGTTTTTGGCAGTCCTTTTTGTAGTGGCAAGAAACTGGATGCCCATCAGTTGGAGAATGGCTGAATAAATTATGGTATGTGAATATTATGGAATATTATTGTTCTATAAGAAATGATCAGCAAGATGATTTCAGAGAAGCCTGGACATGAACTGATGCTAAGTGAAGTGAGCAGAACCAGATCATCGTACATGGCAAACGCAAGATTATACAATGATTAATTCTGATGGATGTCGTTTTCAAAGATGATTCAGGGCAGTTCCAATGATCTTGTAGTGAAGAGAGCCATCTGCACCCAGAGAGAGAACTGTGGGGATTGTTTTACTCTTTTTATTGTTTGCTTGCATTTTGTTTTTTTTCTCATTTTTTCCTTTTTGATCTGATTTTTCTTGTGCAGCATGATAATTGTGGAAATATATATAGAAGAATTGCACATGTTTAACATACATTGGATTATTTGCATCTAGGGGAGGAGGGGAAGAGGAAAGGAGGGGAAAAAATTAGAACATAAGGTTTTGCAAGGGTGGATGTTGAAAATTATCTATCTATATGTTTTGAAAATAAAAAGTTTTAATAAAATTAAAAAAAAAAAGATTCTTGGTCATCAGCTATGTATTGAGTCCTCTATACTTTCCTTGCTAAGGTAGTTGCAATTGAAACAAGGGGTTTTGAGTTAATCAGAATCTTGATTTAACCAAAACCCTACCCCTTTCTTGAGTACAGATAAAACAAACTTTGCAGCTTCATTTTTTTTTGCTAAGTTCCTGCTTCTTCACAAATATGCACAATACCTTGCTGAATAATTTTTCTCCTTGAGGCAATTGGAGTTAAGTGACTTGCTCAGGGTCACACAGCTAGGAAGTGTTAAGTATCTGAGGTCAAATTTGAACTCGAGTTCTCCTGACTTCAGGACTGGTGCTCTATCCACTGCGCCACCTATCTGCCCCCTTGCTGAATAATTTTAAAGAAGTTAGCCACTCACAGCCACATCAGAGGAAGTGGAATGACTTGTGTTGGTCCACAAAGACATCTGCTATATGCATATGGTTGTAAATGCAAGTGATATTTGTAAGATGTACATTTCAATTTCACTTTACCTTCCAACTTGCTGACAAAGGAAAAAAAGAAGCATTAGCATTGAATGGTAAGTTTGCCAATGGTAAAATTTGCCAAATTTTACCCATTTGAATTAAAAAAAAAATATTTTTGTTAAGCAGAGGCATTTGAAAGAAAAATATTTTTTAAATGTAGATAAAGTGGAAATGAAAACAACAAAAATCTAAAAGAAGTTAACCTATTACATATGAGAAACCATGAATGCAAACATGGAAGTTTTAGTTTTTTCTTTTTTTTTTTTTTTGCTGAGGCACTTGGGGTTAAGGTGACTTGCCCAGGGTCACATGCCACCTGGCTGCCCCAAGTTTTAGTTTTTTATTTGGTCATTTTGAGAAACCTCAAACTGAAAGCTGTAAAAAGGGATTGGACTAGTTGACCTCAGGTTGTTTCCAGCTCAAAATCATGATCTAGTGGCTCTTAAGTCTCTTCTGCCCTAGCTGCTAGAAATGTCCAAGAAGATTACAGGAGCAGTGAACCATTCATAGATTTTTATCATTTTATTCAATATTTCATATTCCATTTTAGTGCCTATGAATATTTATATCTGGGATGCACTCAATCCCCTTAGAATTCTTAAAGTACAGTTCTCACTAGTTGTTAGTATTTCTCTTCTTGCCTCCCCAGCCAAAAAGAAAATTACTTTTGTGTTTCTTTTATATATAACTATAGACATACAGCATGTCCCAAAAGGCTTAATGTAGTTTTAAGCTATTTTAAGCTTATCAAAGCTTAAAATTGCATTGTTTATGTGTTTTATTTCCGAATAGAATAGAAACTCATTGATAGAAAGGGACTTCTATTTTTGTCTTTTTATCCTGAAGACCTAGTATAGTGCCTAGCAGACAATCAATAAATATTTATTAAGTGATTACTACCTTCTGAGAATACAAGAAAAGGCAAGACAGTCTGCTCTCAAGAAGTTCCAATTCTAATTGAGGGGAGACAGCATGCAAACAAGCTATAGACAAGATAAATTGAGAATAATCAACAGAGAAAATGTATTAGAAATAATACAGGAGTGGAAAATATTTTTTAAAGGGACAGCTAGGTGCCAAAGAATAAAGAGAACCTGAGTTCAAATGTAGCCTCTGACAACACGTTCTAGCTGCATGACCCTAGGCAAGTCACTTAATCTCAATTGCCTCATCAATCAATCAAAATAAAAATAAGTGAGAAGAATTGAAGGGCATTGAACCTTGCTGCAGAAGGTAGGATTCTAAATGAAAAAAGGCTAGAAAAAATAAAAAATGAGAGCATTCCAAGGCATGAAGTTCAGCCAGTGACAGTGCCCAGAATTAGGAAATGGACTATCTTGTGTGTACAATAGCATGAAAGCCCAGTGTCTCTGGTTCTAAAAGGGTAATGATATAAATAAGACGTTAGAAGACTAGGAAAGTGAAGGAGGACTTTGAATGTCAGAGATTTTATATTTGATCCTAAACCTGATAGGGAGCCATTGGAGTTTATGAATGGATAGGGGGGTATCACATGGTTAGACCTGGGCTTTAGGAAGATCATTTTGACAGCTAAGTGGAGAATGGACTAAAATAGAGATTTAAGACAGGGAGGCCACAGGAGCTATTGAAGTGAGGTGATAGCACTGTCAGAGGAGAGAAGGGGACATGTATGACAGATGTTTAAAAAGGTAAAATTAACAGGCTTTGGCAATAGATTGTATAATGGGGAAGAGTTGAGGATCAAAACTAGGTTATGACCCTGGATAATTGGGAGGATGGTGGTGCTCTCAACAAGAATAGGAACTGCATCCTTGATTTCATTGGAATTGGGAAGTATTTGGCCAAGAAACTCCCTCTGCTACTTATTGTCTTTAAGAGTTTCTAGAGCATTGAAATGTTATGATTTGCTTGAGGTTACACAGCCAGAACATACCAGCTAGGACTAGCTCCTGGTTTCAAGGCCTATTCTCTATCTAGTAAGCCAGGCTGCCTGCCTGATATATAGTTAGTAATTAATTTTTACTTATTTTTTATGGTCCTTCTTAGCTATAACCCTTTCCTGAAGTATATATCTGGGGAGAAGGGCCAAATGTGTATTTTAGCCTTCCAGGTGCTTGGCCCAAGTTCGATTTTCTAATTCCTTGGCTGACTTCATCAGTTTTCATTTAAAGTGATGTCATCCAGAGAAAGAAAGCAACAACTTGCTTCATTTTCTGTCGTAAAAGCTTGTGAGAGCCAGGCAGCTTGAGAAATATACCACTGTCGCATCTCCCTCTATTTTATGTGGCTGAGGATTTGTGAGAAAAAAAATCCATCAGTCAAGATACTGGCTAACTCAAAATAGTTATCAGTTCCAAAATTGAAATGCCCTCTTTCTAAAAGAATTAAAATATATGCTTAAGTGTCTGCTGTGTGATTCCCCAAACTTTAATAATAAACTAGGCGGGCAAAAATGAGTGTGTTCTGCATTTGTTCATTTCAACTTTCCAAAAAATGGCAAAAAAGCCAGAGCAGCATAGTTAAGTTCTTGTGCTTCTGAAAAGGAAGAATAAATGGTGTTGAGAACATAAGACCATACACTTGAGAATGTATTCCCCAGCTCTGGATTCTTTTCCTTTTTTGAGGAAAGTTCACATTAGTGTTCAATGCAGCAGAGAGGCGTAACGGGGAGAGTGGGTGGACATTGCTCTTGAATGAAATCACAATGTGTACATTGTTTTGAAATATTCTTTTCATCATACATTTAATTATGAAAACAATTCTCAGCATCCAAAAGGATGACAGATGTTCCACTGTGACAAGCATAAAGGATGTAAGATAGGGAAAGCTGGCTGTAACTCCTTGGGGGAAGGAACATAGTTGAGTGTTTGCTGAATGCACATGTGACCATGTCCCTGATTGGGAAGTAGGGGAAGGAAGGCAGGCGACACCCAGAGCTACCATCTGTGGTTCAGAGTAGAATTAGGTGGAGCCCCAGGGTATTCCCTTAACCAAACAAGGGAAACCTGAATAAAATGTAAAGGGCTTTGCCAGCCATTCAAAGCCCAATACAAATTCATACAATTCTTTGCTCTGTATTCCATGCACTAGTCAAACTGGATTGTTCCTCGCCCCCAATCAGCCTTACGTTTTTCTGCTTTCCTCCTGTTGTTTCCTAGATCTGGCGTGTACTCCTCCTCCTCTTTGTCTTTTTGCTGTTGTGTCCTAATATTAGAGGACTTCATGGACTACAGCACTCCAAGCCCTTACATCCTCCACTATGTCTCAAGTCTGTCCAAGTTTATGTTTATTGTTTCCATGACACTGTCCATTGTATCCTCTGGCCTGTTCCCTTTGCCTACTGAATTTTATTTTTTCATTCATCCTGTCATTCAGCTCAAACTGTATGGTAATGAGATCAGGTAAGATCCTGCCCTTAGGAAACTTAGAATTTAGTAGAAGGATTAGACAAACAAAACTAAACAAAAACTTGGTGGTAACTGTTCTAAGAATAAAGATGCAAGGAGGAAAAGCATATATATATATATATATACACATATGTATATATATACACATATATATGTGTGTGTGTGTATATATATATATATATATATATATATATATATACACACACACACATATATATATGTATACACACATATGAATTGTGCTAGGGTAGGTCTTTACAGTGGAAGGTGGGGGGGGGCATTAGGGAAGCATTCTTACCCTTTCTGTAGATCTCTCCAATTCATATGTCACCTTTTCTTGTCCTTTTTATCTTTAATTCTGAACTTAGATATCTCAAAGCACTTTTTTTTTTTTGTCATAGAAATGGGACCATAGTCTCATAAATTTAGATCTAGAGGTATACTTTAAACATCTAGCCCAATCCCTACATTTTACAGATGAGGAAATAGGAAATAGATGCTCAGAGATTAAATGACTTGTTCAAGTTCATCCAAATAATAAATAACAACATTGAGTGGGCACTTAATATTGTTTATTGAATTATACTCCCAATACAGAATTTTTAGAGAAAAGGGAGAGAATAATGAATCTAGGGAAGGTGGAAGTAGGAAGTAAGGAAAGCATGGTATCAAAGGAGCATAGATTTAGATTTGTGTATAGCAGTGGTATATTCAGCTCTGATTGGAGAGCCCATTGTTAAGTTTACATAGTGAGTGTTTTGGAAATCCACAGACCCTATAAATCAAGACACCAATAAAGCAGAATATACCTAAGGAGTGTCATAAATCCATACTTTCTCTAGTCTTCCCACCTCCAATCTGGTTGTTTAGCATTTACCAAGGATACTCCAGTTGCAAGACATTTTTACAGGATCCATTGCGGTTTTTTAATTCCAAATACAATACTCTTTTCACTATGCTTTCTTATAGGAATTCCTACCATTTATGGAGAATTTCTGAGGTTCTTTTTCCTGGGAGTCCCTCAGAACAGATAATTATCCAAACAAACTACATGACTGGTTTTGGGGGAGTGGGAAAAGGATGAAAGAAGGGTAGTAGGACCACCAGCCCCATGGCCAAGAAAGCCTATATAATCTGCTTATCATATATATCTTAGAGATCTCACTTTTCAGACAGATCTTTAGGTTCCAGATATCAGGATATCTCCAGTGAAGTTAGGCTCAGATAATAATCAAATAATATTTACTGTGCCCAGAGTGCCAAGAAAATGGGCATAAATTTTAAAAATAAAAACTTAAGACTTAGTCCTTCCCAGAATACCATGGAAGCTATGTAATCAAGTTAAATAGATGAAAGACATTTATCTGAGTGCCTAGTGCAATGGGGTATAAACTGAAGGAAGCAAGTAAAAGCTTTTTATGATAAGAGCATACAAAACTGGCTGTTGCCTCCCCAGTTACCCCAAACAAGATGATTGCCTTGGGCCAACTATGCCATCTAGTGGCTGGAGAGGTGTAGAAGGGGAAATGGGGAAACCTTTTTCTTATTAAATATTCTCCCAGGACTTAAAGGAAAGATTAACATTTTGGGGGAGAATGCAGAAACAATTTGTTAATATTTTCCCTTTAACCAATGTGTTTCCATGTCTTCCACTCTGTTTCATAAATGCATCTTCTTAACTCTATCTCCTCAATGCTTTTTCCTACTTGTCTTCCTCTCTCCCTTTTTCTTTGCCCCTTAGCAGGTAAGTATAATACTAGGAGTTCATCAATATCAAATGAAATTAGATATAATGAAAAAAATAAACATAAGTCTCTAAGGCTCTTGAAAATATCTGAAATCCCCATCAGCATCTTTTAAAAAGTGACAATCTATAATTAAGTGGCTTTTCATAAAGTACCAACATTCACAGGGTTTTGATGTTTAGTTTCATATTACTTTTAACTACACAATGGGACTGGATTCATAAAGGGCCAACTAAAAGATCTAAGAATAACTAAGTGACTTGAATAGTTAATATGTGTTAACTATATATATGACTTGAACCTTCCTAGCTTAGAGGCCAACTATCTACTACTCCAGGTGGGATTTTCTACTATGTTTCATATATTATTTTAAATATTATTCATTTTTGGCTTCTGTGGAAAAGTTTGAAAATCTTGCCACCATTTAAAATGCTGTTTAATTGGGGAAAGACACAATTTCAATGAACAAAGATTAGAGATAAAACTTTGGATTTATTCCCGTTATCAGTTTCTACTCATAAGAGCTTGAACCAAAATTTAATTAGAATCGACATCTCTTTTATATCTTTAGTATTCTTAAATGATTGATTAAAATAGTTTAGATGCATAGGTATTTTTGGTCCCTACTAACTCGGTAATTAACAAAATTGTATTATACTCCCCTTTTCTTATATTATCTATATAGAAAGACAGCATAATGTTGCATTTCTGTTATAGTTGGCAGTTGAAATTCACAAACTACTTAAGTTACAAAGTCCAAGATAAATCTTTTAAAAAATTGATTTGAAAAAAAAATTTTAAGGTTAAAGGAACTTTTAATACATGAAATGAATGTGGATTAGAATGAAATGTTACTATATTTCTCGAACAAAATCTATATGTTCATGTAGAATCAAATAACTTTTGTCCTCCCCCCCCCCTTTTTTTTTCTTACAATGTACTCAACTTATCCTTAAAATATCCATGTAAGAGAAAGTACTCTTTTCAGACAAAACTGACTCTTAAGTTCCACATGTGAGTTTTTTTTTCACTTAATAGTATCTTATTTTTTATAATTACATTTAAAATAGTTTTTAATATTCATTTTTGTAAGAATTTGAGTCCCAATTTTTCTCCCTTCTTTCCTTTCCTCTCCCCTCCCCAAGACAGCAAGCAATGTAATATAGCTTATACATGTATAATAATTTAAAACATTTCCATATTATCATGTTGTCAAAGAAAAATCAGAACAAAAGGGAAAAATGGTGAAAATAATCCACATTCAATTTCTATAGTTCTTTCTCTGGATGTGGATGGCATTTCCCATCTCATGTCTATTGGAATTGTCTTGCTGAGATTGCTGAGAAGAGTTAAGTCTAGCACAGTTGGTAATCATTCAATCTTGCTAATACATTGTACTCCTAGATCTGCTTATGTCACTCAGGATCAGTTCATGTAAATCTTTCCAGGTTTTTTCAGGAAATCAGCCTGATTATCATTTCTTATAAAAGAATGGTATTCCAGGGGGCATCTAGGTGACACCAGCCCTGAAGTCAGGAAGACCTGAGTTCAAATGTGGTCTTAGACACTTAACAAGTCTTAGCTGTGTGACCCTGGGCAAGTCACTTAACCTCAATTGCCTCAGCCAAAAAAAAAAAAAAAAAAAAAGGTATTCCATTACATTAAAATACCACAACTTATTCATTCATTCCCCAAGTGATAGGCATCTGCTCAATTTTCAGTTCCTTGCCATCACAAAAAGATCTGCCTCAAACATTTTTGTAGTCTTTTCCCCTCTTTAAGGACATCTTTGGGATACATACTCAGCCCACATATGAGTTTTAAGGCTCCTTTTTTGACAGTATCTTGGTGCACAGACATGTTTAATTCAAACATATTTATGTACTTTGGGATACTCATATCCGATAAGGTAGAAGTCTTACAGAATCAATAGGCTTATTTAATGCTTTTTTTTCCCCATCTGTTGATGGAGTGATTAGTCCTGGTTCTTTTTCAGTCATAACTGTGAACAAATCAATCAGAAAACACCCATAATGTAGGACTGAGGAGGCTGCTATTTCCCTAGTAAGCTGCCTGCTGTCTTCTTGCTAAACAAAGCATAGGACTTAATAGCAATGTGAACATTTTTTAAATAAGAGGTAGTGTAATCTGGCCAGGAAAGATTTCCTATGAGACGCATAAATTGTCTTAACTCTGCACCTTAGGATATATTTTTGAACTGTGAAATAGGGATGTTAATGATCATCTCCCTACCCTATAGGAATGTTTTAGGTATTTCTGTAGAAGAAAATAAATGATTTATAAGATTCCCTTTGGAACAAATACGCTCATTGGATGATAATTCCATTGAAGTATGGAATTGAATTGCCAAATACTCCCAATGGATATGAGCTCAGATACATCAAGGTAAGTTTTCCGGGTAGTTGTCACAGCAAAAGTAGGTCTTTGATACCTTGGCTTCTTTATTACCCTGTTTCCATCATACATCTCTAGTGTCTTTCTATGTCTCACTCCACCTTCAGTACCTCTGGGACTCTTTCATAAAGCCCCCTTGTTAGTCCTGACCTTATTTCATGGCTGAAGGTGAAAAACATTACAAGCAACACTATCAAAAGCTGTCTTGAAAACACTAGTAGAGATTATTCAACAAATGATTATTAAAATACTTAAGCATGTAAGAATAGTCACTGTGGATTGCAGGATACATTATAACAGATTTAATCTTTTTTAAAGACATTGTATTAGATGAAAAATAACAACATAGCATATTTGCAATCCCTCCCAAATTGCACCCTGTAACATTCCCACCACGAAATGTTTTTTTTCTCATTAGAGGAATAAGTAATTCTACTTTTTGAAAATGATTCTCTGTGTTTCCAACATCTTGAAGTATTCCACACTCAAGAATGAAATTCTAAGATTCAATGCATAATAGTTTTAAAAAATGATTTCTAGAAATCCTATTAGCTTAGGCTTATTACTTGTTATTTGTAGATAAAAGAAACAAACTGAAGTTCATTTCTTTCTGTTGTCATTTTTGTTAATCAGGTGTATATCTGAGCATGAATGGGTAACTTTAGGAGGATGTATTTATGAATGATAATTGTAAGTGGGTTGTTGTCATTAATCATTTCAATCTAATCCAACTCTTTGAAATCTCATTTGGAGGTTTCTTGGCAAAGATACTGGATTGGTTTGCCATTTCTTCTCCAGCTCATTTCAGAGATGAGGAAACTAAGACAAACAGGATGAAGTGACTTGCCCAGGATCACACATTCGGTAAATATCTGAGGTCACATTTGAAGTCTAAAAAATGAGTCATTCTAACTGCAGGCTGGATTCTTTGTCTATCAAGCCACCTAGTTGCTAGAGAAACAAAATGGAAATAGAAACATAGAGGCCATTTGTTTAAAAAAACAGGTTTTTAAAATAAACATAGATTTTTATATAAAAATATATTTTAAAAATATATCTAGAAAAAGACTTCTTGTATTAATGTTATATTTTAAGAGTTGGACTTGACTTCAAAAGTCTGTGATCTCAACAGTGTGGTTACATATGTTCCTCTAATGTACAATGTAGAATGTTGCAGTACAAAAAGTGGTAGCTTTTGAAATTGGAGGACCTGGCTCTATTAGTTCAAATTCTGGCTCTGTTAAGTGTTCAAATGAACTTGAGCAAGTCTCATTTCTGGTCTCAATTTCTTCAGTAAAAGCAAACTAAATGTCCTCTAAATCTTTTCTAGCTCTAGCTTAGATGAGTTTGTCTTGCACTAAAAATCATATAGTATTTATGAGTTGTTATGGCCAAAACAAATAATAACTTTAATACTCAGAAAATAAATTTTTAAAAAAGCTTTATTTTTTTTAAAACCACCAAAAAATGTTGATGATGATTATTTTTTAGTAGCATGAACCTTACCATGTTTTAGAAATCAATTTAGAGGGGAAAAAATGAGTGCTAATTTTCATAGTTTCTGATTTCTGTGATATATTACTGAAATTTCATCATATGTATTTTATTTAAAACGTGTGAAACAATATTATAAAAATTAGCTTAAGGGCTTTTTCCCCCTATTTTTAAGCTCCCTAGTTTTAGTATAAAGCCCATATTTAAATAAAAAATTGTTTGAACTCCTTTAAACAAAATGACTGCTAAAACTAAAGGACAAAAAGGAGTGGAGTGGAGTTCAACGCGGGGACATTTGTACTCATTTGGATGCTTTTTAATCGGACTTCCCAACTCTAAAATTTTGCTATCTTATATTCCACCAAGTATTTTTCTTCTAATCTTAGACATTCAATGTATACACTCCATCGTACACACAGAAAATACCCAGCATTTTTAACTCTACTAAGCAGTGTCTCACTAAGCTGTTAGGCAATCATTTTGTTCCTAAGGAACACTAAAGAACAGCTCAGGTGGGTGTATAAGTGGGTAGAAAAATGGTAAGCTTTCGCCTGGAAGGTGATGGGAATACCATTAAAGGTTCATTGTTACTTTCATCAATATAAAATCTAAATTACTTTTAAATTACTATATTTCATTGCATTGTATAGTTATAAATCAAGTGAAAATCTGTCAAGTAAATCTATTAACTTTTCATGCCACCTGTTTTTTTTTTTTTTAAGAGGCTACCTACAAATCAATTGTAAAGCACATAATTTAAAAAAAAAAGTCAGAATTTAAAGTGATTTCACCACATTGTTTTGACTTAGAATTGGCATCTGTGACATTTGTGGATGAATATAACTATAACAACCACAAAAGATAGGCCCCAAATGATGTTGACACCCCAAGTACGATATTGATGTCCTAACTTGCTAAGATTTAGATAATTGGTGATGTTGGAAAATGAAGCAGGTTTTGGATTAACTACTTTTATATATAAAATGTGTTGAATGTCAAGGCTATATGATAGCTGACATTTAAATGTGGTAGTTTAAATTTATATAATCTTTTAATGGTTATAAATGCCCCGAAAAAAGTTTTCTTATTTAATTTTTTGCCTATTCTGGGGTTTATATAGAACCCAGCCCATCAATGCCTTCTCACCCTGTGTCCTCTTGTTCATAACTTCCTACATATAAATCCTCCATGAGAAGTATATCACAAGCAGGAAATCATTCTGTTGATTTCGTGATGTATAGACATCAATAGAAAATGAAGGCTGTACATTATTCACTTCTCACTTTGATTACATGTCTAGTCCTGTGAGGTAAATAGCATAAACTTTATTATTCCATTTTACAGAGAAGGAAATAGTTGTAGAGAAATTAAGCCATTTTACTCGAGTTGCAAAGGGTTACAAATTGGTAAATTGATAGACCTGAGATGCCAATCCCTGTGTTCTTACTCTAACCTCAGGGCTCTCTTTACCACATCATACACATTGTCTCTCCTAATAGGTTGGAAACTACATGAAGAACTTATCCTTTATACATCTAGGGGTTTAGGAATGGGGTGCCCCCCAATCTGGAAGAAACATGTAAATTTTCTCATCTTTCTTTCATACCAGAGAAGAAATTTGGACTTTTTTTTCTTTTATGGGGTGTTTACAATACCTCATTGTAAAATTTGGTTTGATATTATTACATAATACTATAATAGATTTTGTGCATTTATAAATTCATCTTTCCTGTGTCATTTGTGATTTTTGCAAAACTCTCCCCAAAATTTCCATTTAATACCTTGTGCCACTCTCCAAATATTGAAACTACAATGGGGGAAAAGACAAAACGTGGAAAAGATAAACATTGTATAGAGTTATAAATCAAAACATTTTTATGCACCTCCTATGCAGTAGGCACTCTACCAGATGCTGGAGAGATAACAACAAACAGTCATTGTCCTTAAGTAACTTCTATTCTATTTTCAAATAGCATTCTTATCTTTGATTTTTCTATTACTTATATTTCTTAATATTTTCCTCCCCTCTTCCTATTTCCTGCCTAATAGAGTGCCAGACTTGGAATCAGGAAGATTTGTCCTCAGACTCATATGGACCCTGGGCGAGTCACATAACTCTGTTTGCCTTAGTTTCCTTATCTGTAAAATGAGCTGGAGAAGGAAAGGGCAAATCACTCCAGTATCTTTACTGAGAAAACCCCAAATGTGGTTACAGAAAGTTAAACAGAACTGAAAAAACTGAATAACAAAAAAGAACTTCTTGCCAATGAGCCATTTCATATTTTAAAAAAAAAAAAGATAAAAGGCAAAAAAATTTTAAATAAAACTAACCAACACATCATCCAAATCTGGAATTTTAGGCCTTCTTCCATACCCATAATCTAGTCTTCTACATCTTCAATGAACTGAAGGAGGTACACTCATTTATCGTTATCATTTCATAACATTAAGTTCCTAATATTTTATTGTTATTTCTACTTATGAAGTTATGTTTATTGGGTATTTGTTTTCCTGATTTTGTTTACTTTTTGCATGAGTTCATATGCCTTCTCATCCAAGATGATACAATGGATAGAGTACTGATCTTGAAAGAGGAAAAAGACCTGAGTTCAAATTCAATCCTCAACACTTAATAGCTGTGGGATTTTAGGCAGTCATTTAAATTGTGCCATTGTTTTCCCAACTGTAAAAGAGAGATTTTAATAATAGCACACTTGCCTTCTGGATTGTTGTGAGGATCAAATGGAAGAATATTTGTAAAGCTCTTAACACAGTGCTTGGCATGTACCAGATACTTAGCAAATGGTTATTTTCTTTTTTTCTTGCCATATTCATTGTTTTTTATAGTACAGTACTTTGCTGCTGCATTTTAGCACTGTGTTTTAATTATTCCTCTTATGATGGGTATCAAATTTGTTTCCACTTTTTGCTATTAGAAAAAAGTACTTCTTTAAATAGTTTTGTGTATATTGGATAGAAATTGCATTCTTTTAGTTGGGATACATCAAGAGTTCTTAGTCTAAGGTCCATAACCTTTGGTTTTTTTTTTTTTTGTTTGTTTGTTTGTTTTTGTTTTTTAGAAAAACTATATAATTGTATTTCAGTGTATCAGAGGAGAAAAAAAGTTAGGAAACTCTGATATATGTAGACAATTTTGTGTGTGTGTATGTAATACCAAGCATCCTTCCCCCCTCCCTTGCTCCCTATAGTTTGTCAATATATCCTAAGCAAGAACAAAAACTTTAAGATCAAAGTTTGTCAGAGTCAAGCCTTCTTAAGTTTTTGTTTTATTATGGATCCATTAACTGGTCTGGTGAAGCTTATGGACTTCTCAGCATAAAATGGATAAAATAAAATGGAATTGTAAAGAACAGGATTATTAAAAAATAGATTTATGAAGAAAACTAATTCTATTGCAGTATACTCATCAGAATCAAAAAATTCACTACCCTTAGAGTAAAAACTCTTGGTCTAATATCATTTGTTGGAATGGTAGATTAAGCTCAGGTTACTTCCTCCATTGGCATGTAGTAGCATGATGAAAAAAGAACTGGAATTTAATCACAAGATGTGAATGCAAATCCTAGCTTCACCTTGAAAAAAGGTAAAAATAATATTCAATTTGCATTCCGTCTCTATTATTCTTTCTCTAGATATGGAGGGCATTTTCTTTCTTTCTTTCTTTTTATTATAGCTTTTTATTTACAAGTTATATGCATGGGTAATTTTACAGCATTGACAATTGCCAAACCTTTTGTTCCAGTTTTTCCCCTCCTTCCCCCCATCCCCTCCCACAATGGCAGGTTGACCGATACATGTTAAGTATGTTAAAACATATATGTCCTAACAGTTATTTTGCTGTACAAAAAGAATTGGAGTTTGAAATAGTGTACAATTAGTCTGTGAAGGAAATCAAAAATGCAGGCAGACAAAAATAGAGGGATTGGGAATTCTATGTAATGGTTCATAGTAATCTCCCAGGGTTCTTTCCCTGTGTATAGCTGGTTCAGTTCTTTACTGCTCTATTGGAACTGATTTGGTTCATCTTATTGCTGAAGAGGGCCACATCCATCAACATTGATCATCATATAGTATTGTTGTTGAAGTATATAATGGTCTCCTGGTCTTGCTCATTTCACTCAACATTAGTTCATGTAAGTCTCTCCAGGCCTTTCTGAAATCATCCTGCTGGTCATTTCTTACCAAACAATAATTTTCCATAATATTCCACAATTTATTCAGTCATTCTCCAATTGATGGGTATCCACTCAGTTTCCAGTTTCTGGCCACTACAAAGAGATCTGCCACAAACATTCGTGCACATACAGGTCCCTTTCCCTTCTTTAAGATTTCTTTGGGATATAAGCCTAGTAGTAGCATTGCTGGATCAAAGGGTATGTACAGTTTGATAACTTTTTGAGCATAGTTCCAAATTGCTCTCCAGAATGGCTGGATGTATTCACAATTCCACCAACAATGTATCAGTGTCCCTGTTTTTCCATATCCTCTCTAACATTCTGCATTATCTTTTGTGGAGAGCGTTTTCTATCCAAAGTTTATTGGAATTGTCCTGGATCACTGATTTGCTGAGAAGAGCCAAATCTGTCACAGCTGATCATCATGCAATCTTGCTATTGATTATATACAGTGTCTTCCTGATTCTGTTTGCTTATCGCCAGTTTATTTTCGTTTGAAATGATGGTGTAAAGGCTCAAATAAATGATAAAAAGTGAATTTGACCCTTTTTAAAAATCTTTGTAATAATTAACTATTAGTAACTAATATTCATCTATCTGGAAAACTTCTGGAGTCAGCTTTAAAACAAGATAGTATATAACAAAACTTGGATCCATCTGGTGTTAGGAGTAACAATGTTAATTATGAAACATTTTTATGTTGCTACATCAGGTGCTTTTACAAGGAGGTGTGTGTGTGTGTGTGTGTGTGTGTGTGTGTGTGTGTGTGTGTGTGTATAAGCTCATATGGTGGGATTAATTTAAGGGCTTTCACTTCTATCTTGGTTACTTTAAATTGCCCATAAGCATGAACATATTATATTTCCTTTCTAAAATTCAGTTATGAAAATGTGTTATTGTTTTTTAAAATTAGAATTCACTACCTTTAAAGTGTCTCTTATGTAGTAAGCACTGTATTAGTTCCTGGGAATACAGTGATGGTATACTGTTCTCAAGCAGTTTACATTTTCTTATGCAGAAGGATTAAAGTGGAATTTGTATTTTGGTAATTTCAATGAAGTCTCGTATTCGGGTTCATGTAGAATGATTTTGAAGGTATTAGAAAATAATTGGGGTACTAAAAATTCCTTTATACTTTGAAGTGCTGCTAGGAAGACTCAAATAAATGATTAAAAATTAATTATCCTTTTTTTACAAAAAAATTTCTATGTAATCAGTTATCTGCTAAGTTAATCATAGTCATGTCTAATTTTATGAAATTTTTGCTGAGATTAGAGGGCCTGAGACCTGTCACCACTGTATTTCTTCTATGGGAACCTTCTGCTCTGGACTCACACATATGGTCCAGATAAGGTACAATCCTGGTTAGAGCCTGGCCTCTAATAACAGCAGTTAAGACTCTCTTTTCTCACTTCTTGCTCCATTTTGCTCCCCCATCCTTAGATCTGGGACCTAGACACTTATATGACAGACAAATTAAACAATTGCAGTACTAACTACTGTCATATGCTGTCTGGAAATTACTCCAAAAACAACTAAACAAAGTGTGATTTAGGACTCTTGATAAGGCATGGTAAGTGTCACCTCAGTATTATATTCTCTCTTTCAAAATACATGCCTTCCCTTTTGACTCATGGTATCCTTTCTGATGCAGGGACTCACTTCTTTTATAGCCAGTCAGCTTCTCCTCAGTGAACCCGGAATCTCAGAACAACTCATATTTGCAACTTGGCCTTCAAACTTGCACATGTCCCTCTTGGGAACAATGTTCATTCACTTAAGGTTACGAAGAAAACAAACACAAAGGAGCCAGTCCAGAATTTGGGCTTAGGCTCAATTTTTGTCTTGGCAGGACATGGGCTATAGCTACTATAAGCTGAGTAGTATAATATTTTTGCCTGGACAGAGGAAGGCCAGCCCTTCCTCCATTCTTTACCAGAAGATGGAGAGACAGGAGGGAGTCACTGCACTTTTAAGGTCCTGAAGCCATTAGATTTTCAGGTTAAGCTGCCAATAGGAGATTGCTCAAAATTTATTCTTTCAGCACTTTCTGTCTTTCTCTGTCTCTGATTTTATCTCTTGGTTTCTGAATATGTTTCTGTCTCTAAATATGGCTGATTATGGCTGTCTGTCACTGTCTCTTTGAGTGTGTGTGTGTGTGTATGTGTGTGTGTGTGTTTCCCCTCATGTTACCAATGGCTCCTCATCTGAATATGCTGAGGACTTTCCAGTACTCACATACTCCTGTTAAGGTGAAAGCAATGCCCTTTGCATGCTCTGTGCAAACCTATTACATGTAAGGATAAGAGAATTCTCTTTTCTATTAGCTTTCATATTGACTTACTAGTGAAATACATCCAATTGAAACTGAAAATACATCCAATATTACTGAACTAAGTTTTAGACTTAGTGTGGAATAATTTTTATAGGACACTGACGTTTTATTTAATAGTATTTTCCCCCAAATACATGCAAAGATAATTTAATCATTCCCTTGTGCAAAATCTTGTGATCCAGATTTTCTCTCTCCCTTCCCTTCTCCCCCCTCCCCAAGACAACAAGCAATCCAATATAGGTTAAACATGTGCAGTTCTTCTAATCATATTTCCATATTCATTTCTAATCAAATGACCATACTCAAACTCCTTCCTGTCTTTCCCTTCCTTGCTCTGTTCTAACTATGTGACTTTGGGCAAGTCACTTCTGTATTTCTCTGTGTGTGTGTGTGTGTGTGTGTACACACAACCCACATATACAAATATACAGGTACATAATTTACACACATGTATGTGTGTATGTATATATACATGTGTGTATTTTTTTTTTTAAATTAAAAAGAGGGAGTTGTAATTAAGAGTGACTCATAAGGTCTCACTTAGTTCTAACTTTAAGCTCCTATCTCTCTGACTTGCTATTACTAGCTAATTCTTGTTTATTTTAGACTTCTTCCCTTCCAAACCTCAGTAGTAACATGTTTAGCACATTCAAATTTATTAGTAGAAAAGGTATTATTTCTACACTCCTTCCAAACAATTTATCATTACATTTTATACAACTTTTTAAAAAATTAACAACAGTTGGGAGGTGGGAACAGAGAAATTTCCTTTCTCCCTTGTTGTTGCTAAGCTGTTAGCTAATATTGTGTGTGAAAGAGAAAAAAAATAGCAAAGTCTCAGCTTTCCTCAGGATGTCTCTTTGTACTTTTCATTTACAAATCCTCAGTTAAGACTTCCACCCAAATGCTAACTAAAATAGAATGATTTGTGTTTTAATTTATCATTTTAGGGTTCACCTACCTTAATTTAAGATGTATTTCTGAGAATGCAGAATGCATTTAGTACTTTGGAATTTGGTTGTGATTGTTTTTATTGATAATTATTAAATTTATAGTATTTTCAAAGATTAAGTAGCAGGCAGTAACTGGGTGATCATTCATGGGGTTTTTTTTAAAGTTGCTAGTAAAAGGAATTTTTCCAAGAGGACTCACAGTAATTGTTTATTTCAGTTCTACCAGATTGTAGGAAGTAAATGAGATTTCATGAATATGTAATCCTTTATGAGGAGGAATAGGTTTTGAGTTTTGCTGATGTCATTTTCCTTTAAAAAAAATCATCAATAGACATATAATAGTTTTTCCCCCTGAAGTTTTATATATGGGGTGTCATTTGATTTTCACCAAAGATCCCTCCCCCAGGTATCTTAGGCAAAGTCTGGTAAAACATTATGTGATCTAGATTGACAGTTTTTGCCATTTTGCTTTTTTGAGAGGTGGAATGGGGAGATAGACTTCTGATTACACTGTACTCACCTTCTGGGGTAGCCCTGTAGAGCGGGTCTTTTAAGGGTTCTGAGGAAATCTGGGTGTTTTTACTTCTGTCTTTGCAGTGGGTATGTGGTAAATTTAAAGAGGGAAAGAAAGTTAAGGAGAGTTGGAAAAGACCAAATACAATTGATTATAAAAGCAGCTGGATTCTCTGATACAGGGCCCTTACTTTTTCTCACCCATACCTTATAAATTAGAGGAAATACAGCATATACATACCACTCCTTCATTGGTACAATGCCATAGTGCTAATTTAATATCACATCATATTGACATTTACAAATTAATGAGACTTTCAATAGGTTGATGAGTGGTAGGCATAAATATGATAAAATAGGAGAAAGCTTTTTAAGATTTTTTTGGGAAAAAAGAACAACATAAGTTCTGTTTCCTATATTGTGTATATATTATTTTGCTTATTCTTGGGGGAAAAAAGCAATGTAAATAAACTTTTCTGAAAGCATTTTTTTTTTGTAGGTGACTTTGGGGAGATAATAAAGGGAGCTGTGATTTAAGGGAAAATATAGTAGCAATTGAGTGACAGTACGCTTCTAAGGAAAGAATGTATCATATTATAGAATGAAATCTTTCTTCAGAGTCCATACTAGTTGAGTAGTTGTGTTTATTCTTTTTGTTGTTGTTGTTATATATTTGTTTTTAAAGAAGGAGCTATTAATGAATTACTTCTGAAAGCACTAATTGTCTTAAAAACCCAGTATTTCCATCTTGAACTACCTCATGTATATATGGTTGATTATTAGGCTTTATCAAATGGTTATCTCAGGCATCAAAACTATCAATGATAAACAATATCTTTGTTTAAAATTCAGTTAACTCTTGGGCTTTTCTCTGAAAATAAAGGAAAAATATTTTCAAAGTTAAAGTCAATTTAAAAATCAGAGTTTGTAAAGGCCAATGGGGAAAATAATAATAATTGTACACACACATATACACATACACACAAAGGGACAAATCCAATTTATTTTCTGGGGGATTTTGTTCATTACCCATTTCTCTTCCCCATTTTCATTCCTATTTGCAAGAGTTTAAATATGTTAAATTGACTTTTAAAAATAATAAGGAAAATTACTATTAAAAGTATTTATTGATTGCTGATCATTTTTTTACTCCTTTAAAATAAGTTATGAGAACAATGCAAACTGGAGATTACTGGAGATTTTTAGTATGGAACTCCTTGATATCAGATCTTTCTACTAAATTTGTCCATTGAGAATAAACTGATCCAGGGAGAAAGTAATGTGCATTTCTGTCTCTGGGGGCATTGTCATTTACATAAGAAGAAGCCTTCAATTCTCTGTTTGCTAGTGGGCTTCCTCTTGACTTTTGATCTAGAGGTTATTGTTATTTTCTTTTTTTTTGGTTGGGCTTCAAAGGATTGGAAAGCTGAGCCCTGGATTTATTTTATTTTAATGATGATGGTTTCTTTTGTTCTCAAGTTTTTGCCTACTTCACATAAACCTGACAAAAAATTACAGATTTCTTAAAAATCCAACACCTTGCAACTCCTTGAATGGTAAAAATTAAATACATATTAAAATAAATTTAATTGCTATATTTTAATTTTTTGAAAAATAATCTACAAGAAAGCAAAGATGGAAAGTTTTGAATATAGTATGTTTTAAAGTCCTTGAATCCCCTACTTTCCTCCTAAAGTTAGCCCTTCCCCTACTCTGGTTAGTACCCAGTTTTTTTCTGGGACAGTAGCATTGCCTAAATTACTGTCTCTTTCTTACTGTCTCCTTTGTGAACCCCTCTGCTCTTTCCTCTCTCCTCACCTCTACCTCCACTCCCCAGTATTTCCTGGGAGGTGTTTTTTTTTTTTTAATCTTTTTCTTTCTACTCACCTCACTATTACCTCTCAGAGAATCTCTTAGTACTTCCCCTCTTTAACTTCCTCTTTGGGGCAACTCTTGACCAATTAACCAGGAAAATCTGTTCCCTTTCCTAATCATTTTCATTCTTCCTCTTGTACCTTATTCTCCCCCACCCCCGAATTTCTGTATTCCATTACAAGCCAGAAAAACCCAATTGTGATTCATAACTGTAAGCATATCGATGACACAATTCTATTAAAGAAAAAGCCCTGTTTTTAAGAGGAATTTTTCAGAATAAAGAACCACTATTATCAATCACTAAAGCCTTTGAAAGATCTCAGTTGTTCTTTTCTAAAGCCTTAGAGAAATCTCCATTTTTCTATCCATTCCCACCTCCCACATCCCGGCTTTCACCCTAAGAGATGAATACAGACAGTATTTGATTCAGTCGAAAAGATCTGAGTTCAAATCCTGTCTTATTCAGTAGCTGTGTGACAATTGCTTTAAACCCTAGTTTCTTCATTTATAAATGAGGTCACTGTATTAATACAATACCAGAGTCATTCATTGTAAAGATCAAATGATAGAAGATATATATATATAAAGTACCTTGTCATTCTTAGAGCATTAAATAAATGCTAATTATTATTATCCTTGACATTTGTGTCCTCAAAAACCAGCATTCAAAGGCAATAAAGATATAAATAAATAATAGATGAATATACAAAGTAAATTAATAAAATAAAAATATTTTAAATAACTTTATTTTCTTATTATTTCTACTCTGTACATTTGACATTCATAAGGATTTTAGCCCTGCTATAGATTGAATAGCCTTTTGGCTTTGGAAGCTTGTTCTGAAGTTCTAAAAAACAAACTGACAAAAAGTCTTTTGATAAACAACTAATTTGTAATTTAGCAATTTTTCTGAATCTACAATATGTCCTCAGTGTAACAATTGCAAGTTTGGTCAACTTTCTAATCACACAATAATTTACTGGCATCTTCTTCAACAGGATCTGGAAAAAAAAAAGTAGCTAATTACATGAATTATTGGTAAAGTAAATCTTTACTTTGATCTCTACAGATTTGACATAGTGAAAAGAGCACTATGCTAGCAGTGGGAAGATCTTGTTTCAGTTCTCTAGTCTGCTAATGACTAATTTGAGCCAAAGATTTATTTTTCTAAGCTGGTAGTTTACAAGGTCTCTTTTAAGTCATCTTTGCCTTGATCTATTTTATTTGATTTTATGTATTGTGGTTATTAGTAGATTTTTTTTGGGTGGGGCTGGGATAATAAATACCTATTGCAAAGAAAAATTTAAATGCTTTTAGAACATTTTAGAGTTTTATGAATTAAAGTGAAAAGAAAGTTTGGTTCACTTTTTTGTTGTTATTTCTCTCCCCCCCCACCCCCACCCCCGCCCTTTTTTTTTTCTTTTTCCCCTTTTGATCTGATTTTTTTTTTTTTTACACAGCATGATAAATATAGGAATATGGTTAGAAGAATTGTACATGTTTAATCTGTATTGGGTTGCTTGTTATCTAAGGGAGGAAAGAGATAGAGGGCAAGGAGAAAAATTTGGAACACAAGGTTTTGCGAAGGTGAATGTTGAAAACCATCTTTGCATATATTTGGAAAAATTAAAAAAGCCAAAAAATCTCCAAAACAACCAACAACAACTATGTATATATCCCTCATCCAGATTTAGGAACTTAATTCAGAAACAAAATCCAAATTTCAAAACACGTCTTAGGATGAATTTCTAACATTTTGCTTTTTGGATATAATAACAATTTTCTTGCATTTGTAATACACTTAAACTCAAATATAATGAGTTTATAATTCCTAAATATGGACTCCATACCAATAACCTGGTCCCAAATTCCAAAGCACAAAATCTACAGAAACAGTGTATTTGTCCTTTTATTCAGAATACTGACGTTTCAATCTCTGACTGTCAATCTTAATATCTCTGTCAGTCAATGAGTTTGTCATTACCAATCATGTTTTTTCAGCCAGACATAAAACTTCTTGAAAGACAAACACCTTATAATGTTAGAGATGTTAGTGGCATCTCCTATGAGAGCTTGTATGAATTGCTCTGTGAGCATAGTTTAGGTAAGACCCAAGAATAGAATGGGTAAGAATTTTGTCTCAGTTCAGAATTTTTTTTACAGAATCTCATTTAGGTAGATATTTTATTCCAAATTACTTTATTAACCTTGCCAGTCTTGACAGAGATGGAACACTTGACTTTCACTGCCCAAGAGCGAATCTGCCCACAGATTCAAGCCAGATTTGTCATTATCTTAAACTAGAAGAAGGCACATTAAGAAGAAAATAATGACTTCTTCCCAAAACCCTACTTTTTCTTTTGGCATAGTAAATAATTTAAAATTTATAACTCAGCAGTATAAAAACCTTTTTGAGAGAGGAATGATATGTTAATGTATTATGGGATTATTTAAGAAGTGTTGACAACAAATTAGTCATAGTTGAAACCTCACATCCTTAAGCTTTTAGTTCTTCTATGCATATAGTCTTGGAAGTAGATTTAATACCTTGTGTTTAAAATAGAAACCAGTCAACTTCAGACCCTCATTTTGGGATCATAACAGATCTCATACTAGAAGAGACTTAAAAGGTTATCTAGTCCAACCTTCTCATCATGATCCAGTGAGAATAAATGATTTGTTTCATGGTGTATAAATAATAATTGTCAAATCAATTATCTGAACCAAAGATTCCAAATTGAACTAACTTTCTGATGACATAATGTTCATAAATATATGAAATACTTATGTTTAAAAAAGGTACAAAACTAGGGGAAACAACTAATATGATGGATGGCAGAATCAGAATAGAAAAATACCTTGATGTGCTAGAACAATGAATTAAGATGAATAATAGCAATTATACATATATCACAAAGAAAGACAGACAAAGAAAACTAAATGGCTTGAGGGTTATCTTCTAAGTTCAGAGTTTCTTTATCAAGAAATTAAACTCTACTTGTCCTTTAAACATTATACAAATCTAAGAACTAAGTGGATAAAATAGATGGACCTTAAAATAGCTATTGAATGAATTGGGGCCAGAGACTGGTCACTGTTTTTCTTAGAAGAAGGGGTACCAGGTTAGAATTATATCTATATTCTCTTAAATATTATTATTCCAGGAGAATTAATTTTGATTACTTCTGAAAACTTCAGATCTTTATTCTTTAGCAAAAAATAGGAGGCCCAAGCTATAAATACAAGGCTTGACTCCTTTCCCACCAGATTCCATTTCTATAATGAATGAAGGAATACACATAGTAAATACACACAGACCCATTTATTCTAGCCAAAACCAAAACAGAAATAAGAGAAAATATACATAAAATATATATACCATACATGCTACATACTAGATATACAGGTTGAATGAATTCTTCCATTGGAAGTGAAATAACTCTAGTCAACCCACCATATCTTCAAAGAAGAAAAAGCCCAGAATTTCTAGTATAGCAAGCAGGGGATAGAGATTGCCAGCTTCTTTCCAAAGTCTTTCTCCCTTATTTGACCTAATGGAATTATACATCTTTACTCTTACTTGCACTAATTCTGACAGGTGCAAGGCATTGAAGATTTATTTTCCACCAATAAGGAGAATGTCATACCAGTGGCCCTTTGATTCAACTTGCATATATAATGAATTGAAATTTAATGGGGATATAGATACACACATATACATGTGTATATTTAAGTAGTCTTATTCTTTAGTTCAGAAAATCAATTTATAAGTAAAATATAGGAAAGTATAATTAGATCACATTTTGTTTGAAAAGGATCATGTCGTATGATGATACTTAAAAAATCAAATGCATTTTTGGATGTTTTTGGAAAGTCATGGTGTCCCAGAATAAGGAGATAATAGTCTTCTGGACACTTTGACTTGGTTAAATCATCATGGGAATATTAGGGGAATCACACTTTAGGAAGGAAGTTGATTATCTGAGTGTCTAGAAGAGGGTAGTTGAGGTGACCAAGGATCTTGAATCCATGCCAAATAAAGATCTCATGTAGGAAATAGCAATGTTTAGCCTGAAGAAGATAATTTGGGGGAGACCCTGATAACTCTTCAATTATTTCAAGAATTAAAATGTCAAAGGGATTAGACAGACTTGTTCCAGTTGATCACTGGGAATAGAACTAGGAATGAAGGTTAGAAGTTGCAAAACAAAAAACAAATAAACAAAAAACAAATTTAGGCTTGTTGTCAAGAATAGCTTCTTAATTTTTATACAGTTGTTTCCAGTTATGTCTGACTCTGATGCTATTTGGGGTTTTCTTAGTGAAGATACTGAAGTGATTTGCCATTCCAGCTCATTTTATAGATGAGGAAACTGAGGTAAACAGAGTTAAGTGACTTGCCTAAGGTCACACACGGCAAGAGTCTGAGTTGGAATTTGAACTCAGGTCTTCTTGATTACAGACCCTTTCCTGTATTTATTGCATCATCCAGCTGCTCTCCTAACAATAAATGGAATGCAAAAAATATAGACTGCCTTCATAAGTATATTGTGGATTTCCCCTTCATTGGAAGACATTAAGGAAAGATTAAATGACTTATCAAATATGTTAGAGTGGAGAATATTTTTCATGTGCTTGTTTGCCTAGATGAATATTGAGGCCCTTTCTAGTTCCAAAATTCTGTGATTATTTAATTGGATAGGGAACTCCAGCTCAGGTGTTTAACAATGATATATGTAACCAGTTCAAGTATAGACAGCTCATATAATTGCTAGTCCACTGGTTTTTTCACAACACTGTGCTGCAGCAAATTACTCAAAACATTTAAAAAAGTGTTTTTTGGAAAGTTAATATTTTAAGGAATTCTGCAATTTTCTGTGAAACAGGCCTCCTCAGCTGACCAAAGTTTAAGTTCAGACATTTAAATATATTAGCTTCCCAATTGGTTATGTTTTGCTTTTTTTGCTATTTTTAAACATTTATTTTAAAAAGGAAAGCAGCATCAGAAATAGATAATGGAATTTTTAAAAAATATAGATTAAGCTTAGCCTCCTATAGATATATCACAATATTTGTTTACAAGAATAGCTCTGAAGTGATATAGGATGCTAAACCAACTATGGAATCAGTCTGATTGAATTCTCTTTTAAGTGGCTTTAGTAGGTTCTGTCTAAGTCTTTAAATATTTGCCATTCATGTGTGATGTACATGGCAACTCTCAGTTCAATGGAATACATTGTTCTTCAATGTTCCAGATGTTAACTTTATTTATATTATGTATATAGTTACTGCAAGATACAGAAGAAAACCAAAGATGAAAACTGCTGTATGTAGCATTCACAGTTGTTTAGATATATCGTATCCAGAAACCAAACCCTACTAGTTTAGGAGATGGCATGGGAGGTATAATGAAAAGATCATTGGCTTTGGAGTCAGTAGAGCTAGTTTCAAATCCCACATTGATGCTTACCTCTGATATGACCATGGTGAGATATATTTAACCTCCTGGGGCCTCAGTTTTTTCACCTGTAAAATAATCAGAGTTAAACTAAATGACTTCTGAAGTCCCTTTCAGCTCTAAATTTGTGATCTATATATAATATGAGGTTTGTAAGGGGAAAGTGACTTTTGATGTTCTGGAGAATGTATCTAAGTCAGATTACTGATATAAATAGGATATAATCAGTTTAGGATTTAAAATCCTTATCTTGAGATTCTGTTAACATGTAGTATTTTACTGTATGTAGCAATGTTACCTAACCTTTTAAAATATTACACTTTTGAAGAGAGGTTGACTATAGTAACCAATGTTTATCCAATTGATTGGCAATCTAAATATAAACATTTAAGATGATAAAACTCAATAGATATTACTTTTCTTTCTGAGATTTAAAAAAATTTTTTTAAGGTTGTTTTTATTAGCTGTATTATTGAATCATAAGCATGCAAAATTGTAGCATCTGTAGAAAATATTTCATTGAATTATTATTTTATGTATCTCTTCAGATGTGGGCAGATCTCCAAACATACATTCAAATCTATTATTATGTGTTAATCCTTTTCTTGGGAATTGCTCATACCTCTCGAGTTACTGAATTCCTATTATATCTGCTTAGTTTTCCCTTTTACCTGAAGCAAATGCAATTCATATCTTACCTGTTTCTAGTGATTAAATATTTACCATTAACTGTCACTTCCAGAAAACTCTCTGTCATCAATAATTCTTTTCTCTCTCCCAACTCTCAAATCTAAGTTCTATCAATTCTACCTTTCCAATGTCTCATTTAGATCCTCATAACACTCCTGTGTTAAGCAGTGTGATGGTGCTATTTAGTTGAGTGATTCACTCAAGGTCAAATAACTATTAAGTATCTGAGGCAGGAAAGGGCCTAATGAATAAAGACCTTAGTCTGGCTTTCAAGTCCCTCCACAGCTACCAAACTTTCTGTCCCATGAGTACATCATGCCCAAACTCACCTTCCTACGTATACTTATATTTTCTCTTGTACTCTTACCTGTTCTTGAAAGCTCAAATCAAATTTTCATGATATCTTGCCTGATTGTCGAGTCATTTTTCTTTCTAACTTTAACTAGCACTTTGTTAGGTTACTTTCCAGTGCCTTTACATGAAATGTTGCATATTTATCTGTACCTTCCTCTATACTATTTAACCTGGTGATCTTTTCAGCTCTCGTGATTTAATTACCATCTCTATACTGATACCCCAATCACCATGCTGACTTCTAGTCTCACCTCCAACCTCCTTTCAAGCATTTCAAACTGGATGTCCAGTAGACATCTTAAATTCAACATGCTCAATGAGATGAATATGCTTGTTTATTTTCTTTCATGGACAGATCTATATTTTCAGAAGATCAATTTTACAGCTGGGTAGAGGGTAAAATGGAGTATTCAATAAATGTTAGTTTAATGAATCATAAGTTATTTTTCCAAAGATATAGTTTTCAACATTCACCTTTGCAAAACCTTATGTTCTAAATTTTTCTTCTCCCCCATTCCCAGAAAGCAAGCATTCTAATAAAAGTTAAACATACAATTCTTACAGACATTTTTCCATATTCATCATGCTGTGTAAGAAAAATCAGATCAAAAGGGGAAAAAAAAAACATGAAAGAAAGAAAAACAAACAGCAACCAAAAAAAGGTGAAAATACTATACTTTGATCACATTCAGTCTCCATAGTTCTCTTTTTTGGATGCAGATGGCTCTTTCCATCCCAAGTCTATTTATTCCAAGCTTTTATTATGTCCATTTCTATTAGGAGAATATCTTTTGAGTCCTGCAGTATTCCAATCCATGTGTAAATATGTGCAGCTATGCTATGTTAAAGTGATTCTTTTGTCCTAGTGTGCCATAGCTACCTCTTTTTTTTTTTTTTTTTTTTTTTAGCTGAGGCAATTGAAGTTAAGTGACTTGCCTAGGATCACACAGCTAGGAAGTATTATTTAAATATTTGAGGTCAGATTTGAACTCAGGTCCTCCTGACTTCAGTTCTGATACTCTATCCACTCTGCCATCTAGCCGCCCACTTCTTAATTTTTTAAAATCCCCTTGCGTTATGACTGAACAAATAAATAAATCAGTATTTGGTATTTTAAATTGTGTATTATCTAGGAATACCTTGCTTTATGTAATAGGCCATTTGTAAATTTATTAAAGTTTTGTTGCATACCAAGAAGCTCACTAATTTTTTGTTTTGTTTTTATTATTTATTTAATTTTATTTTATAATAACTTTTTATTGATAGAACCCATGCCAGAGTAATTTTTTACAATATTATCCCTTGTACTCACTTCCGTTCCCATTTTCCCCTCCCTCCCTCCACTCCCTCCCCTAGATGGCAAGCAGTCCTATATATGTTAAATATGTTGCAGTATATCCTAGATACAATATATGTATGCAGAACCGAACAGTTCTCTTGTTGCACAGGGAGAATTAGATTCATAAGGTAAAGATAACCCGGGAAGAAAAAACAAAAATGCAAATACTTTACATTCATTTCCCAGTGTTCTTTCTTTGGGTATAGCTGCTTCTGTCCATCATTGATCAATTGAAACCGAGTTAGATCTCTTTGTCAAAGAAATCCACTTCCATTAGAATACATCCTCATACAGTATTGTTGTTGAAGTATATAATGATCGCTTGGTTCTGCTCATTTCACTTAGCATCAGTTCATGTAAGTCTCTCCAAGCCTCTCTGTATTCATCCTGATGGTCATTTCTTACAGAAAATAATATTCCATAACATTCATATACCACAATTTACCCAACCATTCTCCAATTGATGGGCATCCATTCATTTTCCAGTTTCTAGCCACTACAAACAGAGCTGCCACAAACATTTTGGCACATAGAGGTCCCTTTCCCTTCTTTGGTATTTCTTTGGGATATAAGCCCAGAAGTAACACTGCTGGATCAAAGGGTATGCACAGTTTGATAACATTTTGGGCATAATTCCAGATTGCTCTCCAGAATTGTTGGATTCGTTCACAATTCCACCAACAATGCATCAGTGTCCCAGTTTTCCTGCATCCCCTCCAACATTCATCATTATTTTTTAGCCAATCTGACAAGTGTGTAGTGGTATCTCAGAGTTGTCTTAATTTGCATTTCTCTGATCAATAGTGATTTGGAACACTCTTTCATATGAGTGGAAATAGTTTCAATTTCATCATCTGAAAATTGTCTGTTCATATCCTTTGACCATTTATCAATTGGAGAATGACTTGATTTCTTATAGAGTCGATTCTCTATATGTTTTGGAAATGAGGCCTTTATCAGAACCTTTAACTGTAAAGATGTTTTCCCAGTTTGTTGCTTCCCTTCTAATCTTGTTTGCATTAGTTTTGTTTGTACAAAGGCCTTTTAATTTGATATAATCAAAATAATCAAAATTTTCTATTTTGTGATCAGTAATGGTCTCTAGTTCATCTTTGGTCACAAATTTCTTTCTCCTCCACAAGTCTGAGAGATAAACTATCCTATGTTCCTCTAATTTATTTATAATCTCGTTCTTTATGCCTAAATCATGGACCCATTTTGATCTTATCTTAGTATATGGTGTTAGGTGTGGGTCCATGCCTAATTTCTGCCATACTAATTTCCAGTTATCCCAGCAGTTTTTATCAAATAATGAATTCTTATCCCAAAAGTTAGAATCTTTGGGTTTGTCAAACATTAGATTGCTATAGTTGACTATTTTGTCTTGTGAACCTAACCTATTTCACTGATCAACTAATCTATTTCTTAGCCAATACCAAATGGTTTTGGCTGCTTTATAATGGAGTTTTAGATCAGGTACAGCTAGGCCACCTTCATTTGATTTTTTTTAATTCATTAATTCCCTTGAGATTCTCTACCTTTTATTGTTCCATATAAATTTTGTTGTTATTTTTTTCTAGATCATTAAAATATTTTCTTGGAAGTCTGATTGGTATAGCACTAAATAGATAGATTAGTTTAGGGAGTATTGTCATCTTTATTATATTTGCTCGGCCTATTCAAGAGCACTTAATATTTTTCCAATTATTTAAGTCTTACTTTATTTGTGTGGAAAGTTTTTTGTAATTTTGCTCATATAATTCCTGACTTTCCTTTGGTAGATAGATTCTCAAATATTTTATGCTATCAACAGTTTGAATGGAATTTCTCTTTGTATCTCTTACTTTTGGATTTTGTTGGTGATGTATAAAAATGCTGAGGATTTATGGGAATGTATTTTGTATTCTGCTACTTTGTTAAAGTCATGAATTATTTCTAATAGCTTTTTAGTAGAATCTCTGGGGTTCTCTAAGTATATCATCATATCATCTGCAAAGAGTGATAGTTTGGTTTCCTCATTGCCTATTATAATTTCTTTAATCTCCTTCTCGACTCTTATTGCAGAGGCTAGTGTTTCTAATACAATATTGAATAATAATGGTGATAGTGGGCAACCTTGAAGCTCACTAATTTTAAAGAAATCTATTGAATCTTGTAAAAGAAGAAATGATTTCTGATATCTGTTTTAGTGATGGAACCATTATAAGCTCTTGTGGTCCTTATCCCAATTCTTACTCTCATTGTCTAGATTTTGTTCGGGGAGGTACTCCTGAAGGGTTGAAGTTATTCTTCTTTTAAATTTGAACTTACACACACACAAAACATTTCAGTAAACACAGAATACAAAAAGATGATTCGGTCAGAAACTATTTCCATTTCACATCACTTGGCTGGCATACCAAATGTTAAGACTTGGTGTCAGGAAGACTTCATTTGAATCCAATCTCAGGTGCTGACTAAACTGTGTGACTGCACAAATTACTTAACCTCCTTAGTTTACTTATCTTAAAAGTGGGGATGATGGCAATACCTACCTATCTCACAGGGTTATTCCATACAAAACTTGAGTTTTAAAGACAAACTAAGTTGTTGATCAAGCAGTTAGTGTTTTCTTAAAGCTTAGAGTCGAGTAAGTAAGTAGATGAGACACAATCAATCAACATTTATTTAAGTGCCTATTATGTACCAAGTATTATGCTAAGACTGATAATACAAAAAGAGATAAAAGAAAGTCTCTGTCCTCAAGGAACTTATAATCGAATGGGGGAGAAAACAGGAAAATATGACATGAATGCACAATGAGTTCATTACAGTAGGAGGGTAAACAAGACCAGTGAAGTGCCATGTAAGATACCAGCTGCTTCACAAACTTGCACAAATTGGTCTCTCTTTTTTTTTTTCTTTTACTGAACATAGCTATGAATGTGCAAAGTTGCCAATATACAACAAAAGTTGGATGTTAAGGATTGACTGTATTCACGTCATCATTTTTATCAACTCCAGATGTCCAGAGTTTTAATCAACTCTGCCTTTTCAAAAAGAGACATATGAAGTGCATATTTACAGAGAAATTATTTTATTGCCAAACATAGTATTTTTTAAATCTTTTTTTTTTAAATAACTTTTTATTGACAGAACCCATGCCAGGGTAATTTTTTTACAACATTATCCCTTGCACTCACTTCTGTTCCAATTTTCCCCGTCCCTCCCTTCACCCCCGATGGTAAGCAGTCCTATACATGTTAAATAGGTTACAGTATATCCTAGATACAATATATGTATGCAGAACCAAAGTTCTCTTGTTGCACAAGAAGAATTGGATTCAGAAGGTAGAAATAACCTAGGAAGAAAAACAAAAATCCAAGCAGTTTACATTGATTTCCCAGTGTTCTTTCTTTGGGTGTAGCTGCTTCTGTCCATTCTTGATCAATTGAAACTGAGTTAGATCTCTTTATCGAAGAGATCCACTTCCATCAGAAAACAGTATTGTTGTTGAGGTATATAATGATCTCCTGGTTCTGCTCGTTTCACTTAGTATCAGTTCATGTAAGTCTCTCCAAGCCTCTCTATTCATCCTGCTGGTCATTTCTTACAGAAAAATAATATTCCATAACGTTCATATATCACAATTTACTCAACCATTCTTCAATTGATGGGCATCCACTCAGTTTCCAGTTTCTGGCCACTACAAAGAGGGCTGCCACAAACATTTTGGCACATACAAATCCCTTTCCCTTCTCTAGTATCTCTTTGGGATATAAGCCCAGTAGAAACACTGCTGAATCAAAGGGTATATGCACAGTTTGATAACTTTTTGAGCATAGTTCCAAATTGCTCTCCAGAATGGCTGGATGTGTTCACCATTCCACCAACAATGTATCAGTGTCCCTGTTTTCCCACATCCCCTCCAACATTCCGCATTATCTTTCCCTGTCATTCTAGCCAATCTGACGGGTGTCTCAGAGTTTTAAACTCAGAGTTTGTCTTAATTTGCATTTCTCTGATTAATAATGATTTGGAGCATATTTTCATATGGCTAGAAATAGTTTCAATTTTTTTTGTATGAGAATTTTCTGTTCATATCCTTTGACCATTTATCAATTAGAGAATGGCTTGATTTCTTATAAATTAGAGTCAATTCTCTATATATTTTGGAAATGAGGCCTTGATCAGAACTTTTGACTGTAAAAATGTTTTCCCAGTTTATTGTTTCCCTTCTAATCTTATCTGCATTAGTTTTGCCAAACATAGTATTTTAAAAATAACCTTATTAGATACCCATATACCATCCAAAAGCTATCACGGTTTGTCTTCCTTTTCTAAATAGGGCAATTTCAATACTTTTTTCTTTAGGCTATTGCTGCTTTAATTAGAAATAAATTGAAATTGTCATAGGTCTTAAATAATTAAAAATAAAAACAAGGTATGTATTTATTTTACCCTAGAAAAAAATCAATATTTTGTTGTTGAATGTTGGGGGGGAAGGTCTGGTCATGCACTCATAATTTAATATTTGACCTTAGAGAATTTCTCATAGTAGTATGTTTCCTGACTGTGCTTCTGCTTTATTAAGCGACTGGTTCACCATGGGATGAAATTTAGTTGCACTTGATCTAGGAAGAGTCCCAACCATCTTTCCTTATTCTGGTAATTATTGCCAACTTAAGAATTTATGGTTTGTAATTAAGTCATCAACATTACCTTGAAACAAACTATTCCAGGCAGTTTTGTCCTACTCAGTCAAGTAGACAGTGATTTTCTTTTTGTTTTTTTAAACTCAGTTTTATCAGTATTTATCTCCCTTTTATAGATAAGGAACCTCAGAATATTCTGTGATTCACCTTAGTTAAGTTTGTGAGGGATCCAGGACTAGGACTTGGATTCCCAGATCTTTTGTTTAAAAATATATTACTCTGTGCTGTATTGTCCTGCCTTTGTTGTTATATATGAACTTACTAGTTCCAATTTATAGAATTTTTGGGAAAGAACTATAAAATCTATTTGCTTTTTAAGACTAGTTGCTTTTCCTAAGAGAAGTATGTTCATTTTTATATAGTGATGTTTCCATAATTATTTTTATTTTAAATTAGGAGCTTTCACAAGGTGAATTTTTAGGTTTTCTGGAAACAATTTGAAAAAAGTAACTTTTTCTAGTAGCACAACAGCACAGAACACTGGGAAATGAATGTAAAGGATATAAGCACAGTTCATTCACATTTGACCTATTGATGTAGGAAAATTCTAAAACTAATGATTTACTTGAATTCTCCGCAGTGTATTATGATTTCTACTGATATCTTTGGGAATTGATAAAACTAAATTGGTGATTTATGAAACTTAAGTGCTGTCATAGTCTAGAAGGCAAGCCAATTGATCTATTAATCCAAGTAATAATTATTTGCATTAGATTAGATTAAGTAGACCCTCTACTTTTTGGAGGTGAGGAATGTCTTTTGCATCTTTTTGTATCCCTATTTACCAAAGTACCTGACAAATAATACGTGCTTAATAAGGAGAGTTTAGGTTTTTAAGCTAGTGACAGGCCAAACCTATAAATTTTGATGGTTGAGTTTTGTGCTTTGGAAAGGAAGGAAAGCATTTCTTAATCTTGATGGATAAATAATAATGTTTTAGAGCAAAGCTTCTTAAACTGTGGGTTATGACCCCTAGGGAGTTTTGTAACTGAATGTGGGGGTCGTGAAATTATGATTTATTATCAGTATAATAAATATGATTTGTATGTTTTGTATGTCTAAATTACATGGGGTAGTGTAAAATTTCCTCTGGCCAAAAAGTATTGCAAGTGAAAAAAAATTAAGAAACCTTGTTTTTAGAGAGTTTGGGCCCCAGCATAACTTTTCTTGTGTCAGCATAAGAATTGTGTCCTCAGAGAAAGAACTTTGGTTTGATTGTGCTGTCAGTTGCCTGAAGACTACATCAGAGGAATGAATAGTGAAGATACTATCAACTCTCCCACTGAAGTTTTTAGTTGGTATCTGAATTTTGTTCTTGGCTTAAGTTGAGTGTGATTTCATTGCTTACAACAATGTCACCTGGAATCAGTTTGGGTTATGAGTTTATATACAAGAAATTGATTACTCTATTAAGAAAGGACTTGAATACAGATTTTCAGATGTCTGTCTGCTGTCTCTCATAGATTACAGGCTATACTGACTCTAAATGACCAAGAAAGCCTATTTTACATTTATTCAGCCAGCTGGTTACTTTTTTAACCAGTAGTATCATTTCTCATATCAATTCCTATAAAACTCTACTTTCTTGCCAAAAAAAAAAAAATCCCTCTTTCTAAACAATTTTAGTAACATAGTGTAGAATTTTAACTTTTAGTTTGTCCAAGTTAGAAACATTTGCATATTCTATTAACAAGGATGTTTATGCTTAACTTTTATTTCAGGTCAACTTTCACAGAACGCTCTTCTTCCTTTGAATATGCCAGTCTTTTCTGTCTAAACAGGTTTTTCTTTTCCCTTCTTTCTCTTCTTAAAGAGCTTTTGTTTAACTAAAGGGGTGAACTATATTAGATACAATTCCCTGTGATTCTTCTTCCTTATGTAAAACAAAATAAGAAAGTGTATTATTATCATTGGCTTTTGTACAGGTCTGTAAACTACTTCTGGAAATTTGTATAGGACTATGTGAAGGTGACCTGTTATCGATTGAATCAAAAGATGGCTTTTTGAGTCACAATCTGAAAAAAATGTTATTTGAGAATTAGTAGCAGTTAAAAATAAACACCTTCTCCTTTCTTTTCATTTGCCCTTGAAGGCCCTTTAATATGATTCCATATTATACCTTTGAACTGGAGAGGTCTGGTCAGCTTACATTGCTTTCTTTCTGGCTTATTGCAGCTAGTTCCTGAGGTATTTTCACACACCAAACTAAGCAGTTCACTTTCCACTTTCTGCTTGGTGACCTGGGACTCAGCAGCTGCATGCTTATTGTATGCCTGCCCTATTGTTTATGAAGACCAATACAGAAGAAAGGAGGAAAGAAAGAGAGCTATGTGTATTGTTAGTAATAAAATATTCTCTTGAACGGTTTGTAACCAAAAGGTAGAGTATTAAGGTCATGATTGCTACTTGGATGCTGTTTTCTCTCTTTTCGGTAGGTCTCTCTCTCTCTCTCTCTCTCTCTCTCTCTCTCTCTCTTTTTTTAATTGTAGAAGTTTGTAGTTTGTGAACTAGAAAAATGATTTACATCTTCTGAAATTCAAACCCAGTTGTGTCATTAAGACGCATTTTTTGATGTTTAGACGGATCATATTTGTCAAACTAAAATATTATGCCTTCAAGACAAAATATCCTTGCCTTTCTATTAATACAAATTAAAGTATGGATAAAACAGATGTCTTAAATTAGATTAAAATTCTATCCAGCATTAACTTGCAATTTTATTGTTGAAAATGATTTGTTTTCTAAGTAATGATGGTGGTTCTGATGTCTTAGCACCTTTTGATTATCTAACACTTTTCTTCTAGGAAGAATCAAATCTTAAATATAAAAATTACTTAGGACTTTTGTAATGTAAAGATAGTTTTGACAAATCATAATCATTTATTTTAATCATTTATTGTCTAAATAGTTAATAGTATTTGTAGATTTAATTCTAAGAATTGATCATAGTTTATATAGGTACATATATGTATATATGTTCTGTAGTCCTACGTTTGGATTCAGAGTATTTTTATTTAAATCCTTTCTCTACTTCTTACCTTTGTGACCTTGGGGAAATCATTTAATTCCTCTGGGCCTTTTTTTTTCTCCTTTATGTAAAATGAGAGATTTCAATGAGATAACCTCTAAGGTCTCTTCCTGGTCTAAATATGTGATCCAATATATGTTATTGAATATATTCTGGAGTACATGATAAAATGTAATCAAGCTATTTAGTTAACAGATACATATGTAGAGATTAAGAATGACCTCAGGTTTGAAAATGAGTAGATTAATTCTCTTTCAGAAACATTATGTAGCCAAACATTTTTAACTGTGGAAAGTTGGAAAAATCTATATGTAGCTCTTTAGTTATACAGTGAAATCTGGAAGTAGTATGAGGGTAAAGTACTTGTCCAAGGTCACATGGATAATAAGCAGCAGAGCTGGGATTCAAATCTGGATCCCTTAGCTCCAAATATAGCACTCTCCTTGTATCCTTCTGTTTTATTCTTATCTATTCTCTTTAAATATCCCCATGAACATTTTATGAATATGGGTGGTGGTTATATTCCTGTTTTTGCTAAGCAGTGTAGCATTATTTGTTGAGTCTGGTTTGAGTGGCAACATTTCAGATGCTTAGGGAGGTCTGTTGTTGTTCACTCATTTCAGTTGTATCCAATTCTTTGTGACCCCATTTGGGATTTTCTTGGCACAGATATTGAAGTGGTTTGCCATTTCTTTCTCCAACTCATTTTGGAGATTGAGGAAACTGAGGTAAATAGGGTTAAGTCACTTGCCCAGGGTCACATAGCTAGTAAGCAAAAACGATTTGAACTCAGCTCTTCTTAAATCCAGATTTAGCATTTCCATTTAGCTACCCCTAAAGTAGATCTACACAGTATCAAATGATGTATGTCTGGCCACCTGGCAGAATTCCTGCAAAAAGTAGAAGTTGAAATTATTTGACCAGAGCATGTTAAGTGCTTAGTAAGTGCTCATTGATTTAACTTTAAGGTTCTTCCAACTTTAATAAATCACCTGTATGTAGCCTGTGATGATGAGAGTGCCACTTAATAATTAGAAGTGTCAAACAAGGAAGATTTACAATTGATTAAAAAAAAAATTTATCTAGATTGTTAAAACTTTTTTAAAAAAAATAAACAATGTATTATACATACTAACTGCCTGATAAAAATAGGGGGTGATAGCTATAGAGAGATGACTTGCTTGCAAGTAAGTTATATCTTGCTTGGGTTTTCTGAATCCCAAGTGTGATATCCTTTAGAAATTTCTAAGGAATCAGAAAATTTTTAAGTTTTTATTTCAAATATATCTTAAAATTGTGAATCTCCTATTACCAAAGCATTTATTACATTTGTTTGATTAATCTTCAAATCCAGTTATTAAGTCTTCTTCACCAAGATAATGAGAACTCTCAAACTGAACTTAACTAAAGTCCCTGACTGCAATTCAGGATCAGCACCTTAGTCACAAGAATGAACTGAAACTGGACCTGTTGATCTCATTGGTATGGGGAAATTCCAGGTGAGAAACTCCCTTTACAAGTTCAAGACTGAATCTCCTTTGCAGTACTATAGTTTTAGAGAGACTTGGTTAGCAGTAAGATTAAGTTACTTACCCATCTCTTGTGTCAGAGGTGGTAATTAAACCCAGTTCTTCCTGGCTTTGATGCTGGCTTTGTCCACTACCTGGAGGCAAGAAGTCTCATCTTCCTGAGTTCAAATATAGCTGTCATTTTACCCTGTTTGCCTTAGTTCCCTCATCTGTAAAACGAACTAAAGAAGGAAATGGCAAATTTCTCCATAATCTTTGCCAAGAAAATCCTCATCCAGGATCATGAAGATGTTGGGTACAATTGGAAAATGACTGCAGTAACTATTCTCTACTGCCTTGATAGCCTTAAAAACCCATCAGTAGGGAATACAAAATGTTGACCAATGTACCCTGTGGGCATTTTGAGGGCTTACATATTTCCTTAAGTTTTGCCAAATCTGGATTTAAGACAGTTGGTTTCTAATTTTCCTGGGGAAAAATGGAATTAACATATTTAGATTTTGTTCTACTTTTTAGGCTCAAGTTTTTTTTTTTTCCTGAAGAGGATGAAGTGTCTGAATTGAGGGAAGGTTACTTTGGTCATCTGGACTGGACTAGTTTAGTCCTCTTCTATTCCCTGAATGCCATTATCTGGATCCCTCAGGGCAGTTAAATAATATCTAAATTCTTATCTTTCACTTAGCTCCCCACCCTCACTTCTGAATACCTTCTTAAATTTGTTAGAATTTAATCTAGGTTGTAAATGTTCTTTCTCTTAGAAAGATTATTTCAAATAAGAGTTCTTCAGTTGATTATCATCCTAATTTGATTTTTTTCTTATAATATTTCATTAAAATTAATGAGAAAATCAGAATTTTTTTTGTTTTGTTTTATTAAGATTGATAGTAAAGAAATTAGACTGACTAGGAAAAATTAATATTATTTTAGTCCTAGGTAAGGTCTCATAAAGGATGAAATTATATATCTCTTGCTTCCCTCTCTTCCCCAATCTTGCAATAGGCAACTATATTTCTTGTATCTAGCACAAAGGGACATCCTGTGTGAGGATCTTTTAAGAAAATAAAATATGATGGAAGACAGAGTTGAGTCAAAGTGAATAATTATAAATTATATATGTTATATTACTATATATAAATGATATATTTATAAAATAATTATAAATCTGCTTTTTTTCTTCTTCCTAAATGGGGGATACACAGAGGAGAATTCAGTGGTTTTTGCTGTCTTTTGAATACACCTGATTATTTAGGATCCTTTCCAAAGAGTCCAGCTCCTATCATGTCTTGGACTGCTCTTCCTGCCACTATGCAGGAAAAACTATTGCTAGCCTAGGCAGGTAGGAAATGTAACCTAGCAGTGAAGGGAAGGCAATATGTATTCAATCCTACTCTTCTAAATATGTAGCTGCTTCTTCCATCATTGATCAATTAAAACTGAGTTAGGTCTCTTTGTCAAAAAAATCCACTTCTGTCAGAATACATCTTCATACAGTACCCTTGTTGAAGTATATAATGATCTCCTGATTCTGCTCATTTCACTTAGCATCAGTTCATGTAAGTCTCTCCAAGCCTCTCTGTATTCATCCTGCTGGTCATTTCTTACAGAACAATAATATTCCATAACATCCATATACCACAATTTACCCAACCATTCTTCAATTGATGGGCATCCATTCATTTTCTAATTTCTAGCCACTACGAACAGGGCTGCCACAAACATTTTGGCACATATAGGTCCCTTTCCCTTCTTTAGTATCTCTTTGGGGTATAAGCCCAGTAGTAGCCCTGCTGGATCAAAGGGTATGCACAGTTTGTGTATATCTGTTTTATAAACATAAAAATTTCTTTGGTGAATAGGTAAGTGAAAAAAAATTAAGAAGTCCTCATCTAGATGATTTCCTAGGTTCCTTGAGATTGTAACATTCTGTGATTCAACAACTTTTCACAAGAAAATATTTGGACTGTTTGTTTCTGACTGCCTAAATCATAGGTTCTTAATTCTTTTTATATCATGGACCCTCATCCTTCATCCTCCTCCTCCCTCTCCTCATTATCATATAGTAATAATAATAATACTTATTTTTGTAGTTCCTTATGGTTTGCAATGCACCTTATATGTGTTATCTCATTTGAACCTCACAACAACCTTGTGAGCTAGTTCCTGTTATCTCATGGGTGTGAAAATTAAGATGAGGTGATCCTTCTAGAATTATAGAGAGCTACTGCATAACCTTATGTTGTTACATGCTTCTCATAAAATACGTAGGATTATCAAAGGAATCAATTATATTGAAATATAGTTATCAAAATCTTTAAAAAAATATGTCCACAGGTCCCAGATTAAGAACCTTTGTTCTATTTTTTTTAATAACTTTTTATTGATAGAACTCATGCCAGGGTAATTTTTTACAGCATTATCCCTTGCATTCACTTCTGTTCTGATTTTTCCCCTTCCTCCCTTTACCCGCTCCCCCAGATGGTAAGCAGTCCTTTACATGTTGAATAGGTTACAGTATATCCTAGATACAATATATGTGTGCAGAACCGAACAGTTTTCTTGTTGCACAGGGAGAATTGAATTCAGAAGGTATAAATAATCTGGGAAGAAACAAAAGTGAAAGCAGATTATATTCATCTCCCAGTGTTCTTTCTTTGGGTATAGCTGCTTCTGCCCATCTTTGATCAATTAAAACTGAATTAGTTCTCTTTATCGAAGAGATCCACTTCCATCAGAATACATCCTCAAACAGTATCGTTGTTGAAGTATATAATGATCTCCTGGTTCTGCTCATTTCACTTAGCATCAGTTCACGTAAGTCTCGCCAGTCCTCTCTGTATTCATCCTGCTGGTCATTCCTTACAGAACAATAATATTCCATAACGTTCATATACCACAGTTTACTCAACCATTCTTCAATTAATGGGCATCCATTCATTTTCCAGTTTCTAGCCACTACAAATAGGGCTGCCACAAACATTTTGGCACATACAGATCCTTTTCCCTTCTTTAGTATCTCTTTGGGGTATAAGCCCAGTAGAGACACTGCTGGATCAAAGGGTATGCACAGTTTGATAACTTTTTGAGCATAGTTCCAAATTGCTCTCCAGAATGGCTGGATGTAGAACTTTTGTTCTAAAGACTTCTTAGAATCTTTTGGAGGGATAGAGGGAGGGATCTGAATTTTTGAGTGTGTTGTTATTTAGTTGTTTTTCAGTTGGCTTCTGTGCTTTGTTACCTGTGACCCCATGTGGGGTTTTCTTAGCAAAGTGTGGTTTGCCATTTCCTTCTTCAGCTTATTTTACAGATGAGAAACCTGAGGCAAACAGCATTAACTGACTTGCCCAGGGTCACACAGCTAGTAAGTGCCTGAGGCTGGATTTGAACACAGGAAGATGAGCAGTCTTTCTGACTCTCTGTCCAGCATAGCTGCTTTTAAATTTTAAGTTACAGAACATTGATTTGAAGTCTACCCTGTTTCAAGTGACATATATAATGTTAAAGATCATTCAATTTGTAGCTTACTTCTGCTATATGGAAGTTATACTTGAACAGTTGCCTGCTTTTAAGGACTGACAGATAAGACATAATGGAAATATCTAGGGCAGTTCTAATGTTTTCATTAGAATTATACTTGCTAGTTTGAACTCTAATGACAAGGAGAAATCAGATCCATGACCTGATAGAGGTCTTATTGAATGATGACCTAAAAGGAACAAAAAATTGGCTTCTCCATTCGGGGATTCATAATTTAGTGTGTTTGCTTAAATACTTCTACTGTAATATTCTAGCATGGAACAGGAAAGCATGACTTTGGTGTCAGAGAATTTGAGTTTCATTATTACACACAAGTCATTTTATGAACAAGTTTCCTCATCCTCATCTGTAAATTAAGGAGGGTAGACTAGACATCCTCAGATCTGTTCTAGTTCTATTTCTGTAATACTAATTTGGTTAGCTTCCAAGATGATGGAATCAAGATACAAAAGGTCTTAATAGACTATAGCCATTGTGCCAAGTCTAATAAGATAACAAAAACTATTTATTTAAATATAGGGTATTTGAAAATATTTAAAAATTTAAATTTATTATTTAAAAATATGGGGTAGTATTTAAAATAGTAATCCGAGGTTTCCTGGGCCTGAATACTCTGTCTAGTAATGCAGTTTGTAGTCGCTCTGGCTGAGCTGGTGGGGAGTCTTTTCTGAACTTAGCTAGGCTGGTATTTAAATATCATACTAAATATTTCAGTCCATCATTAGGCCCATATTTGAAGTTTATCCAACATGGTAACACCTCATAAGGTCATAGGTTTCTAGCTGGATATATTTACTGATGGCATGATTTTCAAGAAATCACTGAAGATAAATCTACCTGGTTCAGAATTTAGCAGAAAGTTTCCTTAAACAAGAATTCAATTTCACTGACATTCTTGGATATCTCTTATGTGCCTCAGGTCACTAGGACAATAAAAGAAAGAATTCTTACTCTTAAATGTTTTTTGGGGGGAGGGGTGAAGGGAGGAAGGAAGGGAAATTAAAAAAATAAATAGAGATAATATCTGGGAGGGAAAGTGCAATAAGGAGATAATCTAAAGAAGAGAGCAAGCACTGCAGCTGAGACAATGCAATATAGTTGTGATTGGGAATTTAATGAGTAGCATGGTGGGAAATGCCAAGAGAAGGATGTTTATGTTGTACACTACTCAGTTAAAATTTGTGACTTTTGAATGTGTATGGGCTTGCACATTCGGACTCTTTTATAAAATTCAAAGTACAGAAAAATGACTAAATTTAACTTTTTAAATAGAAATTTTATAAATTGTGGCCTGAAAAATTTCCTGTGATTTTCACCTTTGTCTTGACTGTGTCTCTCTGTAGTAGGAAGCAGCTTAGTTATTCAGTGGATAGAGCTCTAAGCCTGGAATCAAAGAAATATGAGTTCAAATGTTGCTTCAATCACTTATTGGGTTGTATGGTCTTGGGCAAGTCATTTGACTTCTGTTTGCCTCAGTTTCCCTTTCTGTAAAATGGGGGTCCTCTGGAAACTGAGTGGATGCCCATCAGTTGGAGAATGGCTAAGTAAGTTTTGATATATGAATGTTATGGAATATTATTGTTCTATAAGAAACAAATCAGCAGGATGATTTCAGAGGCCTGGAGAGACTTACATGAACTGATGCTGAATGAAGTTAGTAGAACCAAGAAAACACTATACAAAGCAGTAACAAAATTATGTGACAGCCAATTCTGATGCCCATGTGTCTTTTCAACAATGAGATGATTCAGACCAGTTCCAATAGACTTGTGATGAGGAGATGAGATCCAGAGAGAGGCCTGTGGGGACTGAATGTGAATAGTATTTTCACTTTCTTTGTTTGTTGTTTGCTTGTTTTTTGTTTTCATTCTCAGTTTTTTCCTCTTTGATCTGATTTTTCTTGTGTAGCATGATAATTGTAAAAATATGTATAGAATTGCACATGGTTAACACATTGGATTACTTGTTATCTAGGGGCGTGGGTGGGGAGAGGGGAGGAAGAAAAAATTTGGAACATAAGGTTTTGCAAGAGTGAATGTTGAAAACTATCTTTGCACATATTTTGAAAATAAAAAGTTATTTTTTTTTAAATGAAGGACAAACAACAAAATGGGGGTAAGATAGTACCTGTCAGGATTATTTTGAGGTTAAAATGAAATAGTAATTGTATAGCACTTAATATCATGCCTAGCATATAATGGTAAGCACTCTATAAATGTTAGCTGTTATTATTTTTGTTTGGCTCAGTTTCCTCGACTGTAAAATAAGAATGATAATAGCTCTCAGGGTTGTTATGAGATTCAAATGATTTATAGAAGCATTTAGCATAATGTCTGGAACATAATAATAATAAATGACTGTTACGTTCCTTTCTTTTTATCATGGGTAATCTGGATTGATGATACGGGGTGAGCAATAGGAGGGAGAATACAAATTGGGAACTGATCACTAAGGCTGTATTATTATTTTCAGAGTTTGTTTTGTTGTTGTTATTGTTTTTGTATACCTGGGTTTCAGGTGTTGTGTTTCTCTCATTTTTAGTAGAGTTTCTTAAATCTTTTCTACTCATAAGCTCTTTTTGCCAAGAAAATCTTATGTGACCCTGGGAATATCTATATATAAAATAGGTGTACAAATCAGACACAGATAATAAATCATAATTTCATGACACCTCCAATTCAGGATCACGAACCAGAAAGCATAGTTACTTTTCCCATCCCCCAAATTAATGATTTCTTAGAAACCTTAAGAGAATCATAAGAGTATTGTAAACCATTTAAATTGATGGGCATCCATTCATTTTCCAGTTTCTAGCCACTACAAACAGGGCTGCTACAAACATTTTGGCACATACAGGTCCCTTTCCCTTCTTTAGTATTTCTTTGGGATATAAGCCCAATAGAAACACTGCTGGATCAAAGGGTATGCACAATTTGATAATTTTTTGGGCATAATTCCAGATTGCTCTCCAGAATGGTTGGATTCGTTCACAACTCCACCAACAATGCATTAGTGTCCCAGTTTTCCCGCATCCCCTCCAACATTCATCATTATTTTTTCCTGTCATCTTAGCCAATCTGACAGGTGTGTAGTGGTATCTCAGAGTTGTCTTAATTTGCATTTCTCTGATCAATAATGATTTGGAACACTCTTTCATATGAGTGGTAATAGTTTCAATTTCATCCTCTGAAAATTGTCTGTTCATATCCTTTGACCATTTATCAATTGGAGAATGGCTTGATTTCTTATAAATTTGAGTCAGTTCTCTATATATTTTGGAAATGAGGCCTTTATCAGAACCTTTAACTGTGAAAATGTTTTCCCAATTTGTTGCTTCCCTTCTAATCTTGTTTGCATTAGTTTTATTTGTACAAAGGCTTTTTAATTTGATGTAATCGAAATTTTCTATTCTGTGATCAGTAATGGTCTCTAGTTCATCTTTGGTCACAAATTTCTTTCTCCTCCACAAGTCTGAGAGATAAACTATTCTATGTTCCTCTAATTTATTTATAATCTCGTTCTTTATGCCTAGGTCATAGACCCATTTTGATCTTATCTTGGTATATGGTGTTAAGTGTGGGTCCATGCCTAATTTCTGCCATACTAATTTCCAATTATCCCAGCAGTTTTTATCAAATAATGAATTCTTTTCCCAGAAGTTAGGGGCTTTGGGTTTGTCAAACACTAGATTGCTATAATTGACTATTCTGTCTTGTGAGCCTAGCCTTTTCCACTGATCCACTAATCTATTTCTTAGCCAATACCAAATGGTTTTGGTGACTGCTGCTTTATAATATAATTTTAGATCAGGTACAGCTAGGCCACCTTCATTTGATTTTTTTTTTCATTAATTCCCTTGAGATTCTCGACTTTTTATTGCGCTTAACATATTTTTAAACAGAGCGTTCACAAGTATTCATTTAAAGTATTCTCATAGAGGCAGCTAGATAGCACAGTGAATAGAGTACCAACTCTGAAGTCAGGAGAACCTGAGTTCAAATCCAGCCTCAGATCCTTAATTTACCTTTGGTGTAATCATGGGCAAGTCATTTAACTGCAATTGCTTTACCAAAGCACACACACACTCACATTCTTAATACACTTATACAAAATGAGCAGCATACATTTATGTTAGTACTTTTTTTCTACCTCTAATTTAAATTTATTTAAATGTGTATTTTTAGACATGGTAATGTTTTAAAAATATTAAATCCCTAATATTTTAAAAAATGAAAAAACATAAATTCTTCACTTAGAGTCATCATGAATGGGACTGACTGGATGAAGCTTTCTCAGTATTGAGACTAAGTCATATGATCCCTATTCCTAGACCTTGAACGTTTGGATAGCTCCTACGTGTGTGTTCAGGCCTCTCTCTGCAGGGACTAAATAAATGTTTTCTCTTTGTATCTGAAGATGTCTCTGATTAGTTTGGGAAAGAGGTCTAGCACTTGTCCCACACAATCAGAAGAATAGGAAATCTAATCTGCCTCTCACATCTTCAATTTTCTTCATTCATAGAATCTGAGTTGGAAAGGAACCTCAATCTACCAAGTACAACCTGATTGATACGTTTCCACCTCTCCAAATTTCCATTCTTGGAAATTAAAAAAAAGTACTTCAGGGATATTATCTTTATAGGATTATTTGATAGGCATAGCAAACTTTGGGCTTCCAGTGATAAAATTTGCCAGTTCTCATCTCTCTTTCTGTAACAATCGCACTAGCACACAGGACACCCCAGAATCAGCCGGAGTCAGGATAAGCAAAAGTCCTTAGTCTTTATTCTTGGTCCCCAGACGCAGGATTGAACAGGATGGAAGCAGATTCTCTCCCTCGTCTACTGCCGAGAGTGTGTCCCTGGCTAGCTTTGCTCCACCCCTTAGTCCCTCCTAACAATCCTCTATACACCAATCATTGAGTCAGTATGGACAGTGGAAAGAACCATTTTCCAAGCATATTCCCATAGAGTATTGTCCAATCAGTAGTTAGCCTCAAGCGCTCAGCATTCCCGACTTCAGGGCATCCCAATAGTTTCAGCCCTCTACATCTTTCCACAGTAGCCTGCACAGAATTGTGCTTCTTGATCTGGGTCCCATTGTTCTGTGTCTCTGACTGTCAGGTTTTCCAGAAAGATAATATTGATTTTTATTGGGCTTCCCCCTTAACTAAATTACTATGGGAGCGATGACGAGGAGGTCTTCTGATCAGCACTGAACAAATAAGGTGTAATTCCTGAGTTTTCAGGGCTAGGATCAGAATGGAAAATGAAGATGAACGAGATGAGGTGAGATCTCTCAAGATAGTTGTGAAAGTCGAGTAAGGCTTCATCTATTTCAGAGTTGGAGTAGGCTTGAAGGTCCTTGAGCATTGACCCAAGGTATGCCAACCGGCATACCTATATTCTCAAGGGCAGTTAAGTGATTTGCCCACGATTACACCGCTGATAAATTAAGTATCTGAGGAAGGTTCCCTTCCTGCTATCCTCCCATGACATCATTTTCTCCCTACTTCAATCAAATATGAGCAGTCATGTACTTATTGGCCAAGTTCAATTTCTCAGGTAGTTCCTGTGTTTAGAATGTAAGAGCCTCAGCCAATGAGGATGATTGTCAGTGGTGGGAGGGATAATTGCGTTAGGGACTAAAAGGTGCCTCCTCCTTTCGATTCCCCGCTTCTCGACAGAACTTACAACAAACTTTTGCTTTGTTCCTAGAGATCTCTCCAGCTTTTTTACTAAATAGTGACCACTGACCATTCTGAGCTACACAAAGATTTTAACTGTCTTCTCATCCCCTTGCTACCTTTATAGGTTTCCTCAAAATGAGGAAGGCATTTGAAATCTCTTCTCCAGTCTTCCACAAAGTACAGACTCTTCCCAGGTACATAGATTGTATTGTAACCGATTATGAATTCAGATTGGGGACCATAAGAAAGCAAAGCTGAAAAAAGAGAAATTTCAAAAGAAAAAAAGGATAAAATTGTGAATTACCTTTTATTGAATGGGTCATATTACAAAAATAAATCTGATTTGGCTTCATAACTACCCTGACCTGGAAAGTAACATTCTCTCTGTTTTACACATGAATTCCTTATTTGAGTGAGGAACAGCATTCCTACATCTCTTAGAGGCAGATGAATGTATGTTAAATACCTTCTGCCCTACCTTCTGTCCCCTTGACCTCTGCCTTTTTGCATCTTATATACAGATCATGATGCCAAAGGATTTGCCTTGACCCTAGAGCATGACATTCTTAAGAGAAAGGGTGAAATAGGGACGTATGAGGTATTTGGGGAAGGGGGAGGAAAAAGTTGGGAGGAGAGTAAGAAAATTATTCCCATTATTCCTTATCCTTTTTTATTCCTATTTCAAGTACTACATCAAATTCTCTCTTTATTAGCATTATTAGTTTTTTTAAAAGATTAATAATTTCCACCTCTCCATATTAATTTTTTTAAAATGTTTTGATTTCATACCAAGAGAAGTTATTTTCCAGAGGGCCTTGGAAAGGTTATTAGTAATGGTTTGATAACCATTTTAATACCCTGTCTAAAATTTTTTTAAGTTTTCTGTGTCAGAAGAGGCCAAAAAGAGACAAACCCTCAGACAACAATAGTGAGGGGAAAGCTAATGTGGTGAAAAGAGCACTGTGGGGTTTGTAATTACATTCCTGGGTTCAAGTCCCAGCTCTTCTTCTAATGAGTTGAATGACTTTGAGGATGTCACCTTACCTCTCAAGCCTGTTTTTTTTTTTTTTTTAAATTTCTAGAATGAAGGAGATTGGACTAGAAATTCCCTCCCAGTTCTAAATCTGGGGTTTTGTGATCCACACAGGTAGTTGTAGAAAAGTGGGACTTGAAATGAGGAACCGAGGGAGGGAATTACTTGGTCATCTCCCAAATCCCACTCTTGGACTACAAACCCCACAACTAACTACAAACCCCACAACAAACTACAAACCCCACAGTGCTCTTTTCACCACATCTAGCTTTCCCCTCACTATGTTGTCTGAGGGTTTGTTTCTTTTTGGCCTCTTCTGGCACAGAAAACTTAAAAAGTTTTTAGACAGTGTATTAAAATGGTTATCAAACCATTACTAATAACCTTTCCAAGGTCCAAGATTTAGCCAGACACTTTGAAGTGCCATCATTTTCAAGTTTTACATGAAACATGAGTTCTCAAGAATGTTTTGATTCTTAATAATAAAGTGTTCCCTGGCTGAACACATGGGGCTATACTAAGTAAGCCCTTCTTAGGCTAGAGAAAGTCAGGGAGGGGGGGAGAAAAATGAAGTGGAGGTAGATATAGGAAAGTGCCTCTGTATTAATGTGATCTGGAGAGGAACCAAGATCTCTTACCAGGCAATAATTATCTATTGTGTGATTTTTAAGGATTGCTCATGAGGAGTTGGGGAATACTTGAACAGGCAAAAATGTTGTATGTCCAAAAATCAGCAGTGGGCTTGTGCCTTCAAACCCCAAGAGGAAAAAAAAATACACTCCTACCAAATGTTCCTTCTCCTTCTCTTCTTGGTTCACACCCCTCTCTTCTCCATCTACCTCATCTATCCCTTTTTCCCTATGGAATCCAGGAAGAGAAAAATAAATATAAGGAATGTGAAGAATTTTTTAAAGGACATGAAAGAGACCTAGGCTCCATTGTAAGACAAGATACAAGAAAAATAGCCCAGAGCATGTTACTACTGAGGGGGATGAGGCGGGAGTGCCAATATTTAAGTAGATATAATTATTTTCCAAAGAGAAATTTTTATTATTTAGTCCTTCAGTCATATCTGACTCTTTGTTAAGCCCACCATAGCATGCCAGTATCATCTATTCCCCCCCAGTTAAAAAAAATTTTTTTTTCAAATACACATTGCTTTATGAATAACATTGGGAAAGAAAAATTAGAGCAAAAGGGAAAACCATGTGTTGATTTAATTCAGTCTCCTTAAGTTCTTTTTCTGGATGTAGATGACATTTTCTGTCCAAAGTCTATTTTTCTAGATGTAGATGGCATTTTCTGTCTAAAATCTATTGGGATTGCTTTGGACATATTGTTTTCTTTTTAAGATACTAGAGTATGTCATTTCCTTCTCTAATGGATTTGAGCTTTGAGCAAGAGGAAACATCTCATTTCACTGCTATGTTGTCAAGGGTGGGAGGAGTTCAGTTAAGATTTCGTGATATCCCTCTTCATCTTCACTCTTTGCTCTCCTCAGTACTGTAAATTATTACTTGAAAGTAGGCCAGGAATTCCCTTATATTTCCAGAGCAATAGTTGAAGGGCAGCTAGGAAGCACAGTGCATAGAATGTCAAAGAAGTCAGGAAGAATTATCTTGCTTAGTTCAAAAACAGTTTCAGATACTTCCTAAAAGTATGACTCTGGGCAAGTAAGTCTCTTCATTCTATTTGCCTCAGTTTTCTCATCTGTAAAGTGAACTGGAAATGGCAAACCACTTCAGTATCTTGGTCAAGAAAACTCCAAATAGGGACTGAAGAACTATGCTTGACTGAAATGACTCATAATAATAATGAAAGGCTTATAGTTGGTCATTTATGCACAGTTAGTTTTTGACTTTTCAGAAAGTTGATAAAGAAAATCAACACATGTCAAAGTATTACAGAAAGATTTATTCAGGATAAGTCAGATAAGGTCAATATGCTTTTCTTTCATGTATTGTGTATGTCATCATTGACTCAAATGCAGATGCAACTGTTCCTGTCCATCAGACTTTTCAGTGCTTTCCTGAAACCCTCCAGCTGTTCTTATATTTTTAGAATTAGTCTAGCATTGTCTAGTCTCATAGTCTAGCATGGAGTTGAACTCTGAAGACTACTGTATGTTAGAGTTGCCAGAAACTAGTAACAACATCCTCTATTTGGAGATATCTATCTATCTATCTATCTATCAAAAATAACAATAACAGAAAAGCTATTGTAATTTTCACACAGAAGAATTATAGCCCTTGTGGCAACTTCTAATTGAGCATTTCCATATTTATTGTAAATACAACAGGAGAGTGGATTGTGTATGAATCTGTCCTGCTAGGTTGCCATTTCAGTGTCAGAACTGACAGTAGGCAACTGCCTAGTGCTCCAAGATCAGGAAGGCAAAATGAGGTAGGTACAATTTTCTATATTAAATTTTAGAAAAATTTATAAAATAATTTAAATAAGCATCTTTTTACATCAGAAAATTCCATACACAGTTTGGCAACATTTATGTTTATATTTATAGCTATAAATGTAATGCTGGAGAAACCGAGGCAAGATAGAAATTAGAGAGTATTTAATATTTTATTTGAAAGGGAGAGATTTACTGGGACCAAATGGATCCATGGTTTGGTCCCAGGGCTAAATGAGACTATTTATTGTCTCCAAAAATCCAGCACCAATGTGAGTTCTTAATGACATATATACACATGGCTCAGATAGAGGGGGTAGACCGAGGCAGGGGCAGAATCAGGGTGCTGAGAGTGGGAACAGGACTCTGCCAGGGGGAAGGCACTGGAGATGCCATAATGGGGGGAGGCACCTGAGATGGGGAGAGGCATCTTGATAAGACGGTATCTGATATTCTGATAGATCGGGATGGGGAGAGGTATTCTGATATTCTAAAATATAAGATCGTTTATCCTTATCAAATATTCTATTGATTAAGAGGGAGGGGTGGTTTTGCAGGATTAAGCAGAATAATTCAGGGACAATTTAGGGAAACTGAGTCAGGACAATTGGGAAAATTGAGTCAGGATAATTAGGGAAACTGAATCAGGATAATAAGAGAGAATTGTGGCACAACATAACCTTACCACTAGATTTAATTCTAAAAAGTTTAAGCAAAATAGTGTAAGCATCTAGGCAGGGATGTAGCCCTGTTTCTATTTTAGTTTTGATCTTGGAAATATTAGGGAGCCTGTCTTTTTTTACTGGATAGGTCAAAACTATAAAGAAATCACTGCAGTAGAGGAATTAAAGATGAATTGGGATAGGGAGAGATAAGATCATTTCACTTGTGTTGGTTGTATTCTGTCTATATAGTGGTTTTTTGTTTGTTATTGGGTTTTTTGGGGGGAGGAGAGGGTTATTGAAGTGGTTTTCCATTCCTTTTCCATTCCTTTCCCATCTCACTACAGATAAGGAAACTGAGGCAAAGTGAAGTGAGTTGCCGAGGTCACATAGCTAGTAAGTTTCTGAGGCTGGATTTCAACTCATGTAGCTGAGATTTCCTGAAGTCAAGCCCTGTGCTCTGGCCACTGTATCACCTAATTGCCCTTAGAGATTAAACAAGAAGCTCAATCAGAAAACTATGGGAATAGTCCAGAGAAAAATGATAAGAAACAATTGGAATTGACAAGTTTGAACACATGGGGTAAGGGAAAGTGAAGTCATTCAAAAAAACTGGAAAGGATAATTCTCTTAAATCCTCTAGTTTAACCTGTCCTTAAACAGGAATGTCCAAGCCTACTGATTGCTTAAAGATCAGCCTATTCCATTTTTTGATATCTCTAGGAATTCAGGAAATTTTTCTTTCTGTCAAACTGATTATTTCAGTGGGCTGGATTTTAAGGCCAGTTGTCAGATGCAAAAATGAAGGTTGAGTTCTCCATATCTTAGATAAGATACCTTGTGATTTTTGTTTAGTCATTTCCAACTCTTTGTAACTTCATGGACTTGTCCATGGGGTTTTCTTGGCAAAGATACTGGAATAGCTCACTATTTCCTTCTCCAGTGTTTCCCCACTTTATAGATGAGAAACTGAGACAAAAACGTTATGTGACTTGCCTAGATCATCCAGCTAGTAAGTTAGGCTGAAATTCAGGTTTTTCTAAGTTCAGGCTCCCTGCTCTATCCACTGCTCCTCTTATCTGCCACAAAGATTAGATACCAACTGGTTTTAAAAACAAACAAAATGAACAAATCACTACCTGTAAAGTTCTGGTCAAAGGAGAATGTGGAGAGGGGCTTGAATTATTCCATCAATTCAAAATCTACTTTACTTTGCCTTTGTACATAACCCCTCCAGAATGCTCTTCCTATCCCCAGGAAGCTCCTTTAAATTCAGTTACAAAGAATAGATTATAAAGTGTAAACTACTGAGGTCTAGCTTTTTATTGTGGCACTAAAGTATTGATTTGTATATAATCCCCTTGAGATTCAAATTTTGCCTTAAATTCTTGTTCTTTTGGTGGTAAAGCCCCATCCAGATTCCCTTTTCATTTGCAAAGAACTTTTCCTTTCATTCCTGAAGTGAAATAATTTCCCTGCTATCCTGAATCGGGATCTTTGAGAATGGAATCTTCTCCTTTCCTAGCAACCCAAATATTTTCCCCCCTCTACTTCACCTTCAAAATAACTTTAACCCTTTGAAGTGGCACTAGAACAGACACTAGTTAACTTGCAACTTTGGGCAAAGCTACCTTTGTATAATTAATATTGGAGTGTGTGTGAAGGCATAGGGTAGAGATCGATGATTTAATTGGGGAGAGAGGGGGGAAGGGGGAAGGAGAGATGATATTCCACTTCCTTTCTTCCTTATCCTGACCTAATCAGATCTTCCCTGAGGTAGAGCACTGTTATGCATACTGGGAATTTAATCCCTCACCAAGTTGGGAGCACCTGAGCAGGAATAGCCCCTGTGGCTACAGAGGACGAAATGATTTTACTTTGAGGCCAGATCTTCTCCCTTGCATCCATTTTGGTAAGGCAGTATATAGATTTTGAAATTAAATAAGGTCTTTCAAGTTACTGTAGCTATACAAAGATCAATAAAACAAAACAGTATATGCAAGAACAGAAAGGTATTCCCTTGTAGGAAAGAGTTGGCTATGATGCTAGGAAGATCAGGGTTCAAGTTTTACCACTGCCTCAGGGACCCTGTATGAATCACTTAATTCAATTCAGTAATCATTTATGTGCGAGATGAGATGAGACCTCTCAAGACAGTTGTGAAAATCGAGTAAGGCTTCATCTACTTCAGAGTTGGAGTAGGCCTGAAGGTTCTTGAGCATTGACTCATGGGCATACCTTAGTCCCCTTCCTGCTATCCTCCCATGACATCATTTTCTCCCTACTTCGATCAAATATGTACTTATTGGCCAAGATCAATTTCTTAGGTAGTTTCCCAGTTTAGAATGTAAGACTCTCAGCCAGTGAGGATGATGGTCAGTGGTGGGAGGGGTATTTGCGTTAGGGACTATTTAAAGTGTAAAACCTGTCCCAAAAGGTGCCTCATCCCTTCCATTGCCCTCTTCTCGTGAGAACTTAACAATAAACTTTTGCTTTGCTCCTAGAGATCTCTCCATCTGTGTCTCCTGTGTGCCAGGCACCATTGAGGATGCAAAAAGAGGCAAAAGACACTCCCTGCCCTAACAATTTTAGCTCATAATCTAACAGGGGAGACAACATGCAAACATCACACAATGCCAACCACATATGGTATCAATAGGAAATAATTGACAGAGGGAAGGCACTGGAATTAAGGGAGATTAGGGAAGGCTTTCTATTGGAGGTGGGATTTTAGTGAGAATTTAAAGGAAACCAGGGAGGTCAGTAGTTAGAAAGGACGATAGGTATGGAGGACAGCCAGAGAAAAAGCCCAGAGCTAGGACATAGTCTTGGCCAATGTTACTGGATCAAAGAATACAGGTCAACTGTGGCTGGGAGAGTTTAGGTTATCAAGCGCTTTGATTGTCAAACACAGCAGTTTGTATTTGCTCCTGAGAGGCAATAGGGAGCCCCTAGTGTTAAATCAGTGGGGTGAAATGATCAGACTTGTGTTTTAGGAGCATTGCTTTAGTGACTTAATGGAAAGTGAATTGAAATGGGGAGAGATTTGAGACCGGAAGACTTACTGGCTGCATATTGCAATAATCAAGGCTTGAGGATATGAAGGCTCACAGCTGGAGGGGCAGCAGTTTAAGGAAAGGGGGGGACTTAATCAAATGTTGCTGAGATGAAACTTAACCTATTTGTATTCCAAACAACTGAAGTGACTAAAATTGTTAATGGAGAATTTACTAATTAGGATTTGCTTTTACAAATGAATTCACAAGTTCCACCTCTATCTTTGGCCTTATTCAGCATGACCCAAAATAGAAGAGGGCTGAGTGAGTTTGGAGAAGGGTGTATAGAGACCATTCTGGCCTGGGACTTAAGTAAGAAAATGATAAGATAAGGCAGAAGAGGTTGTTTGGAGCCAGACTGTGGAGCCCAAAGAATTTGTATATTCTTTTGCTTAGCTGTAAGAAACTAAAAGGTTTTTGTGAAGTCAGTTGATATTTTTGGACCAATGAATTAGGGAGATTTGCGTAACTGACCCAGTGTATGATACTGGTAGCCAATGGCTGATGATTATCTCACATTTTTGGAACCCAGGAAAAAGAAAAAAAAAAGACTCAGCCCCTGATAAAGACTTGGTCTTGATGATCTCATATTTTCTTTCTGGGAAAAGCAGCTGAGAGCATTTCTGAGATCATTTCGTTCTCACAACATCTCTTGGGAAATTGATCTAGCAAAGAGTTATTCAGAGTGATATTTCCCTACTTTTTAAAGTTGTATTTTCAGTTTTGAAGGAAAAAAAGAAATGATGTCCCAGTGAATACAGTTAGGATGTGAATGTTACTGTAATAGTAATTCTTGTCTATCTTTTACATTTTTTTCTAACAGTTTGCTGAAATTTCATGAAATCTCTTCAGTTTTATAGCTAAGGCATATGCATTTACACCCAGAGCACTTCTGAATAGGGAGTAACTCATTTCCTTACTGGCAAGGGATCACAAGCAAGGGTTTTTTTTACCCACTCCCTTCCTGCCCAGACATATTTTTATCCATAAAACCAGTGCCCTCCTTTCCCTCCTGACACTGGTGGGATCCCTCCAATAAACAACAGAAGCCTTATGCTCTATAACTATGGCATGAAAATCTAAGGGTTGTAAAAATTTTCATGTCATACCTCCCTGAGACAATTGCTCTACTCTGTTTCTTCCTGAATATCTCTCTTCCTCTAGAATTTAATCCTCCTTCCTTCACTTTAGTAATTTGCAATGCAGTGGAAATAGAACAAGGAATTTGTATGATTGAAGCCTTGAAAATTGTGCCACCACTCTCATCTTCCTCTTACTGTCTACCAGAAGTTCTGAGCCTTAACTGTCTTTTGAGAATTAACTATGTATGGAATTTTATGACATAAAAAGATGCTTATAAAATTATTTTAAACTTTTTTTCTAAAATTTAATATTAAAAATTGTACGTCATTGTCCCTCCTGATCTTGGAGCACTAGTCAGTTGACCACCTTGCCTACTGTTCATTCTAGTACTGAATTTCAATCTAGCATGACAGATTCATTTACAATCCCCTCTCCTCTTATATTTCTAATAAATATGGAAATGCTAATTTTATTTGATGTTTGGAAAGTTCAGAATTAGGGAGGGAAGGAGGAGGCTATACTTGGGAACTGTGAAAGTTCTCTAACTATTTTGGTGGGGAGAGGATTTGGGATGAAGTGACTTGCCCAGGGTCACATAACTAGGACCTGTTAAATGTCTGAGGTTGCATTTGAACTCTAGACCTCCTGACTCCTGTCTGTTGCACCATCTAGCTGTCCCCTTTTTCATGTAATTTTTTAAAAAAGAAGTGACTAAATACAATTCTTTGTCCGCTTATAGTCTTAGATTCATCCTAGTAACTTAGTGTCTTAAATTTAATAAATTAGTTCTATTAATCTTAAATAATCTTAAAATAATTCTGTTTTCCAAAGGAGTCTGAGTCCAGTTCATTTTTTGTCACGTTTAAGATTATTCTCAGAGCATGATATATTCTATGCCAAGAACTTCTTCATTTAGGATCTTAAGTCTCTTGGAGATGTTTGTAAACTGGTGGTAAAAACTGCTAACCATTAAGCTAACTGAGGGCCCTTTGTTAATTGAAAACATAGCCCAACTTTACCTTGAGGTGCTCATCTTTTATCATTGTTTGGACTTTGTTTTTCTAGCCTGTGTTTACACAAATGTAAATCCTAGGTTTTCAGCTTCGCTGATTTGGAGCCTCAGAGTCTTTCTTAAATCCAAACTTTGGGGAACATATTCTGGTTTAGGAATTCAAAGAAGGTAGAATACAGATAGCAGGTTGCCAAAGCTTGCAGATGTGGAATGAAACATCTTTGAGTGGCTGACTCTTGTGATGAAGTTGGAATTTTAGGAGAATTCTGCTTCTCTTGAGATTTCTTAATACCTCCTTAGAATTTTAACCTGTCTTTAATTGTCTTTTATCTATAAAATATGGGGATAATAATGTTAACTAATATGATTAAAAAGAATGGTAAAAATATTTAGCAAATATAAAAACATTAGATGAATGCTGATTGCAGTAGCCTTAGGAAATGTTTTGACTACCTGCACAATTCTTATTTGCGATGTACACCATTTTATCTTTGAAAAGAGGGAATAAAAGAATTAGGCTGTTTTCCTTCTTGCACATTGAGAGGACTCACAGTAGCCACAACTTTTGCTCAAAGTCACTTGCACTTAGCATAGATATATGCTTTCACATCCTATGTATTAACTGTCCGTTTGAGCACTCTTTTGACTTAAGCTATGTCTTTATGATTCCTGGAATCTATTATTCTTAAAAGTGTTTTGCTATAAGAACTTTTATTCTGCCTAATTCTTTTTTTCTCTAGAAAACTCAGTTTTTTTTCATTCCTACTGTGCAGGACAGTGATCCTTTACCAATTTAAGATTAGAGACTCTCAAGGTAAAGAAGCAAAAAGGGATATATTATGATCCCCTGAGAAAGGGCAACCCCTAACAGACAAGGCATTAGTGGAGGAGTGCAAAGCCCAATTGACAAACAGAGGATCATATGGACCCTAATGCAGAAGACCCCACCCCTCCTTCTGACTTTTTCTCCCATTGGCTGGGAGAGTTTTGATTTATCCAGAGACTGAATATTGACCTCAGAACACACTTTACCTATTAGGTACTTAAATGCTAATGAAAAAGTTGTGGGGGGCAGGGGAGGGGGAGGGAGGGAGTGAAAAGAGACAAGGAGGGACTTGTAAGGTTATTTAAGATAATGGAACACCTGAAGCTTTTAGTTACAACTCAAACTGTTATTGCAAAGTCTCAGGTCACAATTAGGGCATAGGTCAAGACCACATTCTTTTGTTATACCATTCACCTCCGTTTTAATGAAATGGCCAATCTCTTTTGCACTTTTATTTTTAAGTATTTAATTCAGCCTGTTACTTTCCAAGCTGACTGTCTTCTGATTCCTTGTGGTCTTCTTTCTCTTCTGTGTCTTTCAAAAATAGGTTTCAATAACCCTCTTTTCTTTTCTATCATGTCTCTAGTTCTTTTCATGCATCTATCCTGCCCTCTTAAAGTGAGAAAAAAAGAAAACAAAATCTTTATAGAAATCTATATAGAAATATTATTTAGTTAATTAATCTATGCAAATGGTTTTCAGATCTACTTATCCAGCCTTAACTTCTAACCACAGTCTCACATCTCCAGAAGACTATTGGACATCTGAAATCAAATTGTCCCTTAAGAACTCTGTTTTAAAACTAAACTTAACTTTCTCTTATAACTCTCTCCTCTTACTGTCATTGTCTCCATTCCTTCCTTTTTTCTCACTTTCCAACTTCAATTAGCTGTCAATTCTACTTTTCTCCTATGTACCTTTTCTCCTGCCAATGTCATCTCCTGCCCAGACTATTTCACTAGTCCTCTGGTCTTGCCAAAGTACAGATCTGACCTTGTCAGCTTTCTATTCAGTAATCACCAAGTGCTGCCTAATACCTCTAGGATCCAAATACAAAATCCTTAATTTGACCTTTGATGACCTTTCTAATCCGGGCCCCTTATTACCTTTTCAGTCCATCTCTAGTCATCTTGATCCATATCTGGTCACTGGACCTAGATGAATATGGAGGGCAAAGTGAAGCAGATGACCCTCCCTCATTTAAATCCAGTTTACTTGCATATTAGGGCATCACTTCCCTAATGTCATGGTCCTCTAGGAGGAACAATAGCTTCTATACCTAGCTCCCCTTCAGTTACTCTACTGTGATTATGGGGACATTGGCATCTTAATTATTTTTCACACAAGGCATCCCCCCTCCTAATTCTTGGCATTTTCACTTCCTCTCCTATATAACATGCCTGGAATTTTTTTTTCCTTCCTCACCTCTACGGATTCTCTTGTTTTCTCCAAATCTTAGCTAAAATCCTAAAGTCTGCAAGAAGTCTTTCCCTGACTTCCTTGATGCTAATGATTCCCGTTTAAGAAATTTTCAGTCAATCCCATACATTATATCTTATTTGTATTTAGTTATTTGCATTTTGTCTTCCTCCATTAAATTGTGAGCTCCTTGAGCTTTGGGACCACATTTTTGCCTTCCTGTGTATCTCTAGTGGTTGGCATTGAACAGAGTTTAATAAATGTTTATTGATTTGACTTGGAATATACTTAGTCAAGCAAGCATCCAAAAAGATATATAATATTCCATGTTTAGAGTTTATCATTTCTCTGCCAGAAGATAGATAGCAAATTTAATATTAATCCTTGGTCAGGAATTCACTAAGGCTACTGTACATCATTCATAGATGATGCAATATAGCATAACTAGAATAGCACCATAATATAGTGACTATTAATGAATTCTTTAAAAAAGCATTTGTTGAGTATTTTATTTTCCTCTAATTACATGTGAAAACACTTTTAACATTAATTTTTAAAATTTTGAGTTCCAAATTTTCTCCCTCTATCTCTGTCCCCTTATTGAGAAGGCAAGGAATTTGATATAGTTCATACCTGTATAGTCATACAAAATATATTTCCATATTAGTCATGTTGTTATTTTAAGAAAAAAAGAAAACACAGGAGAAAACCCCCAAGAAAAATAAAGCTAAAAAAAGCATGTATCATCATAGGTCCTTCAAAGTTGTCTTGGAATGTTGTATTGATGAGAAGAGCTAAGCCATAACTTACAATATTTCTATTAATGTGTATGATGTTCTTCTGGTTCTACTCATTGCAGTTTGCATCATTTCATTTAAGTCTTTCCAAGTTCAAAAAGTATCTATTAAACGTTATGTTACTATGCTAAGTCTAGAAGTTACAATACAAAAGCAAAGACAATTCATGATCTCAAGGAGTTTACATTCTAATAGGAAGTGCATATAATAGAAATTATGCTGCATAAAGTCCTCACTAGGGAGGGATACTTTGGGAAAATTAGAGAAATGGTGATTAGAGGCATATGTGACAAAATTTAATTGAATAAATTTCCAGAAGAAGAAAAGCATAAGTTGTGTTACTTCAAACATATGGGAAGCTTGCAAGGTTCACTAATAAGTTTAAGAAAGTATGACTGGAATTGGGATTTATCTGTTATGGGCAACTGAGGTCACATCAGGCCCAAAGCAAGGCATCAAGGTGAAAAGTGTCAACATAATGGGTTGTCACCCATTAAGCATCATCAGTCTTTGAACCTTGAAAAATTAAAAAATTAAAAAAATTAAAAATCTGCCATTAATATTTAAGTATTTTTATACTGTCAAGTCATCTCTCAATTATCTGCATCTTTTTAAGATTTAGCAAAAATGGGAAAAATTTAATCCATATGATAATTTAAATCATTTTTTCACTTGAGAATGTAGTCAGAGAAATGCATCTTTTAAAATCCCTAGCATCCTACTAGATTAGTGATAATTTTTAAGCTCCATTTAAAATGTATGTGTGTGTTTGTGTAACTTGTTGTATGAATAAACCAACCACAAATCAAGGCAGTAAGCACAAAATCCTGTGCTGAATGAATGAAATTGCCAGTCATAGTATTGAAAACCCACATTCAATGATTTGATTGTTATTGAATTATGTTCCAGGTACTATATACTAAGTACCAGTGAGACAAGGACAAAATACATAAGTACTCAAATCCTTGCTGATTAGCTGATGTTCATGGATAAATATAAAGTATATAATAGGCAGGTCATTCAAGAAAGGACTTATTTAAGAAGTGCACTTGAACTGATCCCAGAAATAATTCTGAGAAGAATTCTAAGGGGCAGAAATTAGGAGAGTGAATTTCTGTTCAGAGACACTTACTCAATGACTGAGGGTAGTTCCAGGAAGTCAGCTCTTTTTCTGAACTTCCCATTCCTTTTCCAGTACCTCTCTATGCAGCCATGATATGATATAACCTGCTATTTCATTTTCCAGACATTTCTAGTAGCCTAAATTGTGCTTCAATCACAAATTGGCTAGGCAACCTCAAGTGTTTAAAAGTGAGGCATTTTGTTTAAATAGCGATAGATAGAAATGTAAACAAATGTAGAGATCCCAACTTCAGCCTAATTGTTAGGAATTTTTCTAACTGGGGGCTCAGAACTGTTTGAATTCATAAATTTCATCTAAAATAAACTTTCTAAATACTCAAAGAAAAAAAAAACTAATCTCTGGAGACTTTTGTGTTTGTTTTTGCCTTTAGCCTTAAAAAGAGCTAATTACCATAAGTTTATCATGTGCTTTTTATTCAAAGCTTTTTGTACCATTTTGTAAGATTTCTTTGTATAAGGCAAATAATATTGTTATTTATCCTTTTTATCCTTCCCTCGATATAGTGCTTTTACTGTGCATAGTATTGGCACTTGTACTCTGTGCAATTCATAAAAATCAGACCAATTTTCTTCTCAGTCATTTTAGAAATTGAGGAAACCTTTTTTTTATATATTTATGTAATACAGCCTTCTTTGTTAAGATAAATGAAATTTAAAGTAATAGAAGAAACATATCAAGCAGTGCAGGTGCTTCTTCTAAAGTAGTAGAATCATTCTTTCACTATTAGAAAGGTGAACTTATTGGTGTAGTGGAAAGAACATTGGTTCTATAGTCCAAGATTCTCAAGAGAACATTGTACAGAGCAACAAGATTATGTGATGATCAAACTTCATCACAACATTGTGGTGATTCAAGGCAATTCTTATAGATGTATCCAAGAGAGAACTGTGGAGACTGAATATGCATCATTTGATGTATTTTCATTTTTTGTTTATTTCTTTCTCATGGGCTTTTTTTTTTTTTTTGCCTGATTTTTCTTGCACAATATGACAAATATGTAAATATGTTTTTAAAAATTGCATATATTTAATCTATATCAGATTGCTTGCTGTCTTGGGGAGAGGGGAAGTAAGGGAGGGAGGGAGAAAAATTTGAACACAAAGTCTCATGAAAATGAATGTTGAAAACTAATTTTTACATATTTGGAAAATAAAATACCTGCTAATTAGAAAAAAATTTCTGAGGGAAAATAAAAATAGAGTCCAAGGTTCTGGAGTCAAAGCATCTGGGTTCATTTGCCAGTTTTGCTGCTTAGTACCAGTATACCTTAGATGAGTTACTTTTTCTATCTCAAGTTGTTACCTCATCTCTAAGATGGATTTGGAACTAGATGGTCAAGGTACAATATCTTTGCTGGCCTAAAACAAGTAGAAGACCTTTTGGTGGATATTTAAAACTAACACTTTTATGGGACTTTAGATAATTAAAGGAATAGCACCTTGTTTTAATTTCTGGAACTCAAGAAAAGGAAAGCTTATGTGTTCATTCATATTACCATGGGATTGAAAGAGGATAGTATTACATCTTCAGTGTAAAGAGAACAATTTCCCCAGTGTTATCCCCAGGGTTGGAGTCTTCTGGGTCCTTGGTTGTCAGCCAAGAAGACTTTATGACAATTTTTTGTTAATCATAGAAACTAGGTAGCATGTTGCCAAACTTAGAGTCAGAAAAGATCTGTGTTCAAATGTGGCCTCAGACACTTTTAATAGCTCTATGATTCTGTGTGAGCTTCAGTTTCCTCATGTGTAAAATGAGCTGGAGAAGGAAATGGCAAACCATTCTATATCCCTGCCAAGAAAATCCTAAAAGGGGGTCAGAGAGAGTTGGACACGACTGAAATTTCTAAAATGATCAACAAAGAAACTTCAGACATGGAAACTGCAAGGAACATAGCCAGACATAGGAAGCAGGGATGATAGCGATGGGTGTTTTGTGTGTTTCCATACAGCCTAATTATATTGACTGCTTCACAATAAAAGTGAGTGAGCCAAAAGGTTAGGTTTTTGTCTTTCCATTAACAATCAAAAAATTGTGTTGAAGCTATTGTTCTCTAGTTAATAGCTTATTTACTCAATTGAAAGGGGGCCCTCTTTAGGAAATCTTAACATCAAAGTAAAGGTTTTTGGGGTTTTTTTTAAGTTGCCCTTGAGAAAGAAAAAAATAAGTAAATATAAACACCACCTATCATTTTGTTAGAACATCAAAACATTTGTGAACATAAAAGGTTCAATAAACAGAATTATCAGCACAAGACCCATCTGCTTCCCGATCTGTCCTTTGCTAATGGACATTAGCCAACCTAGATATAATAACCTTAATTCTCTAGGCTTCAACTAAGGTTTCTATACTCAGAAATGCAATACCATTATAATCATTAGCCTGTTCTTAAAATTACTCTTAATGGAGAATGGTTAACCTCTTGAGGCTGGCCAGTGTGAGTGAGAGGGATATTTTGCTTTTTTAAGTGGACATTAAAACTTTAGGAATTACTGGCTTAAAATTCTATTTGTTAAATTTCCTTAAATAGGGCCACCTAATTTTGATAATTAAGGCTTGTGTAATATAGTATTCGCATATATACTGATCATCACTATACAAGGTGTGAATACAGATCCACCAAACACTGATGCAAAGAAAAATAATAATGTTATGTAAACATCTTGTGATAAATTTTCCAGTGTGTCCTTTTCAGTGGAAAAAGAATTTTCATTTTAAAGTCCTATTTCAACCTATGAGTGCCACTTTCTTGGCATCTAAAAACATTCTCTAGTGATTAAAAAACAATTGTAATCCCAGCTAACAGGAGGCTTAGGCTGGCAGATCTTTTGAGCTCAAGAACTCTGAGTTAGAGTGGACTAAGCCAGTTGGATGTCCACATTTAATCTAGCATCAGTATGGTAAACCCTGGGGGTGGGGCATAAAATTGCCTGTGGAAGACAAATTGACCCATGTTGGAAATGGAGTGGCTCAAACCTCTCATTCTGAAAAACAGCAGGACTGGACTCATATATTGCCCTGCATTTGTTTTGGTGGAAGTGGTAGATACTTTGGGGATACATGAAATCATTGGATTATATAGGATTTAAAGGTGGGAAGAACCTCAGAGACTTTCTATTCCAATTTACTTGTATAACATTTTCAACAAATAGTTATCAAGTCTTCATTTGAAGGCCTCTGAGAAAAGGAATCTGCCAGTACCCGCCAAAATCACCCTTTCCTTTTTGGACAGATATAATTATGGAAGTGTCTTGACATCAAACCCAAATCTGCTTACAGACTGCTTCTACTTCTACCCCACTGAAGCTAAGCAGAACAGGGATTATTCCCTTCCACAAGGCAGCCCTTCATGTAATTCATAAAATCTAGAAGTTGAAAGCAATGTGAAGAGGGCTATATTTACTTTTTTATCCTTTTCTCTTCAGCTCAAATATTCTTGGCTTCTTCAGTTTTAACTTGTTTAGTGACTCCTTTACAATCTTTGACCAGCCATGGCCTTTACTCTAAGTTTGGGTGTCCCACTCTTCCCCTCTCAGTACTTATTCCATTGATTACTTCATTTGTTCCTGAGTCAGTTATGTTCATGAGAACCTTCACCAGCCTAGTCACTCTCTGTTTAATCTCTAAGTTGTCAGTGGCCTTCCCAAATATATAGTCTCCAGGTTGAATATGGATTTCCACATGTGGCTGAAAAGGACAACTTGGAGATTTTTGATGAGAAAATCGAGTTCCCATTTTGGAACTTGGGATATCTCTTGTCCACACTGCTAGGATTTGAAACTAAGTTCCTTAACTTCAAACTATTTTTCTGCCTTTGAAATTTTACTCTAAATTTAGCTTTAATTTTGAATTTTTTCTAAGGCTTTTTACTCTGAAGTTTGATGGAAAATAAGAAGGGAGAGGTTTAATCTTTAATGTGTACATATAAATTTGCCCAGAGATGCAATTAATTCAACATTATTGACATTACATAAATTTTTATTTTGTTCTTTTGTTTTTTAAATCTCTGTGTTCTCTGGGGATGGACCAAATTATTTCCTCAGGTACCTTATGCTGTAAATCATTAGGGGCCATATACAGTACTTGGAGGAATGTGATTAAATTTTTTATTTTTCTAAAGTTTTATAATAAAGATCTTAACCTAAGAGCATAATGATGTTAACCTAAGAACATAGCTTCTGTTCAGGAAAAATAATTCATTCACTCTATCCAGTGTTGTATAACTTGTTAGAGCTAAAAAGAATTTTAGAAATTAGGTTTTGATCCCTTTTGCTTCTTTTTTTAAAAAGTTAAGGAAAGTGAAGCTCTAAGAAGTGAATTCATTTATGTAAAGTCACACAGTTAATGGCACAGCTGGGATTCGTGATCCTGGGCAAGTCACTTCACTGCTGTCTACTTCAGTTGCCTCAACTGGAAAATGGGCACAGTGTTAGGCACTTACTTCTCCAGATTGTTGTCAGTTTGAAATGAGATGACATTTGTAAAGCACTACAAGGTGCCCAATAATTGCTTCCTTTCTTGTTTCTTTTTTTCTTTTTCTCTCAATTACCAGTTACAGGATCGTAGATTTAGAGCTAGAAAGAACATTAATTAATCTTCTAGTCTAAGCCCCTTCGTTTTACTGATCACAGAAACTGTGATCCAGTTAAGTGATTTGGCTGAGGTTGTACAAGTAAAGTGTCAGAACCAGGATGTGAACCACACTCTTTACAACTGAATAGTAACCTCTGACTCTAAAGACAATGCTCTTTCCATTACACCATATTATCTCTCCTAAAGCATTTCCCACTGTTCCACATTGGCTTCTTCTGCATGATTAAATTCCTTCCTCCTCTTTGCTCAATAGTTCTTTACCTTTAAGGCAGCTAGCCACTGGAAAGGTAGAGTATTTATGGTTATTTGAGGGTATTTAGTAATAGTGATCAAGGTAAGTTTTCATGGCAAAATTTATTTTCCTAAGGCTTCTTTAATTTAAAAAAAAAAAAAAGGAAATGTCTCCCTCTTTCTACATACAAAATTTAAAAAAAAATAATCCACCATTTGCATCACATAGACATAAATAAGGACACCAACAAGCAAAAGCAAAAAAAAAAAAAAAAAAAAAGACAACTTGAGAAAAGAAATGTATGAGCTTTGGGGAGATACAGTGGTATTAAAACCACAGCCTCAAAGACTTGAGTTCAGAGGTTATCACCCTGTCCATGTTAATTGAGCTCTAGCTAAGCTCTTCCCAGGAAAAAAAGCTTCTTAGTGAATTACTTATTTAGCATGGCCCTAGGAACAGATAGCACAGGGATATCTCACTGAAAACTATCCCTCTGGTCCTACTGAAAAGAGGTCACTTGAAAATTTAAAAACACAACTAAAGACATTGACTACTCAAGGCTTAAAAAATACTATCTAGACAGGTTCCTGCCTTTTATTCCCCACTGACTTTGCCAAATATGTTTAAGTACACAGCACCATGGCAAGTTCTCTGTGTGTCCACAGAACCCATTCTGAAGGTAAGAGAAATAATTTCATTATACTTTGTTGGGGGTGGGTCTTTTGTTATCATCTTTAGGAACCATGTTGTTTTAGTACCATATATTCTGTTTGCCTCAATTTCCCTATTGTGACGGAGAAGGAAATGGCAAAGCACTCCAGTATCTTTGCCAAAGAAACCCCAAATGGGGTTACAAAGAGTTGGACATGACTGAAATGATTGAATAAGAAATTTTCTCTTCTGCATCAGAGAGAATAATTTGAGGATTAATTTTTTTTTAATGTTTAAGTAAAAATTCTAAGGTTTGTCATAGGAAATAATTATGGCTTGTCCATAAACAATACTGTGCTTTTAGAAGACCCTCTCACTCTTTGACAGTTCAGAAACTTTCAAAGCGTTCTTAGTTTATACACTCTTAGTTTGCTTTGTTATGGTTTAAATTATTATGTTTTAATAGATGAGAAAAAGTAAATTACAGGTAAATTACAGCCTTATTAAGTGAGGGTGGAGTTTTGCCTTTGAGAAGAGGCTTTGTACAGTAGAAAAGCCCTGGATTTTTAAGAAAGAGTATCTGACTTTACTTAAACCTTCAGATTCTTATTTTCCTTGCTTGCAAAAGGATGGGTTTGAATTAGATAATTTTAAATATTTTTTTTCTAGATCTCAGTCTTTTGATGGCTTCTTTTGTTAGGAGGACCAAGGTCTCTTGATTTCTACTTTACTCTTCTTTGCATTCAAATTTCCCAGGATGAATTGTTTTTCATCAGAAAAAATGTCGCATTAAAAATCTAGGTTATGAATTTATTGTTTTCCAAGAAGTGGATCATTGACTTGATCTTTTTAGTAATAGAGAATTGATACAGATTCCATTATCTGTTGGAAAGAATGCTTGCTCTGAGATCAGAGGACCTGAATTCATATCTTCTGATATTTATTACTTACCTTTGTCATTATGGGCAAATAACTCAACATCCCTGGGTTTAAGTGTATTCATCTGTAAAGATAGGGGGTTGATTTGAAGGACACTGAAGGTCACTTCCAATTCTAAATCTATGATTTCTGACAATAAGGACTTAGTAAGGCTACTTCTCCCCCTTAAAAATAAACAAACAAAAAAACAAACCTCCATATAAGATGTCTTTTCTGTCCTTTCCACGTAGCTGGATAATCTTCTTCAAGACAGTTTTAAGCAACAATAGCAAAATAGCAATAATAAATCACAATCTTATTCTTTCAACATCTATTATCATTAAGAATTTTAATAAATCCCCATCAATCTAGAAAAGCAGTTTCTGTTGTTTAATGTTGAAAAAGTTTAGTAAGTAGACAAAAGGTTGTTTGGTATTGAATATTTTGAATTATTAATTTAGTTACCTTATAGTAAACATTTGGTTAATTTTACTGGTGGTGAGTCAAGGGTTGCTATATATACTGCCAAATTTCAAATAATAACTATATAGTAAAATAGCATTAATACTTAGCTATCCAGTGCTTCTGGAGGAAGCCATGTTAACTCGGTCTACTAAATATGCATTCTGTCTAATTTTAACTAGCTTCTTACTACTACATTGCTCTCACTGCTACATAGCACTGTATATATTCACATGTTACATGCTGTAGCCCTTTTTATTTAATCTTTGCTTTACTTCCTAGCTCATTTCCCACAACAATTGTTCTAAATCTTTTCTACAAGCTCCCAAATCCATGGCAACATACAGTCTCACCTTCTGTATTGAGATTGAAATTATCCAATGTGAATTTCCTCATTCCACTTCAATAAATGTCTTAAAACTATTTTGTGTTTGCCTGCTTTCTCCTCTGTAGCTCAAAGGTAAGAATGAAGTGACTGTCCTCTTTACAAAGACCATCCATTTGGTCCAGTGAGCCCATTCCTTTCATCTCATCTAGGAGTGTGTTGTGTTGATTACTCTCTCTCTTCATTTACCTTTAGCTACTGTTTCTTTACTTGCTTCCTTCAAATATGCCTAATCTTAAAAAGATCTTCCCTGATAAAAAAAGATTTTATCAGTCTCTTAAATTTTTGTTGTTTCTTTTTCCTCCTCTTAATTGTTAAGTTTCTAGGGGCAGCTAGCCTTGGAGTCTGGCGAACCCGAGTTCAAATTTGAATTCAGATACTTAATACTTGCCAGCTGTGTGACTCTGGGCAAATTATTTAACCCCAATTGCCTCTGGGGGAGGTGGGGAAGGGAACCAGCCCCAAAACAAAAAAATTAAGCTTCGAGAAAGAAGTTTACATTCACTATTTTCTCACCACCCATTCATTCCTCTACCTCCTTATAGTCTCTGATTAATCTGTCTCTAAACCTGTCATATCCAGTTAATTGCTAATTCAAGTTGATTCTATCTCCAGGGCTTCTCTAATACCTTCTACATCTTTTCTTTCCTCTCTGCTTAATACAACTCTTATGCAGGTTCTCTTCACTTCTTTCCTGCATTATTATAATAGCTTCATAACTAATCTTCCTGCCTTTAGTTCTCTCCCTTTACATTGACCTTCAAAAGGTGTCCTAATATACTCCATAGATCTGATCATGACACTCCATTATTCACCTGCCTTCAGTGATTCCCTGTTACCTATAGGATTAAAAAAAAATACTTAAGCTGACATTTCAAAGTCCTCTGTGAACTTTGACCCTAGCATTATTTCCCATCAAGTTGAAGTCAACTGGACTATTCACTAACCATTCTCCCCGCGCCCCCCCCCCCCAAGTTTCTCACCTTGGGGTATTCACCCTTTTAAAACTTCAGTCAATCTCCTCTTCCTTTATGGAACCTTGTGGGCTTTCCTTTTGAACATCATCTTACCTTCTTAAACCTTCCCATCACATTTGTTGTCCAGATCTCTTCTTTGCGTTTATGTTATTCCTATAGGTAGATAGGGATTCTCCCTGACCCAAATAGATTGTAATCAAGTTGAAGGCATGGATGATGATTTGTTTTCTTTTCTTTTCTTTTCTTTTAAAGCTTTTTGTGCTTCTAGCAACTTGTATAGAACCTGACACATAGCTAATATTCAAATAATATTTGACAACCAGAGGCAGAAATTTGAAGTAAAAATATTGTGTTGACTTTTCTTTAGGCAGTTAAAACTAACTCAGTTACATGTTGAAAAATGAACACAAGAAGATCTTTTGTAAGAAATATAGAGTGCTGTAGCTGTTGACTAATTCATATTAGTTACATAAATTCATTCTATAACCCTTTGGGGTAATTGTACGTATTCCACAAATAATTTTCTTACCATATACACACATTAGGACATAGAATGGATATATTCTTTGAAGTCTGCTTCAAAAGAATTTGATTTGGTTTTTTATACATGCCTCTGAATTCTCAACAAATTTGAATAAGGGGGAAAAAGCATTACTGATATAAAGAATTACTATATAAATTCAGAGAGATGAGGAATTGCATGTCATGTAACAGAAAATAACTAGCAGACCATTTGGATTAGAACTGAGAGTGAATGAAGGGAAGTAACATAAAGAGAAACTAGAAAAATATCTGAGAACTGTATTGTGGAAAGTTTTAAAAGGCACTGACCAAGGAACATTTGCTTTTATTTTGAGGCAGATTTATTCCTCAGTTTTTTCTTTTTGGATTAAAAAATTTAAGTATAAATTAATAACACTTTGGCATAAGAATATCAACATTTCAAATGAGAATGCTTCTGGTCCATAGTGGGTTTTTTGTTTTTTGTTGTTTTTTTATTTTTTTGTGTGGTCTTTTACATTGAAGAGAACACTCCTGCCTGTGTTATTTCCTGTCCAAAGATTCCCATCTTCAGTAGAACTTGTCTGGAGGAATGATCAAAGTCAGGAATGTTCTTAAAGTGCTTGAACAGTGCTCAGAAACTCAGAGAGACAACAGACTGTGTGCACATTACTGACATTCTCTGGAGGCGTCACCAGTTATCTGTAGAATTTACTGTCTAACCAAAGTATTTACTCACCTCCAGAAAAACAGGGAAAACATCTGAAATTTCTAGGTGAGTCAGTTTCTAGTGGAGTTGGAGATTATTATGCACATACTGAAGCCCAAACAAACATCCTCCACATTAGCTAATAAGTGATATATTCTTTGCAACTTAAAAGAACAGATGACAAAATTTGCTTCTTCAAGGCATCATTTCTTTTTTTTTTCTTCTCCTTTCCCTTTTTCCTTCCTCCCTTCCCCTTCCCCAAATGATGAAATTAAGTTAAAGAAGAAGGATTTCTGTAGATAGTTAAGTACCAGGCCAATTTTATATAAAATATTTCAAGATCCTTTGACAATCCTTAAGGATTGACAAATCCTTAAAATTACTTTGTCACAGCTGTCAACATGCTTCCCTACTCCATTTTTTATTCTTACTTTAAGGGAAAGTTCCTGTTTAAGAGCAAATATAATCATATTTCAATTTTGTGACATAATTTAAGGAATGGTAAACCCTGTACATTGCATTTTATTCATTTAACAGACCAGTGATTGAACATCTATATCCTCTATGCTGTGTTTTATATAATGTACTATACTAGGTTCTTAGGTAAAAAAATTTAAATTTAAATTCTTGTAGAGAAGTAGTAGGCTTGTGGGTATTTGTTTTTGTTTTTTCCCAACCAACAAGCATTTCTTTCCTTTCTACTTCACCTCAACTTCTCTTCCCATAATTGGAATTGTGCGTGCGTGCGTGTGTGTGTTATGTGTATGTGAGAGATAGAGACACCTTTGCATGAAGTTTACATCCAAGTTCCCATATTGGTCATGTCCAAGAAATGTATTTCTTATGCAGGATAGTATCCTCAATCATTAGCCCCCTGGAATTGTAGTTATTCATTATAATGATCAAAGTTCTCAACTTTCACAGCTATGTTGCTTAATGTATGACTTGTTTTACTGGGTTTATACAACCCAACATGAGTTCATATACATTTTTTCAGGTTACTTTGAAACCAACCATATTGTCATTTTCCTAAAGCACAATAATATCCCGTTACATTAGTGTACCATAATTTGTCTAACCATTTCCCAGTAAAAGTACATTGTTTTGGTCTCTGATTATTTACATTATAGGAAAAAAAACCTGTCATAAATATTTTTGTTGCACAATTTAGTGATTAGGGCAACATAGTTCCAAATTATTTTCCAGAATGAACTAGTTCACAATTCTACTTATTATTGTGCCTCATTTTTTTTCCCATAACTGCTCCAATAATTGTCATTTTCCTTTTATTTCATCTTTTCTAATTTAATGGGTATGAGGCAGAACCTCAGTCTTGCTTTTCTAATTTTTATTAATTTGGTCACTTTTATATGGTTGTTGATAGCTTGAATTTCTTCCTTTACTTGTTTATATCCTTTGACAACTTCTCAATTGGGGAGTGACTTAATGATTTTATTTCTTATAAACTTGATTCCATTTTTTATGTATTTTAAAATGAGATATTTATCAGAGGAACTTGCTGCAGTTTTTCTGTTTTCATTTTTATTTTAACTTTTATTTACACAAAAGTTTTTAATTATACATTTTAAAAATTGTTTATTACCTTTTCTGGAATCTTTTCACATCTTAGTTTGGTCATGAACTTTTCCCCTATTCATAGATCTAGGACAGTAGATAAACATTCTGGGCCCGGAAGCAGAAAAAACCCTGCATTTTCCTGAATTCAAATAGGTCTTCAGCTTTGTGACCCTGGAAAAGTCACTTCACTCTGCTTCAACTTCCTCATCTGTAAAGTGATCTGGAGAATGAAATGACAAATCACTCCAATATCTCAACCAAAAAAATCATGAATGGGGTCAGGAAGAGCTGGTCATAATGAAGAAACAATTAAACAACCACAAAATATGGTCATGTAGCCTGAGCTTGAAAAACTTCCATTGGGGAAAAAAAGAAATCTGTAACCTATAACAGTTGATTTCACTTAAGGATTGCTGTATTAAGAAATTTTTCCTGATATCATGCTTTTATTTGCTATTCATTGCTACTAATTTTGCCCTCTAAAGCCAATAGAACATATCTAATCCTTATTCCAAGTGACAAACCTTCAAATACTTGTGCTTATGTTCATATGTATCCCCAAGATGTTTTTTTCTTTTTAGGCTAAATATCCCTAGTACTTTCATCTGATCCTCATGTGACATGGAGTCAAAGCCCTTTGTAATCTTGGCTGGTCTCCAAATAATTAATGTCTTTTCTAAATTATAGCAAGCAGAACTGTGATCTGAATGGAGCAGGGCACAGAAGCACTACTTACTATCTTTCATCTTCTAAACTATGCCTCTCTTAATTCAGCCCCAAATCACATTAGCTTTTTTGGCTTCACTGTTACACTGATGCTTCAGATTGAGTTTGAATTTCTTTAAAATCCCAAGCCTTTTTTATATAAGTTGAAGTGATACCTCTCCTGTCTTAAGTCTTTCTGAAATTGATTTTTTGACCTAAGCAAAGCCGTGAATTTAATCTTACTAAAAACAGTTTAATGTTCTTGACTGTCAACAATTTTTTGGATCCTGATTTTGTCATCTGCTCTGTTAATAATCCCTCCCAGTTTTGTCTCATCTGCAATTTACAAAATTGCTACCTATGCCTTTATATCACTGTTAAGAAATGTAAGTAGTACATTGCTAAGCAAAGAATGCCTTAGGGCACTTCACTAGAGATTTCCTATTGAGGTTTTGACCAATCCAAAGAAAAAAATTCTTATTTACTATTACAACTTTATTTTTTTCTTGCTTTATAGAATTACCTCAATAGCAGGTATGGTACAAGTTGAGGAACACTTTTTTAAACTTGTGGTCATTCTGGGAGAATTGAACCCTTGGAGGGGTGGAGAGATAGAGCTGGCACTCTATCTACTGCACTGTCTCATTGCCACAAATTAGGTATGTGGAAATGGAGTTCATTTTTTTTCGGGCCATCAAGGTCTTTCCAGTTCTAAAATTCTGTTACTCCAGTTGAGCACAAGGTTGTATCATCAGCACTTAGCTGATTTAAACAAAAATTGATCTAGCTTAATAACACAATGAGCAGGAGGCAACACGTATTTTTGGAATAATGAGTGTTCAGTTTCATTAATAATTACATAGATGCAAATGAAAAACAAGTTGGTGAAAAACTTTGAAGAAAAATAGGTACACTTATCTTGCCAGATACCAGCTTGGAGAGCAATATGGCAACATAGTAAGTCAAAGTTAAAAAATAACTATAGCCTTTGAACTAATAATTTCACTATAAGGAATATACTCTGAAAATACAATATATAAAATATTATTTAAATAAAGAATCTTACAATGTTTTATGTAATAAAAAAATGGAAAACAATCTAATTAGTTAATAATGGGAAGGAATTTGAGCTCTGAAGGGACACTTGCTTCTTATTTCTCTATTAAAATGTTAGCACTACATCATCATGTAATACCCTCCAATTACTCCAGTTAATTTTCTTTCCTGGGTTTCTTTGGACTCCTTGTTGTATTTCAGAGCTCCAACTCAGTTTTGGTGTTTCATCAGAAACACCTGAAAGCCAACACCTGAAAATTTAGAAAACTTCATTTCATGTCAGTCTTTTTGGAAATAATCAATATTTTTATATGTTGTAGTTGTCAAGATTTTTTTTTCTCCCCTGTAAATATTTTTGTTCCAACATCCATTATAGTTGAAGAAAACTGGAACATTTGGCGAGCCCAGAAAGCAAAAATGCTAATAATAACCAAGAGCAATAATGAAACATATGCAGGAATCTAGTTAAAGCATCATATCTGGAAAGTAGAGGAAACAAAAACATATCTCTCTCCCAAGAAAATTAATTTCTAGTGCTCAAGATATGCAATATAATAAAATATTTCTTACTAAACATTTTTTTAAATAGTCTTACAGTTTCTACAGAATTATATAGGTGTAAATAAAGCATCTTCATTTAGTAATTTTTCAGTTGGAGATGACTATCCATGATCCCATTTGAGATTTTCTTGGCAAAGATTTTGGAGTGATTTGCCATTTCCTTCTCCAGCTCATTTTATAGATGAAGACATTGAGGCAAACAGGATTAAATGACTTGCCCAGGGTCACATATGGCTTTTAAGTGTCTGAGCCAGATTTGAACTTAGAAGTCTTCCTGACTCCATGCTCAACACTCTATCCATGATGACACTTAGCTGCCCTATAAACAGAATATAGCAAGTTAAAAAGCAAAACTCTAGTTTTTCTTTTTTTTCCCCCTCAGTCCCTGTCTCCTCCCCTTCCCCCTTGCTCTACAATGGCTGCCCTGAGAAACAAATGTATGTATGTGTGCTCATGTAAACTCTTTCTGAACATCTATTTATCTGTTCTTTCCCTGGATGAAGATATCATCTTCATATGTTCTTTGTAGCTTATTTGGGTATTTATAATAGTGAAAATAACTTAGTCATTCAAAGTTGTTCTTAAAACAATATTGCTGTTAGTATATACAATGTTCTCTTGGTTCTGCTAATTTCGTTTCTCACTATTTCTTGCAAGCCTATCCATGTTTTTTCAAGATCATCAAACTCATCGCTTTTTTAAAAAACACAGTAGTACTCCATTGTAATATATACTAGAAAACTAGCTTTTCAATGGAAAATTTGAACTGAAAAAGTCTACCTATCTATACCTACCCCCCTAAAAATTACTAGTTTATTATAAGTAGAGAAGTTATTGTTACCCCTTCTGTGATGAGTGAAAATTTCTGATATTGTTCCTAGTTATTGAACACATACTGATTGCAAATAGTTGGCTCCTCACTAAATTAACCGAATTTGAAATGTATTGCTGCAAAAATTGGCCTTGTGTTTACTGTTATTATTGCTAATTATTAAAATGCCACTTACTACTTTGTTGCTGAAGAAGTTTAATTAATATTTTGTTCCAAATATAAGATTCTGAAGCTATCACAAGTTTTTGAGAAGTACTAGTTTGTAGTACTTAGTGAACTTCCATATCTTCGCCCACCAAAGACCCCAAAACAAATGAAGCAAATATTTTACTTATTGTTACAATTATAATTGTTGTGCAGCGTAACAGATCTAAAATAAGAAGCTAAAGACCAGTAAACAATACCTCCTAAGGACTTAAGAATGAAATAGAGGATATATGGAAGGGAGGGAGAACTAAAGGGTATAGATTTCAGAATTAGCCTCTGCAAAATGTCAAGGTTAATTCTCTTTTTGAGCATAACAGAGAAGCCTCCTGAAGTTTGTGCATATGTGTAACTAAGAGGGATTGTGAGGATATTTAATGCAAAAATAACAAGAAGTCTTCAGGCTTCAAGCATGCCCATTATTAAAATTACTGTGTAACAGAAGTATGATTTTGCCATTCTCTGGATAAGAAAATAAAAAAAGTGGGGTAAAAGGGAGAGGATGAATCCAGTCCTGCTTCACTTCAATTTCTGGTCCTTTTGTTCCTGTGAGAGGGAATCGTTAGAAAATTTTGATTTTTTTTTTTCCTCAAAAGCATTTTCATTAAAATATAAAGACAGCATGACAAATCATTTTTATAATAAAGGAGGCTATCGTATTGAAGGCTTCATTTTGTTTCATGCTGTGATTTTGATGGATGCTACTTCTAACATAAGCAGAGGGTGATTTTTAAAAATATCCTTTTTTTGGTAATTGTTATAGTGCTTAAAACAAGCATGTTGTAGTTCACTCAAGTGTTTTTATTGATGTCTTTTGTTGTTGCATCACATTTGTTTCTAAATATTTCTAAATATAGCCACTTCTACTCATGGATCCATCCTTCTATAACAAAGACTTTTAATTTAAAATTCTAATTTTAAAAGATGAGGATGGAGCGGAAGCAGTTCTGCAAAACCTTTGAATTACCAACCACCAAAGTGATAAGTCAAACTAACAGATCTTCCTTCCCATACCTATACTAAACTTACTCTGAGCTTACATGGATTTGTCCATCTGAAGGGAACCTAAGAAGGATCAGGCATCTCTTAACTCATATTGTCTCCCTCTTCCTTAACAGGATAAAACTATGAGAAAATGCTTAAAACAAAGCAAAGATATTGCTCAGGTCTAGGAGCAACAGGGTTTCGTCTAGAAAAAAATACTTAGTATATTATAAAACAGCTATTTATTTTTTTCTACCCAGGAAATGTTTAACATCTAAACCTCAAAATTGCACAGCAAGAAGTACAGAAACGCAAAATAATTTCAAAAGGCCATGTAGTCTGATGCTCCCACTGAAAAGTGAAGCCCTTTGTTGGACTGCTAGACAAATATGTAGAATATTTTGCCTTCTCAGACTTGTGGTGTTCAGGTTTTTTTGTTTATTTTGTTTTGTTTTTTGTTTGTTTGTTTTTGGTGAGCTGGATATAACCTGGGCTTTCTTATTCCAGCTGGTCATCCTGGTGCTGGTCATTTTCTCCTCTGACAAATGGTGCTATTGTAGAAATCTATTGCTGGGCAGTCAGAACTCAGTTCAGGACATCCTTATTAACCTTTAAGTTAGCTGAAAAGACTGAATATGTTCATTTCTCCCTCCACCCCACCCCCAAGGATCATTGGATTTGTAATGCTAGCTCTCTAGATCCAATGCCTTTTAGTTCAATTGCCATATTTTATAGTGGTAACTCAGTAGTGCCAGTGATTTCAAATGGGGTCAAAAGAATCTCAATTTAAATCCTACCTCGGGTATTTGCTAGCTAAGTGACACTAAGCAAACTACTTAACTTCTTAGAGCCTTAGTTTCTTTATCTGTAAAATGAATATAATAGCACCTAAAGTACTAGATAAATGCTATCAAATTGATCCAGCATTTATTAAGCACCTACTGGGTGCTATATGCTGGGAATACAAGTAAGAAAAAAGAAAAATAGGCTTTCTCTTCAAGGAGCTTATGACCTTATAGGGGATGATTACATACAAAATGAAAGGGGAAAGTGGCAAGAATGGGAATATGGAGTACCTAGCACATTGGAATCACATTCTGTGGAGTTGTAACCAAGCAGAGATAATGAAGGAAAGTAGGGGAATAAACTGGAAAGCTTAGATTCCTGCCTTGTATAAAAGAAAGTTTCATCATCATCATCATTGATAAGGAAAATGGAACCTAAAAAAACTAGAGAGCAGTCAAAGTTACAGGGATCATAAACAACAGAACTGGGATTCACACTCAGGTCATCCAACTTCAGAGTTAGCCATCTCTTCTATGTATAGCATTGCCTCTCTTAATCAACTGGCATTTAGCACTTAGAAAATGCCAGGTGAAATGCTAGGATGGGAGTGAGAAGAGCTTACATTCTGTCCTAGAGACAAAATGTATACTAATAAGTAAATACTAAATATAAATGAGGTAATTGATGGTGAAGGAGGACAGCAGTATTAGCTGGGGGAGGGGAGGAAGAATCAGAAAATGTCAAGAAGTGGTATTTGAGTTGGACTTAGAAAGAAAATAGAAAGAAGAAGAAAATCCAAGGTAGAGTTGTATGAGAGTCTAGGCAAAAGCATGTAGGGGGAGATAGAAAGAGGGCTCTCCAATGTCTGTGGCAATGGTCCTAGATGTGAGACCTTAAATGAAATATGTGAGATCTTAGTTTTGCTCTGGTTTCAATCTGCCAACAGGGCCCTTAGCCTGGTGTTGACAAAGCTGTAGCATTGATTTAATAAGTCTTGGCCTGGTGGCCGGCATTCCCGGCAATGCTCTTGATGCTGACTAATTTAAGTTGGACACTCACTGACAGCTGCCTAAAATAACTTCAAATTCAATCTAGTTCTTAGTCTTACTATTTGTGTTTCAGACCTATGGAAGAGTTTGCATCTCTGCATATTTTAAGGAAGTAAAACTACTTTAATTTATGTAAACCAAGAGATAATAGAAGTGTCTCCCGAATTCCCAGATAATTATTAATGATTTGTCCTGCTTGAGAAACTGTTTATTGGGATTTTCCTGTGATTTGGTGTATTCATGAGAAACTTATGAAATTATGTAGTAATTTCATGTGACATTTATGACTCCCAAATTGAAATTTTGTTTATTTACATGTTTCTTTAGAAGAGCTTTTCTGGGAATGGGCAGGCAATAAAAGGCAAATTGCTACAAACAGCAGCAATCCAAATCATTCTCATAAAAAGGGAAATTAAGTACATAGAATTGCATAAAATGATCATCTGCTTCCACAAATAGTAATGACAACACTTTGCATTTGGAAAATATTCTTCCTTAGAAGATATCAGAGTGTTTAACTCTATGCTTGTTACACATTTTAAAAGAAATCCTTCATAACTTCTGTTTTTACATTAACTTTTCCCAAATATATCTCTTTCTACTCCCCAGACCATCTCATTATACTTTATTGTTTATTAAAGTTTAAGAGCTAAAAGTGAGACCCTTTTTTATGGAGGTCTAGAAAATCAAAAGTCCTGAAACTTTAGAGTTCTGCTAGACCACTGCTGAGGCCAAAATAGATGGATTGCTAGGGAGACTTTTCTGAAGGCACACAGCATCAGATGAGATAGCTTGGGTCACTGTTATACAAACTCTTCAGTTACATATTTAATCCTCAGAGAGAAGGATTTCTTTTGGACAAGTGTTTTATGTCATCCTAGAGGCAAAAGAGAGAGAAAACCTTAAACAAAGGAATTTACAATAATGCAGTTCATTTAACTACACAGAACTCATAAAGTTCTTTGTTAAATCTATGGGAAGATAACTTGCTGGGATAGGGTTTTTTTTTTTTTTTATGTTCAGGTTTCACTTTACCATATCTTCTGGTATTATTGTTATTCTTTTAAATAATTTCAAGAGTGAAAAGGGTTGTGGGTTTTATCATAGATTGAGTATCTTCCGGTATTATTGTTATTGTTTTAAATAATTTCAAGAGTGAAAAAGGTTGTGGGTTTTATCATAGATTGAGGATTTTACTTTTTGAGAGAATAGGTAAGGATTTTGAAGGAGTACAGAGGGAACAAACGAAGCTCAATTCTCCCCTCATCTTAAAAATATCTCCTGCAATTCTCCTAATCAGTGATAGTTAACAAGTTCTGTTCTTTAAAATCTAAATCAGAAGTTCTTAGCCTTTTTTAGGTCATGGTGCCCTTTGGGAATCTGGTAAAATCTCTAGTCTCTTCAGAATACTGTTTTAAAGTGTTTAAAATGAAATATGTAGAATTACAAAGATAAAATACATTAATACTGAAAAACAGTTCTCAGAATATATTCTTAAAAGTTTATAGTCCCCAGATTAAGAACCACTGACCTAAATGCCCCTTCATGGCTAAATTTCATACTCAGTTTAGTGAGATTTTCTTTTAAACAGGTTACTAGGTCAAAGTCCAAGATTAGTTTTCATTGGGACAGAGCAGACAGGTGAAATTCTGAAGCAGGAGAGCAGGCCTTCCTTGGTGAGATAGAGGACTTTGGACAGCAAGAAGGCAGGATGAGTCTTGGGTATTTGGGTTGTGTGCTATTGTTTGGCATTAGACTCCTACTATACTCTTTAATTGCAAAACTAGTTTATTTTTCTGTATTTACCCTAAATAGAACTAAATAAAGTTGAAGATCAGGTTACAGCACCAGGCAAAATTAAGCTGACAGTACGAATTTGTTTTTACAGAAACTACCTTCAGCCTCAGGGTCTGTATTTCAGGTGATGAGAAAGGGTAAGCGATTCAGTCTTCATGTTAAATTACATTCTGAACAATTATAGATTATAGTATTGTTACACATCAGGGAAGAGGCTAAAGGAATTTAAGTTGTCAGTTTAATTTTTCTCAGTTCTGTCATCAGAACTGGGCCTCTTCTTCCCTTTTAAAATAAACAGTTTTAATACAAATGTTACTGAGAGGAAATAATGCCGAGAGCTAAGCTTGTTTTATTCTAAGTCTTTAAAAATAGTATTGTGAACTTCAAAGGACAATCAAGGTCATTAATATTATAGCTGCTAGATTTTAAGTTCCTTGAGGTCAGGAACTGTCTTTTGTCTTCTTTGTATCCCTAGCACTTAACAAGATGTCTGGCACATAGTAGTAGGCTCATAAGTGCTTAGTGATTAGTAAAAGCAACAGTGAACAGTGAATTGTAGAAAGAGCACATGGTTTAATATCAGGGCTCAGTCTTCACTGTACCATTTATTGTTTATGTAGCCATGGATAAATCACCAAATTTTGGGCTCTACTTTCTCTATATGTGAAAAGAAGGGGCTGAACTAAATATCCTTCTGTCCTAGCCAACTCTAAATCCTATGAACTTTCACTTACATAATCAGGCTGTTCTCCCCTTCCCCCTTCCCTCCCACACCTCCCCCCACTCCCCACCCCACCCCCTGGCCTTTTTTTTTTTTTTTTTTTTTAATTTAAAAAAAAAAAAGCTATAAGGATGTTGCTTTGCTTTTCAGAAAAAAGAGAGGGTTAGGCATTCTTCCTGGTTCTTTCTCTTCTTCAGTGATTGGATGTGTCACACAAATTTGGGGATCCCTACAATATGAAGTCCTCTGTATTTAGTCATCAGTAAGGATCCCTTCTAGAGTTAAATTCATCATGTCTGATTTTCCCTTCCTTTTACAAACACAAATAGTATTTTAAAATATCTTTACTTGCTTTGCAATAGGCATCATGGAGTTGTTGTTAGAGGACCAAGTTCAAAGTGAGGAAGACCTGGGTTCAAGTCCCACTTCGGACACATACTGATTGTTTTAACACTTGGCAAGTCACTTAATTTGTAAGGGTTCTAGTCAGACCTCTAACATATATTTCAGATAAGTTTCGATTGCATTGGTAAAAAGAGTTTCCCCATACCAATGAAACTGGAGGTCCATCCCCTGTCTCTGTTTAATTGCTTCAATAATAATGTCACTAATATATTAAGGTTAACAAAAGACTTGACCTGAAAACAACCCTAGAGGTTATTCTCTACTTTTTAGATGTGGGAAAAATCAAGATTGTCAAGAGATAAGTCTTAAACCCAGTACATCTAACTCCAGAGCCAGATCTAGTTACTTCTCTATAATATTTTTTTCAATGGTTTCCCTCTCAATTAATTTGAGTATTTTCACCAATATCCAAATAATCTGAAGTACCAGTGTCAGTTTAATGTTGATGGACATGTTTTCCATCACAGACATTTACCAATTGTGTGATCCTGGGGTTATATAGAAATATTAACATTACTTCCCTTATGGAGTTGTGAATCAAGTAACATACTATGTGAATTATTTTGGAAACCTTAATGATATCTAAATGATAGCTATGATTATTATATTTACTGTTATTTCACTGAAGATTTGGTGTCATTAAAAAAATGAAAATGTCTTTTAAAATGTCCTTTGTGTGAAATTTGGTGTCAATTTTTAAGTAAACACAACTGTTTCAGATCTAATTTGATTACATATTTGAGAACTATGCTTTATTAAAATTATGAAAATAGTTTCATCAACACAAGCAAATCAGTTTTTGGATTAGTTCTAAATAGCAACAAATATGGGAGACTTTTTGGGGAAAAACAAAACACTAAACTGTTAGCCACATTTAAGTGGCAGATCCTTAACTGATAGTAGGATACCCCACCCCCAGTCTTCCCTTAAGGACTTGGGTCAGAAGGGGAAATGAGCCTCAGAAATTTCACCCAGGTTCCTGACCATCCCATGTAAATCTGTCCCCATTCAAATCGTTTCCAAAGGGTCTCAGAGGCAGGTGGAAAAGTTAATATGATCCCTTTTTTGTCTTCCCCGAAGCTGTAGGTTTGAGTAGAGTGTCCAAAGAAACTTGGTTCAGAATTTGAAGGTTCAGAGTACATGTGTGGTACTACTGGTCATTCAGTATTGTTAGGTATTAGACATCTTTATGATAAATCAAACATCATCATCGAGATCATTCTGGTACCCATTAGATGGCAGGATAGAGTGGAGTACTTTGTTGCATGTATAGTAATACTGCACAGAAAGGTGTTCTCTACCTTTCTCCTGATTGCTTATGACAATCTGGTGAATCTAATTGAACCTCTTCTCAAAAAATATGCAGTGAGTGCTGGGCCTGGAGTCAGAAAGGCCTGATTTCAAATTCCATCAGATACTTATAAGCTGTGTGACATTAAGAAAATCACTTAAACTTTGGCTCATTTTCTTTATCCATAAAATGAAGATAATAAGCCTATTTCACAAGGTCGTTGTGAGGATCAGACCAAATTATTATTTTAAAAAGTGCTTAATAGGGCCTGACACATAGAAAGCATTATATAAATGTTCCCTATGTTTGCCTCAGTTCGCTCATTTGTAAAATGAATTGGAGAAAGGAGGAGATGGCAAACCAGCAGAGTGAGACATAACTGAACAAACGTAGATATTTGTTTTTTAAATGCATGAAGCAAAATGCCTAGGATTACAAAGGAAATCAATTATATTAAAAGTTATTTATAACTATCCATATCCATATATTTTATGAATCCAACATCCAAAACTCTTACTCTAAACGTTTAATTAGGTTTTAATTTGATTGTAGTTTTATGCCTTTTTTGTGTCTCCAGTGCTTAGCATAGCACATGGTATATAGTAAGGATTTAATAAATACTTAATGATTGATTATTCCTGTAGCACTCAAAAGTCTAAGAAATTGACAGAACTGCAAACTGAAAGTAAACTTATCCAATTGTTTCCATAAGTGCATTAGTACCATTTAAGAAATTGATCCTGTGTCCTAACTGGTATCCATTAATTACTAAGAAGATGCTAGTATTCCTGGAGACTTGATATCTGTTACTTTCAGCTTTTGATTCTTTCAGATTCATCCAGAAATTCTCTGTTTAGGGTTTGTTCAATACTGGCCACTGTGCTGAACAATATGGACATATACAGGCGCGCGCGCACACACACACACACACACACACACATACACAGATTCTGCCTTCAGTTTCTATTCTCCTTGGGTTGTGGGGGTGGGAAACATGTACATAGATAAGAAATTGAAAATAAGTTCAAAGTTGTGAGAAGAAGGGGGAAGTAGGAAGGACCTTAGCCACTCAGTGGACTGAAAATAAAAGGTTAAAGATGCTTTTTACTTTCCAAGGGCAATCTTTTTTTTTCTCCTAAACTTGAGAGGGATTGCAAAGGAAATGCCTCTGTGTGAATGGGCTTCTCGGGAATGAAAGGGGGGAGGCTATGACATCACACTGAGGAGGCATAAGGAGTTAGGGGAGGAATTTAGCTTGATGAGCCAGTCAGTGTGAAGGAATCTGAGGAGAGGAGAAAAAAAAAAAAAAAAACCAAGGCAGTTTGTGACTGAGGACACTTGGGATGCACACGCTAGGGCAGGGGTAAGTAAATTTGCTGACTGACCAGTGGTTTTGTCCTTCTCTTTCTAATCTAAAAGGCCAGCCTTGCCTTTCAGTCCTAAGTAGTGCTAGATGTGGAATTCCTCTGTCTGGGCTTGCATGCTCAGGGTAATTAGTACCATCAGGTTAGGGGGCTGGGGTGCAGTTCAGCTTAGACTGGTGGCTTTCTTTTAATTTCTCACATATCCTTAAAATCATAGATAGTTCCAGGAGATGAAGAGGAAAAGAGAAATTGGGCACACAGGCTTTTTTTATGGGAAGCAACCATAATCGATCTTGTTGTTTGCCAGGCTTTTCGGGATAGGATATTAAGGGATTTATATTTTTAAGTCTTTTTTTTCCCCCACCATTTTAATTTTTAATTCTAATTAGGAACTTACATTTTTGGTTGTTCCATTTTTGTAAATGAAATCAATTGTTTTGCAAACATTAAAGTGCTAGATTATCCTTCAGTTTTCCTTGTTCTGACATTTCTCAACAAAGTGACTGGAACTTGTGGCATTGTGCATTGTCTTGTTTCCTTCTGGCTGTTTAGACTCAAGTGCATCCCCCTGTTTTGGAGACACTAAAAATAGGCTGTAATCACAGTGTTAACTGAGAGAATATGTTAGTGTGCTGTCTTTTCTTTCTCCGAGCTTAGCTGTGTTGTGCTACCTATAGTAGGTTCGTGGTAATACCAACTTTTCATAGCTCCTGTATTTAGGAGATTTGTAAACTTGAAATCTTATACTGAGGCTTCCCTTTCCAGTCCATGAACTTTTTTTCCCTAATATTTTCATAACTTTCAATGTAATTGGCTTCCTTTGTAAGCTGAAGCATTTTGTTTCATGCAATTGAAAACATTCCAGTGACATTGCCTAAGGGATCCATGACCCACAAAAAAGGTTAAGAACCCCTGCTTGAGACTGGGGATTTGCTGGAATCCCTGACTGGGTGGGAAGGGAAGGTGAAACTAAATTAGTTTTATCTTTATAAACAAAGTCAACTAACTAAAAATACCACATATATGCCCGGGCTCACATGCGCGTTCTCGCTCTCTCTCTCTCTCTCTCTCTCTCTCTCTCTCTCTCTCTCTCTTCCAGGAGTTTCAAAAACCCACAATTATCACTTTGATAACATCTTTATTTTGGTGCGGCCTTTAGAAGCTCTGCATAAAAAGGTTCCTTCTCTGACTCAAATAGGAATTTTTAAGGAGAATGCTTGTAATATATAGAGAGAGCACCAAGCAGAAAGTATAGTACTAGCTATTCTAGATCTTATATTGAAATGGCTCCATTCATTCAGAAAGGAAACTCAGTAACTTACCAGTGTTCCAGCCACCTCAAATAGTGAGTAAGCATCTGGGTAATTACAAGAATAGATCCTTTCATAGTTATGATACAGAGGAGGCAGGAATTCTCTTTCCTATTCCCTCCTTTCCATCTCTTCTAAGATAAACACATACATAAACACAGTTACATTTTGTCTTCTAAAAGTCCAAGTAGTAAATGTGTTAATCAAATAATACCATGATGTTTTCCAGATGTGCTTCCTGACATTTAAGTTGACTACTTGTCAGCATCGATAAGGAGGCACTCAAATCAGGGCAAGGAATGAGGCTGATAAGTAGTTGTTGCTTTAACTATAGCAATTCATGAAATGTGGAGGGGTTGTAGTCTGTGTTGATGGAGGAAGAAGAATCATACTGATGAAAATTCTTTCAAATGATCAACTTAGTCCATGTAATTTGGCCATTTTGCTTTCATCATGTATATTCAAAATGTTCTTGGAGTTTCTTCAGGCCAGCAAATAATTTCCAATCTGCACCATCTTATTCAAATATTCTTTTATTTTGAGCAAAAAGAGAAAAATTAAAAAAAATAAGTATTGATGCCTTTTCTCCTTCCCACTTAAACCCCACCCCTATGGTAGTCTCTTGGAATGAAGTTGAGAGACTCTATTGGTTTTACCAGCTTCTGATAACACATTAACAACATGTTTCTGTATGCTTCTGCTTTGATGCAGCAGCTGTGGAATAACTGTTGTCTTAAAGTTGAGATGTCCAGGATTATCATGTAAGTCCAACTGTAATTATCTATGAGGGTCTATATATATATATCCCTGAGAGCTTGGACTTAGAGGCATAGATCAGATTTCAGCTTGCCAACTCAAACCAGTAGTTTCTTAGGCAGGAAGGAAGAAGTTTCACTTAGGGGGGATGAAGGGGAGGGAACCAAAAGGAAAGGCTCCTTGGGACTAAATAGATTTTTTGTTCAGGTTACTACCCACTGGCTCCCCCCTTCACTTCCTGGCTCTGCAGCCCTTCTTCCTGTCAACAGTAGCCTTTTCCTTGTGACTCTTGTCTTAATATTACCAAACTAGGGAGTTAGTGATGCATTGTCTCATTAATCTCATAAATTACCCAGAAAGATCAATGATCCAATCTAAAAGTCAGCATGTGCTACATTGGGAAGGATACTAGATTTTGAATTGGACTTTTGGTTCAAATCTTCATCCTGCTACTTTGCTTATTTGTGTGGAAAAATACCTGGGGGCAAATCATTTAACAACTTCTTTGAGCCTCAGTTTCCTCAGGGGAACTATAAAATGAGGGAAGTTTGGGAATGCATAATCTGTCTGGAAATTGCCTTCTAGCTTTTGAATTATGATTCTATGAATTGGAATCAGATACTGGCTATTTAATGAGTTCTAGAAGCACAAGGGCAGCTAAGTGGTAGTGGATAGAGTGTCAGGTCTGGAATTGGGAAAAACTCATCTTCCCAAGTTTAAATCTGGCCTCAGTCACTTCTTAGCTATGTGATGCTGGGTAAGTCATTTAACTCTGTTTGCCTCAGTTTCCTCATCTGTAAAATGAGCTAGAGAAAGAAATGTCAAATCATTTCAGTATCTTTGCCAAGAAAACCCCCAATAGGGTCATGATTGAAATTGATTGAACAATTAGAAAATAATTGAGCTTTTCAGTCCCTCATGAATACTTGGATATGATTTAGCTAAAACTTACAAAAATCTTATGTTTTGTGAAGTATTAGCAGATGTGAAAACTTTTTTGATATCAGGAGGGGGTACCCAAAACTTTTGGATACCATTAGAGGGGTACCCAAACCAGGTCCCAAGAAATGAATCCTTAGACATTACACCACTATATCCCGTACATTCAGAACTAAGATTTCAAAAGAAAAGTAGAAAAAAGGAAAAAGGCCCATATTGCCTGTCTTAAAGGCAGCCAGGAAATCATGTTTTATATTCTGTTCATTGGCAGAAAGTAAGTTTATATTTCTAGTGGAATTGTAAAAAAACTAGATTAAAGGGGAACTTCTTCTAATGTACTTTGGCCTTGGTAACCTGGATTAATTTAGAGAATAGAAGCTTGATTTTATAGCAGTGGCCTCTTATATTTGAGTAATTCAGGTCACTGTATGTATATCTAGGGCAGGATGCTGGAAGAAAGCAAAAGAGAGATCATAATGGTGAGCAGGATAGAGTGGAAGAACAGGAAATGTTTAAAAAAAAGAAACCAAACATTACAGTTTTTTGTTTTTGTTTTGTTTTAACACATGCTAGCAAATGAAATCATCTACTGTCTTCTAATTGGACTAAATCTTAGGATCACTCATTAAGACCTAGAAGGATCTTGAATCAAGTTACCCTCATTTTATATTTGAGGGAACTAAAGATTTTATTTGCTCTTCATAATGACCTAGGGAGTAGGAGAGAAACAAGAATTTATTATTCACCTACTGTGTTCTCGGTGTCGTGCTAAGTATTAATACAAATATTATAACAGCCCTAATGTTATTCTTTTCCTGTTTTACAAATAAGAAGATTGAGTTAGAGGGAGGTAAAGTAGCTTGTGCAGTAAATATCTGAGGTTAGATTTTACTTCCTCTTCCTTGTTCAAGACTCAGTACTCTTTATCACTGTGCTACTTAGCTTCCTTATATACCTATCCAAATAGCATATCTATTTGTGTGGCAAGTGTTAATAAACCTAGTGGGACTCTGAAAAACAGAATTGTAATTCACTATGGGCTTCTGTTCCGGAGGGACACTCTGAAGATGGAAACATAGACTTTAAAAATGGAAATGTTCAGAACATGTAGCCCAGCTTTGGTGTACTAAATTCTTTGGCAGAGGACACATGTCTTCTAGTTCTGTGACTAAAAATGATGCTCCTAAATGCTTGATTTTTTTTTCTGATTTGTTAAAAATTAGAAGAGGAAATAATGTAGCATTCATTGCAAGATGCATCAGCCATCAATCTGCAAATGGAATAGTGTTTTGACTCCAGGATGGGGGTCGAACCCACCAATTGTTCCATCTGGGTGTGAGCCTTAACCAAAGTTAATCTCAACTGGATGCCATTTGGTTTTTCAAGCCCAAATAGAATGAACTTCTAGTGCAGAGCACAAAGAAAGTTATTTTGGTGAATGACATGAAGATAAAATTCATAGGCTGTGAAATTAATACAGTGCACATTTGTTTATACCTAGAAGGGCTGATACATAGGATGAAAGTGATTTATGGAGTATGAGACAGGACCACTGATGAAGCAGTAACACTGCTTTCTCTTGCTCTTGTATTCTTTTCTATTATGATATAATTACAGAATTCTCTAAAGTAGATTTATTTATTGTTGTTGTTGTTTCAGTCAAACCCAATTGTCCACCACTCTGTTTGGGATTTTTCTTAGCAAAAGATATAGGAGTGGGGTGCCCTTTTCTTCATCAGTTTACTATATAGACGAAGAAACTGAGAAGTGATTTGGCCAGTCATACTACTAATTATTAGAGGCTGTATTTGGCCAGATTATTCTGACTCCCAAGTTCTGTGCCCTCTCCACTACATCATGTTCTCTCTTTTTATTTTGTTGAAGTTGTTTGTTGTTTGCAATAACCAGCAACTGGTTTGCTGTCTGAGTGTTTGAGGTCAGATTTGAAGGCGGGTCTTCCTGTTTAAAGGGCCAGCTGTCTCCTGTGACACCTAGCAGCTCCAAGGTAGACTTAAGTAAAAGGAAAAAGGCAGTTTTGAAGACAAGCATTCCAGTTTACATCTTATATCCTTACATACCATCTGCAGTGATCATAAGAAATAACTATGAGAGCATTACATAGCTCTGGAAATTTGCCTGCTTCCTTTTCACCACATTGTGTCACAAATGTTGTTGGTTAGTGGGTGCTGACTGCTTATGGCATACCAGCCTACACAGAACAATGCTTAAGGCAATCTCTGCCCTAACTTTATCATCTCAAGTCAACTATTTATTTCATTTCTGTACAGTCAACCTCTTTCTTAGCCTTGATAATACTTCATAATGAGGATAATATGAACATTTATGCTTGGTTTTAGAGAATGCAGCAACTTAATGATTACTGAGTAATCAATAAATTACTGATTACAAGTTACTAAGTTGATTTGGGATGGGGTACAGGTCAGTCAGGTGGCTCAGTGGGTAGATAAAAGGAAAGCTCTGATTTACTATAAGGAGTCCACAAATCCATATGCACCCAAGCACCCAAGGCTGATTGAGATATACTGAACAAAATTACTGTCAATTCAGTGATTCTTTAAAAGGTGAAGATTCTTTTTCCCCCCAAACAGCATCAATATATTTTAAAAACAGTAATAATTTGCGGGAGGGGGATAGAACAAGTATTATTTATGTATCAAAGATAATGTGACTAAACATTTTAGTTTTAAAGAGTCACTTAATTTTCAATGGATACCAATAGAGAAAGGTAGTACAGAAACAAGAGTGCTGGACCTAGAATTGGGAAGACTGAGTTCAAATCCCACTTCATACACTAGCTTCATGACCCAGGGCAAATTATATAACCTCTGTCTCAGTTTCCTCAACTGTAAAATAGGTATAATCATAGCACCTACTTTCTAAGGTTGCTGTTAGGATTTGATGAGATAATATTTGTACACTGTAGCAATTTTGCATGGCACACAGTAAATGCTTAATAAATGCTTATTCTCTAATCTTTCCTTGCCTGTAGTACATTTATTAACATATGAATATCTGAAAGTTTTGGTTCCTTAAAAAAGGTCTTCAGACTTGAAAAGGTTAAGAACTATTATACTGTATGATTCTTCTTGTAATAGTAAATGTATTCTCCTAATTGTATTTAACTGAGAATATGATTAAAATTGTTTGTTTCAGGGTAGGGTTGTTGTTGTTGTTGTTATTTGTTTTGTTTTTTCTTTTAAAAATATTTTGTAGAAAGTTGCAAGAGATTTTGGGTTATGCTGTTTGCAAGAGTTGTAAGTCTTAAGGATATTTGGGAAGTAGAAGAAAACTGCCAAATGCTCAATGTAATAGGCCATTATGCTGGGCATGTTTAACTCAACAAAAGGGCCTTATGGCCCTACCTTTTTGCTGGCTCATATATTTATTTCCTTGATCTCAACACAATCCACTATTCATCTTCTCTTCATAGTCCTTTAGGTTACCTGACATTTTGATTCTTTGACTATGATGATATATTATGATTCACAACCCTAAATGTGCTTCACTGGAAAAATATTGTCATTAACAAAGATGAATTTCTGTTTCTTGGGGAGACTTGGGATCATTAAAAGCATTATATAACTTCCCATATGCCATCCAACTTGTTCTTTTAATTCTGGATCCAGCTTGATGTCTGCTCAAGCCAATGCTAAATGGTCTAGTAAGAGACATAGCCTAAGTAAGCTATCAATCAATGTTAGACCTCCTTTCTACACTTTATTTCACTCTATCTATCTACTCATTAGATGCTATGCAGTTTTGAAAAGAATTAACTGATTTTGATCATACTTTATGTATTACTCAAGAGAATCTAGATAAACTTTATGTTCATTTTGTTTTCTGGCCATATAAAATGACAATTCTTTTTTTTTTTAAGTGAACATATTATCTCTAATTTATTCAACAACAATTATTATATGGATTACAGAAGTGATTGATTCAGGCCACTAAATTACAATGTGGTGAACTTGCTTTGGAACTGATAAAAATGCCAGACCTTGGAGGAAACCTTAGAATGGCTCAGTCTCTTTATTTTACAAATAGAGAAGCCAGAGATTTTATGTGCCTTTATTCTCCACAGTTAGTTGCAGTTTGTGGGCTAGGATTGAAATAATGAGACTTGAATTTTAGGGTGCTTTTTCTATTATATTAAAAACATTTTCTATCTTGTAAAAACTGTTATCTTAACTCGCTTTGATTGATCTTCAGATCCATCACTTTATGCAGCTTGCTAAGTACAGGTCAGTCAGATGGCTCAGTGGGTAGAGTGCTAGATTTAGAGTGAAGGAGACTCATCTTCCTGAGTTTTTTTGGGTTTTTTTGGCTGAGACAATTGGGGTTAAGTGACTTACCCAGGGTCTTACAGCTAGGAAGTGTTAAGTGTCTGAGTTCACATTTGAACTCAGGTTCTCCTAACTTCAGGGCTGATGCTCTCTATCGACTGTACCACCTAGCTACCCCAATAGAACAATCTTCAATATAAGGAAAATCTTCCCAATAATTGGAGCAGTCCCATATATCACAGTTTCAAAATGTGAAAGTTTTTGCCTTCAAAAAATAATTTGAAAGAGCCATGATTTCGTTTTATCCTGGGGGAGGAATTCTTAACTAAATGATATAATAGAAGTCATAAAAGACAGACTAGATCATTTTGACCACTCATAATTAACAATGCTTTTGCATAAATTAACAAGGGTAAAATTAGATGATAAGCAAAAGATTAAACAGTTGTCTGCATAGAATTGCACTGATAAGAAGTCTGCTGTGCAGAATATAGAGGGGAAAATAAATGTCACTCTTTCTCACATAAAGACACACACATACACACACACACATACACACACGTTTCAACAAACTTTATTCTACAATTCTTACAGAAGAGTGGCAAGGAATAGTTAAAACAGAATATTGTTTAAGTGATTATCTATGGTCACACTGTGGGTCAAATATTTTAGCTCAGTTTTTTTTGTTTTGTTTTGTTTTTTTGCTTGTTTGGTTTTTGTTTGCTTTTTTCATAAAATTTGTATATGCTCATGGGTTATAAGTACATGTGATATCAAAGACACTATAAAAGGGAAAATGAAGTTGGATCAGATAGGAAATCTATTTTAGGGTTGGGAGGAGGACTCACCTTAAAGAACAGAGTTTATTTCTGTAAATAATACACAAATATTTTGGTGTCCCTTAATAAAAACAATTAAGCTTGGAATTTAAAATATCTTTAGGCTAAATCTTAAAATCACATGGGTCAAAAACTGATCTTAAAAACTCCTGTAGGAAACCAATAACACCACACAAAAGTAAATTATAACAAAAATGAGAATGCTAGAAAACTGATAGGATATTAAGTAGCACTATTATTTATATGAATTTGCTTACATAATGAAACATTTAAATTAATTTAACTTGGAAGAATTGAGAAAATACAGTCAGATCCTAATCTCTGTAATCTAATTAAGCTACTAAAAATAATCACCATAAAAGTTAGCAATGAGGGGAAAACAGAACGGTTTTGTCTAGTGACTTAAGTTTTGGTATTAATAGTACATGTGTAAAATAGAGCCATGTCAAAAGGTCTCTCTAGATGTAAAGGAACCATTCATTTTAAACTTTTGCTATTTTCAGATGGTTTCCTTGGGTGGTATTTTAAAATTTCTTGCCTCCTGCAGTAAATCTAGCTCATAAAAAGGGACTGATTCCACAAACGAAAATAGATCAAAGTTTCTTGAGAAGTTATGATTTTTAAACTCAGTGGCATTTTTTCTCATACTGAAAGGGGAAAAAAAACTATCTCTGTATCAGCAGGACTGTCATCTGAAGTTGGTCTTGAATTGTCACTTCTTTTGACTTCAGCAAGTAGTATGGATGAAATCTGATCTAAATGTTTTTAATTGGTTTTCATGAATATGTTTCGTGTGATCTCACCCATATAATTATAATCATATACATATATAATCATATGTATAGTATAATAAATATATTGCTTGCTTTCTTAGTGGGCAGATAGGAAGGAATCAAAATTTAAAGAAAAAGAATGTTATATGAGTAATACATTTTTAAAAATTCTCATTTAATAATCTTTCTTGAATGGCAGAGCTATATTTAGTATTACTCCAATTTGGGGTGGCAGTTTTCCTTTACCTTCTTAAAAATTAGAAATATCTATGTATCTCTAAAGAGATCAAAGAAAAAGGAAAAGGAATAATGTGTAAAGATATTTATAGCAGTACATTTTATTATAGCAAAGAACTGAAAACAAAAAGGGCATAGTGCCTGTCAGTTAAGAAATGGTTAAACAAATGACAGTATGTGATTGTAATGGAATATTACAGTGTCTTAAGAAATAATGAAAAGTTTGGCTTCAGGAAAACCTGGGAAGACTTGCATGATCTGATGTAGATTGAAGTAAGTCAAACCAGGAGGATTATTTATATAATGACATCTTTGAAAAAGAAGTAACTTTGAAATTAAACTTAGGGACTTTGGTTAATGCAATAATCTGATGAAGCAAGCTTTCTGTCCCTTGGTGGAGAGATGATGGATGGACTTTAGGTACATAATAGAATGTACATTTCCAAATACAAACATTTCAACATAAATTTATTTTGCTTGATTATATTTTTTTTACTATAAGTGAGGCTATTTTTTGTGGGGAGAGGAGGGAGATGTCATATACACACACAGATTGAGAGAGAATATGAATATATTTGTGGGTTTGTGCACATGTTCTAGCTTTCTAGGTGTACAAAATGTTTGTGTTTATTCAGAATAAGAAAAGATTTAAAGAATTATCTATTCTTGAATCATATATTTAAAACTGAAAAGAAACTCCTCACTTCAGAGATAAGCAAATTGAGGACTAGAGAGATTAAATGACTCCCCCAGAGGCCAGGGACAGTAAATACCAGAGAAGTGTGTGAACACAGGCCTTCTAACTAGAAATCCAACAATTTTTCTATTGCTTCGCATTAAACTTCCTTTAGCATTAAACTATTAAATCAGTTAATTAATTAACAAATATTAACCAAATTAGTTAATAACAAATTTCTATTAATAGTATTTAAACCATGAAACTATTCAAAAAACTATACAAGTCATAGATCTAATATGCAATGCATGTACATGAAATGCTGGATATTATTTATGTCTCAAATATATCTGTTTTCCCACAGAGTGCAAAAAATAGGGGTGACTAAAGGAGCAGAGGGAGAAAAATGTTCTGACCATTTTAGTAGCTCTTCCAGAAAATTATGTGATGTAATTAGATAAAATAAATATACAACAGAAGCATCTAATTCAGACTTTTCTTTCTCTTTTCTGTTTTAGAAACCCCACAAGCTTCTTGAGGATAACATCAGATTGACAAAAGGTGGAGATCACTATAGTGCCAATCTGCTGGGACCTCCCACCAGCATTCTTTCCCCTAGCAACAAGAACATGGAAATAGAAATCCCCATTGCAGAATGTAAAAGTGTCTCTGGGATTTCTTCAGCATCACATTCCATGGACAGTTCCTCTCCTTTTTATTCCCCTCATAATGGCCTCATCTCAGACCACCATGAATCCCTGGATAATGAGGTGGCTAGAGAGATCCAGTATCTAGATGAAGTGTTAGAGGCCAATTGTTGTGACTCTGCTGCTGATGTGTCTTACAATGGGATATCTTCGCCAGAGCCAGGTGTAACCATCACTGTGGGCAGTCCAGGTCCATCTGTCCACACAACAAACCACATAGAACTCCCTGAAAGGGAAGCAGTTCTTCTTGTTGGCAGGCAGGCCCCTCCTCTCATAGAGCTGAGCCAAGGTGAAATCATGGCAGACACCTTCAGGGCAAATGGTCACTCTCCAGATGGGCAGAGGGATAACCTTCAAGCCCCTGTGAGCCCCAGTTCTTCAACCAGTTCAAAGGGGTCTTTCCGAGATGGGGAGACCACTCTCACCACTTTGAAGAAAGAAGCAAAATTTGAATTGCGTGCCTTCCATGAGGATAAGAAGCCATCCAAACTTTTTGAGGATGATAACAATGAGAAGGAAGCATATAGAGTCCGAAAGGTAAGGCCATCAGAGGAGATGCTGGAACTAGAAAAAGAGAGGCGAGAACTAATCCGGAGTCAGGCAGTGAAAAAAAATCCTGCCATCGCAGCCAAATGGTGGAACCCACCCCAGGAACCCACTCTAGAGGAACAACTGGATGATGAGCCTCTAGAGTCACATAAAAAGTATAAGGAACGCAAGGAGAGGAGGCAGCAACAAGAACAGCAGCTGCAGCAGCAACAGCCACAGCTGCCACCACAGTCTTCCACAATTCCAGCCTCCCCTAAACAGACAGTCTGCTCTTTTGAACTTGCAGACCCATCCAGTGGTCTGAAGGAGGATGTTGTCACAGAGCAAATAGACTTCTCTGCTGCAAGGAAGCAGTTTCAGTTGATGGAGAATTCCAGACAAACAGGAGGCAGGGGCCAAGGAGCACCCAGACTGTTTTCCATCAAACCCTTTTATAGACCTTTGGGTTCCAGTTACTCAGATAAGCCGTCCACCATCACAAGACCAGTTTCAGTTGTGGGGCAGATGGAGGATGATGGAATATCTGCAGCCAAGGGACAGAAGGCCTCCTATGTTCCAGAGAATCAGCTTTTAGGAAACCAGAACAATCCAGTTAGTCCTGAAAAGGAATCTCCCTGTACTGACCCTTCAAAACATGTGTCATCAGCCAAGCTGTGGGCAGAGGAGGGGGAGTTTACAAGTGCTCGAGCTGTCTTCACAGTGGTGAAGGATGAGGACCCTGGCATCTTAGATCCATTTACGAGGTCAGTCTATGTCTCTTCACCCCCAGAGGAGCTGGACTCTGGTTTGGAGGAGCTGTCAGTGAGATCTCAGGGCACCACGGTGCTGGAAACCCTGTCCAATGACTTCAGCATGGACAATCTCAGTGACAGCGGTGCATCCAATGAGACAATGAATGCCCTACAAGAAAACTCCTTGACAGATTTTTCTCTGCCCCAAACTCCACAGACTGACATCCCCCCCGAGGGACGAGCTGAAGGTTCAGTGTCCAAGTCATTCAGTGACCATGGTTTTTATTCCCCTTCCTCCATGCTTGGAGATTCCCTGCTTGCAGATGACCCACTGGAATATCATGCCGGTCTTTTGGTGCAGAATGCCATCCAACAAGCCATAGCTGAGCAGGCTGACAAAGCCACCAAAGACCCAGCTGAACAAAAGATTTGCCCAGGGGAAGCCCAGCACAAAGTTGGGGCAGTGGTTCCCTGCTCAGAGAAACCTCAGAGCACATTTAAGCCACCTCAAGTGTCTTCTCCTGTTCAAGAAAAAAGAGATGTATTACCAAAGATGGCAACAGATGAAGACAGAGACCTCAGGGAAGAGACGGCTTCCCAACAATTCCCCACTATTCATTCTGTTCATCCAGTCCACATCGAGGAGAGCAGGCCAGAAGGAAGCTACTTTAGCAAGTATTCAGAGGCAGCTGAGTTGAGGAGTACAGCCTCCCTCTTGGCCACTCAGGAGTCAGAGGTGACGGTGGGACCCTTTAAGCTAAGGTCAAGGAAGCAGAGGACTTTGTCCATGATAGAAGAAGAGATCCGAGCAGCCCAGGAGAGAGAGGAGGAACTGAAGAGGCAGAGGCAAGTCTTACAGACAACCCAGAGCCTCAGAGTGAAGAACGCCTCTACCCTGCCCTCCAGAACAGTGTGCTACAAAACAGCACCCGGTAAGTGTCTGAAGTACAATATGGAAAGGAATTTTTTAAAAAGCCCTTAATTGAGCATATACCATGAAGTAAATACTATTCTGAGTGATGGGATAAATAAAACAAATAAAAAACTAAACACCCTAGATTTCAGCTTATACTTTAAGGAGAAAGAAAGGACAGTTCAGATGCAGTGTAGGGGCAAAGGCCCTTAAGGGAGCAGCATCAGGGTGGTTGGCAGTGGGTCTGAGCATCCATGTCTGTTCTATAGTCAAAGCCCACACTCATTAGAAAAAGAAGATCCTTGGGATCTGAGCAAGGAGATGAGTTAGGGAAATCTGACAGGAGTATTGTAATAGTCACCATATGGTACCTCCAGAGACTGAGATTATTGATGGGAAGCAATCCCACACTGATCAAGGGATCTCTATTATAGTGAAAGAATCTCAAATCCATTTCAAGCTTTCTTTAAAATTGCCTCTATTGCTTTTTGATGGAAAATAAAATGCTAGCATATACATATACACCTTCTACATCCTTTAATACTAAAGTACTCCAAGATTGGTTCTTATCAATAATTGTACGCTCAGGAGTTTCATTGCATCTATAATGGATGAAAGGATACTTTCTGCGCAAGAAAATAGATTCTTAAGTATGTAAAAACAAAAGAGTTCTAGGGGGTAAAATAGTGTTCATCCCAATCTATTGTTTGTGTCTCATGTGACTTGCTTTAGTTCATTTTTATCCTAAGATGTTGTATGTGTGCATTAGTATTAGTGATGGAAGAGACAGTCCAGACCACTGATTGTATATGTGAGGATACTGTGGTTAATGTGTTTTCCCCAGGTGAATGTTGCTTAATTTCATGGATACTAGTTAAAGTTTAACCCAACCTATTTTAGATTTCACACTGTCACTTTCTAACCATAATTATGTGTTTAAATATATCATATTGATTTTGACACACCATGGGGCTTTTTTATGAAAGTTTTTAAAAAATATTTCAAGATGAATAAGATGAAAATTCCCATGGATAACTAGAGCCTTTCAATCTTTCTAGAACATTTTTGGCCATTGATGTTGATTGTAATTGTTTTTTGTTGATGACTTCCCCCTAAAATCTGAATATAAAAACTATTTCAGATTCATACATTCTACTTGTATAAAACAAGTATGACTGCACTTTAAAGTTCTTTTGTTCGCAGATGAACAAAAGACTTGATTGAGGACTTTTCTTGATGTAATTTTCTAGTATCTTATCTAAAAATACAGTGTCCTAATAAGTAGTTTAATTTGGGGAGGATCAGTGGCTGGGTATAAAATTGACAGGAAAATATATCTTTGTGAGTTCATAACTGGTCTTAGACATTAACTAGCTGTGTGACACAGAGCAAGTCACTTCACTCTATTTGCCTCAGTTCCACATCTGTAAAACATGCTGTAAATGGTGAATCCTTCCAGTAGCTTTGCCAAGAAAGTCCTAAAAAAACTCAGTCAGATAAGACTGAATCAGCTGAACTACAAAGTGGAGATGGGATGATAGTGTGTCGAGTTGAAATCTGGGATCCCTAGTGTACCTTATGAATGAGATGTTTTTGTTATAGACTCTTAGTTTTCAATGCCAAGTTGATGGCCATTCATCCTGCTGCATTCACATTGCAAAATGATGACTAGTTGGGCATGCCTATGAGATTATAAGCTTCACATTATTAGTGAGGCATATTTTTTGTTTTTTATTTTTCTTGTTTTTATTGTTATTTTTTATTTTTGTATCACCTACCTCTCCCTTTATACCTTACTCCTTTGCCCTATAAAATTGCCATCCCTTATAACAAAGAATTGGAAAAAAAGTCAGCAAAACTATTCAATACATATTGAAAAAAAATCTGTTATACATATTTTGGGAAGTGGAAGAAAAGAAAGATTGTTTTCACATCACTAAGACTAAAAGTAAAGCAGCCACTCAAAAATTAACCTCATTGATGATCCTTAGACAATATAGTATCCACTCCACCCCAGCTAGATTCCTCCTCCCATTTCCCCAGTTTGGTACCTAAGTGTAGAAATCCAATTAGCCTTAAGTCTATTATAGCTGGAACTTCTGAATCCAAGTGCTTCCCTAGCCTCAGCTTCCCTATAAAATAGGGTTTGATTACAGGTATATACTACCATGGACTTCTTAAATTTTTTCCACTCACAACTCCTTTACAGTCCAGATGTTTTTACACAACCTCAGGTATATAGACATATAAGATAGGTATATAAATTAAAAACTTACTGATAATAACTCATAATTTTGCAGCCCCCACATTCAGTTAAATGACTCTCTGGGGTTACAACCCACAATTTAAGAAGTTTTGCCTTGTAACACACTGTATAATGTTTATTTATAGCACCTACAACATGGAAAATCTTTCCAGAATATCACAGGCTCTATCATTCACCTCCCTCCCTCCTTTTGAACCATAATTCAATGGCATGAAATGTGTCAAATAAAACTAGATGTACCTATAGTTGTCTTGAAATCAGTGATGGCAAACAAATGAAAGAAAATTTGCTGGCAAGAACTCCAGCCATGTACTTGGTAGGGACTTCAGAGTTAATTCTAGTATACCCTTAGCTAAACAGGAATGCCTTCTACCCTATCTTCTACAAATATCAGATAGCCCATTCCACTGTGGGATTGTTGTTCAGTCACGTCTAATTCTTCATAACCCTAATTAGAATTTTCTTGGCAGGGATACAGGAGTAGTTTGCCATTTTCTTTTCCAGCTCATTTTACAGGTCAGGAAACTGGGGCAAACAGGTGAAGAGACTTGACCAGGGTCACACAGCTAATAAAAATCTGAGGCCAGATTTTACTTCAGGTGTTCCTATTGACTCTAGGCCTGGCATTTTATCCACTGCACGACCTAGCTGCTCTTAACAACTGTTTCTCTCCCAAGAGGTTGGAATCACCCTTCACTGTTGTTTCTCCAGTCATTATTTCTGGTTCTGCCCTCTCAGACCAAGCAGAATAAAGTCTTCCTCATGATCTCTCTTCAACTATGAGATAGCCACCATGTCCCTGCTAAATCAGTCCCTTCTCTAGGAAAAAGTTCATTCAGCTCATCCTTGTATAGCAGACTCCTAAGGACTCTTATCAGAGCCCTCCCTCTTTTTTTTTTTTTTTTTTTTTGACTTGTCCAATTTATCAGCAAATATCCTAAAATTTAGTGCCCAGAACTGAATCTAACATTGGTCCAACTAGGGCTGAATGGAGCAGCCATTTTGGCCATTTTTTCTCTCATTGATCATAGTCACCTTTCTGGCTGTCATATCACATAGCTCATATTTTTTGACACAAGTTCTCTACATACAGCATTTATACAGTAGGTTCTTCTCTCTGGTTTTCAGGTGGTTCAGTACTAGCTTCAGGGCCTTCATCACTGTCCCCTATATTAACAGCTTTCAGCATACATGCTGATGTTCCCTCAGGCAATTTGGCCTCCCAGCTACTTCTTCAGCTCCCACTGACCCTTCTTTTTCAGGCCATCTTAGGGTAATCACATGCCTGAATCCACCTAGAAATGCCCTCTATCTTTGATTAAGAACTTTGAATATCTTGTGTCTGAGCATAACCTCCCATCATTTCATTTCTCCTCTGCCTCATTTCCCTCTCCACCTGTCATTGTTCATTGACCATCACCTTTACTCTGCTTCCTTTTTCTTCCTTTAATACAATAGTTTAAGCAATTGTCCTCTACCCTTGAATCCCTTGCACCTTTGCCCTTTTTCACCCCCGACTTGCTAAAATCTAACCTTTGTTTCCCCCACCCTTGACCTACCCTTCTTTCCTACTTATATCTTCCCTAATTATGCTGGAAGAAAACACAAAGCTATATTGAGGCCTCTATAGTTTGCAATGCAGAAAGGTGATCTTTTTATTCTTATATATATTGAAACATTAAACATAGACTATTTCATACTTTTTCTTCTCTCCTTCAAGCTTCCCATACCACCATCCTCTGAAGAGGATTTCACCTCATACTGAATCAAAAAATTGATGATATTCTTACCATGAGCTCCCTTCCTGTTCTATGCCTCAAGGCATTATCTCCCATTATGTCTTCCTTTACTCCAGACTGTGAAAAAAGAAGTACCCTTTCTCACAAATGCTGACCCCCTAGTTGGTTCTGTCTTCTGGAATATTGTTATTGGCTCTTTTCCCCTTTCTCTTTAAGCTTTGGTCTTTCCCAACAGGTTGGCTCATTCTCTGCTGTATGCAAACAAGCTGAGGTTTCCCTGTTCCTTGCTGAGGTCTTCATTTGATCCTGACATGCCCCCCACCCCCATTCACAGCCAAACTGATAAAACACACTTTCCTCATTCTCTCCACTTCCTCAACTCTTGCTTATCAGCCCATTGCATTTTGACTTTTGACCTCTTCAGTCAACTGAAACTGGTCTTCCCAAAGATACTGGTAATCTCTTAATTGTCAAATGTAGAAACCTTTGCTCAGTCCTTATTCTTCTTACCTTTTTGCAGTACTCTACTACACCATGTTAGAATGGGAAAAGATGGCAGAAACCATTTACATCAATTTCATTTTACAATGGAAGAAACCAAAGCTTAGTTAAGTAATTTGTCCAAAGCCAGGTAGCCCAAAGCCAAAGACTGACCACTTTGTACTTTCATGTATTCTCTCCTTTCTGCATTTTCTGACATTACTTCCTGTTGTCATCTTTTTTTTTTTTTTTTTTGGACCATTATTGATAACTTTAGCTGTGCTCCAGGGCTATATCTCAAGTCCTTCTAGTTCCCTAACTTTACAAACTCAGAGTGATACTTGATTCTTCATTCTACTTTCCTCTGACCACCCTAACCTTCCATGTTCACTCAATTGCCAAGACTTGTCACTTTTACCTACACAAGATATCTTGCCCTCTTCTCTTTCTCTTCAATAAGGCTGTCATCCCCCTAGCTTTAGAATACCTCTCACCTGGATTGTTGTAGTAAGTCTCCCCACCTCCAGCATCAATCCATTTTTAAAAAAATAATAATAGGTTTTATATTTTTCAAAATACATGCAAAAATAATTTTCAACATTCACTCATTCAAAACCTTGTGTCCCAAATTTTTCTCCCTCCCCATCCCCTCCCCTAGATAGAAAGTAATCCAATAGAAGTTAAACATGTGCAATTCTTCTAAACATATTTTCACATTTATATTGCTACACAAGGAAAAAATCATATCAAAAAAGGAAAAATTGAGAAAGAAAAAAACAAGCAAACAAACAACAAAAAGGTGAAAGAAAATATTATGCTGTGATCCCCATTCAATATCCATAGTCGTCTCTCTGGATATGGATGGCTCTTTCCATTCCAAGTCTATTGGAATTGCATTAATTCATTCTTCAAGTAGCTGTCAATGTGATAATCCTAAAATTGTAAGTCTGATCATGTCATATACTCCTTTATCCTTCTACTCTCTTCTTTTTCTTGGGTAAAGTATGAAGTTTTTGTTTGATATTTTAAGTCTCTGATAATGTGCCTCTAGTATATCTTTTCATTTTTACTATACATTATACCCCTTCTTCTTTCCTCTCCCATGCCCTTTTTCAATTAAACTGGTCTATTTGATGATCCTCATACAGGACTTCTGATATTCCATCTCATTTTCTCTTAGAAGCCCTGACTATCTTCAAAACTCTGGTTAAAAGCCATATTCTACATTTCCCCACCAGTTCTGAAAATTTCTGTGTTTTGTATATATTTCACATTTGTTTTTATATATGTACAGTGTTTCCCTAAGAGGAATATAAGTTCCTTGAGGGGGAAGAAATGTTTCATTTTTGTCTTTCTCCAATACATAGCACAATTCCTGATGCATAGCACGTGCTTAATAAATGCTAGTTATCTAAGCATTAAATCACTAAAAAATAGCGAATGACACAGGGTCCAGAAGAAATCCATGGTTCAATCAATCCCTTAGCAGCCTCCCTAATAACACGTTGGTTTCATCTTTCAACCAGTACTGCACATATCTAGTTTACTGCTCTCCATCTTGTCCTTGAGGATAGCATGTTTGATAGAATGTGAGGGAGATTTCTCTGGCATTTCCATGTTCTACCAGTCTAATAAAAAAAGGAAATGAGAATGATCTGGCTTCAACACTTTTTTTTTTTTTTTTTTACTGAGGCAATTGGGTTTAAGTGAGTTGCCCAGATCACACAGCTGGGAATCATTAAGAGTCTGAGGGCAGATTTGAACTCACGTCCTCCTGACTTCAGGACTGGTGCTCTATCCACTGGGCCACCTATTAGTCCTGGAACTCTTCTTAATGAAACCATGCTGGCTTCTACTGATCACCATTTCCCTTTCTCAGGGAATCTTTCTAAGGGATTCACATACCAACTCACTTATGCTGTATTTCTGGAATTGAAGTGTTTTTGGCCTCTAGATAGCATTTTCTACATCCTTCTCTTTTTTGAAAGTTAAGGTATTTGTCTGACTCCAAACCAGAAGCTCTTCTCCTGATATCTTTTTTTGGGGAGATCAGTGCTCTCTCAGCATTCATATTTGCTAGTTCTTTCAAGATCACTGGAGATTTTATTCCTCTGGGTTCTGTGACTGAAACCAGTTGAGAGCAGCTTGCACACTTATCACCTACTTATTTATCTTAATTTCATCCATTATTTTCTCTTGACAGTGTGAAGAGCATTCTTCTTGTCAGTTAAAATGAAAGCAACAGTGAATTGAATAGTTATGTCTTCTGTTCATTATCCTGAACCTATTTGTCTTGGAACAATAAGGTCCTATATCTTTGATTCAGTCTCTGTCTCTCTTTCCTTCTCTCTCTTTTCGTTTTTCATATTCTTTACCTTTCTCACCTGTTTTTGACTTGTTCAGAGCATTATTTCTAGGTGGTGGTGGTTGTTGTTGTTTTTCAATAAGACAATGTCACATTTTGAAATCCATCTTTGGTCACAAACCCTTATTTTCATTCTCTGCATATATCTCTTAAAACCCCAAATTGTTTGGTGAGTTTCTTGTATATCTACATGAAACTCTTTGGACAGCTACATTTTTTCTTCCACATTTGTGATAGTTTGTTGCTGTCATTGGAAACACTTTCCTTAAAGCTTTGAATATGTATATGTGTATGTATATATGTGTGTTTCAACAATATATTTATACATACATGTACATACATATACATACATATACCTATGTATAATATTTCTCTTAGCCTAGGGAATATGTCATCTTAAAGGTACTTTTCCTTTCTTCACCTACTAACTGTAAGACAGAATGGTTGGCCTTTTCCTCCTAAGATTCCCATCATTTCTGCTTAAGTAACAAATCTCACCTTTGTTTAGAATCAGCTCCAAAATAAAAAAAAGCTCCCCTTTTTGCTTCCTCAGCCTTTTGAAAAATTAACTTACAATTAAGGCAACTCAATAATTTATCAATTTCCCTCTTTGTTGGTAAAGACACAACTTTAACAAAAGCTCATGTAGTTGAAATGCCTATTTACTACTAGACCATTATACCATGTCAGACTGTTTACTCATTATCTGTTTGTTCCTCTTGTTGAGAATAAGTATATTCTGATGACAGTATTATTGATTTTTCTTATTAATATTTACCAAAATTCTCTCCACCATGCTTCCTCTTTAAAAAAAAATTTCTTCTGGGGGGCAGCATTTCTTCACATGAGTACTTCATATTGCCTGGGGTATTTACAACCCTTTTTATCTAACAAGAATAGTGGAGATAGAAAAACAAAATAAAAACCAACCCTGTTCCTCAGCTTTGTACTTTAACCAAATAGCTGCCTTGCATTGGGATTTTTTTATTCACCTTATTTACCCGTGGGCATTTTTTGGTTTGTTTGTTTTATTTTTTTATTTTTTTTTTCCTTAGGCAATTGGGGTTAAGTGACTTGCCCAGGATCACACAGCTAGGAAGTGTTAAATGTCTGAGATCATATTTGAACTCAGGTCCTCCTGACTTTCAGGGCTGGTGCTCTATCCCCTGTGCCACCTAGCTGCCCCTATTTACCCATGTTTTGGACAGTTTTGCAAATCTGTGTCTGAGGACATAGGCTGCAATAAGTATTTGTTAAAGTTAATGTATTAATATCTTATTGTCCAAAAATGCTGTGAAGATAATGTGTATAAGTCTTTAAATATCATTATTTTGTTTCATAATTGATAAGAACTTTTCAGGAAAATGGGAAGTTAAAAATTAGCTTTTGGCAATTTAAAAATACTTTTTTTAGGGATTCTTTACAAAACAAAACAAATTTTTGAAAAATATATAATGGAAAGAGTTGAGAAATAAAGGTTTCATTAAAGTTAAGAGCTTGAGACTTTCTAAATGGTTTTGTGTTTGAGAAAGAACTAGTTTCAGTGCCATTGATTGGGAGAGTGTCTAAAATGTGATTAGTTATCCTAGTTATACTTTCCATTTATAGTCTTGCTTTAAAAAATCCACTAACAGGTGTTTTATCTGTCCTTTGTAATTGTTTAACTCGCCGAAGTTTTATTATTTATCCAATGAGAATATTTCTTTTGAGGATGGTAGCACAGTGGATAGAGCATGGACTTGGAATCAGACTCTTCTTCATGAAGACTCATCTTCGTGAGTTCAAATCTGGCCTCAGACGCTTGCTAGCTATATGACTCTAGACAGTCACTTACTTAACTGTCTCCATTTCTCATCTGAAAAATGAACTGAAGAAAGAAATGGCAAACCATTCCCATATCTATGCCAAGAAAACACCAAAATGAGATTACAGATAATTGTACATGACTTCACAAAGGGGATGTAGCTATAGAATTTAATAACCAAGAATTTTTTGTATTGTCTTTTTTTTTTTTTAAGATGTGACTTCTAAGCATCATTATAATAACAGCATTTAAATAGTGCTTCAAGCACTTTATATGTTAATCTCATTTAATCCTCACTACAACTCTATGAAGAAGGCACTATTATCCTGGTTATACATTTGAGGAAATTAAGGCAGAAGTTAAAATGATTTGTCCACTAACACAATGTTTTAAGTCAGAATTTGAACACAGGTCCCCTTGTTTCTAGGAGTACATTTTGCCCCCTAGTTGCCTATATAAAATTTCATAAAACCTTTTATAAAACTAAATCTTGCCATAATAGTTTCGTCATTTATAGATTGTTGGGGTTAAGATTTTTGATAATATAATTGTTACAATCTAATATGTTTTCAAAATACTTATAGATATACAAAAAAAGATGTGTGTCCTTATTTGATGCAGGTATTCCCTCTAAAGAGTATGAAAAATCACTAACATATGATACAATAAAGCTTTCTAACTTAGACTTCTCCATTTTCATATGAAAATATCTCAGTGATATTTTTTCCCCATAAAGATATTTGCTAACACACATCTTCTCATTTACTTCATGATAAATTCAC